>NC_138997.1:34993020-35593020 GCF_964374135.1 Grampus griseus
CCCCCAGAACAAGTTCCTAAGTCTTTGACAACTACTTCTACAAATGGTGGGGTCTTCATCATCATCCTGGCTGTGAATTCAGTGCTTCAGTTCATCAGTCTCTCTGAAAACAATAACTGAAAATGAATTTGGGACTTCCCTGGTGGTCCAGTGGTTAAGAATCTGCCTTCCAATGCAGGGGATGCGGGTTCAATCCCTGGTCGGGGAACCAAGATCCCACATGCCGCGGGGCAACTAAGCCCATGCGCTGGAACTACTGAGTCAGTGGGCTCTAGAGCCCACGAGCCACAACTAGAGAGAAGACCGCGTGCCGCAACAAAGAACTAATGCAGCCAAATAAATAAATAAATAATTTAAAAAAAGAAATTAAATGAACTCAATTCCATAGATATGGTCTGACCTAGGCAGAACAGAATGAGATAATCACCTTATACCTTTCTAGACACAATTACATTACTGATTGCTATTGAATCCATTATCAACAAAAACCCTAGCAACTTTGGATTGGTTTGGCCAATACAAGCCTAATACTTGTCACAAAGCTGAGATAAGAAATTCTTCCTTTTTGCTAAATGAATTCTTATTCAGATTACTGTGTCTCAGTAAGGTACAGTAAAAATTAGCAGCTACTGCACATTGGCAGCTACTGAACATTGGCAATAAATATACACACTTTGAAATATACACACTCTGAATTACCTAAAATGTAATGCTACAGGACAGAACATCTCAGAGTCTAGTCTGTTTCCTGTACTCTTATCCAGGGTTAGTTCCCAGATTCACAACCTCCTCTCTATCTTCACTACCCTAGTTCTCACTGTTACCAACCTCAACTACTCTTTCTAGTCCTCTCACCCACATGTTGACAGATTATTCTGTTTATAGCACACAGCTAGCATCGTGGTATTAGTGATTTGCCTCTACTAGTTTACCCTGGCACTGAGTAAAGCCAACCAGTAATTATACTGGCATTTGATAATCAGTTCCTTCTCTCTCAGCAAACCCCATAACTGCAACAGAGCATGATTCCCAGTCGTATGGACTATGCCGTGGATATGCAACATACGTTGAACACATATTTGTACGTATATAATGTATATAGGCATTCTTCCTTATATATAAGGAATCTCTTCACTCTGTAGAGCAGTTTAACTTTGCTGTTTGCTTCCCTCCTGCAAATAAAATAAGCATATCAAGAAATGAGAGATAGTCTCTAAGATCTGTCACACCAGGTCTAAAGGGCTCAGGTCCCTCATCCCAAATGAAGTGAACAATACAAATCCAAAGTTCTGCGTGTTCTATTTTGTACCCTGTGATAAGGTACAAAGTAGTCTTTATATTTGATTTCTACATAACAAGCACCTTTTCGATCAAAATTAAATGCTGCAAGGGGCTCCTATAATTCCTCTATACTCCATCCAGTGCAGAATCTATCTGAGAAGTGAGGTTAAGTGCATGGATACAACAACAGTATTTTAGACCCACAAACAGCCTACCCCTGAGAGACAAAGTGTCTGGGGGAAAATAAAGATATCTCTAGTCTTCATTTTCTTAATTAATAAAACGACAGTGTTAGACTAGATAACTGCTAAGGTTCCCAACTAGTGCTAATACTCCATGAGTCTTTCATTCTGAATACTATTAGTCTCTAAGGGAAAAAAAATTCATATATATATCTCCAGCAGTTCCATTAACACAGACAGTTTGGTGAAACCTGAAAAGAGCTAACACACCTCAGCTAGAAAAACTGTCAACAAAGCAGAACAGAGAAACTGCATGTAGTTTGTTAGGACATAAATGAAGACCATAATAAGTTTAAGAATATAAAAATGATTAATTCTTTTAAGAAGTGTCATTTAAGTCAGCTTAAATTCAATCAAGAAGTGGTGTACATCAAATGCTTTCACAGTTCTGCAAAGGAAGAAATCTTCTGTATCAGTAAATTAACATTGAGACAGACCCTCGAATAAGCGGCATCTATTCTTTAGTATGCATATCACAAAGTCAAGGCTGGTAATACCATTAGTAGAACCACTCTTTCAAGTTTCCTTCAAGAGGGCAGATTTCAAAATCATGAGCTTATTTTGACAGATGTTTACCCCAAGCAGTGATTCCTAGACTAAATTACAGAAGGGTGGGCAAATGATTGAAGTAAACTGACTGCAGAAGAAAATGTTATGGGACCAGCTCTCAGAGAGGATAAGGCATAATCTAGATATACCAAATTTGGGTGCGACTTGACTACTACTGGCCTATAAACTCCTTTGAAGCAGGGGTTAAATCGTATTGAGTCTGTCATCACCCACAGCAGTTTGGCACATAAAGAGTATAGCTCTGAAAGGACTGACCACTGGGTCTAAGCTGAGCAGCCAAGAGATGACTGGGAGAACTGGAACCAGAGAACATATATTTATGAAGAAATACAAGAGCACGAGAAGGCAGGAATATGGTCAGCGCAAAGGTTGAAACCTTGGGAGTTCCAAATACCAACAAGGTTCAACATGCCCTAGAGTTGTGCTCTAAGGTGGCAAATGGGTTTATGGAAGGAAGACAGTAGTCTCAAGGAGGTAGGAAGAGGGAGGCTCAAGGGAGACAACAGTATAGATTTTGAAGTTGCTGATGACAAGAGAAACAAAGTACAGAGGGAAAAGACAATACAGGTGTCAGACTTAGTATGATTGGAGGCCTGGAGACCTAGAGAGCGTACTGCAGACTGACAGTCAGAAAGTGCAGAACCGAGGACAGGGACAGAACAACAGTCTGGAAGTCTACCCTCCTACGCACCTGGTGAGTCGGAGGGGAGTGCCCCTTAAAGAAGTTTGCCCCCAACATGCAGGTATGGGACAAAGCAAAGTTTCATTTAAGACAAAGGGAGAGGGTACACACAAGAAAACAGCTGGGCATATAAAAATGTTTGATCAGTGTCCAAGCATGGTGGGAAGGCTAAAGTAGGGCATTATGGGGTGCCTGGACAGGCCTAGGATATATAAACAGATAATAGGGTTAAGAGCAAGAAGAGAACAGGAAATAAACTGAAAGCATGTCAGTGACCTGAGGACTTCTTCACAGGTAGTCCTGTTACTGAGGAATGTCAGGTCCCTCAGAGTTTCAGCTAGAGCACTGGTTTGAATATGATACTAAAAATGATACTAAGCAAAGGTCAGTTAGAACCAATATTAAGCAGCTTCTCAAATTTTTAATGCGGGGAGTGGTGAGATGTAGGAATGACTAAGAATCGGGAACTTACTCTTTCCCTTAAATTTGTTAGAAATTCTCACAATTCAACCACTGGTAACTTTTGTTTATCAACAAGGAAGGTTGAATAAAATTCTTATTTCAAGTTAAAAATCTAACTTCCAAAAGAATTTTTTGCTGGGACTATAAAAATGCACCTGAAGTCATAAGTTCAGTTTTTATCTCCTCTATATTTTTAGTTCAGCAAAAATGCTCAAAACAGAGGTCTTAATGATTTGGGAAATGAGTAAAACATGAACACCAATCAAAACACAAGTCCATAAACCAGCATTCTCCAAACAAGTCCATACTCTTGGCATAGGTGTGAAATTTTGCGTTTTTAGGTATAGAGCAAAAATAATTTCACACAGCTTTTCTGCTAAGAAAACAATTACTCAAGAGCATAAGAAAGGCTGATTACAGTCCAGAACACCAAGTCTCAACATGCAGGTCATTTTGCCTGACTGGTCTGGTGGCCCTCGGTGGTCCATGGTTTGAGGCTGCTACAACCCTGGAAAAGCAGAGTGGGCCAGGGGGGAAGGGCTGTGACTGAAGCAATGGGAGGGGGTCACCAGGATGGGCAGTGCAGACTCTCCCCCAGTGCTGAGACCTCCGACCTTCCCCACTAGGTTTCCCATATTTTTACTTTTCCTAAAGATGCTGATATATGAAAAATGAACACGAGTTCATAGAAGAGATTCCCATGGACCATTTTAATTCTTTCATTACACCTGTACAATTTAATTCAATTATAATGAATAAGACACAGCTCATTTCCAATCTGCAAGAGAAAGAAATGAAGCAGATCTTCTGCCCAGAAGCTCTGGTGAGTTTTCAGAGGATAAGGAGTGCTCCAGTCTCTTAAGCGCAGTCACACTTAGGATCAGGATGTACCCTGAGGTTATGCAACTTTCTTCCCTTTCCCCTCTCTCTCCCTCAGCCCCTCTTTCTCCTCCCTGCTTCTTTCCATGTACGTATGTACTTATGTATTTAATAACTCTTCTATTGCTCCTTATTTCTTCCTTTCCTTCTTTCTTGCCTGTATGTCACACAGCCCACTTATAAGCCCACTGCCTAGGATGGGGGAAAAAAGTTAAGATATTAACTTCTTCTATTCTCATTGTTCTGGGAATACCTTCAGTCTCCTAGATTTATTTATATGCTCAAATTTGAACTTGAAAGTAATTTAGGAGTTTGGGTAGGGCTTCTGGACACAAAAAATGTTTGAATTGTAAAAATAAAGGAGGGAGGGACTGAAAAACAATGATTTATTATAGCATAAAAAGAGAACTCTAAGTATATTCCTGTGTTGACTCCCTACCTCCCCACCTCCTGTTTGCTTAAGATATAAACAACATCATATATTTTCACTATGAAGAACAACTATTTTACTTTAGTATTATACTGGATTATTTATTTTAGAAAGTTTGTGGCAACTAGTTAACAATACCCCAAAGTTATGGAAATAGCTTGATTATACGAAGTTGGTCACTGTAATTTTATTTCTTTAAAATTATAAGGATGAAATATGTATATGAAATAATATTACTGAATTGCTTCAAAATAATATTGGAGAGGGCGCTTTCAAGATGGCAGAGGAATAAGACGTGGATATCACCTTGCTCCCCACAAATACAACAAAACTACATCTACATGTGGAACAACTCCTACAGAACATGTACTGAATGCTGGAAGAAGCCCTCAGACTTGCCAAAAGGGTCTTGGTACTGTGGCCCGGTGTCAGGCCTGAGCCTCTGAGGTGGGAGAGTCAAGTTCAGGACATTGGTCTGCCAGAGACTCCCCGGCCCCACATAATATCAAATGACAAGAGCTCTCCCAGAGATCTCCGTCTCAACGCTAAGACCCAGCTCCATTCAATGACCACCAAGTTACAGTGCTGGACTCCCTATGCCAAACAACTAGCAAGACAGGAACACAAGCACACCCATTAGCACAGAGGCTGCCTAAAATCATAATAAGGTCACAAACACCCCAAAACACACCACCGGACATGGTCCTGCCCACCAGAAAGACAAGATCCACCAGAACACAGCCACCAGGCCCCTGCACCAGGAAGCCTACACAACCCACTGAAACAAACTTACCCACTGGACGCAGATAACAAAAACGACAGGAACTACGACCCTGCAGCCAGCAAAAAGGAGAACCCAAACACAGTAAGTTAAGCAAAATGAGAAGACAGAGAAACACACAGCAGATGAAGGAGCAAGGTAAAAACCCACCAGACCAAACAATGAAGAGGAAATAGGCAGTCTACCTGAAAAAGAATTCAGAGTAATGATAGTAAAGATGATCCAAAATCTTGGAAATAGAATGGAGAAAATACAAGAAACGTTTAATAAGGACCTAGAAGAACTAAAGAGCAAACAAACAATGATGAACAACACAATAAATGAAATTAAAAATCCTCTAGAAGGAATCAATAGCAGAATAACTGAGGCAGAGGATGGGATAAGAGACCTGGAAGATAAAATAGTGAAAATAACTACTGCAGAACAGAATAAAGAAAAAAGAATGAAAAGAATTAAGGACAATCTCAGAGACCTCTGGGACAACATTAAATGCACCAACATTCGAATTACAGGGGTCCCAGAAGAAGAAGAGAAAAAAAAAAAGGGACTGAGAAAATATTTGAAGAGATTATACTTGAAAACTTCCCTAATATGGGAAAGGAAATAGTCAATGAAGTCCAGGAAACACAGAGAGTCCCATACAGGATAAATCCAAGGAGAAACACGCCAAGACACATATTAATCAAACATTCAAATATTAAATACAAAGAAAAAATATTAAAAGCAGCAAGGGAAAAGCAACAATTAACATACAAGGGAATCCGCATAAGGATTCCCATAAGGTTAACAGCTAATCTTTCCGCAGAAACTCTGCAAACCAGAAGGGAGTGGCAGGACATATTTAAAGTGATGACAGGGAAAAACGTACAACCAACATTACTCTACCCAGCAAGGATCTCATTCAGATTCGATGGAGAAATTAAAACCTTTACAGATAAGCAAAAGTTAAGAGAATTCAGCACCACCAAACCAGCTCTACAACAAATGCTAAAGGAACTTCTCTAGGCAGGAAACATAAGAGAAGGAAAAGACCTACAATAACAAACCCAAAACAATAAAGAAAATGGTAATAGGAAAATACATATTGATGACTACCTTAAATGTAAATGGATTAAATGCTCCCACCAAAAGACACATATTGGCTGAATGGATACAAAAACAAGACCCATATATATGCTGTCTACAAGAGACCCACTTCAGACCTAGGGACACATACAGACTGAAAGTGAGGGGATGGAAAAAGATATTCCAGGCAAATGGAAATCAAAAGAAAGCTGGAGTAGCAATTCTCATATTAGATAAAATAGACTTTAAAATAGAGAATGTTACCAGAGACAAGGAAGGACACTACATAATTATCAAGGGATCAATCCAAGAACAAGATATAACAATTATATATATATTATATAACCCAATATAGGAGCACCTCAATACATAAGGCAACTGCTAACAGCTATAAAAGAGGAAATCAACAGTAACAGAATAATAGTGGGGGACTTTAACACCTCACTTACACCAATGGACAGATCATCGAAACAGAAAATTAATAAGGAAACAGATGATGTAAATGATACAATAGACCAGATAGATTTAATTGATATTTATAGGACATTCCATCCAAAAACAGCAGATTACACTTTCTTCTCAAGTGCGCATGGAAAATCCTCCAGGATAGATCATATCTTGGGTCACAAATCAAGCCTCAGTAAATTTAAGAAAATTGAAGAAAACTGAAATCATATCAAGCATCTTTTCTGACCACAACGCTATGAGATTAGAAATGAATTACAGAGGAAAAAACGTAAAAAACACAAACACATAGAAGCTAAACAGTATATTACTAACTAACCAAGAGATCACTGAGGAAATCGAAGAGGAAATCAAAATATACCTAGGGACAAATGACAATGAAAACATGACGATTCAAAACCTATGGGATGCAGCAAAAGCAGTTCAAAGAGGGAAGTTTATAGCTATACAAGCCTACCTCAAGAAACTAGAAAAATCTGAAACAAACAATCTAACCTTACACCTAAAGGAACTAGAGAAAGAAGAACAAACAAAACCCAAAGTTAGCAGAAGGAAAGAAATCATAAATTTCAGAGCACAAATAAATGAAAGAGAAACAAAGAAAACAATAGCAAAGATCAATAAAACTAAAAGCTGGTTCTTTGAGAACATAAACAAAATTGATAAACCTTTAGCCAGACTAATCAAGAAAAAAAGGGAGGGCTTCCCTGGTGGCACAGTGGTTGAGAGTCCACCTGCCGATGCAGGGGACACGGGTTCTTGCCCTGGTCCAGGAAGATCCCACATGCCGCAGAGTGGCTGGGTCCGTGAGCCTTGGCCGCTGAGCCTGCACGTCCGGAGCCTGTGCTCCGCAACACGAGAGGCCACAACAGTGAGAGGCCCGCGTACCGCAAAAAAAAAAAAAAAAAAGCAAAAAAGGGAGAAGACTTAAATCAATAGAATTAGAATTGAAAAAGGAGAAGTAACAACTGACACTACAGAAATACAAAGGATCATGAGAGATTACTACAAGCAACTATATGCCAATAAAATGGACAACCTGGAAGAAATGGACACATTCTTAAAAAGCACAACCTTCTGAGACTGAACTAGGAAGAAATAGAAAATATAACCAGACCAATCACAAGCACTGAAATTGAAACTGTCATTAAAAATCTTCCAACAAACAAAAGCCCAGGACCAAATGGCTTCACAGGCGAATTCTATCAAGTATTTAGAGAAGAGCTAACACCTATCCTTCTCAAACTCTTCCAAAATATAGCAGCGGGAGGAACACTCCCAAACTCATTCTAGGGGCCACCATCACCCTGATACAAAAACCAGAGAAAGATGCCACAAAGAAAGAAAACTACAGGCCAATATCACTGATGAACATAGATGCAAAAATCCTCAACAAAATACTAGCAAGCAGAATCCAACAGCACATTAAAAGGATCATACACCATCATGAAGTGGGGTTTATCCCAGGAATGCAAGGTTTCTTCAATATACACAAATAAATCAATGTGATACACCATATTAACAAACTGAAGGAGAAAAACCATATGATCATGTCAAAAGATGCAGAAAAAGCTTTCGACAAATTTCAACACCCATTTATGATAAAAACCCTCTGGAAAGTAGGCATAGAGGGAACCTACCTCAACATAATAAAGGCCATATATGACAAACCCACAGCCAACATCCTTCTCAATGGTGAAAAATTGAAACCATTTCCACTAAGATCAGGAACAAGACAAGGTTGCCCATTCTCACCACTATTATTCAACATAGTTTTGGAAGTTTCACCCACAGCAATCAGAGAAGAAAAATAAATAAAAGGAATCCAAATTGGAAAAGAAGAAGTAAAACTGTCACTGTTTGCAGATGATATGATACTATACATAGAGAATCCTAAAGAAGCTACCAGAAAACTGCTAGAGCTAAAGAATGAATTTGGTAGAGTAGCCAGATATAAAATTAATGCACAGAAATCTCTTGCATTCCTATACACTAATGATGAAAAATTAAAAGAGAAATTAAGGGAACACTCCCATTTACCATTGGAACAAAAAGAATAAAATACCTAGGAATACACCTACCCAAGGAGACAAAAGACCTGTATGCAGAAAACTATAAGACACTGATGAAAGAAATTAAAGATGATATAAACAGATGGAGAGATACACCATGTTCTTGGATTGGAAGAATCAACATTGTGGAAATGACTGTACTATCCAAAGCAATCTACGTATTCAATGCAATCCCTATCGAACTACCAAAGACATTTTTCACAGAGCTAGAACAAAAAATTTTACAATTTGTATGGAAACACAAAAGACCCTGAATAGCCCAAGCCATCTTGAGAAAGAAAAACAGACCTGGAGGAATCAGGCTCCCGAACTTCAGACTATACTACAAAGCTACAGTAATCAAGACAATATGGTACTGGCACAAAAACAGAAAGATAGATCAATGGAACAGGATAGAAGGCCAGAGATAAACCGATGCACATATGGTCACCTTATCTTTGATTAAGGAGGCAAGAATATACAATGGAGAAAAGATAGTCTCTTCAGTAAGTGGTGCTGGGAAAACTGGACAGCTACATGTAAAAGAATAAAATTAGAACACTTCCTAACACCATACACAAAAATAAATTCAAAATGGATTAAAGACCTAAATATAAGGCCAGACATTACAAAACTCTTAGAGGAAAACACAGGCAGAACACTCCATGACATATATCACAGCAAGATCCTTTATGACCCACCTCCTAGAGAAATGGAAATAAATACAAAAATAAACAAATGGAACCTAATGAAATTTAAAAGCTTTTGAACAGCAAAGGAAACCATAAACAAGACGAAAAGAGAACCCTCAGAATGGGAGGAAATATTTGCAAACGAAGCAACTGACAAAGGATTAATCTCCAAAATATACAAGCAGCTCATGAAGCTCAATATCAAAACAACAAACAACCCAATCAAAAAATGGGCAGAAGGGCTTCCCTGGTGGTGCAGTGGTTGAGAGTCTGCCTGTTGATGCAGGGGACACGGGTTTGTGTCTGGGAAGATCCCATATGCTGCGGAGCAGCTAGACCCGTGGGCCATGGCCGCTGAGCCTTCACGTCTGGAGCCCACGCTCTGCAACGGGAGAGGCCACAACAGTGAGAGGCCCACGTACCGCAAAAAAAAAAAAAAAAAAAAAAAAAAGGCAGAAGACCTAAATAGACATTTCCTCAGAGAAGATATACATATTGCCAACAAACACATGAAAGGATGCTCAACATCACTAATCATTAGAGAAATGCAAATCAAAACTACAATGAGGTATTACTTCACACCAGTCAGAATGGCCATCATCAAAAAACCTACAAACAATAAATGCTGGAGAGGGTGTGGAGAAAAGGGAACCCTCTTGCCCTGTGGGTGGGAATGTAAGTTGATACAGCCACTATGGAGAACGGTATGGAGGTTCCTCAAAAAAATAAAAATAGAACTACCATACGACCCAGCAATCCCACTACTGGGCATATACCCTGAGAAAACCATAATTCAAAAAGAGGCATGTACCACAATGTTCATTGCAGCTCTATTTACAACAGCCAGGACACGGAAACAACCTAAGTGTCCATCGACAGATGAATGGATAAAGAAGATGTGGCACATATATACAATGGAATATTACTCAGCTATAAAAAGAAATGAAATTGAGTTATTTGTAGTGAGGTGGATGGACCTAGAGACTGTCATACGGAGGAAGTAAGTCAAAGAGAAAAACAAATACCACATGCTAACCCATATATATGGAATCTAAAGAAAAGAAAAAAGGTTCTGAAGAACCTAGGGGCAGGACAGGAATAAAGACGCAGACATAGAGAATGGACTTGAGGACACAGGAATGGGGAAGGGTAAGCAGGGACGAAGTGAGAGAGTGGCATGGGCATATATACACTACCAAATGTAAAACAGATAGCTAGTGGGAAGCAGCCACCTAGCACAGGGAGATCAGCTCGGTGCTTTGTGTCCACCTAGAGGGGCAGGATAGGGAAGGTGTGAGGGAGATGCAAGAGGGAGAAGATATGGGGATTTATGTATATGTATAGCTGATTCACTTTGTTATAAGGCAGAAACTAACACACCATTGGAAAGCAATTATACTCCAATAAAGATGTTTAAAAAATAATAATAATAATATTGCACAAGAGGATACAAAAATGCATGAAGCTGTAGATGTATGATTGCATACTTTTTTATATGTCCATTAGACTTTATTAAAAAGTTTACATATAAAAAATAATAACAGAGGAGGAGAAGTTAAGAAGGGTGTAGTTAAAACAAGATTATCCATGAATTGACAACTCATGGTGAGGTGGGTGGTGAGTACTATTCTATTTTTGTATGTGTTGCAACTTTTCATAATAAAAGATGCTATAAAATGTTACTTTGGAAACTTGAGCAACTGTAAGATTCAGATGCATGGTATAAAAGCAGTATATCTTTTAAATAAGATTTTGATTTAAGGTTTAGTGCATTAAAAATGAAAAATCAAATTTTCTTTGCAATTTTGTTGAAACTGACAATTTTTCCACAAAAAATTCTTGTCATAATTACGAAGGAAGACTCTATAAACTACGATGTATAGGTGTAGTAATTCTTGTGGAAAATTGTTCACATTCTGTCGTATACTACAATAAATTTATGATTGTAAATAAGAGAAAGAAATAATAAAATCTGTCTCCTAAAGACACAGTCAATAAGTTGGTTCTGATATGAGTGAAACTAATAGTTCTAGTGTATCATAACTATGTATGGACATGTTTTGCATTAATTCTATTTTATTCATTCCCTCTCTATCTCTTAAGATTCAGTAATATTTATCAAGTACTGTGAGATAACCAGCAGTCCTAGAGAGATACATTAAATGCAGATTACATATTATATGCATTCCCCAACTTACAGAAGGGTTATGTTCTAAAAGTTTTTCTGTAAATAAGCATTTTGGGACTCATATCACATTTTCCCACTGAAACAATTTTATAAAAGGTAGTTAGGTCAATCAGGCCACCCCACAGAAATCTATAAAGTTCAAACTTACTGGACCTATTACATTTTACTGCAGCGCTGTGGGCTTTTTTTTTCCCCAACTAACCACCTTGTACGACTATTTCTTTGATAAATGCAATAGGGATTCTAGGAATACTTCTCTTGTCAGAGGCTCTGTGTACACATACACACACACCCCTTACCTGGGTCTATGTGCCAAAATGTTCCTTAGTTATCAGAGTATGCAGAGTGGAGCAGAGTTTAGATGAGGGGCTCTTGCATTTGAAGGCTGCAGGAAGTTGGGGTTCTAGAGCTTACTAAGGGGCAGTAGTCTTGGGAGGTTCTATGGTAACTGTTCCTACTGGGTGTCACAGATATAGGGCAGAGATGGGGGATTATAACTTTCACGAGGTTTATCTTCTAGAAAATCGTTTTTTTAAAAAATTAGACACTTCCTAATAATCACTTTTAATATGAATTTTTAAATGTTTATAAACTCAGAGCAAAATAAATTATAGGTTACTTTTATGTACTTTAGCTGCATCCTAAGCTATAACAATAATCTCTTCTCCCTGGCTGGACAGACACAGGCCTCCCTCCACCCACCACAGGGAGAGGATGCCAGCAGGAGGTCCTGGAAATGAGTGTTTAATCTAAGGAGAGGGATGCCTCTATTTGGGATCAACTTTTCTACCCCACTCCAAGGCAACTAGGTTTCTTTGCTTTGAATATTTTTATGCCACAGAATGTTTCCTTGGATACAAGAAAAAGGTGTAAAAAGCCACAGAGATAAAATGACTTAATTTCATATGTAAACACTTTCTTATACGCCTATTAATTTGAAAGAAAAATACATAGAGATTCAATATTTACATAAAACTACTAGGCCTAATACCACATACAGTTTCTTCTTTTTTCTTTTAAATTCAGAACTCCATGAACATGCTTCAATTATGCAGTGCTACCATACCATTATAAGATTGTAAATGTATTTTTATAAAGTCCAGGTCCATAAATATGACACAACTTTCCAGATTCACTATAGAATCATAACAGAAATCAAGAGTTGCAGATTCTTCCCTGTCTCAAACTCAGCCGACGTTTATTCCACTTGCCTGCATAGGTGTTGGCCTTGTTCAGGAGGTCTGTGCATGCGTGCATATCAGCGAAAGCCCGGATTCCTAAGCAGTTGACAGGGTGAAGCTGAGATTCCAAAAATTCACAGCAAGTCTTCTTCACATCCTGTAACTGTAACAGACCAGCTGCTGGGAGAAGTACCTATAACACACAAGTAAGCATGGTTAGGCAACTGGCTAGGAAAAGTTTCACTGTTCACTGTGTCTATAGAGGGCTTAGGGGTCCAGCTCAAGATCTGCATCCAGACCCCAGCATCCCAAAGAAGAGTAATGTAACAATTATTTGCAAAAAGGGTGATGCCTCCTTCCATTCCCCATAATTTCTATGGAATCTTTCAAAGATCTCTTCTTGTTCACAAGAATATAAGAGATATCAGATCATATTAGATTAATGATTCTTTTCATAAGCAGAAATAAAATGTTCCTTTGAATTTTAAAAACATAAATTATTAGGCTGTTAGGGGGTGCTATGGTTCAGTGAAAATGGTTTTCTTCCCTTAGTTCAAGCAGTCATGAGCTTCAGTGAATTTGTGGGGAAGGGGTGAGCACAGAGTAATATATGCCACAACAAAGCTTCATTCTGTTTTTCCACTGTCTCTGAGTAACACCACAAACTGCTTTCCTTAGGGGGATAGAACAATTTAAAACTCCACAGTCTAACTACAATCAAACAGTTTCTCTGAAATGTAATGTATGTGCTAAAACAACCCATAAAGAGTAATTGCCTAATAATAACTTTTTAATTTGTATTTTTATTTCAATAACTCCAAGAGATTTTGTATTAATTAGGTTATTCTTTGGGATTTAACCAGTATCTTTACTAGAAATACTACATCCAACACTACAACTGCTTTTCAAATAGGTCAATGATGGAAAAATTCTTCCTTGTAAGTGAATTAGTATGATGCTATGTAAAGGACCATATTTGAAAATCAAATTGGAAAACTTCTTAAAAAAAACTTCATAAAACTTCATAAAAAAGAAGTTTGCAAGTCCTTCTATAAAAGCCAAAGGGAAAAAAAACCCTATCAGAATAGTCAATTTAAGAAAAGGTCACATTGGCATATTAGCATAAAAAATAAATAAGATCTAAGTTCCTTCCAGAACTGACTTCCATATATGCCAAGCTGCAGCCCAAAGAGGAAAAGAGAAAACAGATAGTAGTTTTGAATATCCTTTACAATTTCCCTAAATGTATGTAGTAAGTCCTAAATGTGGAAGAGAAAGAGTGCATTCGTATCTTTCTGTAACACAAACTACTTTATTTTCTTAAAGGAACCACAGCAGCTTTTAACTCTCAGATCTAAAGGCTGTGGGCCCGCATGTACACAATCAAATGGTTATGAAGCAAGGACTAAGAGGACAACTCTTTGTGTTTTAGTCCAACTCCAACAACTAATATTAGTTTTTTCTGAAAACAAGGAAACAGTACCTGGTGATAATGTCTTTTCCTTCTAAATTTAACAAAAATAAAGTGTAAATAATTCTGTTTATAGCCGAATCTTTTGTATAATATATATAGTGTGTTTCATTATGTTATGGGAATGAATCTCCATGGAAGGCTTTAGTTGCTGACAATTTGCAAGTTGGAGTTTTTCTACACTGGTATAATTGTGCTCTGAAGTAACGTAAAGTACGTTCCAAGATGCTTAACTGTGCAGCCATTTAATTCAGCAAATACATATAGTTAAGTGGTCTTCAGCATAAGATTCAATCTCTGTGAAATTTGCACAAATATCAGTAGTAATGATCACCCACCTAATCAGCATCTTCCCAGAGACAACAAAGTGTAATACAGTAGTACTCAAATTGCTTCGTAATACAGAAAGACAGGAATCCTTGAGGGGGAAAGCAGCCAAGCAGAAGCAGGTTCACTCACGCATTGTTGGTGAGTGTGTACACTGGTTCAACCTCCATGAAGAGCAATTTGTCTACTTAATCAAAATTACAAATGCACATATCCTCCAACCCAGAAATTTAACCTACAGATACACTAACATATGCACAAAAGCTCACACACACAAGACATTCATTAGAGCATTATTGTGGGTAATAGCAGAAGTTAGAAAAAAGCCTAAATGTCCACCGTAAGGAGACTGGTTAAACACTGGTGATCATCCATTCGATGGAACACTGCAACCATTCAAAAGAATGAGGAAACTATATGAATGGGAAAATTTCTAAGATACATTCTTAAGGGAAAAAAAATCAGCAACTGGTTCATACTATGCTGACATACACATACACACCCATATTTATATACATATCCATCTAAAAAAGCAGCTATATCAGACTTTTAAAAATTTATTTTGCTTCCTTGACTTCAAGTTCATCACTACCAAGTCTAGACCTACCCTATCAGGAGACTGAAATTCATAAAACTGTAGAATCCCAGATCTGGAAAGGATATGGCAAGTCATGTAGGCCAGAGATATAAAAGTTATTTTAATTGTAGGCCACATGGCTAGAGATTCACATATAATTTTTTATTGATGGCAATGATGGGTCAAGTGGTTCCATGCCTGGCAAACATAAGTACACTTTAAATGTTAGTAACATGTGTAAAATGAATTTATTTATATTTTACTTTTATCAGTAAATCCTTCAAAAATGTCTCAGCTTTATGATGTAACTTTACTAGGATTAAACTTCAATAGCTCATAATTATTAAATAATTATATATGCTTCAAAAACAATTAATAACTGGCCCAGGCTTACTAACATGATGAAAACAGGAAAGCAGCTGGGCCCACACCAAATGCCCGTATTACTCTATGTATCAGACAACCAGCTAAAAAACCAAACAAACAAAACATGCTCAAATTACAGATGAACCATATCCCACAATCAGAATCAAACAGCTGGCGGCCTATGAGCTAGATGCCTTGGGATCAAGTCAAATCAAACCTCCTGATTTGTCTGATGAAGAAACCAAATCCTAGAGAAGCCAAAAGATCTGAACAAGTTGCACAGAGATAGTGATATAAAATTCACCAACTCTTTGGTCTATTACTCTTTCCACTACCTTGAGCCCCACCTGTAGATGCAGAATGGAAGTGCTTGTCTAATTTCTAAATCTGCAATGTTGCTCTTTTCAGAAGAGTAATAAAGACGAAAATCACTTCAACCAAATTCATGCAGTTTGCTTCCGTTTACTGACTAATTACTGTGTCGGGCACTGTCTTAAGCACTTGACAGGCAACAACACCTCATTACCCCCATTAGACACAATGAATACAGAGGCTGGGAGAAGCAAGTAAGTTGCCCAAGGTCACACACCTGGATGGGATGCTAGGAGAGAGGTATTAACCAAAGTGGGTATAATGCTTTTAGATGGCACAGACGAACATTCTCATGTTAATAGTTGGGAACATCTTTAAAGTTACTGTCTATTTATTTCAATAAAATAAATTCTTAAGGAAATTTAAGCAAAAACTGAGTCATGAAGATAAAAACATTACGTATTTAATAGTATGAGCACTACAGAATATAGCAAATCATGAAGGTGGCACACAAATTACTGATTTGGGAGATCAGATTTAGTATACTAATCTTTCAATATTGGATATCATTCTGGCTTCTGTGGTTTTTACATATCGCTGAAAAGGAAGATGTGCTTTTTAATCTGGGGGGATCATAATCCCATGGTTTATTTCCTACAAAGTGGATTAACTGTACAGTTAGTAACAAATGTGGGAAACACCTATATTGTGAAGAGATGGTTTCTTAATGTGCTATTCAGGTCACAAAAATATCTTGGGCATTATAATTAAGAGATCTGAAGAATAAATTTATGTCTCTAAAACTAATTTTTCTGAGCTCTCTAAAGAAGTAATTGAATAGTGCTGCTTCATATATGAAATGGAAGTATATATATATATTTTTAAAGAATAGCTTTATTACTTTGCCAGGCAAAGGGGGACACAGCAGCCTCCTGCCTCAAAAAACTATGTGTTCCAACCCAGGAGGATTTGATAAGGCGTTTTATAACAGTACTTCCCAAGGGATGTGTTGCTGACAAGATTACGGTGTGTGCAGGGTCTCAGGTCCTTGGTCTCCTAATCTTTTTTTTTTAATTTTTAAATTTAATTTATTTTTTTATACAGCAGGTTCTTCTTAGTCATCAATTTTATTCACATCAGTGTATACATGTCAATCCCACTCACCCAATTCATCACACCACCACCGACACCCCACCGCGGCTTTCCCCACTTGGTGTCCATATGTTTGTTCTCTACATCTGTGTCTCAATTTCTGCCCTGAAAACTGGTTCATCTGTACCATTTTTCTAGGTTCCACATATACGCGTTAATATACGATATTTGTTTTTCCCTTTCTGACTTACTGCACTCTGTATGACTGTCTCCAGATCCATCCACGTCTCAACAAATGACCCAATTTCGTTCCGTTTTACAGCTGAGTAATATTCCGTTGTATATATGTACCACATCTTCTTTAACCATTCATCAGTCGATGGGCATTTAGGTTGCTTCCATAACCTGGCTATTGTAAATAGTGCTGCAATGAACATTGGGCTGCATGTGCCTTTTTGAATTATGGTTTTCTCTGGGTATATGACCAGTAGCGGGATTGCTGGATCATATGGTAATTCTATTTTTAGTTTTTTGAGGAACCTGCATACTGTTCTCCATAGTGGCTGTATCAATTTACATTCCCACCATCAGTGCAACACGGTTCCCTTTTCTCCACACCCTCTCCAGCATTTGTTGTTTGTACATTTTCTGATGATGCCTATTCTAACTGGTCTGAGGTAATACCTCATTGTAGTTTTGATTTGCATTTCTCTAATAATTAGTGATGTTGAGCAGCTTTTCATGTGCTTCTTGGCCATCTGTATGTCTTCATTGGAGAAATGTCTATTTAGGTCTTCTGCCCATTTTTGGATTGGATTGTTGGTTTTTTTAATATTGAGCTACATGAGCTGTTTATATATTTTGGAGATTAATACTTTGCCCGTTGATTCATTTGAAAATATTTTCTCCCATTCTGAGGGTTATCCTTTTTTCTAGTTTATGGTTTACTTTGCTGTGCAAATGCTCTGAAGTTACATTAGGTCTCATTTGTTTATTTTTTTTTTTCCATTACTGTAGGAGGTGGATCAAAAAAGATCTTGCTGTGATTTATCTCAAAGAGTGTTCTTCCTATGTTTGCCTCTAAGAGTTTTATAGAGTCTGGTCTTATATTTAGGTCTCTAATCCATTTTGACTTTATTTTTGTGTATGGTGTTGGGAAGTGCTCTAATTTCATTCTTTTACATGTAGCTGTCCAGTTTTCCCAGCACCACTTATTGAAGAGACTGTCTTTTCTCCATTGTATATCCTTGCCTCCTTTGTCATAGATTAGTTGAACATAGGTGTGTGGGTTTATCTCTGGGCTTTCTATCCTGTTCCATTAACCTATATCTCTGTTTTTGTGCCAGTACCATATTATCTTGATTACTGTAGCTTTGTAGTACGGACTGAAGTCAGGGAGTCTGATTCCTCCAGCTCCGTTTATTTCCCTCAAGACTGCTTTGGCTATTTGGGGTCTTTTGTGTCTCCATACAAATTTTAAGATTTTTTGTTCTACTTCCTTAAAAAATGCCATTGGTAATTTGATAGGGATTGTTTTGAATCTGTAGATTGCTTTGAGTAGTATAGTCATTTTAACAATATTGATTCTTCCAATCCAAGAACATGGTATATCTCTCCATCTGTTTGTATCATCTTTAATTTCTTTCATCAGTGTCTTACAGTTTTCTGCATACAGGTCTTTTGTCTCCCTAGGTAGGTTTATTCCTAGGTATTTTATTCTTTTTGTTGCAGTGGTAACTGGGAGTGTTTCCTTAATTTCTCTTTCAGATTTTTCATCATTAGTGTGTAGGAATGCAAGAGATTTCTGTGCATTAATTTTGTATCCTGGGACTTTACCAAATTCATTTGTTAGCTCTAGTAGTTTTCTGGTGGCATCTTTAGGATTCTCCATGTATAGTATCATGCTGTCTGCAAACAGTGACAGTTTCACTTATTCTTTTCCATTTTATATTCCTTTTATTTCTTTTTCTTCTCTGACTGCTGTGGCTAGGACTTCCAAAACTATGTTGAATAATAATGGTGAGAGTGGATATCCTCGTCTTGTTCATGATCTTAGAGGAAACTCTTTCAGTTTTTCACCATTGAGAGTGATGTTTGCTGTGGGTCTGTCATATATGACCTTTATTATGTTGAGGTAGGTTCCCTCTATGCCCACTTTCTGGAGAGTTTTTATCATAAATGGGTGTTGAATTTTGTCAAAAGCTTTTACTGCATCTATTGAGATGATCATATGGTTTTTATTCTTCAGTTTCTTAATATTGTGTATCACATTGATTGATTTGCATATACTGAAGAATCCTTGCATCCCTGGGATAAATCCCACTTAATCATGGTGTATGATCCTTTAATGTGTTGTTGGATTCTGTTTGCTAGCATTTTGTTGAGGATTTTTGCATCTATATTCATCAGTGATATTGGTCTATAATTTTATTTTCTTCTAGTATCTTTGTCTGGTTTTGGTATCAGTGTGATGGTTGCCTCACAGAATGAGTTTGGGAGTGTTCCTTCCTCTGCAATTTTCTGGAAGAGTTTGAGAAGAATGGGTGTTAGCACTTCTCTAAATGTTTGATAGAATTCACCTGTGAAGCCATCTGGTCCTGGACTTTTGTTTGTTGGAAGATTTTTAATGACAGTTTCAATTTCATTACTTGTGATTGGTCTGTTTATATTTTCTATTTCTTCCTGGTTCAGTCTTGGAAGGTTATACCTTTCTAAGAATTTGTCCATTTCTTCCAGGTTGTCCATTTTATTGGCAGAGATTTGCTTGTAGTAGTCTCTTAGGATGCTTTGTATTTCTGTGGTGTCTATTGTAACTTTTCCTTTTTAATTTCTAATTTTATTGATTTGAGTCTTCTCCCCCTTTTTCTTGATGAGTCTGCCTAATGGTTTATCAATTTTGTTTATCTTTTCAAAGAACCAGCTTTTAGTTTTATTGATCTTTGCTATTGTTTTCTTTGTTTCTATTACATTTATTTCTGCTGTGATCTTTATGATTTCTTTCCTTCTGCTAACTTTGGGTTTTGTTTGTTCTTCTTTCTCTAGTTCCTTTAGGTGTAAGGTTAGATTGTTTGTTTCAGAATTTTCTTGTTTCTTGAGGTAGGCTTGTATAGCTATAAACTTCCCTCTTTGAACTGCTTTTACTCCATTCCATAGGTATTGGATTGTCATGTTTTCATTGTCATTTGTCCCTAGGTATATTTTGATTTCCTCTTTGATTTCTTCAGTGATCTCTTGGTTATTTAGTAATGTACTGTTTAGCCTCCATGTGTTTGTGTTGTTTACGTTTTTTCCCCTGTAATTCATTTCTAATCTCAGAGCACTGTAGTCAGAAAAGATGCTTAATATGATTTCAATTTTCTTAAATTTACTGAGGCTTGATTTGTGACCCAAGACGTGATCTATCCTGGAGGATGTTCCATGTGCACTTGAGAAGAAAGTGTAATCTGTTGTTTTTGGATGGAATGTCCTGTAAACATCAATTAAATCCTGGTCTATTGTGTCATTTTTCTGTTTCCTTATTAATTTTCTGTTCGGATGATCTGTCCATTGGTGTAAGTGAGGTGTTAAAGTCCCCCACTATTATTCTGTTACTGTTGATTTCCTCTTTTATAGCTGTTAGCAGTTGCCTTATGTATTGAGGTGCTCCTATATTGGGTTATATAATATATATATAATTGTTATATCTTCTTCTTGGATTGATCCCTTGATCATTATGTAGTGTCCTTCCTTGTCTCTTGTAACATTCTCTATTTTAAAGTCTATTTTATCTAATATGAGAATTACTACTCCAGCTTTCTTTTGATTTCCATTTGCCTGGAATATCTTTTTCCATCCCCTCACTTTCAGTCTGTATGTGTCCCTAGGTCTGAAGTGGGTCTCTTGTAGACAGCATATATATGGGTCTTGTTTTTGTATCCATTCAGCAAGCCTATGTCTTTTGGTTGGAGCATTTAATCCATTCACGTTTAAGGTAATTTTTGATATGTATGTTCCTATGACTACTTTCTTATTTGTTTTGGGTTTGTAGGTTCTTTTCTTCTCTTGTGTTTCCCACTTAGATAAGTTCCTTTAGCATCTGTTGTAGAGCTGGTTTGGTGGTGCTGAATTCTCTTAGGTTTTGCTTGTCTGTAAAGCTTTTGATTTCTCCATCGAATCTGAATGAGATCCTTGCCGGGTAGAGTAATCTTGGTTGTAGGTTCTTCCCTTTCATCACTTTAAGTATGTCATGCCACTCCCTTCTGGCTTGTAGAGTTTCTGCTGAGAAATCAGCTGTTAACCTTATGGGAATTCCTTTGTATGTTACTTGTTGTTTTTCCCTTGTTGCTTTCAATAATTTTTCTTTGTCTTTAATTTTTGCTAATTTGATTACTATGTGTCTCAGTGTGTTTCTCCTTGGGTTTATCCTGTATGGGACTCACTGCACTTCCTGGACTTAGGCGGCTATTTCCTTTCCCATGTTTGGGAAGTTTTCGACTATAATCTCTTCAAATATTTTCTCAGGTCCTTTCTCTCTCTCTTCTCCTTCTGGGACCCCTATAATGCGAATGTTGGTTCGTTTAATGTTGTCCAAGAGGTCTTTTAGGCTGTCTTCATTTCCTTTCATTCTTTTTTCTTTATTCTGTTCCGCAGCAGTGAATTCCACCATTCTGTTTTCCAGGTCACTTATCCATTCTTCTGCCTCAGTTATTCTGCTATTGATTCCTTCTAGTGTAGTTTTCATTTCAGTTATTGTATTGTTCATCTCTGTTTTTTTGTTCTTTAATTCTTCTAGATCTTTGTTAAACATTTCTTGCATCTTCTCGATCTTTGCCTCCATTCTTTTTCTGAGGTCCTAGATCCCCTTCACTATCATTATTCTTAATTCTTTTTCTGGAAGGTTGCCTATCTCCATTTAGTTGTTATTCTGGGGTTTTATCTTGTTCCTTCATCTGGTATATAGCCCTCTGCCTTTTCATCTTGTCTGTCTTTCTGTGAATGTGGTTTTTGTTCCACAGGCTGCAGGATTGTAGTTCTTCTTGCTTCTGCCCTCTGCCCTCTGGTGGATGAAGCTATCTAAGGGGCTTGTGCAAGTTTCCTGATGAGATGGACTGGTGGTGGGTAGAGCTAACTGCTGCTCTCTGGTGGGCAGAGCTCAACTTTAATCCACTTGACTGCTGATGGGTGCGGCTGGGTTCCCTCCCTGTTGGTTGTTTGGCCTGAGGCAACCCAGCACTGGAGCCTACCTGGGCTCTTTGTTGGGGCTAATGGCAGACTCTGGGAGGGCTCACACCAAGGAGTACTTCCCAGAATTTCTGCTGACAGTGTCCTTGTCCCCACAGTGAGCCACAGTCAACCCCCACCTCTGCAGGAGAGCCTCCAACACTAGCAGTTAGGTCTGGTTCAATCTCCCCTGGGTTCACTGCTCCTTTCCCTGGGTCCCAATGCGCACACTACTTTGTGTGTGCCTCCAAGAGTGGAGTCCCTGTTTCCCCCAGTCCTGTTGAAGTCCTGCAATCAAATCCCACTAGCCTTCAAAGTCTGATTCTCTAGGAATTCCTCCTCCCGTTGCCAGACCCCCAGTTTGGGAAGCCTGACATGGGGCTCAGAATCTTCACTCCAGTGGGTGTACTTCTGTGGTATATGTTTTTTCCAGTCTGTGAGTCACCCACCCAACAGTTATGGGATTTGATTTTACTATGATTATGCCACTCTTACCATCTTATTGTCGCTTCTCCTTTGTCTTTGGATGTGGGGTATCTTTTTTGGTGAGTTCCAGTGTCTTCCTGTCGATGATTGTCCAGCAGCTGGTTGTGATTCTGGTGTTCTCACCAGAGGGAGTGAGAGCACGTCCTTCTACTCCATCATCTTGATTCAGGTCGAAATGGAAGTATATTGATACAATAAACCTCTATAGCCACAAAGCACTATGATGTAATGGAAAATTTTCATTTGTTTCCTTTTCAATATGCTTCACTAGTATTAACTCTGAGATTGATTTTTAAAATCCTAAGGCACTCTAAGATCCTGAAGTGTATTACACAATGTCAAAGAAAAAGCAATTATATTGTTAATATAGTCTGAGTATTAATGATATATTCTAAGAATCTAAAAGTGATTAATTCCCATTTAGTGTATATATTGAGAGAGGACCACATTCCAAAAGCTAAAACATCTCTCTTGGGTATGCCAAGCCCTACGAAAAAATGTAAAGTAGGCAGTTTGTCTTGGGGCTGGCCCTCACCACTCCTTCCTACAGACTCCTCCTACGTTTCCCCCTTAGTTCTATTCCATCAACCCTGATGCTCTCCACTCAGACCCTGGTGCTCTCACCAGGGTCTCAGCTCCCCTGCAGGTCACTACTACCAGCATCGCTCCATTTCATTTGCTTTGTAAAACTCAGCACTGTCAGAATCAATCTTTACGTATCTGTTCCCACATTGACTCTCTCTATCCCTGCAAAAGAACATACACTCTGAGACAGTAGTCACATCTGTTCTACCCTCTGTTGTATCCTCAGGTAGCAGGAGAATATATAGGTGCTTAATAAATAAGTCAACCTGAAAGTAAATTAATTTGTTACTCTGGTGGGTATTTGTATTTTAAGAGATACAATTTTGCATATCTTTTAACCCAGAAATACTATTCTAAAATGTATATGGGACACTTGTGTCCTACTGCAAATCCTCTCAGTCCCACCTCTTGTTCAAGCTACCACTGCAACAACCAAGTGCAAGTAGGACTTGATCACCTTTGTGAAGATGTAACTTACCAGTGCCTCACCCCAGCCCCTACCATACCTGTCTGTGGCTGCCTACTGGGGGTGCACTTAGGGACCCACACATGCACAACCTGGAAGCACAGGGGAAACAATGCTTGTGGGACCACCCTGGACCAGTGGAGAATGGTTCAAAAGAAGATGACAGATAAATGCTTCCCCATTTTCTTCCCCAAGCAGATAGCTCTGAGACACATTTCATAAGGCCCCTGAAAAGGTCCTGGTGAAAATAAACATGTCACATTTATATCTATACCACATTTTGAAATGGTTTTCCCTCCTTTTCAATTCAAATCCACTGTCACTCTCTTGGATCACTTTCTAACTAAACTAACTGCCCAAAAGCTTTGCTTTCGGGGGAACCCCAGTCTATTATACTACACATGGAACAAACTGTGGATGTGGATATATTTAGTTATAATATTAATTACAGTGCTGTTTATAATATCGAAAATTGAAAAGAACTTACATGTCCAATAACAATGGGTAGATTATGCAAATTCTATATTATCAATAAAATTGAATACTTTGTAAGCAAAGATGTCCCTCGGTTTCCACTGGGGACTGGTTTCAGGATCCTCCAAGGATACCAAAATCCACAGATGCTCAAGTCCCTTACATAAAGTGGTGTAGTATTTGCATATAACCTACACATATCCTCCCATATACTTCAAATCATCTATAGATTAATTATAATACCTAATAACATGTAAATGTTATGTAAATAGTTGTAAATACAGTTTAAATGCTATGTGAATAGTTACCAGCACACAGCTTTTTGGAACTTCCTGGAATTTTTTTTTTAAATATTTTTAACCTCTGGTTTGTTGAATCCGCACATGTGGAACCTGAAGATATGGCAGGCCCACTGAATTAAAAGAGATATAGTAGATAAATAGTCAATGACTAGGAAGAATGTTCCTAATATATTTAGTATAAAAAGCTAATTTCTAAACAGTCTCCTTTTTTGTAAGTACACATACACATAAACACAGAGACAGTACTAGAGGAATATTCCACAATTGTTAATGGGGATGTTATCTCTGGTTAACAGTAGTATGGAGGCTTTCTATTTTCTTCTTTTTATTTTCTAAATTTTCAATCATGAATATGCACCATTTAAATGGTCACATATTATTCTAAAGAAAGTCAAGGAGAAGCAAGTAAAGAAATGCCTTTCTGGACCTCTAGAATTCTAGCCAATACAGCAATGGTAAGTGAGCTGTTTATTTAGTGACTATCACACACCACTCACCATAAACTGCCTCAGTTTGGCCTGTCCTCTGAGTACCATGAAGCTGAAAGGCCTTTAGTCATAAAGCTAGTGTTTTGTAGAACAGTAAGATGTTCTACACATTCCTCTTCTTGTTCATGTGAATAGCAATCTCTTTAAGTGCTCGGAGAAACATGAAGTAAAAGAACATGCCAGCTGATTAAATAAACTTAACTCCATATGCTATCATTTTGTTAAACAGAAAAAAAAATTCCCATCTAGATATGTTGATTTCCAACATATGGAGACACATAAAGCCTAAACATTTTATACTGTGGAGATGTTTTCTGCAATAAACAAAGAAGTGGGGGGAAAGCTACCGCTGACTCCTGAAGACAAGTAGAACACTTGGCACGGAAGACACCCAGGCCAAACAATGAGCACCCATATGACACTCTTACACCAGCTGCACATTTTAAAGTAAGAAGCTTTCATCCTACTTCACATTGTCTGACAAGCCAAATTACATATAAGATGTTTCACTTAGACAAGTACACTCCTTCTGCTTGGCTATTAGGATCTGTAGTTTATTTTCAGCTTGGGTACTTATTCCATAGGGGGAAATAATTTATGTAGTAAATCTTTTAAATCCTGAGCCATTAGCAGGGTGTTTATTAGAAGATATACCATGGGGTCTGATTATTCCATAGATGTAAGATTTCCAGATGTCTAGGAAAACATGCAAACACGATGCTCACAGCTCAGTCCCTATTAACGTTACAGTCAGTGTACTGCTAAAAAGCAAATTTTTGTTAATTTCTCAGCCATCTTATAGTCATAACAGAAGCACCTGTTTATTTAAAGTGCCAGGGCTTTGTGTGCCAGGAATAACGTGAAAACATGTAAACAGCTGTCCGAAGGGCAAGAGCAGAGGGTAGAAATTATCCCCAAAGTTAAAGAAGCTATATGTTGTTAGACTAAAAAAAGCCTCATTATGAAATATAACCTATAACTTTCATTAGCATATGTCTTCTAAAATCTGCATTTAGTCCCCAATTTATAAATAAGTCATGTTCCACAAGTTTATTTTTTCAACTGGCTACATGACACTCATTGCACATTTACTCATAGAAACAGTATTAAAAATAGTTATAAACCACAATAGCAATGAACATAATATTACTACTTGACTGCTATGACCTCAGGGGGCAGTGGGTACAGAGAAGGAAGAAGAAAGTTTCCTTCCTCTTTCTGGGATGTAGGCCTGGCCAGGGACAGAGTTTTGAAATAGGAAGTGTTTGTCGTTGGCATCCTGCCACCTCATTCGCACTTCTACATCTCAAAGCTCTAAAGCTGGGCCACAGGCAGCCAGTTCTCTGTGCTGTGTACTCAGCTATGATCCTCCACCCAGATCTGCCTTTCCTGTTAAGTGTTTCATCCTCTAAATACACCTACCTCACTTCCCCCTCCGAACACCCTCCCCCCCCAACCCAAGCTCCATTCCTTGGGATAGCTACTGCCAGCAGGGTCAAAAGGAAAGCCATCTTATTATTAATTCATATTAAGAGTTAATAACACATCACCTTCCAGGACAAATTCCTTCCAGAGGTATTTAAAGTTTTAAAAGAGGCTGACTCTTAAGCAGAACACATCTGTAATTGATGTGATTTCCAATGATATAATAAATGAAGGAGAAAGGCAAAGGTAGCACTGAAAGAAGAAATATGGGGGCAATATGGTTTTCAGACAGGATGAAAGCCCCCTCTCCTATACTACCCTTTTTACAGCTGTTTCTTCCATTATTTTTAACCCAAGTTTTCTCTAAAGTCTCCAACTTAGTCAACAGTGACTCAAATGTACAATGAAGACAGCACCTACCTTGCAGAGTTGTTGAAAAAATTTAAAAAGTTGGTCAACCATTCAACACAGTGCCTGGCACATGACCAGAGTAGCACATTAGCGCTAATTCAAGGCTTTTGTTCTTAGTTTGAACATTCAATCCCATTACAATGAAATGCCACGATTTCCTTTCTCCCTCACAAGATGACGTTCTATGCCAGATCATTCACAATAAGCATAAGGTTGCTTTCTTTTTGCATCAAATATTCTAAAAGTAAAAGATATAATCAGGGACAATTTGGAAAAGAACAAACACAACATACAAAAATAGAAAATATATTTGATACCTCACTAATTATCAAATAAATATAAATTAAAATAAGAGCATTTTATGACTACTGATTAAAAAAATTAACATCAAACATTCAGGTCAAGGTATAGTAGACCTTGGCCCCTAGCACATTTTTGCTGTCTCTGTAAACTAGTCAGCTCTCTTAGAAAGGAAACAGGCAACATTCATAAAGAGCTACCAAAAAATATAAAAGTTTAAAGCCTTTGACCCTGAAAGTATGTTCTGGGAATATACCTTGAGAAAATAGTTCAAAAAATGAAACAGGCTACATCCATGAATTCTACTTTAGCATTACTTATAAGAGTAGGGAAAAAAACAGAAACAACTAAAGATTGAACAGTATGACAATTAACTAAATTATGTTACACTCACATAATGAAATATTATAATCAATGACAATGAAAACTAATAATGGTTGAAAAACTAATATTTCTAAAATATTTGCAATAAGATACAATCATATTATAAAATTAAGTGAATACACAGCTTTAACCTATAATCATACTAGAAAAAGTTTAATGGACATCAATCACGTTCCTTTGATCTCAAGGAACTTGATTAGTAAGACAATGTTGAACAAACAAAACACCTGAACATTCCCACAGGATTCATTTTTCCTAACACATTGTGGACATAAGTAAAGAAAGTGGTCCATGGGTCCTTCAATGACAGCTCGCCTCCCTGCCCTTGCATCCATCAGTTCCATAGCTGGAAGCTTTAGATCTGAATCTAATCTTATCTCTAAGCAGAGAGAACATTGGGGCTCTAATTAAGCAGCTCAACCCAGTGGGCACTAATTTATCCCCACACTGATGTGGCCCTGGGCACTGTGATGCTCTGCTCCCCAGACCCAGTTCCAGCCCACATGCTCCCCTAACTAGGTCCCTTCTCCCAGTGGACCCTACTGTACTGTGTACTGACCACTTCTCTGAGAAACCAAAATCATGACCCTGAGTCCCTGCCCAGAAAGTACAAATGTCTGTTCCCAGGTCCCCTTCCTCCTGTCCTGCCAGGACCTCTTGCCTGGCTCAGCCTCGATTCATCAAACAGAGCCAACCTATCCTATGGGCATTCCCTCATTATTCATTTGAAAAACGTTTATTGAGCTTCTAATTAATACCAACCACTAGTCTAGGTTCTGGGGATTTGGGAGTGAACAAAATGAACAAATATACCAGTCATCCTAGAGCCTGGATTCTAAAAGGCAGTGCTTACATTTGGTAGGGGCATGTGGAGTTTCCATCATCCGAGTGCTCCTGCCCTTCACAGTGGTCTCTGGATCACAAAGTCTAAAGTTCACAGGCATGAGAGTACTCAGGAGCTGTAGGTATTAATCCCCAATCTGTCACTGAGTTCCTGTAAAGCCTCAGGGGCAGAATGGAGTTAGTGTGTAAAGAATGGAGAATGGAAACTCTACCACAAGCTCTAGAGTTAGAGAGCTCTGGCCTTGAAGGCTGGATAAGCTCCATACTCACTGTATCACCATAGTCACTTAGCCCCTCAGAGCTGGAATTCTCTGATTTGTAAAAAAAATAAACATCCTCTGTCCAGGATGTTACAAAGACTAAGTGAGGTCAGCATTTAGCAAAGTAACTGAAACACAGAAGGCAGGTAGTCCCTTCTTCCAAGAAGAATATTTTATTCTATTTCTCCTATCATTAATCAGAATTAATCCATTTTAATCTCCTCTCCTTTAGTCTCTCCTCTCTATAATTACTACAAATCAAAAGACATGACTGCTGGTCTCTCGACAAACTGAACATACATTTTACTTTTATAGGTCAAAATTCTCTTCTGTATCTCCATCAGATCCTCTAAGATTCTTCCTTTTCACAACCTCAGAATTTCACAAACAACTACCTTCATAACCAGAATTTAAGTCAGTTAGATCAGGGTTGTGAGGTTAAGGCATCGACCTACTGTCTAAAGAAGAAAATAGACACTGACAAGTGCTATCAGTGGGCCTCAAAAATATATATTTTTTTAATTAAAATAAAAACAGGCAAGTTTAAAGGGCCAAGATTATCAGTTAACTCAAAGAACAGAAGTAAGATATACATCTCTTAATACAGGGGACTAAGGACACCTCTGACTTTTCAAAGGTGTTGCATGGATATATTTACAACTATGGATGATAATCACCAAATTAACTGCCAAATATAATTGTCAAAATAGTTCATATTCATTATCTCCCTTTTGTGTCAGTCATCTGGTCTAAGCACAAATAGGATTGGATTAAACTTTCATTCAAACATGTCTGAAAACCAGAAATTTTTTAAATGAAGGAAAAAAGAAAATTCCTAATATGATCAATTTAAGAGATCCTTTACCAAGGGTTCATTATTCTTTCATCAACAAATATTTCTTCCTTGTTCCAAAATCTGTAATGTTGATAAAAATGGGAGAGTCTTTATCTAACCATCAGTGTTCAGTAGGTATCACAGAATAGTTAATGGGGAACAACTTTACATGTGTAATAAAATGAGTAAGGCCTTAAGCAAGATCTCTATTTTAAAGAAAAAAATTGGGTCATGTGAGGGCACAGTATGACTCAGTTACATCTTACATCCTCCTCTTCCTCTCTTTCTCGTTCTGTCCTCTCCTTCCTCTCGCCCTTTTCGTCCATGCCTATTCCTTTTCCATCTTCTTTCTAAATTGCTTTATATTATTCAGAGGACCCCATAGATTACCAAATTTACTTCAATGGGATTTTTTCAAGGCTGAAGAGATTGCTAATAATTTTTAAAGATTTTTTTTGTTTTTTTGTAAATATAATGCTAAATCAAAACAGACATATATGCATGTGCACACACACTCTCTCTCTCATACACACAAACACACACACACGTCATACACGCTTCCTCCTTAGACAAATAGCTCTTTTCAGGTACATGTTATTTTTCATCAGAAATTATTCTGTGTTCTCTCCTCTCAACCTTGTCTGCAATCAATATTCATACATCATCTCTCAACTTTGTTTCTCAAAGCCTAGACTTAACATAAAAAAGAGATTGTAAGATAAAATCAAATTATTTCTGGAGAATGAAAAGTGAGAAAATACATGATAAGAAAACACATGTTAAGCAAAACAAAGAAAAAGAAAAAAAATAAAATCATATATAATAGGCAATTAAATAAGTTCATCCATCTGAATAACAGCCTCTACCTGACCCCAACTAGAGCTTAATTATAGTGTGTTATTGTTAATGTCCCTTATCAAAGTGCTTTAACTTTTCTTCATAACAGCCAAAAACTTTAAACACATGTTCCTCAACATGGTAAATTGCAGTAACTCCACACAAAGGAGTACTCAGCATATTTATAAGGGAGAACAAACTACTGGAACATGTGGTAATATACGTGAATCTCACAAATGTTACGTTGTGTCAAAAAAGTCAGCCTCAGAAGAATACATTCTATGTGGTTCTATTTATATGAAGTTCAAGAGGCAAAATTAATATATTATAATAGAGATCATATCACCCTCGAGTTAGGATGAGGGATTTACAGGGAAGGGGCCTGAAGTTATAAATGTTCAATACCTTGATTTGGGTGGGGTTAACAGGTGTATGCATTTGTTAACACTTAGCAAACTGAACAGCAAATTGAACAGTTAAAATCTATGGAATGTAATTTACAGCCCACCAGGTGGGGGGAAACGATCGCTTTAAGCCACCACTGAGATTAACCAGAGGTCAGTGGAAGGACTTTATAAATTATGAAACAAAATTTTTAATGGAAAATAATAATCCTATCTGATAGAATCCTAAATAAGAAACTAACCCCCCCCAAAACATCAAATGTACTTACATGACCAAATTTCTACACTAGTCATCATAAAGCTTCTGAATACATGTTAGTGGTACAGCTATACTTTCACAAAGTAAAGTTATCATAAATTATATGTCCTCAGGAAAGGCACAAGTACACTTAAACCAGATGATCAGGGCTTCCCTGGTGGCGCAGTGGTTAAGAACCCACCTGCACTGGCAGGGGAAACGGGTTTGATCCCTGGTCCGGGAAGATCCCACATGCCATGGAGCAACTAAGCCCGTGCGCCACAACTACTGAGCCTGCGCTCTACAGCCCACAAGCCACAACTACTGAGCCCGCGCACCTAGAGCTCGTGCTCCGCAACAAGAGAAGCCACTGCAATGAGAAGCCTGCTCACTGCAAGGAAGAGTAGCCCCCGCTTGCTGCAACTAGAGAAAGCCCTCGTGCAGCAACAAAGACCCAACGCAGCCAAAAATAAATAAATAAATATTAAAAAAAAAAAAACAGATGATCAGAAGTGCATTAATTTTACTAACCTGACAATGGGATTAATACATCAAGGTTCAAAAGGTAATAATTTTTAAAAATTGTATGTCAATAATGCTAGGGCTTATAAAACCTTTGGCTTATCTCAAACCACATATGCCAGAATCACAGATAAATTAACAGCTCTAGACTCTAACCACCTAAACTGGTTTGGACAGACAGACCCTTAACACTGGCCACATGCCAGATGCAAACGTCCTTTCTCCCACACAGGCTCCATACCTAAACATGAGACAAAGATCAAAGATCAAGAAAAAATAATCCACCTGATAAGGATTTATTTCGAATTTTTCTCATCCTTGCACAAATTATTCAATGTTGCTTATAAGATGCTAAGTCATAATCAGGATAGAGTCATTTTTTGTTCATCAAGATAAATACCTTTTATATACCACATGCAGCGCCTTAAAACATGAACTCCAAAATGACTCAACCGTCTGGACATCTTCAAAGATTATGTATTTTAATGATATGAAGTTACAGCAAATAACATAATTACTAATGCTTCTGGAGTAACTAGCTTTTCTCCAAACAAGAACTTAAAAAACCACTTCAAGTGTGATGTCCATCTAGTTCTATAGGATATTCTTATAATAAAGCTACTAGATTATCTCAAACTAGCTGACCTCAATGGCTTCTTCCATATTAAATTTTAAATAAGTTCTTCATCTGTTCTATACTCTTAACTTATATAGAGTAAAACATAATTTAACTGGCATGATTAAAAATGGATGTTCTCATTGGTCAAATATTTTGGTTAAAATTATGAGGCTTACCGAGTTCTAACTTAAAACGTAATAAAATACAGTTAAGATCAAAACTCAATTGTAAATAATTTAAAATTTTACAGTAATTATTAATGTAAAAGAAAGTCATCATTTTGCCTCTGGATAATAACAATAAACTAAAATTATCACTATTCTGGTAAAGTGATAAAATACTAAGTTAACAGATCTCTAGGTATTAGAATGTCAGATAAATTCACTCCCATGATAGGATTTTCATTGCTATACCATAAACAACCACTAATCCTAAAGGTTTGATTCAAGGCATTTTTTTTTTTTACGTTTTAACAAGTGTTTCCCAAGCACATCCTCTGCCAAAACCCTTTTAGACACAAAGGACTTAATGCTCTACCTCATAAGAGAAACAGAATTCAAGTGGAAAAACAGTAAGCTTTCTGTAGACTCTGCTATGAGAAATATCTGCAGCCACCACAGTCAAACCAATGGAAAAGGCTGTTATAAATCGAAGATATGAAACAGTACTGCCATCACTCCAGAGTGCTGTCTCCAAACTAATCCAAATACACAAGACTTGTTGGGTGGAGAGAAATCAATAGCAAATTAAGAATCTTTTTTTTTTTTGGTCACAAATAATACATCCTGGTTATAAAGACTGAGAATATAGAGTAAGGGAAAGATTACATGAGCACTTTTTATCCAGCGATCCCAAACAATCTCAAATGAGTTCTTCTTCCTCACAGCCTGAAGTCTTTTTATTGCTGTTCCATTTTCTGGCTAACGTTCATAGAGCACTTTAATATTTTTAGAAGCTTTAACTAGTATATTTTACAACATTTCTACGAGGTGTCAAAGCATCACTAGCCTCATTTAATAGCTGTAAAACAGACAGAAACGCTAATGTCTTACTCAAGGCCATTAGTGAAGTCAATAGTAAGTTCAAGATTTGAGCTTTGAATTCTAATAGGACAACTAGCCAGAATCCACCGGCCCATGAACTTTCTAGCAGACGGCCAATCTAAGGGCTCCTTATTATGTTGAGTTGTTCAACAATAATTTAAATATGCAATATTATATACTCACTTAAATTATTTCATGCTAAGATGCCACTGTAAAAATTTGTAAAACTGTTCAGTAGATGTTTTGTTCACCTTGAAGATGAGCCTTCCTTCTACTGAACTCCTTTGGTACTTGGGCAACTTCTAAATGCGTGGCTGAGAATGGAGAATGGTCATTCAATCAGGATAACTAAAGGGCAGATCTAGAACATGACTGTAACCAAACTTAAACCATAACCAAGTGTACAGTTATAGTCTCTGTCAGAAAAAATTATTTTTAACATAAGGTGCAAAATGGTCCATGTTATTCAATTTCCATATGGAGACAGATGGATAGTTCAAAAATACTACAGCCCTCTACCCTCTGGTTGGAATTCTGGCCTCAACAAGCACTGTGGCTGGTACAGTTTGTCACATGCTCAAGTGATTGAGGGTAGAAAAGACAACTACTGAATATCAAATGTTCAGAAATGGGTTATCTGAAGAGCAGTTATTTGTCAGAGTTTTTCTGGATACCACACAGTGTGGAGAGACACTGGATTTGATGGCACTCAATCAATATTCTAGTCACTAGAAATGTGTGTTTGATAGTTCATTACAGCCCTCTCTTATCCATTTGAAGCAAACCCCCTTCTCTGTGACTCCACACTAACCACACAATCCTCTGATTACTAATTATATCACTTAGATACCTAGATCCTAAGAATGATGCACACTGGCTAATGTACACATATATACAGTCACTAGAAACACCCAATTACATGTAAAGTAAGAGGCTTTACATTTCTCAGGACAGAAGCCTTGCCTGTCTTGTTTGATATTGCATCACCAACAGCTGGAACATTGTCTGGCACAAAATGGATGCTCCATAAATTTTTAATGAATTATTATTGAAAATTGGAATTTATCAGGACCAATACTGGCAGTGGAAAAACAGGCAAGCTCAATAGCTTAGAAGTATGAAAGGGAAAGAGCAAGCCATGTATAAAAAGCAGTAAAATCGTTATTAATTTTTATGTGAACTAGCCTGGTCTAGCTGCAGACCTTAAAAGCCTTAAATCTTCAAGTTCAGTCCAATTCAGTCCTAAACTGATCCTGACCAAGACTGCAAAGTTTATTAGGAGCCTAATCAATGATTATGGTCCGTCATTAATCCTGCTGCGCTAAATGTGGTGTGCTCCCCCAAAGCACCCCCACGCTTACCAAGCCACAATGTGAACCCTAAAGCCCCACAGAACTGAGCATGACCCCAGATTCTGGGTTTGCTGTCTGTTCCATAACAGACACCACAATCCCAAACTTACTTAGCTCTGGTCATTACAACTGCCTAGCCCTTACCAAGTCTCTTTCCAGACAAGCCAGAACACAGGAGCTGTACGCTCGGATCACTGTTCACTCAGGGGAGCTCTTCCTGAATCAAAGACATTGTCATCAGCCTAACAGTAGGCACCACCACAAGACCCTGCTGCCATGCATCCTGAAGCACCTCATTCATACCTGAATTTGTCACGCATCCTTGAACATTTTAATTTGGAATGCATGCCACCCTCAATTTAAAAAATATTTATTGAGTGCTTGCCACCCGCCCTGCCCCAAATTACGCCCTTATTCCTAGCTCCATTTATTTCTGGCTCAAGCCTCAATCCCAACTGGGCTCTTAATGAAGTCCCAGCATGTCTCACCTCTATATAAACCAGTTATCTAATCACAGTGTTCCACAAGGTCTTATATAAGAAAGAACAGAATCATCCCCCTTTTTCAGACAAGAAAATCAGGCTCAGAGAGGTTAAGGAATATGGACAAGGTCACATGGCATTTAAACAGCAAAGCCAAGATTCAAATTCAGTTTAAGTCTATACTCTATCCATTACGTTTTGTTCCTTGTTCATTTTTTGTAGCATTAGGACAATCATCAGCATAGGCCTGACTACTGAGCAAATATTCCACCAATGTCTGTTTAACTAATAGGGTGTCTTCAATGTCCATTTTTAAAATAAATATCCATGAACAGGAATCTCATTTCAATGTTTATTTACACAATGCAGAAATACAGCAAAAGCACCCTTTACCAACCTTCCCTTTTAACCTACTGGCCTGACTAACCAACTCTCCCACGCCCTCTGTACACTCTAACAGGCTTGCACAATTCTACTACTCCTCTCCACCTGAGATGCAACTTACCAACTCATGCATGTTAGGTTTGCTCCCAATTTGTTTGGAACACTTGCACTTGTTACTGAAATTATATAACTTGAATAAGTATATGTAATCCAATGACATGTGCATGTAAAAAGAGAGCTTTTCTAAGAATGATTTGATCAATGTGTTACCACAAAAAAATTTCTCAATCAAATTAGACGTGTGAGAAATGTCAGAGAAAGTGTATAGTCCGAAGATGACTTTGCACTGAGATTTCTTTTCAAGTGTCTGAGCTCTCGCTGCACTTTAAAAGCACTGGGTAGTTAGAGCTGATGTATCAGTGTGGTGTGGTATGTGCAAGAAAAAGCGTGTGGCTCTCCAAGCAGCGGGCCATACTTAGTTTTACAACGAAAGACTAGCATACAACTGTACAGTTACATGTTTGGGGTTAAAATAAAATATTTAGGGTATACAAGTACTCTTTTTTAACCGTTTCTCCCCTTCAGTCTTTTTTTGATTAAGTGGTCAACCATATCAACAGAACTCCTATCATGGAAGCCCCTCCTACGATGCCCTCCTTTCAGGAGCCCTCAGGGGTAGAAGGCTCCACAATGACACACTGCTGTCACTTCTGGTCCCATCTCAAACAACAAACACCCTGCCCTACACCACCAAGGAAATGGACACACGACCTTCGATTTTCTACTGTACTGAGGTTGTGTTAAACACTCTAGTGTGTTTATTACCAATAATTAATTTTAACTATCTCTTGAAAAACTCTTGTTTAAATTCTGTTCCTTTTTCGAACGAAAGTGAGTTATCTGTAATGAGGTGGATGGAGCCAGAATCTGTCATACAGAGTGAAGTAAGTCAGAAAGAGAAAAACAAATGCCATATGCTAATGCACATATATGGAATCTAAAAGACGGTACTGATGAACCTAGTGGCAGGGTAGGAATAAAGAGGCAGATGTAGAGAATGGACTTGAGGACACAGGGCAGGTAGGGGAAGCTGGGATGAAGTGAGAGAGTAGCACTGACATATATACACTACCAATTGTAAAACAGATAGCTAGTGGGAAGTTGCTGCATAGCACAGGGAGATCAGCTCAATGCTTTGTGACCACCTAGAGGGGTGGGACAGAAAAGATAGGAGGGAGGCTCAAGAGGGAGGGGATATGGGGATATATGCACATGTACAGCTGATTCACTTTGTTGTACAGCAGAAACTAACTCTACATTGTAAAGCAATTATACTCCAACAAAGATATTAAAAAATATATAAATTCTGCTCTTTTTTTAAAGAGATGAGACTTTCTATCTCAAATAATTCCAGTTTATGCAACATAAAAGTTTAAAAAGTTCATGAACTGTTTAAAACACATCCATTCAAAATTATCAGATGCTTCTTCAATTCTGAGATGATAAAAGTTCTAATGTAGACAGAACCTATAGATGAACACTTATAATATTAATTTGGGAATAAGATCATTTACTTACATTGGTACTATTAATAGCCTTACCTTAGTTTTTCACACTTACATCAGGTGAAAAACTCTTATCTACTTTTAGCAAGCCAAAACAAATGCCTAAAAGCTGAGAAGTAAAAACATATGTAACAAAACCACAAATTTAGCAATAAAGTAAATGTTTTAAAAAACTCAAGATCCTTTAGGATTCTCCAAAATGTTCATCAACACATCAAATGAAGAATAATAAACCTTCAATAATTTTGGTGATACTGAAAAAATGTTTTTCAGTTATAAATGTACTTTTATTTTTGAATATACAAACTCTCTTTTTCAATAACACTAGTAGTTAATGACAACTTAATAGTTGCTGTGTGATGCTGAACTAATAACTTAACCTTTCTGAGCTTCCTCATTTGCAAAATAGAGTAATACCTATCTAATATGCTGGTGAATATCGACTAAGACATATGTAAAATGCCTAGCACACAGCTGAAGATAAACCCATGTGAAAACCCTTCAAATACACACACACACACAAACATACACAAAAAGTCAAGTATTCTTAATGGGGAAGGTGGGAGGAGACAAAGTACATGCATTCTCTGAACATGTATGTCAAACTTCATGCATATATACTTTAGTGCCATTTACTTGGGAAAGAGTTCAGTTTTTCATTAGCTTCTCAAAGAAGTCCATGACCCCAAAAAAGTTTATCTCCTTTTATAGTAGGCTTTGGCTTTATTTTCTCTGGTCCCATATATATAAAGTTTATAAAATTTGATTGGATACTTTAAACACAAGTAATTTAAATTATTCAACAGCAACAACAGCAAAAAAATTCAATTAAAAGTGTGGTCATGGTAAAATATGTATTCTCCTTTTATTTCTCTTTAAAAAAAAAAACAAATTCATTTGGCTCAAATTATTCCCCAACATTACCATAATTAAAAGCAACCATCCAAACTCAAAATCAAAGTTTGAAAACCAAAACAAAAAAACAACAGCAATAACAAAAGAAAAAATAATCAGGAAACCCTAAACAGCCAGAATTAAAACCCTATTACTTATATAATAAATGACAATTGTCCCTTCTTTAGAGTTAATCTTTCAAACTACTTCATTCCTTCATTTTGACTCAAAGTTAACAACATTCACTTCAAACAGTTATTATATATATTTTAAATCTGTGTAATAAGGAGACTGCATAGTATCACAGAAGGGACCCTTAACTAGGAATCAGGGAAACCAGGGTTATGGTCCTGTTCTGTCACCAACTGACTCTAAGACAGCTGGACCTCAGCATTCTATGGCACTTTGCTTCTACATAAAAACATGCAGTCCCAAAGTAGAAGACTAAGATACCTGCTATCCTAAGACTACTTTATTACTAAAACAGAAATGTACAAAAGGGAGGTTACCTGACAAGAGATTTGATTCTAGGTCTAATGAGAAAATATACCGACAACAATAAACCTTTGAATTACAGAAAGTTCCGTCCCCACTGTCAACACTCTCAGAGCAGATATACTCAGAGCAGAGCTTCTAGTTGGGGCCATTTAAAACTTTAGCTTCACATTAATAAGAATAACAGATACCTCCCCAGAACTGCTCCTTTCCTTAAGGTGAACAGCACTTAGAAGAAAGATTTAACAAAGTACAGACAGACAAAAATATACAAAATAGAGGAAAGAGCAGTTTAGTGTGTCTTGATAGGTAAGCCCTTACTCTGTGTTTCAATAAAAAATACTTGTTATGGGGCTTCCCTGGTTGCACAGTGGTTAAGAATCCACCTACCAATGCAGAGGACACGGGTTCAAGCCCTGGTCCGGGAAGATCCCCCATGCCGCAAAGCAACTAAGCCCATGCGCCACAACTACTGAGCCTGTGCTCTAGAACCCACTGGCCACAACTACTGAGCCCATGTGCCACAACTACTGAAGCTCGTGTGCCTAAAAGCCCATGCTGCACAACAAGACAAGCCACTGCAATGAGAGAAGCCCGCACACACAACGAAGAGTAGCCCCTGCTTGCCGCAACTAGAGAAAGCCTACGTGCAGCAATGAAGACCCAATGCAGCCAAAAATAAATTAATAAAATAAATAAATTTTAAAAATAAGAATAATAGAAAGAATTTTAAAAAATACTTGTTATGTTCACAATTTGTATGGAAACACAAAAGACCCCGAATAGCCAAAGCAATCTTGAGAACGAAAGAAGGAACTGGAGGAATCAGGCTCCCTGACTTCAGACTATACTACAAAGCTACAGTCATCAAGACAGTATGGTACTGGCACAAAAACAGAAAGATAGATCAATGGAACAGGATAGAAAGCCCAGAGATAAACCCATGCACATATGGACACCTTATCTTTGATAAAGGTGGCAGTAATGTACAATGGAGAAAGGACACCCTCTTCAATAAGTGGTGCTGGGAAAACTGGACAGGTACATGTAAAAGTATGAGATTAGATCACTCCCTAACACCATACACAAAAATAAGCTCAAAATGGATTAAAGACCTAAATGTAAGGCCAGAAACTATCAAACTCTTAGAGGAAAACATAGGCAGAACACTCTATGACATAAATCAAAGCAAGATCCTTTCTGACCCACCTCCTAGAGTAATGGAAATAAAAACAAAAATAAACAAATGGGACCTAATGAAACTTCAAAGCTTTTGCACAGCAAAGGAAACCGTAAACAAGACCAAAAGACAACCCTCAGAATGGGAGAAAATATTTGTAAATGAAGCAACCGACAAAGGATTAATCTCCAAAATTTACAAGCAGCTCATGCAGCTCAATAACAAGAAAACAAACAACCCAATCCAAAAATGGGCAGAAGACCTAAATAGACATTTCTCCAAAGAAGATATACAGACTGCCAACAAACACATGAAAGAATGCTCAACATCGTTAATCATTAGAGAAATGCAAATCAAAACTACAATGAGATATCATCTCACACCAGTCAGAATGGCCATCATCAAAAAATCTAGAAACAATAAATGCTGGAGAGGGTGGGGAGAAAAGGGAACACTCTTGCACTGCTGGTGGGAATGTGAATTGGTTCAGCCACTATGGAGAACAGTATGGAGGTTCCTTAAAAAACTACAAATAGAACTACCATATGACCCAGCAATCCCACTACTGGGCATATACCCTGAGAAAACCAAAATTCAAAAAGAGTCATGTACCAAAATGTTCATTGCAGCTCTATTTACAATAGCCCGGAGATGGAAACAACCTAAGTGCCCGTCATCGGATGAATGGATAAAGAAGATGTGGCACATATATACAATGGAATATTATTCAGCCATAAAAAGAAACGAAATTGAGCTATTTGTAATGAGGTGGATAGACCTAGAGTCTGTCATACAGAGTGAAGTAAGTCAGAAAGAAAAAGACAAATACCGTATGCTAACACATATATATGGAATTTAAGAAAAAAATGTCATGAAGAACCTAGGGGTAAAGCAGGAATAAAGATGCAGACCTCCTAGAGAACGGACATGAGGTTATGGGGAGGGTGAAGGGTGAGCTGTGACAGGGCGAGAGAGAGTCATGGGCATATACACACTAACAAACGCAGTAAGGTAGATAGCTAGTGGGAAGCAGCCGCATGGCACAGGGATATTGGCTCGGTGCTTTGTGACAGCCTGGAGGGGTGGGATGGGGAGGGTGGGAGGGAGGGAGACGCAACAGGGAAGACATATGGGAACATATGTTTATGTATGACTGATTCACTTTGTTATAAAGCAGAAACTAACACACCATTGTAAAGCAATTATACCCCAATAAAGATGTTAAAAAAAAAATAAATAAAAAAAAAAAATTAAAAAAAAAAAAAAATACTTGTTATGGAAAAGGTAGCTTATTTTAGTCAATTTTATTTCCAAACTGACTTTTGCAAAACAAGTATTTTTCAATGGAGTATAAAATAAGGCTTTATATACCAAGATACCCCTACAGTGAAGAAACATCCCGCTTCCAAAAAAGAACAAAAACAATGTGAATGTTAAGCATTTAATGAGTCTGCCAAGTACAACTTTTTCAATGTATTCCTGTTAGAGCTAGCAATATACACAAAGGCAAATTGGCAGGGCAAGAGGTTTTCTGAGAGGTGTGATGACTAACACTTCAGGACTGGAATATGACAGTTACTAAAAGAAACATGAGAAGCGTTCTCCCAGTTCCTCACAGGCCAATGTCTCTACCACAAGAGCTACTACAAACAGCATTCAGAGCTGAATTCACACACTCCAGTCTTGTAGGCCTAAACCACCTTTTGCAATTTTCCCCCATGTGACACATTATGTGAATCAAAGAAACCAATCAGTAATTCATTTACTAAAGGTCAGATATAGGGTACAGTGAGACTCAGGCACTCAAATGAATAAAAACAAGGAGCAAACGAAACCCAAGATAAGGGTCTTGTTGAAACCAATGCCCCAGAATCCAGCAAATAGCACACCTGTACAGAAAAGACCAGAATGAGATGACACGTACCAAACATTTTCCTCCATGCTAAAAAAAGGTTCACATAGCATCTGATTCACACCTTTGTACATGACTTCAGGATCAACCAAGGCTTTTCAAATGCTTTACCTCATGAATGGGACTTCCAAGCAGAGGTTAACTGAGGCCATCTAAGGATCACCAGGAGGCCTTACCACTGCCAGTATTTAAGATTTAATAACAGCATGCTCTAACAAGTTAAAGTGAAAAGATTTCAGTCTCCAAATTCAAATATTTTGCAGCATATTTCAACTAGCTACAAGGGACAAAAGATTTCCTATTTGTACAAGTAGAATTTAGAGATTATTTCTTAAGAAGTTAGTCCTAGTTCTTTTTGCTGTCCTCAAAATACAGTCTACCTATTGGCAGGAGTATAAATAAATACAAACTTTTAGATGGCCATTTGGCATACCTATCAGAAATTAAAACATGAATGTACCTTTTGATCCAGCTATTACATGTTGAGGAATCTATCCCATGAAATTTTTGGATGCAAATATAAAAATGTTTATTCACTGCAACATTTTTGTAAAGGTGAAAAATCATATATGCTGATTAACATACAGGACACCACACAAAAGAATGAGCTGGACTCATATGTATTGACATGTAAAGAACTCCAGGACACTTTGTTCAGTGAAAAAAGCAAAGTTACAGAACAACAGGTATAGTAAAAGTATACTTATGTCAAGAAAATTGTGTGTGTGTGTGTGTGTGTGTGTGTGTGTGTGTAACTGCATAGAAAATGTTCTTAAAGATTAACACCAAACAGATAACAGAGGCTACCCTATGGGGAAAGAGAGTAAATCACAGAGTGTGGGATTGGTGAGTGCGAAGAGAAGTACAGTTTTAAAGAGGGACTTTCACTTTCTACTCCACATCTACCTCTATTAGTTAAACATTTACATCATATATATAAAACATTTGTTCTTTATAGAAAGTAAGAGAGGTGCGATGCCAACTTTTAGCTAAAATCTAGAATCACTAATAGAGGATGCTGAAATAGTCAAAGAAGTAAAGGCTGTTGGCTGCCAAAAACACCCTTTACAGACTTAACCTTCTAGGGAATAAAGGAAAATATGGGTAGCACTGTAGTTATAAATGAACATGACCGTGTCTTCATAAAATAACAAGCATCATTCAGAGAACTAAAGGATTTGTATCTTAGAACTTTGAGAATATAAAAGATACTGAAATCAGGAACATTATTAAAAAGCTATAATCATTATAATGTCTCTTAGAAATACAGTTTTAACAACAAATCCTATTACTTTGGTACAAAGTGTCTATGTATAGGTATGCCCTGTTGCATTAGAACACTGACATGTGTAAAGGACCAAGTGATATGAGGCGTCACCCTTACCTGTACATTCTCTTCTGTCACCTGAATCTCCGCCGTATAAACATAGTCAATCAGCATCCTCAGGGTCCAGCCGTCCACCTCCTTGATTCGAACTCTCTTTGCTCGGCTCTCACTCATCTCACCTGAAACACAAGGAGCAAGGCTGACGCTGCAGCAGACACCCAGCAGGAAGACCAAAACCCAGTCAGACGGGCACTCACTGTATTCAGGAGGCAACATGGTCAGCCACTTCAGCAGGCCTACAACATTCCCCTACCTCTCCTAAAAGCTTACCTGAGGAAACCATACAAGGTACTTCTGTTACCCACTTGTACCTGGAAATCACATCATGGCGATGAATATGCCACGTGTCCAACTGCATGAACTCTTAATACCTGTAGAATTATAGGTTCAGGACCCAATGCGGTCCATGCCTTTTTTTGGTCCAATGTGTGGACAAAGAATGTCACCTGCCATAGCAGTAAACAAAGGATGTTGCAGCCATCAGCCATTGCAGGCCACCCCAGACTGTGCACATGAGGGGATTCAGAATGGAAAAAAAAAATAGGATACTGGCCCTAGATAGTTAAGGTGTGTATCAAAGGAATGATTTCAATGAGCCTAGATGCTTGTTATCTTCCCATACGTAGAAAAGTGCTAAATTTATTAACTTGTCTGACAATTAACTTGTCTTTAATTGACAATAATCTTTTGATGTTCCAACTACCTGGTTCTTTTGCAAAAACTCCTACGTATTCTGGCTCCTCCCTGACCTCTTTGGAGCAGTCCCTCAGAGAGATCTGAGAGGCTGCCTCCTGGGATGAAGTCCTCCGAAAGTCCGCTGAATAAAGCATAATTCGCAGCTTCTAGGTTGTGCATTTTTTTAGTTGACAATGCTTTAGAGCAGTTTCTTTTCCTTTTGACTTTCTATTCAAGACTAGAACACAGTGTTACCCCGTGAGGCTAACTTCCAAGTTCCTGGTACTCACTCACAAGCACGCCAGTGCCTGCCCCTGCCCTCTGGGAAGACACACCTCTCAGATAGGAAACAATCAGAACACAAATTACAGAAGACGCCCAGGAAATGAAAGACAAAAGAGGGGTGTTAAAGAGGTGAGTCAATGGCCAAGGCAGATGGCAATGGGCCTTCTAGCCCAAGTTCCGTTCCTATTTGTCATCTGCAGCAACTTCATCTTGAAGTCATTTCCATACCAGTATTTATTACTAAAGCCAGATGCCCTTCTACATCACTGCCTGCTAAATAAGTGGTACAAGACCTCCCTCTTACTATCCACTGAACTAGTTAAGCATTCAGGGATCATAAATAAGATCCTCTCTTGTATAAAGAAACGGGGAAGCAGAAAAGAGAAGGGATGGCCCCTAAACCCAGGGGACTCATGGAGAGTTAGAAGCAGGTTTGGGCACATATGTGCGCACATAAAATGGCCCAAGAATAGGGAAACATAAGCAATTGAATGGGGAAAGAAAACTCAATTAAAAACAAGACAGTCTAAAAATAATGTTGAGTGTTAGGGGACACCTTAGCAAAAAGGTTTAGTTCTACATTCATCAGGTTTCAAAGATAAAGGAAGTATGAAAAACAATGCCACCATCCCTCACCTGTTAGAAAAACAACACAATGGCCTCAAGATTTCTTGAAAGTTCATTTCTTTTTCTGTCAGTGACCATAAATTATCAGAAAAGGCTATAGGAATCCATAATTATACAAAATTCCTTTGCAAACATAAACACTGGGAAGAGAGAAATAATAATAGTGAAGTATTAGTAACTACCTGCTTCCCTGGAGATTGTCTCTGACAAAAGCTCAAAAAAAGCTGTTCTCCTAAGAGCTAAAATATCTGAAAAACTATTATGCTACTTCCCAGGGGGGAAAACATCCACTGGTATTACAAGGGAAGAGAGAAAATTGATGATATGCTCCTGTTATATGTCTATATAGCAGGAAGACAAGGGATTGGGCTATGTATCTGCTGCCTCAGCACGTTTTGGGGTTCTTTTTTTTTTTCCTTTCATGAAAAAGGGGAAAGCATGTTTTTTTCCCCCTTAAAGAAAAGGGTAAAAAAAGCAAGGTCGAGGAATATGGAAACATAATTCTTCATGTACATATAAGGCACCTTCCTCTGTCCTAGTCTCTCTGGATCTTGTAGCTAGATGGGATTTGTGTCATCTGAAAGCTCTTTTGTGGTAAAGTGAGGACACTTTGGTAATTCCCACTTGGACTTTAGCAAGAGGCCACTCTAATTCATCTCTAGGGCCCCGGCGATGTGCAAAGCCCCACAGGGCCCAGGGCCACACAAGCATAAAGCCATGTACTTAGTTCTCAAGGAATTCAGGACTTAGGCATGATTTAGACAAAAACAAGTTTGACTTTAATTTACAGGTATGACTGAAAAATTATCAGTTCTCTGCCAAGGAGTTTTTAATATTATAGTTTTTAAGGTATTGCTATAAGATGCACTGTGCTGATTCACATTCTTTAAGTGTCATTTTTAATATTAATTCTTTCTCTCGCAAGAAAACTGTATCTACTTCCAACAAATTCTATCTCTATCACACACTGCTTTAGAAATGCTTTAATCTTGGGGCTTCCCTGGTGGCTCAGTGGTTGAGAGTCCGCCTGCCAATGCAGGGGACACGGGTTCGTGCCCCGGTCCGGGAAGATCCCACATGCCGCGGAGCGGCTGGGCCTGTGAGCCATGGCCACTGGGCCTGTGCGTCCGAGCTTGTGCTCCGCAACGGGAGAGGCCACAACAGTGAGAGGCCCGCGTACCGCAAAAAAAAAAAAAAAAAAAAAAAAAAGGAAATGCTTTAATCTTTATTTTTCGTATTAATTTACAAAAACAAATAGCTTGCCGCAGACTGTGTTAATAGTTTAAAAATTCCAATAACTATGAAAAACCAAAACACGTACCAAAGAGAGCTGTAAAAGCTACTTAGAGCTAATTCTAGTTGTTAAATATTATCTTACTTCTGTCCTTTGCTGTGTTTATAGAGATTTATTTTTGATAATGAGTTTTGTTTTTCTTTCTTTCTTTTTTTGGCCGTGCCATGTGGCTTGTGGGATCTTGGTTCTCCTACTAGGGACTGAACCCAGGCCCACAGCAGTGAAAACGCCAAGTCAGAACCACTGGACTGCCAAGGAATTCCTGATAATGAATTTTTAAAAGATACCCAGTGATACTGTAAAGAGTTTAATCTCATAACATTTTTTTAACTTCCTGTCTTAGTGTTCTTCTCCTGTGTTTGATCATATATTATAGAACTGAAGCTATACTATGATATCCACACAGATATCGCCACCCTCACCTCCTCTCCATCCCTACTGCCACTGTGCCACCTCTTCCTTCTTCCTCACCTCCAGGATGGACTCCACACATCTGACCATGGCACTCAAAAGCCTTCAGCTACTCCCAGACCAGGCATGCAGGCCTGTCCATGTCCCACCCCTGCCTCACTATCCAGCCTCCACACCCTCTCTCCCACTTCTAGTCTTAATTTATATAAGAAAGGAACTTTGTGTAGTTTCCCATACACACCCAGCAATTTCCTACCTCGATGCCTCTGTCGAGCTTCCTCATCTCTGTCTCCTCATGCCCTCATTCCCCAGGCTAACCCCCACATATTCTTCGAGATTCAGCTGGAACCTCTCCAAGCAGCCTTGCCTGCTGATGACCCAAGGCTGGGTTAGGTTCTCACCCTAGGTTACCTCCTGCAAATTCACTCTGTCATAATAATATCTGGTTCTCCCCACCTGGATTCTTGAGCTTCCTGAGAGCAGGGATGACATCTTTCTTACCTCTGTATCCCACAGTGCCTGACATATGGTAGATACCCAATAAATAATGGCTGTTTGAATGAATGACTAGAAAAGCGAAAAGTAAAACAAGTGCCAATTTTAAATGTAGCACCTTTACTTAACACAATTACTAACACTTAAGTTAGTCTTGAATATGGGTATTCTAGCTCTGAAGGATTTCAGTCAACAAACATTTATTGAACATCCACTATACAGGCCAAGCTAAGCACTTTCACTAATGAACACTGCACCATCTCTACTGTTTTTGAGAAAAGAAATGAAGTCCTCCAAATCGTAAAAGCTTACGGACACATGTATGGATAGAAACAACTCCATCTCAAGGAACTTAATCAGGACTCCTGAAGCCCAGAACAAACTGGTGACTGTATTTACCCATTCTGAAGTTCTAAAAAGTGAATAGGTTTAAGAGAGCAAACCCTAGGATCAATTAAAAACTCATGTGACTCTAATTTCAGTTATTGCTCAGCACATAAATTGAAAAAATAATAGAAATATAATACAGTACACTTTATACTATGTTGAAACCCTAAGAATTGAATGACAAGTTTACAGCCACATTTAATAAATAAATTTTATTCCATTACTCTTCAAGTTATACTTGTCACCTACTCCAATCATTGTTGCCCTTTTGCTCATTATTAGTCTCAGGTTACAAAGAAGCTACTGACACAATGGTATCTTCATTCTGGCAAGATGACCCGAATGCCCCTGCCAGGCACTGGCTATGGTGGCATGGTACATAATTCCCCAATTCTACAACTAATCTGAGGCAAACATGGTAACTACATTACCCCGCCAGTTTGGCTCTAGTTTGAGTAACTTCTGGAACAGGTCTCCCAGTTCCTAAAAGAAAAATAGGAAAGAGACAACCCCTCTCCTTCCTCGAGATGTTGGGTCCACTCTCGTAGGCATCTTGCATTCATGGGGGAAGCAACCATAGGATAAAATTTTTAGTGAGGACAGCTGGGTGGCAAAACAGAAGGAAGAGGATCCCTGATGATCCGATCATACCTGGTGCCCAGCCTATTTTCCAGTTATGAGAGAATATATTTCCTTGCTACTTAAACCAGCTTAAGGGGAGTTTTCTGTTATATGCAGACTAAAGTTATATGCACTTTATGTGCAATGCCCTATTTAATGTTCTTCACAGCAGTCAGCGATATAAGAAATTACCTTTTCTTTATGTTTCCTCTCTAACCATTCCTCCTCTCCCCAAAGCCTAGGATAACACCTAGCACACAGAAGATGCTCAATGAGTACTCCATCATGAAGGAAAGCACAAATCTTAGACAAATACAACATGCACACAACTTTTAAAATATCTCACATCTTAATCATTCAAATGATAATCTATCTTTTCCTATTCTACCTTACTAAATCATGTTCAATGTGACAAAAGAAATGATCAAAAAGCACCCCCAAAAAAGAGTGAAAATAAAAATACAGTATTTCTCACTAGATTTCAGATATGTTATAGCCTGTGGCACCACAGAAGTCTCAAATATATTTGTTAAGAAAAATGGCATTTTAAATGCCACATTCGTACACAAACAAGTAATTTAAAAACACAAGAACTCAGGACTTCCCGGGAGGTCCATGGTTAAGGGACCATGCTTCCTTCACAGGGGGCATGGGTTCGATCCCTGGTAGGGTAACTAAGATCCCGCATGCCGCGTGGCATGGCCAAAAAAAACCAAAACAAACCAAACCAAACAAGGATGATAAAATAAATAAATAAAAACACAAGAATGCAATTTGATTTATTCTTTCTCAAGTAACAGTTAAACAACCTGGCCTTGATCTAAATTGGCCCGTATTTCACAAAAGAAAAACCTGTGACTACATCACAGAATTACTTTTCACCTCCCTTCTTCTACCCAAATACTTGGAACTACAATGAGTAACAGAATTCTTTTTTAGGTGATATAGTTTGAAAGAAAAATTCACCTACAGTTTAGGGGAGATGAAAAACAAGGGCCAAAAAGAATATCTGTAGAGTCCCCATTTCCTAATAGGCGAGTCACAGGGAATAACAGGAGTACAAGGCAGCCCTGTGCCACTGCAGACACTTCTGCTTACTGCTGATCATTGAGCCAGAGTACACAAACATCACGGTGTGTGATGGGGTGGAAGCATGCCAAGGTCTACTTGTGGGCCTCGCCATATTTTTTATGACAGATAATATAAACATAATAGGACTTCAGACCAGGAAAACAGATAAACAATGGGCTCACAGTCTAGCAAATCTTAAATGAATATATGTACACTAAACCACCTAGACCAGATTTTCATGTCTTCTTTAGGTAAAAAATCTAATCTAATCTCTGCCAAACTGCTGACTATTTAGTGGATTCAAAAGAAGAAAATGAACAAAGATTGCCAGAAAGGTAAATAGCATCCATTGCTGAAGAATCATAAAAGTCTAGCTTACTAATAAGCAAATGAAAAGATGTTCAACATCATTAGTCATTAGGGAAGTGCAAATTAAAACACCCATTAGAATGACCACAATTGGAAAAAAAAAAAGATAGCAACAAGCGTTGGCAAGGATGTAGAGAAAGGGGAACAGTCATACATAACATAGGAATATAAAATGATGCAGCCAATTGGGAAAATAGCATAGCAATTTTTTAAAAGTTAAATATAAATTTACCATATGACCCAGGAATTCCACACATAGGTATCTACCACAATGAGACATCTGTCCACACAAAGAACTGCACATGAATTCATAGCAGCATTATTCTTTATTTTAATTTTTATTTCAATTTTGGCTGCATTGGGTCTTCATTGCTGCACGTGAGCTTTCTCTAGTTGTGGCAAGCAGGGGCTACTCTTCGTTGCAGTGCACGGGCTTCTCACTACAGTGGCTTCTCTTGTAGCGGAGCACGGGCTCCAGGCACGCAGGCTTCAGTAGCTGTGGTGCGCAGGCTCAGTAGTTGTGGCTTGCAGGCACTAGAGCACAGGCTCAGTAGTTGTGGCTCACAGGCTTAGCTGCTCCGCGGCATGTGGGATCTTCCCGGACCAGGGATCAAACACATGTCCCTTCATTGGCAGGTGGATTCTTAACCACTGCGCCACCAAGGAAGTCCCCAGCATTATTCTTAATAGCCAAAAATTGGAAACAACATAAATGTCCATCAGCTGGTAAATGAATAGTCAAAATGTGCCATTTTCATACAATGGAATCTACTTAGCAATAAAAAGGAACAGACTGATGATACATACTATGACATGGATGAACCTTAAAATTATTATGTGGGAACAAAAATGTTCTAAAGTTGATTTATGGTGATGAAAGTACTACTCAGTAAATTTACTAAAACTCACTGAACACTACAACATAAAATATGCCTCAATAAAGTTGTAAAAAAAAATCACAATTGAGGTACTCAATTCACATTTTATATGTGTCAGAAATTAACACAGAATCCCTATTTTGTATCTACTTTAGCACCTAGCAATCTAAGATTTGACCAAGTATTCTCAGGCAGAAACAGGCTGAACTGCAAGGACCCACCCACCAGTTAACTGAGATACATACTTAGGAATACTTATAGAATCAAGACATCTTCAGGGCCTCATTCCCATCATTAAGCAAAACTCACTTATTCAGAAATTGCATGTTCGCTGAAACATGAAGAGGTGAGACCCATTAGGCAAAAAAAAAAAAGAAAAAGAGAGAAAAGAAAGAAAAGAGGGAAGCTGAAATATAGTTCAGATTCTTAAGTAAACAGAGAAGAAAAATAGAGACATAATGAGATCTCCCATCTCCAGCATCCACGTCTCTGGATGTCGAAGGCTCAGGGAGTCTGCAGACTCTAAGTATCATCTTTTGAAGGGAAAGGAAACTAACCCTGATCTTGTAATTTTAAGTTAATCACTACATTTTGTAACTGGAAAATAAAACATTTATCAAAAAGAGTCTGTGTGTAAGACGTTTTCAATCTTATATTCTTACAATATAAAGACATTTAGGAATTGAGGGTAAAAAATAATAATGATAATCATGATAATTACTGCCAACATTAATTGAACATTTCCTATGTGCCAAATAAAGGGCTAACATACATGATCTCACTTAATCTTTGTAAGAATCCTAGGAAGTAAATATTATCATCCCCATTTTCCAGAAGAGGAAACTGAAGCCCAGATTGATGAAGTGATTAATGATCCCAAAGATCCAGTAACTCTGACAAGGAAGTGGCAATAACAGTGTCACCTGAAGGAAGGTCACTTACAGGGGCAGCACTTTACTAGTGAATTCCTAAATTAGGCCAATGCAGATCAAATACTCCTTTTGCAAACTAGAGATTCTGTTTAGAAAAGACTCCAGGAGTAATAAATAAGATGTAAACCAAAAGACTGAAGTGAATCCACGACATAAAAATTTGACTAATCCCATTTCAACTTTTCGAATCAGCCTCAGCTGAAGGCACCCTCCCCAAATCACTTGCCCAACTTGACTCATGGCCCCTCTACTATCTTTCCTAAATCCTTGATTATTTAATTCAGTTCAGAACAGCCAGTATGTAATAGGCTAAAGAGTGAGGTGCCTCCAGACTGCTCTCTACTCCCAAACACTAAGCCCATTCTCTCCACATTGCTTTTTGCACTTTTCTTCATCTGTGTAAACCTTTACATTCATTATGTTTCAAGAAATGTCAGATCCCCTTCTCTCAATGCTGCCCATCACAGTCCTCACCATCTGTATTACTCCTTTGCACACACAGATCTTCCATAAACTATTATGTATTTAAAGTGTGCACATCTCATTTCCCCAGTGATATAATAAACTACTGGGGCAGGAAGTATGCTAATTTTTTTTTTTTTTTTTTTTGGCGGTACATGGGCCTCTCACTGCTGTGGCCTCTCCCGCTGCGGAGCACAGGCTCCGGAGGCGCAGGCCCAGCAGCCATGGCCCACAGGCCCAGCTGCTCCATGGCACGTGGGACCCTCCCGGACTGGGGCACGCTAATATTGTTTTGTATTCCTTGAATTATCTAGCAAAATGTTAGGCCCAGGATATATTTAAGTTTCTAAAGTATGAATAGATTTGTATTTGTGCTTTTTTTTCTATAACTATATATGTATTTACAAGTATTTATTTGTCCTACCAATAATCTAAGATTATAAGCTCATTGTTGGAACAGATAATAACTTCATATCCTTGTACAGTACTGTATGCTTAAATTTTGTTTTTTTAAGAATGAGGTTAAGGGAGGGTGTGGCCAGGTGGCAGAGTAGGAAGACCTGGAGCTCACCAGCTCCTACAGGCACACCAAATTACAACAACTCACAGAGCAACTATAAATGAGAATGACCTGAAGACTAGCCGAGATTTCCCACAACTAAAGACATAGAAAAGGAACCACAATGAGAAGGATAGAAGGGGCAATGACATGACCTAGTCAAGACCCACTCACCCAGGTCAGCAACCCACAAACAAGATGATAATCACAATTACAGAGATTCTCCCCAAAGAGCAAGGGTTCTGAGCCCCACATTGGGCTCCCCAGTCCAGGAATCCTACACCGAGAAGACAAGCTCCCAGAACATCCGGCTTTGAAGGCCAGAAGGGCTTGGCTACATGAGAGCAAGAGGGCTGTAGGAAACAGAGACTCATCTGTTAAGGGTGTGTGCAAAACCTCATATACTCTGAGACCCAGAACAGAGGCAGTAGTTTGAAAGGAGGTTGGGTCAGACCTATCTTCTGATCTCAGAGAGCCTCCCAGAGAGGCAAGAGCTCACCCTGGGGTCACTGATGCTGGTGGCAGCCATTGTGGGGAGCTTGTTCTACCACAAGGACACTGGTGCTAGCAAGTGCCATTTTGGGGTCCACCCTATAGACTATTAGTGCCAGGGGCTTACCTGCCCACCAGTGGGCTGGCAGCAGCTGTGTGCCCCAACCAGACCATGCACACAGCCACATGGGAAGCCTACCCCACCCTGCCTGACCACAGCCACTGTGCAAGGCACAGCCTGGCAGCCAACCAGGCCAGGGGCCAGCCCTGCCTACCAGACCACCCACAGTACCCTTCCCACCACAACAGAAGGGGTCACACAGCCCACACAGGGGGTACCCCTAGAGTATACAGCTCTGAACAGGAGGGGAGTGAGCTGCTGGGTCCCACAGGATGTCAACTGCATAAGGCCACCTCTTCAAGATCCAGAAACTTAACCAACCTACCTGATACATAGAAATAAATACAGAAAATTGGGCAAAATGATGAGAGAGCAAAATATGTTCTAAACAAAGGAACAAGAGAAAACCTCAGAAAAAGAACTAAATGAAATGGAGAAAAGCAATCTACTTGATAAAGAATTCTAGGTAATGAACATTAAGATGCTCCACAAACTTGGCAGAAGAATTGGATGAACACAGTGAGAATTTTAACTGATAAGTAGTTAGAAAATACAAAGACACCCCAAACAGACCCGAAGATAAAATAACCAGAAAAAAAAAAAAAAAAACCCTAGAAGTAATGAATAGTATATTAGATGATACAGAGAAGTGGAATAGCAATCTGGAAGACAGACTAGTGGAAATCACCCAAGATGAACAGAAAAAAAAAGAATTTGAAAAAATGAGGGTAGTTTAAGAGACCTCTGGGACAACATCAAGCGTATAACATTCACATTATAGGGGTACCAGAAGAAGAGAGAAAAGGGCAGAGAACTTAACTTGAAGAAATAGCAGGTGAAAACTTCCAGGTAGAGGAAGTAGAGTCCCAAACAAGAAGAATTGAAAGAGGTCCACACCACAACACATTATAATTAAAATGGCAAAAATTAAGGATAAAGAGAAAATCTTAAAAGCAGCAAGAGAATGCCCACAGACTGTCAACTGACTTTTCAGCAGAAACTTAACAGGCCAGGAGGACGGCCATGATATATTTCAAGTGATGAAAGGATAAAATGTACACCACAAATGCTCTATCTGCAAGACTCTCATTCAGATTTGAAGGACAGAGAAAGAGCTTTGCAGACGAGCAAAAGCTTAAAAAGTTCAGCACCACTAAACCAGCTTTACAAGTAATGTTCAAGGAATCTCTCTAAGTGAAAAAGAAAAGACCACAACTAGAAACATGAAAATTAGGAAAGGAAAATTCTCACTGGTAAAGGCAAACATATAGTAAAAGTCGTAGATCAACAACTTATAAAGATAGAAGGAAGGTTAAAAGTCAAAAGTAGTAAAATCATCTATATCCACAATAAATAATTAAGGAATATACAAAACGAAAAGATGTAAAACATGACATCAAAAACATTAAATATGGGGAGGTGGAAGTAAAAATACAGGGTTGTTACAATGCATTAGAACTGAAGAGATCCTCAACTTAAAGTAATCACGTATATAGATACACATAGTTGTTATATATGAACCTTATGGTAATAAACCAAAAACCTTTAATAGATGTATACACACACACAAAGAAAAAGGAGAAAAAGAAAGGAGTCCAAACATAACACTAAAGAGAGTCATCAAGTCACAAGAGAGTAGAGCAAAAGAAAAAATGAACAAAAGAGAACCATAAAAATGACCAGAAAACAATTAACAAAATGGCAATAAGTACATACTTGTCAATAATTACTTTAAATGTAAATGAACAAACTGCTCTGATCAAAAGACAGAGTGGCTGAATGGATTAAAAAACAAGACCCATCTATATGCTACCTATAGGAGACTCACTTCCGATCTAAAGACACACACAGACTAAAAATGAAGGGATGGAAAAAATATTCCACATAAATGCAAATGAAAAGAAAGCTAGGGTAGCAAATGTACATCAGGCAAGACAGACTTTATTTTTTTTTAATTTTATTTCAGTTTACTTTTTTATACAGCTGGTTCTTATTAGTTATCTATTTTATACATATTAGCGTATATATGTCAATCCCAATCTCCCAATTCATCCCACCACCCCCCCCAGCCCCGCTTTCCCCCCTTGGTGTCCATATGTTGTTCTCTACATCTGTGTCTCTATAGACAAGACAGACTTTAAAACAAAGATGTTATTGAGAGACAAAGAAGGACATTACCATTTAATGATCAAGGAATCAATCCAAGAAGCAGATACAACAACTGTAAATGAATATGCACCCAACATAGGAGCACCTAAATACATTAAGCAAATACTGGTAAACATAAAGGGAGAAACTGACAGTAATACAGTAATAGTAGGGGACTTTAACACCCCATTTACATCTATGGCCAAATCATCCAGAAAAAAAAATCAATATGGAAACATGGCATTAAATGACACATTAGACTAGACAGATTTCATAAATATTGATATATATAGAACATTTCAACCTAAAGCAGCAGAATACACATACTTTTCAAGTGCATATGGAACACTCTTCAGGACAGATCACATGCCACAAACTAAATCTGAATAAATTTAAGATAACTGAAATCATATCAATGGTATGAGCAGAGAAATCAACTACAAGAAAAAAAATGAAAAAACACAAACACATGAAGTCTAAACAATATGCTACTGAACAACCAATGGGTCACTGAAGAAATTAAAAGGAAATTAAAAAAAAATTTGGAGACAAATGAAAAAGAAACACAATCCAAACACAACAACACAACAATCCAAAATCTATGGAACACAGCAAAAGCTGTTCTAAGAGGAAAGTTTACAGCCATACAAGCATACCTCAGGAAACAAGAAAAATCTCAAAACAATCTAAACTTATACCTGAAGGAACCAGAAAAAGAAGAATAAACAAAACCTAAAGTTAGTAGAAGGAAAGAAATAATAAACATCAGTGCAGAAATAAATGAAATAAAGACTAAAAAAACAGAAAAGATCGATGAAAGAGCTGGTTCTTTGAAAAGATACACAATATTAATAAACCTTTAGCCAGACTCATAAGAAAAAGAGAAGGCCCAATAAATAATCCAGAAATGAAAGAGAAATTACAAATTAAACCACAGAAATACACAGGATCATTAGAGATTACTTCGAACAATTATACATCAACAAAATGAACAATTTACAATAGATACATTCCTAGGAACATACGATCTCCCAAGGCTGAATCAGGAAGAAACAGAAAATATGAACAGACCGGTTACCAGTAATGAAATTGAATCAGTAATTTAGAAAACTACCAACAAACAAAAGTCCAGGACCAGTAGGTGAATTCTACCAAACATTTAAAGAGTTAACACCTATTCTTCTCAAACTATTCCAAAAAATTGAAGATGAAGGAACACTCTGGAACACATTCTATAAGGCCAGCATCACCCTAGCAAAAAACAGGCAAAAACACCACAAATAAGTAGAATTACAGGCCAATATCATTGATGAGCACAGATGCAAACATTCTCAAAATATTAGCAAACTGAATTCAACAATACATCAAAAGAATCATATACCATATCAAGTGGAATTTATCCTAGGGATGCAAGGATGGTTCAATATCCACAAATCAATCAATGCGATACACCACATTAACAAACTGAAGAATAAAAATGATATGATCATATCAATAGATGCAGAAAAAGCCACTGATAAAATTCAACATCCATTTATAATAAAAACTCTCTAGAAAGCAGGCATAGAGGGGACCTACCTCAATATAATAAAGGCCATATATGACAAGCCCACAGTTAACATCATATTCAATGATGAAAAGCTGAGAGCATTTCCTCTAAGATCAGGAACAAAACAAGGATGTCCACTCTCACCACTTTTATTCAACATAGTTTTGGAAGTCCTGGCCACAGCAATCAGAGAAGAAACATAAGTAAAAGGAATCCAAATTGGAAAGGAAGAAGTAAAACTGTCACTGTCTACAGAGGACATGATACCATATATAGAAAATCCTAATGATGCTACCAAAACTATCAGAATTAATAAATGAATTCAGTAAAGATCCAGGATAAAAATGTAATACAGAAATCTGTTGTGTTTCTATACACTAATAACAAACTATCAGAAAGAGAAATTAAACAATCTCATTAACAATTTCATCAAAGAGAATAAAATACCTAGGAATAAATATAACCAAAGAGGCAAAAAACTTGTACTTTGAAAGCTATAAGACACTGATGAAAGAAATCGAAGACGACACAAACAAATGGAAAGATATACTGTGCTCATGGGTTGGAAGAATTAATATTGTTAAAATGACCATAAACCCTAAGGTAATCTACAGATTCAGTGCAATCCCTATCAAAATACCCATGACATTTTTCACAGAACTAGAACAAATAATTCTAAAATTTGTATGTAAACACAAAAGACCCCAAATAGCCAAAGCAATCTTGGGATAGAACAAAGCTAGAGGTATCATGCTCCCTGATTTCAAATTATACTACAAAGCTACAGTAATCAAAACAGTCTGACCTCCTAGAGAACGGACTTGAGGTTATGGGGAGGGGGAAGGGTGAGCTGTGACAGGGCGAGAGAGAGTCATGGGCATATACACACTAACAAACGCAGTAAGGTAGATAGCTAGTGGGAAGCAGCCACATGGCACAGGGATATTGGCTCGGTGCTTTGTGTCAGCCTGGAGGGGTGGGATGGGGAGGGTGGGAGGGAGGGAGACGCAACAGGGAAGACATATGGGAACATATGTTTATGTATGACTGATTCACTTTGTTATAAAGCAGAAACTAACACACCATTGTAAAGCAATTATACCCCAATAAAGATGTTAAAAAAAAAAAAAAAAAAAAAAAACAGTCTGGTACTGGCACACACAAAAAAGATACATAGATCAATGTAACAGAATAGAGAGTAGAGAAATAAATCCAAACTTATATGGTCAATTAATCTCCAACAAAGGAGGCAATGGGGAACAGATAGTCTCTTCGATAAACAATGCTGGGAAAAGTGGACAGCTACATGCAAAAGAATCAAACTGGACTACTTTCTAGCACCATGCACAAAAATAAACTCAAAATGGATTAAAAACTTAAATGTAAGACCTGAAACCATAAAAGTCCTAGAAGAAAACGTAGGCAGCATGGTCTTAGCAATATTTTTTGAATCTTTCTCCTCAGGCAAGGGCAAAAAAGCAAAAATGAACAAATGGTACTACATAAACTAAAAAGGTTTGGGGGCTTCCCTGGTAGCGCAGCGGTTGAGAGTCCACCTGCCGATGCAGGGGACACGGGTTCATGCCCCGGTCCAGGAAGATCCCACATGCCGCGGAGCGGCTGGGCCCGTGAGCCATGGTCGCTGTGTCTGTGCGTCCGGAGCCTGTGCTCCACAACGGGAGAGGCCACAACAGTGAGAGGCCCGCGTACCACAAAAAAAAAAAAAAAGGTTTTGCACAGCAAAGGAAACTATCAACAAAGGCAGCCTACCAAATGGAAGGAGGTATTTGCAAATGAACTACCCAATAAGGAGTTTCTATCCAAAATATACAAAGAACTCATACAACTCAATAACAACAAAAAAATTGAAAAATGGGAGGAGTACTTGTATACACATTTTTCCAAAGAAGACATACAGATGGCCAACAGACATGTGAAAAGATAGTCAGCATCACTAATCACCAGGGAAATGCAAATCAAAACCAGAATGAGATACTACCTCATACCTGTCAGAGTGGCTATTTTCAAGAAGATAATAAATAACAAATATTGGTGAGGATGTAAAGAAAAGGAAGCCCTTGTGTACTGTTTGTGGGATTTTAAACTGGTACAACCACTATGGAAAACAGTATGGAGGTTCCTCAAAAAATTAAAAATAGAACTACCATATGATCCAGAAATTCCACTTCTGAAGAAAACAAAAACAGTAATTGGAAAGATATGTGCACCCCTATGTTCACCACAGCATTATTTACAATAGCCAACAAATGCAAGCAACCTGTGTCCATTGACAGATAAATGGATAAAGAAGATGTGGTATATATATATACAATGGAATATTAATAGGCTTAAAAAAGAATGAAATCTTGCCATTTGCAACAACATGGATGGACCTAGAGGGTATCATGCTAAGTGAAATAAGTGAGACAGAGAATACAAATATCAAATGATTTCATATGTGAAATAAAAACATAAATAAATAAAATAAAATGAAAACAGACTCAACAGATACACAGAACAAACGGTTCACAGAGGGGAGTATGGTGGGGGTCGGGTCGGGTGGGAGAATTAGGTGAATAGTTAAGTGATACAAACCTCCAGTTATAACGTAAATAAGCCATGGGGATGTAATATACAACAGCATAAGGACAATAATATTATAGTAACTTTGTATGGTGACAGATGGTTAAAGGACTTATCGTGGTGATCATTTCATAAAGCACGCAAATGTCAAACCATTATATAGTGTTCCTGAAACATAATATTGTACATCAACTATATTTTTAAAGGCTTCCAGTGTGGCAGGCACAAACTGCTTTTTTGCCAGAAATATTAAAATCATTTTATGTATTTTTACAGTTGCCTAAGTATCCACTCTATTTTCTTATATTTCTGAATCAAAAGGCATTAAATAAACATCTCTTTGTTCACTATAAACACTGGATGAGGCAAATGTGAAAATCATTTGAAGAAATGTGAAACAGTAAAAGCAATTTACTTTTGTCAAAATAAGAAAGTGCCAAAGGCTGTTATAAATGGCAAGAAGGCAAACTTAGCCAATATATGCAAATATAAATGTAAAGGGGGGAAACTGAGCATAAAATTGTATTTGTATGTAACATATACATGTATGTAATGGACACATGTATGTACACAACACCATTACAAGAATGAAAAACAAAGATGAGGAGTAATTTAAAACAAAGCAAGAGCATTTTCTTCTATTACAATGCTTAACTTCATAACAATAAAATGTTAATATTGAAAGAAAAGCCCAGATCTGTATACATTTTATAAACATCCATAACTAAAACATTTCATACCTGTAAACATGGCGTGAAAGTAAGGACTACAGGCGGCCAGCACCACTCTGTGAGCAGAGATTTCCATGTCTTCAGCCACAATCGTGACATCACACAGCAAATTCTGACTGTTAACAAAACAGGGAGAGAATAATTTTAATAACAAGAGTAAGTGTATTGAACACCCTATGCAAAAATTTTATAGTAAAAGCCCAATTTTCTGAAGTTAAAACTAACTAAAAATTTCCATCCTTAAAAACAGGATACCCAAACATGAAGAACATAGAAAACAGTCATGACATAGGCCAACATGCCTTGGCCCTCACTCAGAATCCTGCCTTTGTTTAATAGAGAAATCTTTCCAAACTTGATTACTGATTTCTCAACCTAATATAAATTACTGGCAGCAAACCATTAATGGGGTGTAAAATGGGAGGCTGTTTGCATTAAGAACTGCATCAGCAGAAGTGGCAGATGGTGGTATGACACGAAGATAAAGACAAAATAAAACACATGGAGAAAACTAAATTGGGTCAAAGTATCAAAACTATACAGACACAGAAAATGTCCTGGGTCATCAAGCAAAGGTAAAATTACATTCAACTACACCTGCTGCTTGAAAGGTGTTTGAGCATTTGAAGTCTAACTTACTCAGAACATTTTCCCAATGCAAAATATCTCATTCTTCAAGGTCAGAAAATATTATCACACATAAAATTAAATGTAATTTTAATGCTGTGCCCTGTAAGTTGAAGCACAGGTCACGATGCCATATGAGACATCAGGCAGGTCACGTGTTAGACTCAAGAGGTGGCCATCACTCAGCTGTAGTTCCTCCAGATCAGTGTGGAAAACTGACAAAGTCTACAGTCTGCTCTGCGCAGATAAAATCATTCTGCAATTCTATGAATTCCATGGGTTCACAAGTTAAGCAGGGGGAAGTCAGTGGTGTTTTCAGGAAGGTGTTATACAGGAGCTCCACCCACATGTATTATTTCACTTAGACCCTACCAAAACCTTATGGGATCCATGTTATTGTGATTTTTACCCTTAAAATGTATAGCTGGGGAAACCAAGGAAAAGATGAATAAGAAGTCTGAAGTCACCACTAGTGGCAATGCCCGGATTCAAATCTATGGAGTCTGGCTCACAAAACCATCTAAAGCTATGTGGTTTTAAGACTTGTTAAAGCTTGAATAAAACAGGGAATATAAAGAAAGAAACAACACCCAATTATTATTTGACATACTGTATACTAGAAGCTATTTTTTAAAGTTCTATATATAGTTTATAAAAGAGCCGGTTTTAGTGGGTTTTTAGCACTACCACTACAAGAATAGTTAGAAAAAATCAAATTCAACAAAGTCCTACAAGATTATCTCTGCCATTAAGGAGACTAGCAGGAAGGACTGACAATGCAAGGATTACAGGACAAAGTGGAAAGCGCCAGAGTGAAGATGCTAGGGGAACAGGGGAGCATCTAAATCAGACTAGGGGTCAGAAAAGGTGTCCTGCAGCTACTGCCCTTAGCCGAGTTCTAAACACAAGTAAGTGTTAGCTGGATGGAGAAGGACAAGAGAACCCCACACAGAGAGAACAGCAGATGCTGCTGAACAGAGACATGAAGCAGCAAAGCACAACGGGGTGTGTGGCACAAGAAGCATGGGCAAGAAGGAGAAGAGGGATGCTGGGGTCAGCAGGGCCATCCAGGTTTCCTACGGTGACCAGGTCATCTGGACACAGCTCAAACGTGAGTCAAGTGCATCTTTATGTCTATTTTCCTTTTGTCAATAATCCTTCCTAGTGCTCTGGTTTCAAGATGGAACATAAGTGGAATTACACTTGAATGCCTCCAAATCACATAATTGATTACATTCAACTTCAATTATAATTACTCATTGATCCAAATCTTCTAGCATAACACCCGCTGGCTATCACATAATTATCTTGGCCTTCCTGGCTTATTAGCTGATGTTAGTTAACTAATAGAGTAAAAACACTGCCAAACCAGTATGCAGCCACACCCTGGGTTAGGTCACGTGGAGCCTAATGCCACATTATAGATCAAGGACATGCTTAGTTTTAGTGTTCAATTTTTTATCTTTCTGTCTCTAGCAATAACATGTTTTTAAAACAGCACTCACAGACTAGAGAGATTTGACCAACCTTCTTATCATTCAGCCAGTGTGTGTGTCTGTTGACTCTGGCCCTTACCTCTTCATTCCAAGTGTGCATGCTCACAAGAAGTTGAGTGACTTTAGGTGACGAGGGCTACAAATAAAATCCGGCAATAAAAATAACAGAAACTTGTTTTAGCAGCCCATACCCAAAGTCTACATGGTGAGTTTATATTCCTATTATGTGAAATCTAATGAGGGAATGGACTATAGAAGGAAAAGTCTTTCAGAATAATGGTATAAATAAAGTTGCTACTTAGCAAAATCTGAATTTATTCACTCATTCATCAAATATCTGAAGTGCGTACTGGGCACCAAGGACTATGTCAGTTTACCACAGTAAACAAGACAATGTCCGTGATAGCAAGGAGTTAACAGTGGAGCTGGGGAAAGAGACAAGGTGACAGGTACTTACAAAATGAATTGATAGCTATTAGGGCAAGTGTGCGGTGTTTGAGTACACAGGAGACAGGTCAAGCCCAAACATACTGGAAAGCTCTGGAAAGAAAACTGCTTCTAAGCTCAAGTCTGGAGAATAACAGGAGTTACACAGGCCTTATGTAAAACTCAAATGACACAGAAAAAAAGATAGGCACTCATCTCCCAAGTGAAACATCATGAAAATCGGTCCTTCTCAAGAAAAAAATTGCTTTGAAAATGAATCATACCCAAATACATCTAGACACCCTTTGGTTTTCTGATATCAAAGGAATGGATTCCTAAGACTAGAAAACCCTATCACTGCTGTATATACAGAAGCCTCCCTTAATCATGGTGGATACATTCCAAGACCTCCAGTGGATCCCTAAAACCACAGATAGTACCGAAACCTATATGTACCATGTTATTTCCTACACATACATACCCATGATAAAGTTCAATTTATAAATTAGGCACAGTAAGAGATTAACTAGTAATAAAATATAACAATGATAACTATACTGTAATAAAAGTTATGTGAATGTAACCTCTCTCTCGAAATATCTTACTAAACAAATTTAATGCCTTCTCTATCTTAACTAAGCAATTATCATGCCCTGTGGCTGTAACTTTCATAGTTTGAGGTGCAAAAGCAAAACTAGCATAAATTTCTTTTCCCTTTTTCACTATTTCACAGATAGAAGATTCCTTCTTACCACAGATCTTTAGCAACCTCAGCATATGATTTTTTTTCTTTTCTTACTAAGTCAAGAACATTCACTCCTTTCACTTAAAGGAAGTACTTTACAGCATATCTTTGGCACATCTGAATTGCCAGCATCACTTCTCCTTTGCTTTGGGGCCATTATGAGTTAAAATAATGGTCACTTGAACACAAGCACTGTGATACTGCAACAGTCAACCTGATAACCAAGAGGGCTAACGGCCGGGACACACTGGACAGAGGGATGATTCATGTCCCAAGCAGAATGGAGCAGGACAGTGAGATTTCATCACACTACTCAGAACAGTACTCAATTTAAAACTTATGAATTGTTTATTTCTGGAATTTTCCATTTAATATTTTCAGAGTGTGGTGGACTACAGTAACTAAAACTTTGGATAAGGGGGACTAATGTGTATCTTCTTAAAGTAAAATGTGCCATTAGGCTCTGAGATATCTAAAATAATTGGTAGTTTCACGATACAAGAATTTACTTTCTACTGGAAGTGGGGGTGGTGGAGAGATTACATCGATAGCATCTGTCCACCTTTCTTCCTCAGGTGCCAGGCTGTGTGAGATCTGGAGGCACCTCCTGTCACATGGAGCAGAATCAGAATAACCGCCGAGGTGCTAGGCTGCTGAGATGAGCTTTAGCCAGACTCCACAGAGCAAACACAAGCCACAGCCTCGGAATGTGCCCAAAGGCATCTTTGGAGCAGCATCAGTGTTAGGATAAAGAAACAAGAGCAAGACAGAAAAAGAAGTTAGGCAAGAGGTCAGAAGCCAAGAAAGTTAAAAGCTAGTGAGGAAGCACAGGATGAGCCAGATGCGGAGCTGCTGATCAGCTACTTCATCAGGTTCTGGCTGCTCAGAAAGTAGGGAGGTGGGGAATGAAAGCAAGCTGTTTTAAAGGTGAAAGGCTTCCTGATCACTGACTTAAATCAGTTATATTTAACCAAATCTCCAAAAATTGATAGTGTCATTTACAGACAAGAGAGATGCAACCTAGCTAAAATGTCAATAATCTTGAAGAGCAACACAACTCCATAACAAGTGTCACCACCATCACCTTCTTCATCTTAAAACAATGATGGTTTGAATTTGAATTTCTGTGGCAGTGAAGCACAGGGAAAACCTAGCTGTTGGGCTTACTAAGGTTCACCACCACAATTAGAGCCCTGAAAAACAGCACAGCCCCTTCAACAGATTTGCACCTGCTGAGATTTTCTAACAGGAAGCAGGAAAGGATGACAGTCAACTTGGAAACTCGTATGAAAACCTACTACAGTCAGTGATTTAGAAACTGCCTTAAACTAGAAAAGGATCTCAGAATAGAGAATTTCACATAGAATCAAGAGAACAGAATGACAGGGAAAAGTGACAAAACCAAGCCACAGGAAGATGTGGGGGGGGAGCACATTACTGAGTATTTGTCGAGAAGGGAAGGTAACAACTCCAGATTTGAGGACTTTTAAGAATACTTGGTCACAGTTGAGAGGAGGCGAAAAGAATAATTAGAAATAAAGTGAAAGAAGATATGAGTGACAGGGAAAAGATGATGGGGAGGAGGCAAAATGGAGAGATGAGGATTTCAGAGAGGGGAAACAAATGGCAGGAGTGAGTTTCTGAACATGTGTGATAAAAGCTCGACTACATGTAGAAAATGGAGAATATGTACAAAGAAAACTTCCTTATTAAAAGTTACTTTTTAAAAAAACTTGGTGAAACAAAACATGAGCTAGATACTCTTAGCTATAATAATTTAAAAGAAGAACAGCCAAGGTAGCATCTTCCAATTTTCTGACTTAGGAGGGGATGCTGAAGGCAAATCCTGAGGCAGCACAGTACCCCACACCAGGAAAGAGAAGACAAAACAGAAGCAAATTCATTCACTACCATCCATTCTTCACATCTTTGAAATGTTTAATGGTTTTATCCATGCTCAACAAACACCACCTAATAAGAAATCTATCACAAGTACTTAAGATACACTGTAGAAGATTACCAGTTAAATTGAGAACATTAGCTTCAAAATGTGTCTTAAACTTTCTTAAATAAACAAGTTTGCTTGATTTAGGGACCCTTCCCAACTGCTCTGTCCTTCAAGGAATGTTTTATATTCTATTTTAGTACAATATAAAAACAAAAGAAACTGACAACGTTTTACTACAGAAATATATATACATAGTGATAAAAAAAATTCACACCCTGTGTAATTTCCTAAATCTCTTTCAGAAACAGTAATATAAAGCTATGAAAAGGTAGTCTCACTTCAGTTTGTTGTTTAATTCACTTGCTACCTAAGCAACAAAGTACAAACAACCAAAGAAGAGCCACAAACTCAAAGTTTGCATAGATGCACAACAGATATAATCCTAGTAATGATCTGGGTCCACAATGGCTAAAAGTCCTGGGGGAAAAATACAATAAGCATTCCCTTAAGAGAGGGATCCAGGATCTTCTGTTTAAATTATCTTCTGGAATGTAAGAAATGCTATTGTAACTGAACAACTAAATGTTTATGGCTTCTGTGTGATATATAGGCAAACATTCAAACTGCTTCATAAGACTTATCCTTGCTAAAAAGTTTCAACTCCTAAATGCAACTTAAGGATCAATATTAGCTTTCTTCTAAACAAATAATAGGTTGGCCCCCCAGTAATGCTCATTGGAACTTTTAAAACTCAAGTCCAGTCTTATCCCATATCCTAGAAAACAGACTTTTTTTAAAAAATTTATTTTAAACAAAAAACATTAAATCTGACAGCTCCTTTTTGGGTCATCTCAAAAAGCTCACGGTGTAATGTCCTCAAGCAAATGTGTGTCCGGGGTACAGCCTGCTTCTCTGTCTGCTCCACAGGCCCAATACAGTGTGTTGCATAGAGTAAGCACTTTGTAAAGGTCTATTGCTTTGATTTTGAAAATGTCAGTGTGTTAGTGCTTTGAAAAACTCCTCCTCCTGCCAAGCCATACCTAGGAAATGTACAGAGCTGAATTCCCCACCAGAGATGTGTTGCTGTACAAGATTCCCCTTTCACTATGCTGCCAGGCTGTTTCTCGACATCATTAGTCTTATGATGCTACACCCTTTCTCAAAAACCTTCACTGATTCCCACTGTCCTTGGAATTAAATCCCAATGAATCACATTGTTTAAGCCTGCCATAATTCTGACTTTTTCCACAGACTCCCCAGCATGAACTCTTCTTGATTCACTTTACCAAACAGGTTACATTTAGCCCATCCCTAACTTGTGCAATTATCCAGATCAGGAACTGCCTTTCCTCTCCAGTCCTTTTTATGAATCCTACTGCATCCCTATCAGGCCCAACCGAAACCACCTCTATGACTTTCTCTTGTGAGAATCCTTTTCAGGACCCACATTTTGCACACGATATTCCACCACCTCATCCTCTTCTCTACATCTCCTGCACAATCAGGTCACTCGAAAGGCAGGGGCCACGTCAGACACTGGTTCTGGCTCCCACACAGCCTCTGGGCGTGCTAGCTGACTTCAAAGGAGAATCAGGTACTTACAAATACTTGCTGACTACACTGTTTAGAAGTGACCACAGGGTTTTTAAAACCAATAATTGCAAGTTATTCAAACTCGTATTGGACTGGGTCATAGAGCTATATCTGGGCCTCCTATCTGAAAGAAATGAAAAACTAGTTTAAAGAAAATGTAACATTCCATTTTTATAAATTTAAATTATAATTCTTAAGTTAAACTTAAGTTATAATTCTATAACTTGGGGCTTCCCTGGCAGCACAGTGGTTAAGAATCTGCCTGCCAATGCAGGGGAAATGGGTTTGAGCCCTGGTCTGGGAAGATCCCACAAGCTGAGGAACAACTAAGCCCGTGCGCCACAACTACTGAGCCTGCACTCTAAAGCCCGCAAGCCACAACTACTGAAGCCCACGGGCCACAACATTGAAGCCTGCACGCCTAGAGCCCGTGCTCTGTAACAAGAGAAGCCACCGCAATGAGAAGCCCGCTCACTGCAACGAAGAGTAGCCCCCGCTCGCCACAACTAGAGAAAGCCCGTGTGCAGCAACGAAGACCCAACGCAGCCAAAAATAAATAAATAAATAAATAAAATTTATATTAAAAAAAAATTCTATAACTTAAACTTTACAAAACTCCTGCCCTCCTATTCCCATAACCATACCTTACACCAAGTATAATTGAAAGAAAAGTGACTTTTACTTCTAAAATTTCTCTTTCATTAGCCAAAGGTTAATAACAACACTCTCTAGGGTACAGCTGATATTCTACCTATTAGAGGTGACAGCCCAAGAGCAGAATGGAGAGAAAAAGGAAGTTCTCCCTTCCCAGAAGTCAGGAAGCCACTCTCAGCTACCTATTTCTGGCAGCAGGAAGTTGACACAATGACAGGAAATAACAAAAGATTTTCAGCTGTACAAGGAGTAGGTTTCTTCAGAGATTTTGTTTGTTTGTTTGTTTGTTTTAAGAATTACTGGGACTTGTCTGGTGGTGCAGTGGTTAGGAATCTGCCTGCCAATGCAGGAGACACGGGTTCAATCCCTGGTCCGGGAAGATTCCACATGCCACGGAGCAACTGAGCCCATGTGCCAAAACTACCGAGCTTGCGCTCTAGAACCCGCAAGCCACAACTATGGAGCCCACGCTCCTAGAGCCCGTGCTCCGCAACAAGAGAAGCCACTGCAATGAGAAGCCCACGCACTGCAACAAAGAGTAGCCCCCACTAACCGCAATGAGAGAAAAGCCTGCGCACAACAACGAAGACCCAACACAGCCAAAAATAAATAAATAAATTTATTTTTAAAAAAACAGAATTACAGGGCTTCCCTGGTGGCGCAGTGGTTGAGAGTCCGCCTGCCGATGCAGGGGACACGGGTTCGTGCCCCGGTCCGGGAAGATCCCACATGCTGCGGAGCGGCTGGGCCCGTGAGCCATGGCCGCTGAGCCTGCGCGTCCGGAGCCTGTGCTCCACAACGGGAGAGGCCACAACAGTGAGAGGCCCACGTACCGCAAAAAAAAAAAAAAAACAGAATTACATAAAATTGGCAATAAAGGGTAAGAGAAAAGGGAATGACATTAAAAAACAAAAGTGCTGATGAGCCTCAAAGAGAGTTCATTTTTTAAAACACTAGCAGTCGTTGACTTCATTAAAACAATCCTTGTTGTGGATGTGGCAGCCAAGACTCAGCTATTCAAAGGTCATTCTTCATTCTGAAAATCAACATCAACTATTAGCCTGGTTACATGCTAGCTACTGAAATGGTGCAACACAAAGATCAAAAACATACTGTTCCACAGCCATACAGTTCACCCCCAAAATGGTACAAACAGCTGAATGACGGCTACAGCTAAGTAATCCCAGGATGAGACAAGGTGCACCACATGCAGGGAAGCAGGAAAAAACCTCACAGGCCAAAAGAACGTCAGAGCAGCAATGAACCTTAGACTGCATTCCATCCACTCCCCTCATTTTATAGTTAAGTCTCAAAAAAGTAAAACAACTGGCCCAAGGCCAAAGAGTTTGTCCAAAAACTAGGGTCATTCACCTCAGGAAGGAGAGCTAGGTGTGGCCCTCCCTGTAGTTTACTGACTGAGACCTTCATCAACAGGGGCCCACTCACACATCAGTGGAAGGTCTGGCTACCAGCCCCATGGGAGTGGGGGGAAAAGTAACATGAATAGACCTATTAAAAGTCAGTCTTTCTAGATTTTTCAAAGAAAAAGAAAATGTCTCAAAATAACCAGACTATTTTTCTTACTTTTCCTTCAGTATCACTTAATAACGACTGCATTTTACATTCTAATAACTACTTTTGCAACGAGATTAACTGAAACAGCATGGGCAGACCTGCTGGATTATCCCAGCTATATTTTCTCCCCAAAACTAAATGAAAACCTACTTACTGAAACTGATGTCAGAGCAGTACTAGGAAACAAATCTAATATCCATTATTTAGTTTAATTTTCTCTTATCTCTCTCTCTCCAATCCACTCTCCACCCAGCAGCCATTGTGTTCTTTTCAAAATACAAATCTGATCTGATCATGTCACATCCCTGCTTAAAACTCTCCAATGGCTTCTCCCACGGCAACTCCTGATGAAGACCAAAATGCAGAAGGCTCTAAGAATGCTGGCCCTCACCTACTCACTCAGCCTCCTCTCCTGCCATGACCCCCCAGCCATCTGCACTCCAGCTACCCCTCAGCTCCTCCAGGAGGCTAGCTCACTCCCACCACAAGACTTGGACACTGCCATTCCCTATGCCTGACTTCATTTCCTTACTTCTCTTTTCCTTTCGATCTCAGCACAATTATTCTTATCTTCTCAGGGAAGCTTTCCCTGACCACTGTTATCTAACTTCATAGCCCTCCCTGTAGCAGTTACTGCCATTAAAATTTACAGTAAATTATTTGTGTGATTCTTTGATTAATGCCTGCTTCCTGCAGTCAATCATAAGCCCCATGAGGGTAGCAGCCATGTCTGTTTTGCTTACCATTGTATCTCCAGCACCCAGCAGATGAATATTTACTGAATCTTTAATTAAAGAAGAAATAAACAAATGATGGAACAAAAAAAAGGATGAGCTTTCAGGAAGATATAGCATAGAGAGATTAAAGGAAAGTTTAAGTCACTCCCTTCTTAGCCCTAGCTTTTAAATATATGTACTTTCACAAACGGAATGATGGGAAAATATATGTCTTTCACAAAATGCTAAGAAAATAAAACCAAGCCTGTTAATACATACATTAGTCTTTTAATTAAAAAAAAGCTACTCGTTTTTCAATCAACTTTTAAAGTCACTCTTTCACTGCAGTGACTCTTAACCTATTTGAGAATTACTTAGCAATGGGCAGGTCACTACTCCCCCAAATTACTAACACTACCACCACCACCACCAAAGAGAGATTTACATTTTTCTCTGTCTAAAAGTTTTCTTATATTTCATGCAAATGGAAATGAAAAGAAAGCAGGAGTAGAAATACTCATATCAGACAAAGCAGACTTTAAAACAAAGTCTATAACAAAAGACAAAGAAGGACATTATACATAAAGAGATCAATACAAGAAGAGGATGTAACACTCATTAACATATATGCACCTAATACAGGAGCACCTAGATATATAAAGCAAATATTAACAGACATAAAGGGAGATGTTGACAATAATACAATAATAGGAGGGGACATTAACACCCCACTGACATCAATGGACAGATCATCCAGACAAAAATCAATAAGGAAACAGTGTCTTAAATACCACATTGGACCAGTTGGACTTAAAAGATATCTACAAGACAAGACATTCCATCCAAAACAGCAGAATGTACTTTCTTTTCAAGTACACATGGAATGTTCTCCAGGATAGATCACATGCTAAGCCACAGACAAGTCTCAACAAATTTGAGAGGACACAAATTATATCAAGCATTTTTTCCAACCACAACAGTGTGAAACAAGAAATCAAATACAAAAAGAAGAATGCGAAAAGCACAAACACATGGAGACTAAACATGCTACTAAAAAAACCAATGGGTCAATAAAGAAATCAAAGAGAAAATCAGAAAATACCTCAAGACAAATGAAAATGAAAACACAACTTTCCAAAATCTATGGAATGCAGCAAAAGCAGTTTTAAGAGGGAAGTTTATAGTGATACAGGCCTTCCTCAAGAAAAAAGAAAAATCTCAAACAACCTAATCTACATCTAAAGGAATTAAAAAAAAAAGAACTAACAAAGCCCAAAGTCATCAGAAGGGAGGAAATAATAAAGATCAAAGGGAAAATAAGTAAAACAGAGACTAAACAAACCAAAAAAAAAGCAAACAAAAAACAATGAAACCAAGAGCTTTTTTAAAAGATAAACAAAATTGATAAAACTTTCAGCCAGGCTCACCAGCAAGAAGAGAGGACTCAAATAAAATAAAAACTGAAAGAGGAGAAATAACAACCTATACCACAGAGATTCAAAAAAATCATAAGAGAATACTACAAACAGTTATATGCTAACAAATTAGACAACCTAGTAGAAACGGACAAATTTCCAGAAACATACAAACTGTCAAGACTGAATCAAGAAAAATCAGACAATTTGAGCAGACCAATCACTAGTAATGAAATTAAATCTGTAATAAAAAAACCTCTCAGCAAACAAAAGTCCAGGACAGGATGGCTTCACAGGGTAGTTCTACCAAACATATAAAGAAGAGCTAATACCTATCTTTCTCAAACTATTCCAAAAAATTAAAGAGGATTGAACACTCCCAAATTCATTCTACAAGGCCACCATTAATTACCCTGATACCAAAATCAGAAAAAGATATTACAAAAAAAGAAAATTACAGGCCAATATATCTGATGAATACAGATGCAAAAATCCTCAACAAAATATTACCAAGCCGAATTCAACAATATATATAGGATCACATACCACGATCAAGTGGAATTTATTTCAGGGATTCAAGGATGGTCCAACACCCATAAATCAATGTGATATACCACATTAACAAAAGGAAGGATAAAAATCACATTATCACCTCAAAAAAAGTATTCAACAAAATTCAACATCCATTCATGATAAAAACTCTCACCAAAGTGGGTACAGAGGAAACATATCTCAACATAATTAAGGCCGTTTATGATAAACCGTTAGCAAACATAATACTTAACGATTAATGCTGAAAGCTTTTCTTCTAAAATCGGGAACAAGACAAGGATGCTCACTCTTGCCACTTCTATTTAACATAGTATTGGAAGTCCTAGCCACAGCAATCAGAAAAGAAAGAGAAATAAAAGGAATCTAAATTGGAAGGGAAGAAGTAAAACTGTTACTACTTGCAGATGACATGATACTATATATAGAAAACCCTAACAGTCTCCACCAATAAAATATTAAACAAATGAATTTAGTAAATTTGCAGGAGACAAAATTAATATATGGAAGTCTGTTGCTTTTTTATATACTAATAATGAACTATCAGAGAAAGTAAGAAAACAATCCCATTCAAAATCCACCAAAAAAAATAAAATACCTAAGAATAAACTTAACCAAGGAGGTGAAAGACCTACACTCTGAAAATATAAAATATTGATGAAGGAAAAGAAGATGATATAAAGAAATGAAAAGATAGCCCATGTACATAGATTAGAAGAATTAATATTGTTAAAATGTCCACACTACCCAAAGCAATCTATAAATTTAATGCAATCCCTATCAAAATACTCATGACATTTTTCACAGAACTAGAACAAATACTCCTAAAATTTATATGGAACCACAAAAGACCCTGCACAGCCAACGCAGTCTTGAGAAAAAAAGAACAAAGCTGGAGGTATCACACTCCCTGACTAAAAAGTACCATAATCAAGGCAGCATGGTATTGGCACAAAAACAGAAACATAGATCAGTGCAACAGAATAAAGAATTGCCCATCTATGGTCAATTAATGTACAACAAAGGAGGCAGGAATATACAATGGAGAAAAGACAGTCTCTTCAACAAGTGGTGCTGGGAAAACTGAACAGCTACATGTTAAGAATGAAAGTAGAACATTTTCTCACACCATATACAACAATAAACTCAAAATGGATTAAAGACCTAAATAGAAACCTGAAACCATAGAGCACCTAGGAAAAAAACATAGGCAGAACACTCTTTGACACAAATCATAGCAATATTTTTTTTGTCTGTCTCCTAAGGCAAAACAAACAAAAGCAAAAATAAACAAATGGGATCTAATTATACTTAAAAGCTTTTGCATAGCAAAGGAAATCATTGACAAAATGATAAGACAACCTACTAAATGGGAGAAAATATTTGCAAATGATACGCCTGATAAGCTGTTAATATCCAAAATACACAAACAGTTCATACAATTCAATATCAAAAACACAATCTGATTAAAAAATGGGCAGAAGACCTGAATAGACATTTTCCAAAGAAGACATACAAATGGCCAGACACATGAAAAGATGCTCAACATCTGTAATTTTCATAGAAAAGCAAATCAAAACCACAATGAGATATTATCACCTCACACCTGTCAGAATGGCTATCATCAGAAAACCTACAAATAACAAATGTTGACAAAGATGTGGAGAAAAGGAAACACTCTTACACTGTTGGTGGGAATATAACTTGGTACAGCCACTACAGAAAACATTATGGAGGTTTCTCAAAAAACTGAAAATAGAACTACCAGCAATTCTAATCCTGGGTATACATCTGAAGAAAATGAAAACACTAATTCGAAAAGATACACGCATCTGAATGTACAGAGCAGCATTATTTACAATAGCCAAGATGCAGAAGCAACCTAAGTGTCCATCAACAGTTGAATGAATAAAGAAGATGTGGTATATACACACAATGGAATACTACTCAGCCATAAAAAAGAATGAGATTCTGCCACTGGCAACAACATGGATGGGTCTAGAGGGTATTATGCTAAATGAAATAAGTCAGAGAAAGAAAAATATTCTATGTTATAACTCATATGTGGAATCTAAAAAAGAAAACAAACTAGTGAATATAGCAAAACAGAAACAGACTCACAGGTGGCTACCAGTGGGGAGAAGAATGGGAGAGGCAGGATGGGGGTAGTGGATTTGACTGAGAGGTACAAACTACCATGTATAAAATGGATAGGCCACAAGGATATATACACATTATTTTGTGGTGACTTTAAGTGGAGTATAATCTATAAAAATGTTGAGTCTCTATGTTGTACACCTGGAACTAATATGATGTTATAAATTAACTATTCAATAAAAAAAATTTTAATAAAAGTTTTCATATGCTTTGCAAGGATAAGTTAGAAACCCTAGACCAGCCAGTCCAATAGAAATATAATGTAAGTCAGAATGCTCTAGTAATCCATTTAAAAATAAAAACAAGTGAAATTAATTTAATAGAATTAAGTAAAATTCTATTTAACCCAAAATATCCAATATTAGAATTGATATCATTTCAAAATGCATTATTTTTAAAACTTATTAATAAATATTTTACTTTTTTTTTTGGTTGTTAGTCTTGAAAATCCATTATTTTCCACTTACAGAGCACCTCAATTCAGACTAGCCACATGTGGCTAGTGGCTACCATATTGGACAGTGCAGCCTTATACCATTCACACTTCTGATAAATTTTTTGCTTTCTTCCTTCCTTTAAAAAACTTGCAGAAAAAGCTTTAAATGTTCTCTGTATCAAACAAAGCAAAAATGAGGGGTGGGGAATATATTCACTTTATAGTGAAAAATAAAGGTATGTTAATGTAATAATACCTTCTTAATTCATTCATGACTTTAAAAGCTTTCTTCATATGCCAAGGATTCACTGTCACCGGGCAGTGTTTTTCGGTATTATCATCTTTTGAATCGAGAGGCTTCTGATGACCCTGCTTTGTGCATCTGTACATAAAAGAAAATAACAAAACACAGAAAAAGATCTTATTAAAGATAGCTTAGTTCAGACTTATCAGGCTACAAGAGATACAATGAATGCCCTTCTCCCCCACTCATTTAGAGGAAGTCTCACAGCATTTTTCAACCCAAGACTAAAACACAGTTCAGAACACTTTCTGATGGTCACTGTGGTTTTAACAAAAAAGTAGATAATTACCTCCCTGGTTTCAAAGCTCTCTCAAAGATGGGCACAGAAAATTCAGTAAACATGGTTTAGCAGATACCTTCAGAAGAAATGCTGAGAAATGATTTTCTCTGTTGGAAATTAACCTGCTTTTACATTCTGCAGTGGGCCTATTTACAAACCAAGACAGGAACTGGGTCGTATTTTACACACACTTCAGAAGCTTAGAATCTGATTTGAATTTTGTTTTCTACCTGCAAGGTTATTCACCCCATATACTTTGGACCTACTTTAACTGTTTACTGAGTATTAACTTTAAGGCAGACACTGTACTAAATTTTCTTTCATTGTTTAATCCTCACAACAACTCTGTGAGCTAATTACTATTATTATCCCCATATAAAGATAAAGAGATTGAGGCAGAAAACAATCTGGGTAAATGGTAGAGCTGATAAGAGTGCAGCGAGTCTGACCCTCAAGGCCATTCTTTTCACTAATGTTCAATACCATTTCCTACATTAAGCAATGGATAGTTAATATCATATTTAAATGTGTAATTTTTAAGAGTACAAAGCTATGTTAGTATTGCTGTATAAATTATTCTTTCGAAATCTGGGAGCAAAAAAATTAACAAATGAAATCAGGGTGCCATTGTAGGGAGGGTTAACTGCATATGGACAGACAAAAGGAACTTTTTGAGGAGATGGTTGCACAACTCTAGAAATTTACTACGATCACAATTATAATGGGTGAATTTTATGGTATGTAAATTATATCTTAATAAAGCTATTAAAGTTTAATAAATTAGGAAACCAAATAAAGCCTAAAAAAATCATACTTGTATATACATCACACAAAGAACAAAAGGCAAACATCATTATTTATTGCACCATTTCTTTTCACACCTCTTCCTTTCCTGACCCATTTCTGAAAGAATAATTCATTCTTTAAATATTATTTTATTAATTCAGCAAATAATTTTTGAGTGCCAACTATGTACCAAGCACTATTCTAGGCACAAGGAACATATCAATAAACAAAATAAAAATCCCTGTCCTCAGGGAGCTTGGAGTCAGGGGGCGGGCGGGGGTGGGGGGCATCGACAGTACACACAACAGACCAGTAGAGTAAGTGGCACGTTAGAAGTTAAGAACTACGGAACAAAGAAAGAGGGCCGGGTAAAGAGAGTGAGGAGTATGGGGGTGATGGTGATGGACTGATGGAACTTGCAGTATTAAACAGGGTGATCAGGGCAGGCCAAATTGAGAACTGAGATTAGAATGAGGACCAGGAGGAGGGAGAAGGCCCAGACAGAAGGAATAACTAGAGCAAAGGCCAGTATGCACCTCGTGTGTTCCAGGACATGAGAGCAGGGCCGGAGGGGGGAGTACAGATCATGTAGGACACTAGCTTTTACCCTGAGTGAGCTAATTACTATTATCCCCATATAACAGATAAAGAGATTGAGGCAGAAAACAATTTGGGTACACTAGCTTTTACCCTGAGTGAAATGGCAAGGTACTGCAGAACAGTGACACAACCCAACTTATGTTTTCAAAGGATCATTTTGGCTGCTGGTTGAGAATAGTCTCTATGGGTCAACGATGAAAAGAGGGAAGCTACTGAGAAGGGTAATACAGGAGGAGATGACACTGGCTCAGAACAGCGTAGCAGCAGTGGAGGCAGGAGCAGTGATGAGAAGTGTCTGAGTTCTGGATATATTTTAAAGGAGTGCTAATAAGATCTGTTGACAGAAGGCACGTGCCATGTCAGTGAAGTCTGAATAACTCCAAGTTTTTTAGCCTGAGTAGCTAGAAGCATTGACTTTCCATTAACTGAATGGAGGAGGCTGCAGATAGAATCAGTCTGGAAGTTGGAAGATCAAGGGCTCAGTTTTTACACATGTTGGTTTTAAGATATCAGACTTCCAAGTGAAGATGTTCTCAAATTGGCAGATGATTACAGGAGTCTAGAATTTGAGAGAAAAAAATCTAGCTGGAGACAGAAATGTAGTACATGAAGCCATGAAACTCGGGTACTTGAACATTAAGATAAGCCAGCATTAACCACAGAAGTTATCCTTGCTCGTTCCCCCTCCCCCAGAATCAACACTTATTGAGGGATACCTGATCCTTTGAGGGGTCACCCACTAGAAGTGGACATCAGAGCTGCTACCCCACCAACTGAGTTTCTAAAGGGACCTTACAAACGAATTAGTGCCATTGCTGCCTCCAGTGGGTGAGTCCACGGCTGGAGTGGGAGAATGGGACAGTGCACTCTACTCCTTGTGGCCGCGTGCGCACGTGCACATGCATAGAGGGATGTTACACCCAGCCTAAGAAAAAGAGCTAGAAGCCAAGAAAGAAAGAACATCCAGATCTGGCAGAGGGAAGTGGGGACACACTTTTTAGTATAAGACATATTCTCATAATGCCATTTCCACCGCCTTTTCATTAAGAAAACAGTAGGAAAAGGGGAAATTATGTAGATATATGCAACCTACACAAACTTTCTGACCACGTAACACCGAATATCCACATATGTAGCAAGTTAATGATATTTATATCTGCTTCAAATTTAATTACTTAACTTTACAACAGAGGGAAAATATAGTATCGAGGACTGGCAAAACTATCATAGAAGGCCTTTCAATGCTCAGAATGGAAACGAAAGCAACTCTGCCCTACAAAGAATATCATTAAGAGTCAAGAGTGTACATATTTGCTTAAGAAATTGGGAATTAAAACTTCCTGCATTAAAGAATTAACTTTAAGACAGATACCATACAACAACCAATGTTTATATTGCTGCTTTCTTTCTTAAAGCTAAATATTTTTAGCTCCCACTTCTCTAGTACTCCAGAAACTCTGCAAAGAAAAGATTCCATTTGAAGGCTTAAAGAAATAAATAAGAAATAACACCGCATTCTTTTAAGTGTTCTCTGTACTGAGAGCCCCTTACAAATGCAGCACCCTGCCACAGACTTCATTTTCAACACTGAAGTCCTTTCCACAATTTTCTAATTCCTATATGGTTTTGTGTCAGATGGTCTCTCCTTCAGAAGCAGAACTGAGTAACAGAAAATGATACATCATGTCCAAAATTACAGATGTGGAAGATGAACATCCACTAGAAAGCAACCAAGTGGGAGGGAAAGGTTTACCTTTTAAGTTACACCATAAGTACAGTTACACCTCCCTGCTTCCCTTGTGAAGCGAAGGGCTAGCCTTTTCCAGAAAAGCTCCTCACTATGAGAACCGTCTTCTTTAAACTATCTGGAGGAGATACTTTTTCAAGGTTCTTTCACTTTTAAGTCTTTCCCCCAACTCTACATCCCATAACCAGTGTTAAAACTACCCAACAGCCTGTTGTTACAACACATATTCTACAATAATTGAGGGTTCAAGGGTTTGGATCCCAGAACACTGCTAACAGATAATCCAAAAGCCTTCCTTCCACGACTGACTCTTCTACAAATTCCCAGCTGTAGGTAAGGATGGCTTCTCAGACCGGGTAACTTTCTAACTCTGCCTAAGAACACACTACTGCCAATAACTGAATTCTCAAGAGAGGAGGCCAAGACTCTAATAAGGGCTGTCTCCTTCCAACAGTCAAGATTCCATAACCAACCAAAGGTTTAAACCTCCTGCAAAAATTCTGAGAACATCTTAGAAATAACATACAGTTTCTTTAGATGCATATTATTTGCTCTGGAATAGTGATTTCCAATGGAGGGGACAGAAGGACCACATGACCCAAGCAATTTTTCTAAACTACCCATAACCATCCCTCTTCATGTGAAGATTCAGGCAAGCCCTTTTTACAGGTCTAGGCATACCAGAATGACAGCATCTCGACGAGTAGGGGGAAAAGACAGCTATGTATGATTTTTTAAAAAAGAAGGTGATGTAATATGCCCCACCACCCACTTACCTCCCACCACAGGACAATCATCTCAGATAAAGAACGAACACTTTAGGAAATAGAGGTTGTTTATGTTTTCAAGGTTTTCTGGTGGAAATAATGCTGTAAGTCATGTGAATGATGCAGCTGAAAAATTTAACAGGGGACCAGACATTTTCACATTCACGACAAATACTCAGCCTCTGGGTGGCCACCATCTCTACTCTCCCCTTTGCCTGTACACCTCAAAAGCTGCAAGACTCCCCTGCTTGCAATGAGTCACCCACCATTACTTATAAATTTCTGCCAAGTTCACGTCAGCAGCTGATGTTTTCAAAGTCACCATCCATGTTATACTGCTATGAAGTTCTCCATTACTTTATATCTCTATTTTCTCTGCTGTCTTCCGAGCTAAACTTGCATTTGGAAGCTGATTATCATAAGAACATTGCTCCCATAACAAGTCCAGGATATAAGAAGTAGAGATTCAACCATAACTCATACTTTAATACTTGTTGTGCCACTCTACAGTTTCCTAACAAAATACACTCACATCCTTCACCTCACCCAAATAACCACCTTATTACTTAGAGGTTGTAAAAGTGGGAGGCTTTCTCCACTGGAAACATTTTGGTTTGTGGTAGAGTTGTGCTTTCAGTCTTTGCAATTAGCTACATGCAAAAAGACCTGCTCTGCAAATTTTTTTCAGCTGCTTGGAATTTACACTTTTATCAGGTACAGACCCAGCAGACTAACTGTAATCAATGAACATATGGTCATATTACCAAATAATGTTAATGTCTGCCCTACAGACATGTAAGAACTTGAATTAGACCTTCAGTACACAGATCTTTAGAACTGAGTATGAAGCATCTTGTGAGATAAAAAAACTCCTATCCAGTCACAGAACACGATACAGACAACATCATAACAATGCCACTGAATACATTAGTATAGTACATGTATTGCTAAAAGTTATGTTTCCAATTTCCCAGAGTTGGAAAGGAAAAGTCTAGAAAAGCTGGCCATGCTCAATTTTACTAAAACAGCTTAGCACTTAAAGCGGAGTGATGAACCTTCCGGAGGATGGAGGGGGGCCTTCGCCCTGTCCTCCCCCAGGACCAGGATGTGGCCTTCGAGAGAAACACCGGCAGGAGGAGGTAGCTGGGACTCTGAGGTGCAGAGGTGACGAAGCTCTCTGATGCTAGAACAACAGAGCTGTAAAATGCTCTGCTTCAGTTCAACCCCGCTCCCTCTAACCTACGTGACAAACAGAGGACAACCTGGCACTTTTTGTCCCTGATAGTGACTACTACCAGGAAAGCAACCAGGGTAAAAGCATGTCTTATGCAAGATCAGTCTTATTTTAAAGCATATGTTATAAACAATTAACACAGCATTGTCAGAGTGGGATATCTGTGAGGTGCTAAAATAGGGAGGAGAAGGTTGATGATCCATTTCAAACATTTCCATGTCTTTTATCACTCTCATTTCTGAACTTTCTTTTGTCACTTTTCCTATTACCATCACTTGGCTGGTAAGGGGGCAGCACTATGACTTGGCATATTCAGTTGACTGGGCTACATTTCCCAGCATTTAATGAAAAGGCACTGGAAGAGGAGCAAAATCAGCTGGAAGAAATGAACTGCAGTCCTAGCCTGCAGATACTAACCAAGTGACCTTGGATTAGTCCCTTAGCCTCTCTGGGCTTCAGACTGTGTACTTATAAAATAAGGTTTTTGTTATTCCACAGATCTGTCTAATAGGAAATGTAATATGAAAGTCAAAGATAGTGACACCTCACCTACTTGCCTCAGGAGCTGTATAAGCACTAAATACTATGTGAATGTAAACACAGTTAAGAAGAAATATGGAGTTAGGAGCTAAACTGAACATGGAGATACATTTTTATGGATTTTCTTGGCCTTCTTCATTTTTAATTGCAACACTAAATTAAAAGTTATTGGCAATACTCCAGACCACCACCACTGTTAATAAATCAAGTAGGTAAGCACTGCCTAGCCCATTGCTGCCCTATACTAAGCAGGGTGAGTGATTAGGATGCTGAACACAGAAACCTTCTCCAGTTACCAGCCAACTAAGGAGGCACTTCAGAAACCACCAGGGAATGGCACGAAGTCCGTACACAAGTGCAAGATTATGTGCTACCAATTATAAATAGTATAGGAATTGCAAAGAGGAGCTAGAATGAGTTGATGTATACAAGGAAGACTTTGTGAAGGGGATGGGGCTCCAACTGGGCCTTGGAGGAATTCTAAGTTGTTTTAGCTGAGGACAGGATAGGAAAAGGCTGGAGACTCCTGGCTTGTGAGAAGGTATAGTTTACCCTGGGAGGTTAAGGCACATAATGATTTTGAACATATAAGATAAGGCCAAAATGATGGAGGGCTGAGACTTCCTGGCTGAGATATATGGTTTTGTTAAGTGTTTGACTTGACTCGATGTTGCAGGGGTGAGGGGTGAGGGGTAAAAACAATAGGTGGACTGGAAGGTGATGAGAGAACACCTAAGAGTTCAACAGGAGAAATAATCCAGGTATCAAGGGATGAAACCTTGAGTATCATCAGAGTATCAGCAATCAGAATGGACACTTGAAACCAACACTGTACAGTTCCTGGGAGCTGATAAAATGTGGAGGATGACGAAAGAAAGAGAAATCAAAGAACATTACAAGGCTTTGTATATCCAGGACCAGAAGAATGATTATTCCACTAAGTGGAGATGTTATAAAGGGAAGTCAGTTTGAGAACAAATATTATGAAAACTCAGTTTTAGACATGTTGAATCTGATGTATGAGCTAAGGGTAGATGTTCTGTAAGAAGCTCAAAATTCAAAACTGAGGCACAGATCTAGAGCCCAGGCTTAAGATACAGATGAAGCCACAACTTAGTGATTAATAGTCGACTGAAAAGAAGAATTGGCCAAGGCCTGCAGCTGGGAGAAACAGCTACTGCCAACGAACAGAAGCCATGTAAGCCAAAAAAGCAATCAACAGAGAGAGATTAGAGTCCCAGTTTCTCCTCTACTTGATAAGCTTGGGAATGTAACTTAACCTCTGAAAACTAATAAGAGAACTACACTTCATAAGGTAGGTTGTTGACAAGATTAAATGAGATAAAGTAATAAAATAAATAAAGTAAATCACCTTTAACAACCTAAAAACTAGAGCAGGAAACCAAGAAAAAGTAGTGTCATGGCAAGCAAGGGCCTGTTTTTCAAGGCAGGATCAGTGAAAAGAACTGGTCAAAAAATACTTTAGCAAATGCCCATAGCCTGAAATTCGAGACAGAAAAGCACACAACACAAAGTACACAGACCCACCCACTACAGTAACTGTATCATGTATTTGTTTACTGTCAGTTTCAACCATGAGGAAAAGGGACTTCGTTTTGTTTTCTGAGATATTCCCAAAGCCTGGTCACCGAAGGCACCCAATAAATATGAATAAAAAACCTGAACTCTCTCATTGTAAACAGTAAATACATCTGGAATTTGGTAAAATTCTATAGAAAAGCATCTGAAAGGCAATTTCCATTCTCTGTATCACCTTGAAAGAACTTTCCACCTGATGTTAAGAAAGAATTTCACTTGCTTTCATAAACACTCTTTGTGCAGTTCCGTAACAACCACAGCTGAGTAGATGTACAATCACCTTCACAAAAGCACACTTACTAATATTTACTGATGCCTACTATGTGCATAAGAAAATGTAAATTAGAAACAAGAGGTTTAGGACTATTTGGTGGGAGGGGGAGGAGTGATTTCCCAGAATCAGAGACTACTACATAAATGCTACCTATTTGCAGAATCCACTTCTCGAGTTCCCAAATGCACCTCAAAATTTTCCTTATATATGACACTTCAACACATGTTGACGCACACGTCTTCTTTCAACATCACCATGTGGGCCATTATCGTTCCCGAATATTTTAAACGTCTTTGTCTATCATTAAGGAGATTCACCTATGATCAGAGAGGTGCCCAATTTATACTTAGGACTAGTTAAACAAAAACAAGAATACATTCCAAAGGGTTATAAAAGGCAAACAAGTGAATACTGGGGTAACCCATGTCAAGGTTCCAAATTCATAGTAATTAAATCTTAGAATTAGAATGAACATTAAAGGTCATCTGGTCCAGTGGATCGCAAACATCAGGTTTCAATGAACTTTTTATTGATCTGTGACAAAATGAGGACAATGTGTAAGTTTTCATAAAACTAAATGTACTCAATTTAAGAACTATCCTTTGGCCTGAGATTATGTACTTCCCTGTATTGGGGGAGGGGCACTAAAATGTCCTTTCTTTTACAAAAAGATGATGATAGATGATAATTTTATCCTTTTTTTTTTACCTTGGCTAAACAAAAAACTTAGCAATTCTATGTTGGACTTCATTTTTTTTTTTAATTTTACAGTCAGTGAAATCCAAAAATATGAGAATCTGTGCTCTAATCCAACTAATTTTCTGCTGCCTAAATCCCTCAGAATACAGTCAACAAGATGTTTGTCTGCCTATGCTGAACATCTCTAACACTCAAGAGCTTCCAGTGATGTGGAATTCACTGAAAAAAGACATGGCTGTATATCTGAGGCATGTTTGGAAAAGCAAGAAAGCAAGGCCTACAGGGAGAAAGCCAACTTGTGAAAGAGGGCCAGTAGGAAAATGAAGGCCAAGAAAACTTTTCAGTGAGGTCAAAGGGATGCACTCTGTCCTATACTCACAGTCTTCCTTCAACTTAGTAATTATGAAAATCCTTTACAAAAATAACTATAAAAGCTAGAATGTATAAAACATTCCTGAGGTCAGGGCTGATCAGTTTACAATTCCTTTCACACATCTCAGTTTATTGCCTGAGACAACTCCTTTGCTAACCTACATATAATTTTAGTTGAACACTTTTCAGGTTCAGTCAGGCAAATGTCCCATGGTCTTAATATCACCCAGATCCAAAAATGCAGGAGAATCTAAAAGCCACATACACTCAAGGATGCAAAAAATAAGAGAGATATAAAGCCCATGACAATCAACATGAGAATCAAAAAGGATGAGAAGAACGTGAAGGCAAGAAGTAGAAAGAGCAGAAGAAATTTTAAAAACCTAATCTCAACAAGCCCATCTGAAGGAACTAGGGAGCCTGGACTAATAGTCACCTGCATCCCTCCAAGACAATGTCTAACAGGCTGAAAGGGAGCAAGGTGGGATTTGAAAAGGATGCAAAACTGGCTGTTAAAAGAGAAGGGCAAACAAAAGTATCACACTCAGTGCCAGGGAGAAACTAGCATGCAAACATTTGCAGAAGAAATGAATTAATAAACAGACATTTATGCAAAGAGGATCTGAGTCCCTGCTTCCACCACATCATCCAAGGCACTTTAAGCCCACCTCAAACAACTTTCTTTGCCTTTAAGCTCAAGCTAAAAATCTAACCTTATGAAAAGCTGAGCCCGCCCAATAACTTGCACTGGCCTCTGACCTAGCTAAGCTTTAGCACAGTGAGGCCTGACAAAGCTCCTTCCCCAAGAACTGCCATTTCTCAAATCCAGCACACATGGTTCAGTGTGGAAGGAAAAAAAATTATTGGGAGTAGAAGCAAATAGGTCAAGGGGTGGGAAGAAAAACTATTCTGATGCACAGAAAGGTAAAAAAACACTATAGTTCTGGAATTAGCGCTACTCCTAGATAGACCAAATGAAAACAAAACCTATTTGTATTTACCATTAAATGAACAGAAACAAAAGTCTCACCAACTTCAGCCACCCATGGCTGAACAGAGTTTTTTGGGTTTTGGTTTTAACTATTCTTTCATCCCTGTTGGCATTCAGGCTTTCTATTACATCTCAGCCTCTCATTGTTCCAGCATTACTGATGAAGTCTCAATAGCAAAGAACTGTGCTGAACACCAAAATTCTGATTAGTTGATGTCTTAGATTCAGTTTATCAATATTTGCATGCACACATTTATTTCATTTTAATTATCTCTATTTAAATGATTTTTAATATCTCTCCTCCCTCCCTCCAGAGCCTGCTTTTCCACACCCTTTTCTCACCTGCATTCTAAGGTCCCCCTTTTCTTTCCTTTAGGTCCCTCTGCTCCAGAAGCAAAACAGGGACTGCAGGGAACTGATATAAAGGGGGCAGGTTTACGACAAATATCATCCTATGTGGGATACCCTCTATACTATGTGTTGTCTATAGACAAGTAGCATTTCCTGCCTTGCGTGCCTCTGAGCCTGGGCAGAACTCATGTGCTGATGCTGTGCTCACACATGATGCTAACAATCCACCATCACGTTTCCTAGAGGTTCAGGAGCCTTCCCGAACCTGCTGAAGAACATGACCAGATGACAAAGTCTTCAAAGCGACAGCCATCACCAAGCAACTGAGCTCTTATTCCTACCAGCCCAGCAGGGTCAATTCAACAGTCGTAGGTACTCCTTAAATTTCCATGACCTGTTCCACTCAAGCTAAAATTTCTGTAAGGCACTTTTTAAAAGTGCCAGAATCCTATGAGCGCTCCTAAAAAGACTCAACATCAAAAAAATTTTCAGCCCAAGCCAAATATTTATATTTTGGCTGGTATTCTGCCAAATAGCCACAAGAGGCTGGTGTGATACAACTGCCCTGGAGTGAAGCTGGCCAAATCTAAGTGAAAAACAATAAAGCTCCAAGAATGAGCTGTCATGAAAAGGTACACGGTTCTTAGAATGAGATTTTTTGGCGGTTTGAAAAGTCAGATTCAAAGGGCTCTTGTTACTTCATAAAGGTTAAACTAAAGAAAGCAAATCAAAATTGAAATGTTCAAAATTCCTGGGGATTTATAGTCCACTTTTAACAAAATGCTAAAAAAAAAAAATCTTGTATTGAATAATGCAATATCTTCAATGTCTCCCACATAATTGTTCAGCTTATTTCTGGAAACAATTTTGTCGCAGGTGGTCTTGACTGTACTTGGGTACTAAGGAAAAAGACACCTGTGCCTGATAGGTCGTACACTAACTAATTCGCCCAGGGTGCCAAAGAAACAGAAGATGCTGTGATTTCTGGATATGATTTTCTGCAGTGCCAGGTAAAAGAGGTCACATGCCCTGTTCAGCCGCGGCTCGGCTCGTTCCGAGTGATGTGCAAGCTCCTCGGACAGAATTTTGCTAGGAATTCGGAGAAGCAGGCAAGCTGAGTGGAATTCCTCTCGGCACCGGCGTCTGTACTTTGCAGCTTCCTTTTCCGACGGCCTCGCGCGCATCCTGTGTCTCCATCCCGCGGATGCTCGGCCCTCCCGAGACTCCCGCTCACCGGCGGAGGACCCTCCCCGCACACCGCGCGGTGACGCCCCGCCCGCCAGCCAGGCTGGGTTCCGCCCGCCGCCCGGCCCGCCGCCCGGCCCGCCGCCGGCCCTGCCCGGCCGCAGCGGCCCCGCCCGCCGCCCGTCAGCTCACTCACGCGGGAGGCCGCGGCGGCATCTCCATGGCGGCTCCTCTCAGGCTTCAGCTCGCGGGCACCCGCCGCCGCCAGCACCATTCCAGCTGCGGACGCCTGCCCAGCCCGCCCGCCGCGCCGCGTCCCATCCGCCCGGGCGCCCGCCCGCCGCCCCGCACCCGCGCTACACCCGCGCCGCACCCGCCCCCGCCCCCGAGGTAGCCCAGCTCCGCCAGCCCCGCTCGGCTGGCTCGCTCAGCCTGCCGGCGCTGCTGGGGGCGGGGCTGCAGGCGGGCACTTCCGGGTGTGACGGGCCCTCGAGACCCCGCCCCGCACCGCCCCTTCCTGCAACCGCGAAGTACGGGGTGGGTCCGCCGGCCCAGACGCTGGAGCTGGAGACGTAAGGGTGCGGTCTCGCCGGAAAGCACGGCGTCCCTCCGCTCCGCGTTCCCTGACTGTCCCGCTCCACAGGCGCGCTCGCTCTGTCCTTTCCCAGCCTGCGGCCACGGAGGCGGGAGGGGTGGGCGTAGCCGATCCTTCCTCTACGGATGGTGAAACTGAGGCAAGAAGGAATGACTCGCCTGTCCATGGTCCCAAGCAGGAACTGGAGCCTCCCCGCTCAGGCTGTGATCCGCTCGTTGCACCTGCTGGGCGAGGTCTCGGCGCTGGGATGGAATGCAGAGCAAAACCAGGTCTCCGTGCCCGCGCACCTGTCCATCAGGACGTGACAAGGGAAACAGAAAAACGACGATGCCTGCCTGCCGTGAAAATGCCAAATAATCAAGGCGAGGAGACAGGATGCTAAATGGTAGTCAAGGAAGGCCTCTCAAAACATGTCATTTAAAAGAGATGGAAGAAAGCGAATCTTGAGTAAATCAGAGTTCTCAGGGCAGAGGGGAGAGCAGTGCAGAGACTCCTGGCCATCGAAGAGCGGGAAGAGTACAGTGTGGCTGATGGTTCCCCAAGTATGCCGCTGGGCTGCGGTAGCATCTGGGAACTTGTTAGAAATGCAAATTCTCGAGGCCCACTTCAGATCTCAATCAGAAGTTCTAGGGGTGAGGCCCAGCAGCCTGTGCTGTGACAAGACGTCCAGAGGATGCTGGTGCCCTCTAAGGGTTAAGAACCTCTGCGGTAACTGAAGCAGAGTCAGGACAGGGGACAGTTGGAGGAGTTGGTGTCGGGGAATACTAACAGATCACACAGGTGTGGTAAGCCATCAAAAAGGTTTTGGCTTTTACTGAGAAGAGGAACAATGAAAAGTTGTGAGCAACGTGCTCTGATCATTAAAAGGATGACTTTGCTGGGATTTGTTTTAAGATCCTCCTCAAAAAAAGGGAGGGTAGGGAATAGAAGAAAGAAGATGGGCAAAATGTTAATTTTTGATGCTGAGTGATGAGTGCATGGGGGTAGTCATTTATGTATATTTATGTGTATGTTTTAAAAGGTTCATAATAAAAACTGATTTTTATGTTGCTATATGAGCCATAGATGTAGGGAAGCAAGAAAGCAAACAAGGAGTTACCTGGCTGGGATGATCAGAGTGATGGAGAGAAGATATAGCAGACGAGAGTTGCTGATAGATTAGATATAAGAGAAAGACTAGAGTGAAAGATGACCCCAAGGGTTTTGGTCTGTGCTCTTGGGAGAGTGGAGTTGACATTTACTGAGATTGAGGAAATAGAGAAGAAACAGATTTGGTGGGGTAAGAAGCATATTTGCCAGTTCTGATTTAGACGTGGTTACGTCTGAGGTGTCTGATAAACATCCATGTGAAGATAGGTGTAGACAATTAGGTATCTGGGGTGGACATAAATGTGTGGGTTGGCAGCATACAGGTGGTATTTAAGGACTGGTTGAGATCAACTAGATAATGTAACTAGAGTAAAGAAGAGACCAAGAAGTGAGCCCTGGGGCACTCCAGCACTAAAACAGTAAGATAAGGAGGATTCAGCAAAGGAGACAGAAAAGGGAGCAGTAGTGAAGTAGGAGAAATGTCTTGGTAGCCTACTGACGTGTTCCAGGAAAGGGCTGTATCTAGTAAGGCTTAGCATGAACTCACCCTTCCATAACCTCCTGGCATTATTGACCCACCATGAGGAGGGCATACATGATTGAGTTATTTCTCAAATGTTAGTGGTGATTTTGTTCAGATCCATAATAAAACTTCTTACTTTATAAGGTCATTGTAAGAATTAAATAAAATATTCTATTTAAAACATAGCGGACTTCCCTGGTGATGCAGTGGTTAAGAATCTGCCTGCCGATGCAGGGGACATGGGTTCGATCTCTAGGAAGATCTCACATGCCACGGAGCAGCTAAACCCGTGCGCCACAACTACTGAGCCTGCACTCCAGAGCCTGCGAGCCACAACTACTGAGCCCACATGCCACAACTACTGAAGCCCTCGCGCCCTAGAGCTCATGCTCCACAACAAGAGAAGCCACCACTATGAGAAGCCCGTGTACCACAGCGAAGAGTAGTCCCCCCCCCCGGCCCCTCGCTCGCCTCAACTAGAAAAAGCCCACGGGCAGCAACAAAGACCCAATGCAGCCAAAAATAAATAAAATTTAAAAATTAAAAATTAGGGCTTCCCTGGTGGCGCAGTGGTTGAGGGTCCGCCTAACGATGTAGGGGATGTGGGTTCGTGCCCCGGTCCGGGAGGATCCCACATGCCACGGAGCGGCTGGGCCTGTGAGCCATGGCCGCTGGGGCTGCACATCCAGAGCCTGTGCTCCGCGGCGGGGAAGGCCACGGCAGTGAGAGGCCTGCATACCGCAAAAAAAAAATTAAATTAAATTAAAATTAAAAAAAGTAAAGCATATAGCACTAAGTGTATAAGGGAAACACTTAATAAATGTTCATTGCTTTCATTATTTCTGCATATTTCCATGACCATCAGTTATACTTGACTCAGCTAGGAATTGAGGTTAAGTGCTAAACCCAAGAGATACACACTAACTTAAGTTTGATCAATCCTTTGGCCTGACCTCCTTCTTCTGCATGCAAGCAGAGTGAGCAGGACTGCTCGATCAGCCACTTCAGGAGATCTTTCAGGACAAAACAAAACAAAAACATAAAATTCTTCTAATGCTTTTGTGTTTTCCCACCCCAAATAGTGTTATAGGTGCAAGTGAATACTGAAAAGTGAGGCTATGTCAATCTGACCAATAGGCACACAACTCCAAACCATAGCCCCTTTCACATCCTCCCCTGGATTAGTTTTGTCTGGTACAATTCTCTGCTTCTTAAGGAATCCAGTTCAGCTAGCATGCTAAATGTCTACTCAAACTTTTTCTTTTTCACACACATCCCTAAATTTGTAGGCCTGGGAAAGGGTACTTTTTTACCCTCAACCTTGCTAGGAGTTAAATATCAGCCCCACAAGCTCTGGTATCCTAGTGTGGTGGCCACCAGGTAGATTTGAAGACGTTCGTGTTCCTAATTCAATTCTCTGCCCTGACCCCACTCCATGCAGAGAAGAGGAAGAACTAGGTCCACAGCTCAACATCTCATCTGTGAATCTTGAAGCAATTTGAAAATGTTAATTTACACTGAACCTTTGTTGTTTTCTGAAAAGACGGTGATGGGACCTTTAGCTTTCAGACATAGGCAGACCTGCTTAAGAGCAGTAGCAATTTATGAGGCGAGAGTTTCCATTTTCATCTTTGTGTGGGCCAAGTAACTTCACAAAACTGGTCCTTGGCCAGATATAGCCTCAACAGTTAACCCTGTCTCATCAAACACAAGAAAAATAAACAAAAAACCTTGATAGGATGAACACAAATCCATCTGTGAGGAAAAAACTTTTAATATGCCTTCCTTTGTATGTCAGTTTCACCATATTCTGAAGTAAAAGATTAGGAGTAGCTACCCAAGGCCACCAAGGACTTCCTGTCTCCATTCCCATTGGCCTAAGAACTAACTAGCCATGCTGAGGTGTTTGACCACTCCCTGTTCAGGTTATTAGCTCCAACCACCTACAAATTCTTCTTTAGATGAGCTCTTCACTCCCCCAAAGAGGGATGAGATATTACAGAAGTCCATTCATTTGTTATACTGTTGAAATAGAACAATTCCTTGGCTGTATTAGTAACCATAACCTAAAGCTAAGGTAAGTAGCTGGAATACATCACTGGTAAAGAAGATGCAACCATGCAGAGGAACAAGTCTGTGACAGTAGCTGGTAGAAAAAATTACTTAGATTGAGTCAAAATCAGATGGTGCAGTAGAACTAATGACATGACATGGCAAGCACAAACATATCACATGGCAAGAATCTGGGAACTGAGAATTGCTCCTGTAAAGAAAAGACAATTTCACCAAAGAATATATAAAATGGTAAAGAGTCTGTTTTGTGATTCCATCCAGTGTAAAGGTAGCAAGGATGAAAAGCATCACTCATTCAAAAATGCGATATTAGGGAATTCCCTGGGTGTCCAGTGATTAGTACCAGCTTCAATCCCTGGTCAGGGAACTAAGATCCCTCAAGCTGCGTGGCAAAAAAGAAAAAAACAAAATCATATTAAAGAAGGTGGAGACCTTCTAAAACGCCTTGGTTTCTATCCTAAAGAATTAGTCTAAAATGCATTACTTGAGTTGCTTTTCTAACTTTAAATCAGGGTTTTTGCTTTTATTCTTTTGATTTGGAAGCAGCTTAGTGTATGTAATATATTATGAAGCATTTCAGATTATTCTTGTGAGACTGCTATTTAGCAAAAGGACTTGTCAATACACGAAGGTATTTATTACAGGCTTTGTGGTGTTAAATGCGGTGATGTGAGTCTTCTGCTTCAGACCAGTAGAAAATCTTTAATTGAAGGAATCCTTCATTTCTATGAGTCCAGTTTACTCTACAAAAGTTGCTTCCTTGTTTCTGTAAACTTTAAGATACAAACCTTACATCCAGCACAACACAGCTGCCCATTATCTTGTATCGGAGGTTCCTGGAAAGATGAAAGCAAATTGTTTAGTGCAAATTTCAATTGGAAATCTGTTGGAAGTATCCCCAAATAGACTTCAGTATATCAGGTAAGCAATTTCTCTGTGCTTTTTTAACAAAAGGAAATTTACTTAATCTATTTTTACTTGTATATAGTTATATGGTATCTATTTATGTAGTCTGGTGATGTAATACCTCATTATAGAATTATCTAGGACTAAACATCTATCTACACAGTCAGCAATGCCAGGAGAAGAAAAAGCAAGTAAAAGTTCTTGATAAATTGTGCAAAGCATTATGAGCTTGGTGTCATTCATCCCAGGTTACGCACACACACACACACACACACACACACACTTCTACCCACAGTTTCTGTTTGTTCATCACTGATGACTGTTAGTAGCATGGACCCTAAGCTAAATTGTGAAATAAGGGGTTTTTGCCATTCTCCTTTTCCCCAGTGTTCACTTTTTCCCTTATGATGTTGATATATCTATCACCTCTGACCCTCACCATCCGCAGGACTCCACTGTCCTCTCTTCATCCCTAATCAAACTTAGAAATTATCTAATATCAGTTAGAATGATTAGTGGATTACACTATAATACAATGGGCAATACTGGTATTATTTCATGCTATTATTTTAGCCAAATAATACCTTCATACCCTATCCCCTATTCTCCTTCCTCCTAAAGTGCATTCCAATGCCTTCTATATTATTTCAATCACAACATTTTTGACAACTAAGTGTGATGTTGAAATGTGTCTTTTTCATTAATAGAAGTATTTCTGTATAACACTGTCAAAGGAATGCTTTAATAAAGGACCAGGCTGAGAAAGATGAAAAATATTCTTCTTAAAGTCTAGACCTTTTGAGACCAAACCTCTAGGAGTTTGTATTATTTGTTCAAATTGATCACATGCTAATGTGAAAAGATAAGTCTTGAGTTTCCACATAAATCCTAAAATTTGAGCTCAGCCCAAGTCTTGGAATTATTTTTGCAAGTAAAAATACTTTGCCAAGAAATCCTTTCTCATTCCTAATCTGGTACCAGAAATCAGCTTCTGGATGCACAGGAACACGTTTAATGCAGGATATAAGTGGTTAGTCAATTCTTGAGGCATCCATATTTCTTCGTTTTTCTTGTTAAGATCTTGGTAATAATCCAATCCAAGAAAAGGATTGAATCTAGGCTGCATATGTATGAGAACTATTCTTCATTGAACTAAAAATGAACCTAAGCTGCCATTTTGAAGTCCTTGTTAAAAGCCAACTAAAAGTAAATCATGAGAAAAATATTCCTAGTCATATTTTCTGAGGCAAACTGATTCAAGCCAATCTTAATTGTACTGCATTATACTTAGGTATTATATCAACCTTTTTCTATGCCAGATAGGGGAAATATTGGCAGCCCTATTTCAAGTTGTAGCTACCTCTGCACCCCCAGCACTCCCTAAACTCCTTTCCTGATTTATGTTTCCCCAAAGCTCTTATCACAACTTGACAAACTATGTGTTCTACTTATTTTTTCATTTATTGTCTGTCTTCTCCCTTGGAATGTAAACTCTATGAAAGCATGGATTTTGTCTGATTAGTCACTGCCATACCCTCAGGGCCTAGAAAGTACTGCAAATAGTATGCCCACAGCAATACTGTTGGATGAACAAACTGGCATGATTTATTGTGTACACCAACCAAAAAGTTAACCTCCAGAAACATACGTTTTAACTCAAGTTCATGCAATGTGCATTTTAACAGATATAAACTACATCTATATGTTAGTTTTCATTTCTTTTTACTTTTGGAAGCATAAAATCAATGCTCCCCGGAAATAAGGAAGACACAGAGAAACTTTCTTTGATTTCAGTCAGTCAATCGGCCAACATTTGCTGAATGATTTCTTTGATGAATACACTGTGATAGGTGGGTAGTAGGGGGTGATATAAATAAGAAAAAGCTTAAGGCAAGGATTCTACCTTTAAGAAATTTGTAACTAACTTGAGATACAAGAAGTAAGTTCAATGTTTAAACCAAATTAATTAAACAAAAATACCAGACAAGAAAGTCTTCACAAATAAGATGAATGCTGACTTAAGCACATAAGAAAGAGAAAGGCACATAGTAGGAAAAGAGAGCATGTTCAGTGGACAGTAAAGGAGATTTTAGGCAAACGATTCCAAGGGTGGGGTAATAAGAAAAAGCCAAGATGTTAATGTTAATGTCAGATCCTGGGGATCCTTGAATGGATGTTAGGCTTTATGTGGAGTAATAGTCAAGTACTGGAGGAGTATGTCTGTGTGTGAGTGTGTGTGTGTGTGTGTGTGTGTGTGTGTGTGTGTGTGTGTGCAGGCAGAATAAACAAACTCTACTGTTAAGACTTTTAATCTGGCATGGGTGTGCAAAATTAATGACAGGTAGGAGAGATTAGTTGGGAAACTACTGCAAGATTTCATGCACGAGAAGATAAAACTTGAAGTAGAATAGCGTGCTATAAATGAAAAAGAATGGCCAAGGGCTTCCCTGGTGGCGCAGTGGTTGGGAGTCTGCCTGCCGATGCAGGGGACACGGGTTCGTGCCCCGGTCTGGGAAGATCCCGCATGCCACAGAGCGGCTGGGCCTGTGAGCCATGGCCGCTGAGCCTGCGCGTCTGGAGCCTGTGCTCCGCAACGGGGGAGGCCACAGCAGTGGGAGGCCCACGTACCGAAAAAAAAAAAAAAAAAAGAATGGCCAAATGGCAAAGACGGAATAAGAATGATAACTAATTTGAAATGGGGGCAAAGAAGGTAAGGTAGTCAAATATCCTAAGGTTTTCAACCTGAGACTATGGAGACAGAATTGATAAAAAGAAGAAAGTCACATGAGGTACATGAGGATGTGTGTGATTTTAGACCTGCCAAGTTGTCAGTCATGGCAAGATATCCAAGCATAATGTCCAGCAAGAAATTGTAGATAAACCAGGACAAGGATACTTGGTACAAAGATAGAATCACTCATAAAATTATTGACCCTTAAAGAAACTGATAGGGCAACTTTCTGTGGGGAGCTTCTTTGTTACAAGATGTAACCTCAAAAAAAAAAAGATGTAAACTCTCCTGTATGGGGACTTCCCTGGTGGCACAGTGGTTAGGAATCCACCTGCCAAGGCAGGGGACACGGGTTCGAGCCCCAGTCCAGGAAGATCCCACTTTCCGTGGAGCAACTAAGCCTGTGCACCACAACTACTGAGCCTGCGCTCTAGAGCCCAAGAGCCACAACTACTGAGCCTGCGTGCCACAACTACTGAAGCCCGCACACCTACAGCACATGCTCCACAACAAGAGAAGCCACCACAATGAGAAGCCTGCACACAGCACAGAAGAGTAGCCCCTGCTCACTGCAAATAGAGGAAGCCCATGGGCAGCAATGCAAACCCAACGCAGCCAAATTAATTAATTAATTAAAAAAAAAACCTCTCCTGTACGTTCTTCACATTTCTCTCTACGTAGGTTGGCATGCCAGTGTTGCTTTCTTAATTTTAAGTTCTAAAGTTGTGCAAAAATACATGCTTACTTTCTTATAGTAAAAATTCAAACCATAGAATGAAAGTATCCATCAGCCTCTCCTCCAGTCCCCTCTGTTAAACAGAGATTACACATGTTAATGGTTTTATGTGTGTCTCTTCAAATATTGTTCTACACAATTACAAACATGTGAGGTACATATATAAATACAAGGGTTTGTATTTGTTTGCTTTACCTAAGAGGAATCATGCTGTGTGGTACCGTTAGCCTGTTAGTAACTGCTAAGGAAGCCTTACTGCCAATTTGCTGTAGCTGCGGGACCCAGGCAGGGGGAGCTGAGCTGCCAGCTGCCAATGCATCCAGGATTTTAACTGATGCTAATTTCAGGGAAGATTCTGAACATCAGAAGTTTGGCTGATGCATTACATTAAACAGTATCCTGCCAAATAGATACTCCATTGCATCTTAGTACCACAGACAATTTTTCCCTCTCCTCTCACCAAAACAGACATACTCTTTTGTAAATCTTATTTTTACTCTAATCCTGAGGGAGCAAGATTCAAAGTCACTGCTTCCCCAGTATAAATTAGTTTTTTAAAATTGAACTTACATTTCCAGAAATCCTTAGTATTTCTAGATTCTCTATTTCTGTTTTTTTCATATCTTTTGTTTCAATCTGTACTTTTTCTCTCCATAATTTTTTTTTCCAATTACCTCGTCTAAGAAGAAGGCTTTCTCTTTGAAACTCAGGGTATGAGGAAGGTCTTGAAGAATATCTGTGCATTTTATGTTGGTCAAAAGCTGCTGAAATTTTATTCTTTAATGTTTTAGTTCCTGATTAAACCTTCCTAAAACTGTAGTAATTACATGCCTATTTATAATGATTTACTTTAAAGCATGTATAAATATTTCAGTAACATGCATTTTATTTAGCACCATCCACTTCTAAAGTTCTAACTGTGAGAAGCTATATATGTTCATAATTACAGTTTATTTGAATGTGTAGTATTTTGGGAACAGTGAAGTACCACACTTTTGGAGGAGTGGAATGAAAATAATTTACGTATTTTTAAATGAACTAAAGTTTTTTTAATGTTCAGTGTCTAGGGTAATTTTAAAATTAATTGTTTCTATTTTATATTATAATCTGTGAATAAAAACATCTTTACACAATGGAATCACACTAATGTGGTTTTCAAAATCTGTGTCATATGACCACCACTAACTACTTTGTAATTGTGGTGATTAAATCATTTTTGAGAGATTTTTTTTCTCATATACTGAATTTCATGCCAAATAATTTTTGCAAGTAAGCAAAAGTGTCTTTCAGATGACTAGCTAAAAATTATTTATATTGCATCAAAAACTGTTATAGTCATGTTATTAGATAAGGATGGCTGAAGCCACGCTGAAAACTCATCCAGTTTATTCACCCAATTTCATATGGAGTATGACCAATTCTAAAGGCATTTGGGGAAGATTTCAGAACTTTCTCCAGCAACTCAATCCACACTTTTACAGTCCTTTTTAAGATTCAGCACCTAGCTCTGTGTTTGCTTTGGAGACAGATTCAAAAATTAACCTGCCTGGGAAGAGCTTGCCCACCCTGAGGAAATGAGATATACATACCTAAAATTATAGGGGAATAAGATTCATGAGTGAAAAGATAATTTTGGGGTGGGATTATCCCAGAAACCCTTTCTGGAAGAGGTATAATTTGATCTGGGCTTTGGGAGACTTATAGGATCTACATTAGTGGAGAAGAAAGGGAGCAGTTTCCTCATACAGGGAAGGAAAAAACAAATAGTTCACCTGAGAGAAATTATAGATCGCCTTAACTGGAGGTGAAAAGTAATAAGTGAGGTTGGACAGGTAGGCACGGTGTTTTGCCAGGAGAACCCCAAAGCCTGAGTGAGTGGTGGTTTGAAACTGATCTAATAAGCTAAAAGACACTGAGGCTCTTTAACAAGGGAGTAAAATATGCAAGTGTGACTTTGGTGAGATTTATCTGGCTGAAGTGGACAGGCTTGTTGGGAGATTTTAGAAGGAAGGGCATTGATAGAGGAGACATTACATATGCATCAAAAATTTTAAAAGCTAGATGTGTCCTGTGACAGGACACATCTTCTAGGAATTCCATTTCTAGGAACTTATCCTAAAGAAGTAATCATAGATGCATATAATAAGTCAGCTGCCAGAATATTAAATCAGTATATTCATACAATAATAAATTAGAAATTTAAATTGACCAAAAGGCAACTGGAGAAATGTTATTATAATACCACCATATTATATTAAAATTGTTACATGATAAGACTACTTAACGTCACAAAAAGATGATACCGTTGGAAGGAAAAAGGGAGTAACAAAATATTCTGTATGGTATGATCTAGTCATGTACAAGGAGAAAAGTGTGTGTGTGTGTATGTGTGTGTGTGTGTGTGTGCGTGCATCTCTGTGTATAACAGGTAAGTTAAACAAATATGACACAATTTAAATATATAGAAAATGCAATTTTTGTCCTTTTAAATATGTATTCATTGGTGTTACCTTTTCCTGCCCTAAGGTGAAGTGTCAGGCCCATAACTCTTAGATAATAAAAAGTCCTTCAGCCAATTATAGTCCTAACAAGCCACAACTCAGTCTTAAGTAATAGTCAAAATTCCAAACTTAACTTTGTGTTAATTTTTCTTTCCCTCCCCAATCTTTGACTACTTCAGTCTGAAGTCTTGTAGGGAAGGAAGTTGAGGAAGGGGTGAGATCCCTTTTCAATACCCCTTAGACTTAGGATGACTCACCAGGAAATTTGATTTCTAGAATCACCTCTACAGTAGAGACTAGTAAATTAACCTCTCCAAAGTTTCATTACCTCTTGTGAAAAATGGAACTAATACTTGGCCTAAGTCTGACATTTACTATGAATATCAAATTATATCATAGAAGCAGAATTATTTTGCAGAGTTAAATAGTGTTTTAGTAGTGTATTATCAAATGCAACTCACTAGTCTAGAGATCTAAAATAGCCCAGATGCCCACAGGCAGCCAGGGAGGTAACCTAAATGACCAGATCAGGCCAGGTGTAAGATGACAGACAGCAACTGGCATCTGCTCGTGATGTTGAGAAAGCACTGGTAGGGAAGATGGGGAACTAGAGATGGAGCAGTCGTGCTCCATGAGCAGCTCCTCCTTGGATCTGAGCAGCTAGCACCAATGATGCTAGATCCTCTCATATTTCAACGGAAGCCCGAAAGTCTGATTTTTATGTGAAATCTTCTAATTTTCCAATGTTAATAACTAATTAAAATATCAAATACCACATAGACCAACAATGTGTGAGTTGAACTGTTGATAATAATGAATAAGGGCTAGATTCAATCCCCAGGACATCACTTCATCATTCTGCACTAGACTATAAACAACTTGAAGGCAGAGACCTTGACTTTTCTCTCTGTGGTCTCAATGTTTTATACAATGTCTGACATATTTGGTGCTTAGGAAATGCCGGTAAAACTATGGATGCATGCTGCTAAATTGAAAGACTATTTCTGCAGGTGAAGATGTCTAACAACTTGCCACTGCCTTTGGCCTTGTGCATAAGGGTTCTTTATATATGTACATTTAACTGTAACAATCCTTCCTTGTATTTGTCCCAACCCATCAAAGTAGAGTAGGAGAAGGAATCAGAAGAAAGCTAAAGGAATAGATGCAAAATAAGAGACTAATGTGAGCAAAGAGAAAAGTTAAACAAATAAAATATAAGATATTTAGTTATTTCTGGTGCTCTATCCTGTAAGGTTAAACTGGACTGATTGAAGTGGGTGGATTTAACTAACTTTAGGTAAATGAGAAGAAGAGCAACACCTAATTTAGCAGATGTGGGTGTCTCTTGGGGGAACAGTGGGTAGTCAGAGAAGACTTCTTGAGGGTGTGATGTTATTTCGTCCAATGAGTACCTGTTGAATGTTTACTGTGGAATACGTCGGCAAGCAAAACAAAGGCCTCCAACCTTCATGGGACTTATTTTTAGTAGAGGAGACAGACAATTGATGTAAAAATTAGAAAATTATACAGGATGTTAGAAGGTATGATGATCAATTTTATGTGCCTATTGGCTAGGGTATAGTCCTTAGTTATCCAATCAAACACTAATTAAAGTGTTCTTGTGAAGGTTATCCTAGATAATCTGGGAAGACCTGATTCAATCAGCTGAAAGACCTGAAGAGTAGAACTAAGGCTTTCCTAAGAACAAGAAATTCCCCCTGTGGATTGCAGCTTTGGCTCTTGTGGACAAGTGCTAGCCTGCCCCTTCCTGACAGCCTGCCCTGTGGGTTTTGGACTTGCCTAGCCAGACCCCACAGCTGCAGAAGCCAGCTTCTTAGATATAGATCTCCTTCTAGTTCTGTTTCTCTAGTGGATCCCTGACTGATACAAAAGATGATAGGGTACGGGGGTGAGTGGGAGTGTAACGTGGCAGGAGAGAGCAGGTTGCAGTATTAAATAAGAGAGTCAGCTTAGGCTTCATTGAGAAAGTGAGATCTGAGCAGACTTGGTGCAGGGACACAAGTCTTCCTTTGGGACAGTCTTTCCAGGCAGAAAGAACTGCTAGAAAAAAGTCCCTAAGGTAGGAAGCTTTGAAGAAGGGGGCCAGCGTGGCTGTTGCAGAGTGTAAGCGGGGCGAGCAGATGAGAGGAGGTGGGAGAGGTAAGGGGCGGGAACAGAGGGCTCAGACCATTTTAAGGACCTTAGATTTTACTTGGAGTGAATCCGAGAACCACTGCACAGTTTTGAGAGAGGGTGCATAATCTGACTTATGTTTTTAACTGATCATTTACATTTTAAAAGCTAATTATGTTGAGAACAAACTATGGGATGGGGAATGTGAGAGCAGAAGCAAGGAAATCATATGAGGTGCTCTAATAATCCAGGCAGCAGGATGCTTGAACTGAGACTCAAAGACAGACTTGACATTCAGGTCGTTCACATTTGATTGCTTGCTGCCCATGCCATCCCAATTCTTAAATATTTTTAATAACCCCCTGCTCAAGGGACAAGGAGGAGGTAGGCAGTCAATGAATGCAGACATGAAAGTTTTAGTCATGTGCAAAGGTACAGGAATATAAGAAGGCTTAGCGTATTCACAAGTCTCCAAGATCACCATTATGGCTGGAACCACTGATAATAATGAACGACTACCGACACAAGCACATACCTTGTGCCAGATACTTTTCTAAATACCTTTCATGTACCATAGAAAAACTCATTTGTCTTGTATCAGCTATCTATTGCCACATAACAAACCACACCAAAAATTAATGACTCAGTCACCACTTAATTGCTGAAGATTCTGTGGGTTGGCAGTTTGGATTTAGTTGGTAAAATTCATCTCTGCTCCATTTAGTGTCAGCTGGAATCATTCATGTTTTTGCAATCACTTGGCAAGTTAGCCAGGCTGATTAGTCCCAAGTGGCCTCATTCACATGTCTAGTAGTTGACCAAGGGGAGGTGGGGTAGGGTGGGGTCAGCTGAACAAGTGTCTCTCATCATCCAGGAGGTCTACCCAGGCTTCTTTGGGTGGTGGCTGGGTTCAAATCAGCAGCAAGCCAGAGAGTGTAAAAACTCAATGGGCAGGCACTGATCAAGCATCTGCTTCTGCCACTGGCCAAAGAGACAACATGGTCAAACAAAAAATCAATGTGGGAGGGGATCTCCCAAGGGCATGTGTTCAGGGAGGCATGACTCACTGGGTTTGCCAGTATTTCAGCAATCTACCACACTCTTCATAAAAACCCCGAGAGGTAGGCCCTATAAATATCCTCATTTTTCAGATGAGGAAACTGAAGCCAACACGTGTTGAGTAGCCCATACCCAGCAGGAGGCAAAGCCAAGGTCTGGACCCAGTCCCTCTCCACAGACTGAGGAGGAACCAGGCAGCAAGTCCAGAGGGTGAGAAGGGACAGAGGGTGACAGGCCCAGAACGCTATGCAGGTCAGTGTAGACTGTGACAGCAGGTCTGGGCAGCAGCAGGTAGAGGACTTGTTGGGTGGGATTCCTGGGAAAAGGAGAGAATAAAGCTTTAGCCAAGAAATGGAGTCAGAGCTACAGGCTGGGAGAAAAATAAACCCTGAACTAAACTGTAGAGGCAGGTGGAGGCATAAATGGAAGCCGGCACTGAGAGAGGTGGAGGCAACAGAGTGAGAGCAGAGTGTGCTCTATGTGGCTGCAGACAAATGAGGTACACTTAAAAGCGATACCTGGTTTCGTAGCAATTTATCTGGAGTCATGGTCATCATAGCAGAAATAAAGTTCTGCTTTTCTCCTTTTTGTGAGGGTGCGGATGTATGTAAAAACCGGGAAGAGTGAATGTGCTGAAATACCAGTGAGAGGCTCTGAGCAGCTCTGAGTGTATTTATAGATGTCAAGCACACGAAGCACGCCCACACCACACACCCGCTCCCAGGGATCCAGGAGTGGGGAGAGGAGTACAAGGTGTACATGGGTGGGATGTACCCCACACGGGCGTGCCGGGCATCATCAGTTAAAGATCCTCTAGAGTACCTGATCAGGGTTTAACAGAGCTGTAAGATGCATGATTGGAAGCCTTGTAGACAGAATGATTTTGTTTTTTGGTTTTTGTTTTGCGGTATGCGGGCCTCTCACTGTTGTGGCCTCTCCCGCTGCGAAGCACAGGCTCCGGCTGCGCAGGCTCAGCAGCCATGGCTCACGGGCCCAGCCACTCCGCGGCACGTGGGATCTTCCCGGACCGGGGCACGAACCCGTGTCCCCTGCATCGACAGGCAGACTCTCAACCACTGCACCACCAGGGAAGCCCGACAGAATGATTTTGAACGCAAGGTTTTTCTTCCTTCAAACACGGGCCCTGACATAATCTGTCTGAAACTTTCAAGACATTTCTGTTGTGACCTCAGGTGAATGGATTGATGACAGAATGGCAAAGGGTTGGAACTCTTTCTTTTTACTCCATACAGTTCTCTACCATCACTTTTAACAGTAAAATATATTGATTTTCTGAACATGAATACTTTATTTTTTAAAAAGTAATAGGCTCTCTAGACAGAGCTGTCTGGCTCTGCTGGTGTGAAAGGCAGAGAAGTCCACAGCAGCAACAGGAGGGATGAGTACTTAGTACAGGGGGTGCTCCCCTGACACCCGGTGCCCCAGGGTTTGGGAATGAAACCCTTACACTCAAGGACCACATTCCAACCAATAATAGTGTCTAGGCGTGAAAAATAGGGGCCCTGCTGGCCTTTTGATTTGTCATTTTTAGTGGCAATGGAGACATATATCGTTTACTAGAAAAGTCATCAATTTTCACTCAGTAGAAAGAAAGGGAAATAAATTACTGTGAGACCCAGGCTTGGAACAGATAGTACAAAAGATGGAGGGCATCTGCTTTCCTGTTACCAATTTAGTGAAGTGCACAGAACAGAAAAGATTGGCTCGCTCCTGGAGAGAACACAGGCATGTGCTGACCTTTCCTAGACCAAGTGTGCCTAAAAGTTTTTAATGCACCAGACATCTACTGAGCTCCTCCTCTGTGCTGCTGAGTGAACAGGGAATTCACCGGTGAACAAAACACAGCTTCTTCCCCAAGGAGGTGACAATTTGACTATCTGCTTTGCTTTCCAGGACTTTGCAGCAACTAAAGCACACTGTCCCTATTTCTTGGAATTGGATCTGCTTATTTGTTTTATTTTGTTTTGGTCTATCACTGTTCTGCCACTAGTTTCTTCAGATATGTGATGGGTGGTGGACTTTAGTTTTTATTTCAAGTCTCTTGTATCTGATTTCTCTGGATAAGAAGAGACAGATTAACAGTGTTACCCATTGGGACTTTTGAGTGACTCACTCATCAGGATTTCTAAATTCACAAAAGCTCACTGACAAGAGATGACATCTCTTTTTTTCGAGCTGTTAATTCCTCCTTTAGGTATAACCGTCTTCCCTTCAAACATGATACATAATGAGCTCTCTTTTAGCATAATAATAATAGCAAAAGTTATAGATGCTTCTTTCTTACTTTTAAATTCCCTGTCAGTCACTACACATGACCACTGTGGCCCTGTGACCCCAGCAATGTCATGCCATGTCTGTTACTACCTGTCATGCAAAGTGGAAACAGAGAAAAGCTGAAGTCATCTGGCTTCTGGTCTCCCACAGGTGCTGGGATTTCTGTTTTGTTTTGTTTTTTTTTTTTGGATCATAGCATAGAGCTAATAGAATGCTCTGAGGGGAAACCTTAAATAAGCTAGCGCCTGGGTTCATAGGAATAGGAAGCCATAAAACAGAATTTATGAAGGTCATTTACTGAAAAGAAGGGATGACGGGATGGGGCCAGGCACATTTCCTTATTTTTCTGTTCTTCCCTCCAGCAAGACAACCCTCTATGTAAAACAGCCTTCCCGCCTGCACACACATGAGTAGTGTCCTGAAGTAGATGTAAGCCTCTCTCCTCCAGCACCAGCAGGCCTCAGCTGAGAAGCAGCCCAGGACAAGAAAAGAAAGGACAGCACACCAGGACAAGCAACACAGAGCAACACAAAACTGTTGCTCTTTTAAATCAGAGAGTTCAGGAATCTGTAGAAATTCAGAGGCGAAAGAGACAATTTTAGTTAAGAGAAACGAGGAAGGGGTGGCTTTTGAATTGAGCCTTGAAGGATGGGTAGGGTTTCCACCCAGCAATAATGGATGGGGAAAGATAAAAGACCTGCTTCTGTCATGGTGTGAGCTTGTGACTCCGTTTCCCCGAGATCCAGTATCTTCCTCTCTAAAAGCAAGGACTGGAGGCTGTAGAAGTTTTCCCCCCCCGCTCAGCTCTTGTTCCCGTGTGTTGTTCAGATTCCAGTTGAACTCTGGATCTTGACCAAGATTTTTCCCACTCGCCTTCCCTTTTATGCCACTTTTTGTCTTCCTCCATTTGCTCCCATTTATCCTCTTTAAGTTAATAATGAAATGATCACAGCTTATGTAAGTGTATTTGTCAACACTGCTGTGAGGATGCTGCATAGAAACTAGCCACAGTTCAGTGCCTCATGACATTAATTCTCAACTCCACAAGCTTCTGGGGGAGCTGCTCCAGCCTGGCTTTGCTGGGTGGTTCTGCTTCCCCCTCCAACGTTACTAGGTTCTACTTTGTTCTCATTATCACTTTCAAAGAATGTTTTGGATGTTTACCTTTGTCTACACCATCTCCCAACACATTGCTCATGTGGAAAAAGATTCAGATAAATATTTATTAGCTAAATAAACCCACAGAATTTTCCCAAATCTTGTTTAATGTTGAAATGAATATTCTAGAAATAGCTAATCAAACCATAGGGAACGGCCATCTGGACTGTTTTCCACAGGTTGATACACATGACACAATTACCATTCTTGTGTGATAAAGGTAATAAGGAGGGTACCAGAAATTTCTCATTAAAGAAACTTAGTGTTTAAGAAGATGGGATAGTTCTACAATGGTAAGATCACCACCTTTGTATTTTTTCGGAAGAAAGTGTTTGCTAAGTAAATTATTAATGAAAAAAAATCCAGAGGGGACTATTAGCCTTCCTCAAGAAGACCATTCCAGCACCCTTGAAATTCTGTGGCAGCATTTATTTGCATGTAAATGAAAACAAATTAAAAATGATTTTTATCTGTCTGTTATAAAGGTCCCAAAGACACTCTCCTTGGAAGTTTTGTGGGAATTAGCCCATATTCCAGGGGACCTTTAAAACACAAACTTGTAGATCTCAAAAAGAACTTTATAAATCAGACTTTGATTCACTTGAGTCTTCCAGACAATAATTCTGAATAATTGTGGTAAGTAACTTTACCCACCTACGGATAACTTTTAACGGACCATATTTTAACCCAGATAAGTCAACCCTGACAGGCATCACTGCACAGTGACCCAGTTGTACCACATGGCCTGCAAAGAAAGGTCATGAGAAACCCCAAAGATACAAGCATTGTCCTTCCAGAAGTGACTCTTAAAATGTCTTCTTCCATGGGATATAGGTGGAGTGTCCCTATTTGTTCTCCAGGGACACTGTATTTCTCTAGCAGTTTAGAGTAATTACTGTGCAGCAAATGGTTAGAGTATGAAAATGTATGTGTGTCTGCTATGCTACTTACTTGCCTCCAAATAATACATGCTTTTGAACACTACTTGTAATTCTAGCTTTTGGCAGCAGTAGACTTGTTACCTTAAAATGCTAAATCCCTGTGCATTGTAGTGAACAGCATTTTTTATTGATTACTATACACTTAATTGTATGATGACCTATCGTTAGAGATTCTGTGTTTCTTCATAAACTTAAAATTCAAGAAAACATTTTCTTAGTTTTCTCTCTCCCTCTCTTCTAGAGCTTGCTTGGGCTCTCTCCCACAGGGTTCTCCCCACCCCCACCCAATCTCTTTCTGATTCTCTTTGTCTCTCTCTCTGTCTCTCTGTCCCCCTCCCTCCCTCTCCTTACTTTGTTATCTTTACTTTCCCAGTCACCTTTAGGCCCAATCAAAACCCTTAACCTTTTGTAATTGCCACTTGGCAAGGGTTATGTTTCTCTGTTTCAGTTCTGAAATGCAGTGCCCATGATTTCAACCGAACTTGGCCTTTAATGAAGCTAATCAAGTTGCAGCTCTGTCTTCCAAATTCACAGCTTGCTGTGAGCAGACAGGCGTGGGAAGGGAGGAAATTGGAACACTGGGTGCTGGAGATCTCCCCGTCCCTCTGTCACCCCTTTTACTAAGAAAATTTTCTTCAGATCCCAACTAAATGACCAGCTCTTTTTAACCCTCCTTCTTTTACAATAATGTTCAGTATTTATTAATGCTTCTCAAGCTTTTTAACCTGTACACCTATTTTTTCCCAGAGTTTTACCCTCTCTCATCATTACAAAAGTAAGAGTATTTCCCCCAAAATGTAAACTTATAATTGAATTTTTTTTCTCACTTACATACACCTAGAGATTCTCAGCCAGCCCTGAGTGAGGAAGGTGGGGGATTGACTGTCTACCCTCCCACATGGCCTCCCTTGAGAATCACTGGTGCAACTGTACTGCTCCCTGGAGCTTGGTTAGTAAATCTGCCAAAATTGAAAAAAAATTCCAAAGGGAAAGTTGTTGTAGGTATCCGAAACTGCATTAAACCCAGAACTTTGCTTATAAAATAAGAACTTAATTGGTCCCTGGGGAAAATGTTCAGATTTCTTAGAGGTTCTACAGCTGGTTCTAGAACCCTGCAGTAATGACTTTCAATTTTCTAACTAATAATAACTAGCAGCCCACGATAATCCTTGTGTTTCCCGTCGTGCAAAACAGAATTTAAAGAACTTTTTGATTAGTCTAAACGAGTTTTCTATTTTCAATCCCATTTTCCAAAATATGTAGTTCTGCATTTCAGTTTTTATACCAAACTGGATTATGCACATTCCTGAAACAATGAGAGCCAGAAGTCAGTGACTAAGGGATAAGGCTGAGCAACAGTGGAACAATGTGGAAAGTTTGCCTTCTTAGCATTTATATGACCTTGGGAACTTTGGTGTTTCTAAAGCTGAGGGTTTTTTGTTTTTTAACCTTCTCGGCAAAGCATAGAGACTGAATTTATCTATGAATTTGAAACATTGAAGGTATTAAAGTTTACACATGCTTTTTATTTGTGGGACTATATTTTTCCTTTTAGTTATCAATATGCAATAAACATATGCATAGCATTTTCTCCCTTTTTCCTAAAAATGGTTATCAATAGTATTTCATTAACCTTTACTGACCCCCTGTGAAATAAGGAGATGCTCTTGCTCTCTTTTTTTTCAAATTGTGCAGACCAAATCTTAGAAATAAAAGAGTTTGTCCAAACGCAACAGCAAAATAATGCTGCAACTGGAAATAGAATTCAAGACAGCAGAACCTAGAACTTCTCAAGGTTGCAGTAGAATATGAAATTTGACTCAATCTACAGTGTCAAGGAAGTTTATTAAAGATAGCATTTTCTTTAGAGGTTGCCTGTTGGCATAATTACATGAAAAAAAATAAATCCTAAATAAGTATTTGTGAAACATAAAACACACGTTTATTGATTCCAATAGTATGGAGATCTTGCCTAATAGTTGCTGGTGCTCAGAAACGCTTCAGGTCAGGGAAGGGAAGACCAAATCTACTTCTAAATCTATTCCATTTCCCCTGGAACATAATATCCTCTGGAAATATATTTGATAGTTCCATTACCAACCCTTGTTTCTGGCAATGATGTGCTATGTATTTGGCCTTGCCCAATACTATTGCCTGATACTATTTTTTTGTCCTTTGATACGTTTGTCCTCTGACTGCAAATGTAAGCTTCCTTCATGAGAGTCAGTGATGGTTCTGACTGCAAATGTAAGCTTCCTTCGTGAGAGCCAGTGATGGTTTTCCTGACCTTGTTTTCAGATATTTCACCACAGGAATATGTACCAATTCAAGAGATTTAATTTGAACAGTGAATGTCACTTTTGAGTATAAATGTGGTATATCTGAGTATAAATTTTGCTGGCAGACTGTTTTAATGGGATACACAGATGCTAGGTGAACTCTTTGAGGCAAAACTGTTGGGTACAGAGTTATCTGACTCTGTACAAATCACCCTGTATTAAATCCCTCCCAATATCTCTTCTACACTCTGAGCTTTTTTATACTTTTCTTTAGACTGAGGGTGTTTTAAAGGAGAAATGTCCTTGACATGATCACTGCTCCCATATCTGTGCCACATTGCTAACACATGCATTGCCACGCTGAAAGGAGCTGCCTTTACGGTCAATATATGAAAACTAGCTTATTGTTTTAAAAATATGATACATACTCATTATGAACAAAATTCTAACATGACAGAAAGGTACAAAGAAGAAAATTAAAATATACCAAAATTCCCAGAGGAAGCATCTGACAGTATGGTGACACCCTCCAATGTTTCTCTATGCATATCTACACATTTGCAGACAAATACTATCTTACCTAAAGGAAATCACACTGTACTGGCTATTCTGAAACACACTTCTTTTCAGTCAGCCATTTGTCCCAGACATTCTTCCATACCCAGCAATACAGAGCTACTTTCTCGTCTGACAGGCTGCAGTATATTCCTTTGAATCCATGTACCATAATTTACTTAATTATCTAGGCTGTTTCTGAATTTCTACTACTATAAACAAAGCCACAATGAGTATCCTTTGGTGACACCTGTTCTCACTTATTCATTTATTTCTTTTGAATAGATTCCTATATGTGAGGGGTTTTGGTCATTTTTATGCATATTGACAAACTATCCTCTAGCAACATTGTATCAACTTACATTCCCACCAATAGGACATAAAAGTATCCATTTCCTGAAACCATCTCCAACTCTGAATATCATTAACCTTTTAATATTTGTCAATTGGGCCAAAAAGTTATATTTCATTGATATTTTATTGGCTAGTTTTGATCCTACCTAGTAAGGTTAAACATCTCATATGCTTTATTGGTCATTTGGATTTCTTCTTTTTGTAAATTTCCTGTTCTTTTCTCATCTTTCTTTTGTCTTTTTTCCTCCTACATATGTGTAATTTATATATTTTTATTTTTAGCCCTCTGTTTTGCATCATGTTGCAAAACATTTTCCCAATTTGTCATCTATCTTTCTCCCTTTTCTATAGCATAAGTAGTGAGTTCGTTTTTTGTTTGGTTGTTTGCAACACAACTTTAAAAAGTCAAAGTTATCAATTTTAGCCTTTTTTTGGTTCCTGATTTTTCAGGACATAGTTTTGCCATATTCCAAAGGGGGAAATAGTTATTCACGTTTTCTTCTAGTGCTTCCGACATTCCATCTGTCACACTTACATCTGTGATCCATCTGGAAGGTATTAGCATGTGAGGAGTTGAAATCTTGGCCTATTTTAGTTTTTTCCAGAAGATTGACCTGCTGTCCCAACCCTTACTGAATGGTCTACTTATTTGAAATTCTAACTTTATCATGTAAGTTAATATGTATGGGGACTTCCCTGTGTGGTCCAGTGGTTGGGACTCCATGCTCCCAATGCAGGGGGCCCGGGTTCCATCCCTGGTCAGGGAACTAGATCCCACCTGTCACAACTAAAGATCCCGCATGCCGCAATGAAGATTCTGCATGAGGCAATGAAGATCCCTCGCACTGCATCTTAGCCCCCGTGCAGCCAAAGAAAAAAAGAAATGTATGAATATATCTAGAATAGTGATTAAAGCATTGTATTTGGAGTCAAACGTACCTCAATAAAGTCTGATCATTTTCTTCATATAGCACTTCTTGTTAAAGTTTTTTTTAATGTATTTTACATTCTTGTTGCTATCGAAATTGGTGTTGTCTGTCAATATATTTTCTGACTAGATATTTTTAAAATATAAGCCAACTACTAATTTTATATATATAATTTTAAATCAGCTACAGTAATGATAGCTTTGCTGCTTCCATTCCAGCTCTTATTTGATTCCTTGATATATAAACAACACCTCTATTTTATTCCTGATTTTAATGAGTTAAGAAAATATTCATCTAATTCTACTTACTATTTTCATTGGAAATGGATGTTTATTTTCATAAATCCTTTGATTTATTAATATACATATGGTTAATTATATTAATAGTTTTATAAAAAGCTATAACCCACATTTGCATTTCTGGAATATATCCCACTTCGTCATGAAGTATCAGTCTTTTAATATATTTTCTGGATTCTGTTCAAGATATGCAAGATTATCTTTGCATTTACAATTTGACTGTAAGCAATGTATCTTAACAGTCCCATCATTTTTTTTTTTTGGTCCTACTCTAAGCAGTAAATTCAAAGTCAATTCATTTAAAATAATGTATGTGTTATAAAATGGAACTACTCTCACATGTGAATTCAGTCCTAGAGAGTGTAACTGTCTATATGAATTTGCTTAAACAACATTTTAATTACATTAAATTTTGAAGTCACAGGTACATACCCAAGAGAATGTAAGCATATGGCCACACAAAAACATGTACACAAATGTTCATAGCATTATTCATAACAGCCCCAAACAAGAAACAACCCAAGTGTCTACCAGTTGATGACTGGATAAACAAAATGTGGTATATTCATACAATGGAATATTATTCAGCAAGAAAAAGGAATAAAGTACTGATACATGCTACAACATGGATGAAAATCAAAAAATATTATGATAAGTGAAAGAAGCCAGTCACAAAAGGCCACATAATGTATGATTCCATTCATATGAAATTCCAGAATTGACAAATCCTTAGAGGCAGAAGGTAGATTAGTGTTTGACAGGGACTGGTGGGAATGGGGAATAGGGGGTGACTACTAATGGGTGCAAGGTTTCTTTTTAGGGTGATGAAAATGTTCTGACATTAAATAGTGGTGATGGTTGCACAACTCTGAATATACTAAATATCACTGATTGTACACTTTAAAAGACTGAATTTCATTATATGTGAATTCCATCTCAATAAAGTTGTTATTTAAGAAAAGAATTATATGACTGAAAGGTATTGAAGTGAAACCACAGATAGGAAGCAAGTATTTACTCCATTTTTCCACTCTTTCCAAAGGCTAGCCTAGGAATTTTGAAGACCCCTGTTAAAAACTGAAGCTCTGGGGCAAGAGGAAAAAAGAACACTCTAAAAGTCTTGATTAACTCAGACTGAGACATGTATGAGCTTCCCAACTCCCAACCATAGATCTGCACAGCTGAACAATAGTTTAATTTTCCTGATCTATGAAATTTTGATAACAAAGGGCTTTATATTTTAGAAGATATAAACTTAAAACACATTTGCACAAATCCAGCTGATCTTCTGTGTCTTACTGCTATTATGACAAAGGTAAGGACAAATCTGTTGGGAGTGGGTTGGCAGGTGGAGGTGTGGGAAGGATCTGCAGCAGGTAAAAGGAAAAGGAGAGGTGGGAGAACCAGATATGTTTGTCAGAGAATGGGGCTCTAATCCATGAACATTTTCTCCAGGCTGTGTTCCTTCTTGGGAAGGCTAAGTTCCCTGTCGTCAGACCTCGGAACCATCCTGAGGCACCTGGTCCTCCCCACCATCCCTGGAAGATCACATCAACTCATGAGAGTCACCAGTCAAGACCCAAGTTATCCTTCCGCTGTTGTTGTCTAAAGGGTCCTGTTGTTTTACATATTCAGTCAGAGTCTGGTCTAGGGAACTTGTGGGTAAATGTATTCAAGTCTGTGTTTAATACTTAACTCTGAATTTAGGAGGGTATGTTAATGAATACTGACTAATTTAGAAATTATAGTTCTATAGGGTGCAGTTGCATTGATTTCAATTCTCACACAGGAAAAATTATACTTCTGTGTTTGCCCTCACCTGCAATCAATGTAGATTCAGCTACATTGCTTTCAAGAAACTTGGATTTAGTTTTTGAAATACCATTTTAAAGGGTTATATTACCTAATAGTTGTTAGGGCGGGGTACCTGCCTTACAGATTTGTTTGGAGAAACAAAAAACACATGGAAAGTGCTTGTTTTTTATAAATAGTAAGTACTATACTACTAACACTTCTACCACTACTAGTAGTAGTGGTTTAATAATAATTATGTAGGGCTCGACATGTCCTAGTCCAATATACCTGGAATCTATTATTTATTTAAACAAAAAAGAGAGATGGAGCTCCTGGTAATCAATCTAATAAGGGGTAGCTGGAACATTTATTATGATAACAAGTCTCCCAGACGGGAAAATTGTTATAAAATATGTCTTCAAGGATGAAGATGTCTGTACTGACTTATTACCACTTTCTTGCCAAGATTTTCTCATAAAAGCAATATTTGTGTGACAGATGTGACAGCCAAAATATCATTTCTCATTAGGCAGAAGTGGGTCCCATGGACAACCTACCTGGAGGAGGCTGGCTGGGAAGATCAGGGCCGTGGTTCAGGTTGGGTCAGCCAAACAGCGTCAGCTCCATCATCCCTCTCCTCACTCCTTCCTAACCCCACTGAACTCAGTGAAGCTCAGTGATGGGGAGAAGCACAGAGATGATTGGAGGCTCATAGAAAGGGAAGAGTGCCTGTTTCACAAATTACCTAATAATCAGTTTTTACTCATGAAAGCTTAATGGTTTGAAGAACAAAGTTAAGGATTTGCACTAAGTGATTTTAAGACTTATTATAATGCTATAGTAATCAAGAGAATAGGGTATTGAAATAAGGTGAGACATAGATATAGATTAGTGGAACAGAATAGAAACTCTAGAAGTCTAGAAATAGACCCACACAAATATGAGCAAGTGATTGTCAATAAAGATGTCAAGGCCAATTAATTAAGAAAGAATTGTCTTTTCAACAAACATTACTGCAACAATTGGACTTCCGTATGGCAAAAAAATGAACTTTATACACATAAACAAATATTAACTTGAATTAATGTAAAAGCTAAAACTTCTGGAAGAAAGCAGCAGAGAATCTTTGTGATCTTGAGTTAGGTAAGGTCAAAGCACAAACCATAAAAGAAGAAATTGATAAACTGGACTTCATCATAATTTTTTAAATTATTTTTTATTTTTTTATTTTTTAATAAATAAGTTTTTTCTATATTTTTTATACAGCAGGTTCTTATTAGTCATCAGTTTTATACACATCAGTGTATACATGTCAATCCCTATCACCCAATTCATCACACCACCATCCCTACTTCCCTGCGGCTTTCCCCCCTTGGTGTCCATACGTTTGTTCTCTACATCTGTGTCTCAATTTTTGCCCTGAAAACCGGTTCATCTGTACCACTTTTCTAGGTTCCACATATATGCGTTAATATACGATATTTGTTTTTCTCTTTCTGACTTACTTCACTCTGTATGACAGTCTCTAGATCCATCCATGTCTCAACAAATGACTCAATTTCGTTCCTTTTTATGGCTGAGTAATATTCCATTGTATATATGTGCCACATCTTCTTTATCCATTCATCTGTTGATGGGCATTTAGGTTGATTCCATGACCTGACTACTGTAAATAGTGCTGCAATGAACATTGGGGTGCATGTGTCTTTTTGAATTGTGGTTTTCTCTGGGTATATACCCAGCAGTGGGATGGCTGGATCATATGGTAATTCTATTTTTAGTTTCTTGAGGAACCCGCATACTGCTCTCCATAGTGGCTTTATCAGTTTACATTCCCACTAACAGTGCAACAGCCTTCCCTTTTCTCTGCACCCTCTCCAGCATTTGTTGTTTGTAGATTTTCTGATGAAGCCCATTCTAACTGGTGTGAGGTGATACCTCATTGTAGTTTTGATTTGCATTTCTCTAATGATTAGTGATGTTGAGCAGCTTTTCATGTGCTTCTTGGCCATCTGTATGTCTTCTTTGGAGAAATGTCTATTTAGGTCTTCTGCCCATTTTTGGATTGGGTTGTTTGTTCTTTTAATATTGAGCTGTTTATATATTTTGGAGATTAAATCTTTGTCCATTGACTCGTTTGCAAATATTTTCTCCCATTCTGAGGGTTGTCTTTTCATCTTGTTTATGGTTTCCTTTGCTGTGCAAAAGCATTTAAATTTCATTAGGTCCCATTTTTTTTTAATTTCCATTACTCTAGGAGGGGGATCAAAAGAGATCTTGCTGTAATTTATGTCAAAGTGTGTTCTTCCTAAGTTTTCCTCTAAGAGTTTTATAGTGTCCGGTCTTACATTTAGGTCTCTAATCCATTTTAAGTTTATTTTTGTGTATGGTGTAGGGAGTGTTCTAATTTCATTCTTTTACATGTAGCTGTCCAGTTTTCCCAGCACCACTTATTGAAGAGACTGTCTTTTCTCCATTGTATATCCTTGCCTCCTTTGACATAGATTAGTTGACCATAGCTGCGTGGGTTTACCTCTGGGCTTTCTATCTTGTTCCATTGACCTATGTTTCTGTTTTTGTGCCAGTACCATATTGTCTTGATTACTTAGCTTTGTAGTATAGTCAGAAGTCAGGGAGTCTGATCCCTCCAGCTCCGTTTTTTTCCCTCAAGACTGCTTTGGCTATTTGGGGTCTTTTGTGTCTCCATACAAATTTTAAGATTTTTTGTTCTACTTCCTTAAAAAATGCCATTGATAATTTGATAGGGATTGCATTGAATCTGTAGATTGCTTTGGGTAATATAGTCATTTTCACAATATTGATTCTTCCAATCCAAGAACATGGTATATCTCTCCATCTGTTGGTATCATCTTTAACTTCTTTCATCAGTGTCTTATAGTTTTCTGCATACAACTCTTTTGTCTCCCTAGGTAGGTTTATTCCTAGGTGTTTTATTCTTTTTGTTGCAATGGTAAATGGGAGTGTTTCCTTAATTTCTCTTTCAGATTTTTCATCATTAGTGTATGGGAATGCAAGAGATTTCTGTGCATTAATTTTGTATCCTGAAACTTTACCAAATTCATTGATTAGCTTTAGTAATTTTCTGGTGGCATCTTTAGGATTCTCTATGTATAGTATCATGTCATCTGCAAACAGTGACAGTTTTACTTCTTCTTTCGAAATTTGTATTCCTTTTATTTCTTTTCCTTCTCTGATTGCTGAGGCTAGGACTTGCAAAACTATGTTGAGTAATTGTGGTGAGAGTTAACATCCTTGTCTAGTTCTTGATCTTAGAGGAAATGCTTTCAGTTTTTCACCATTGAGAATGATGTTTGCTGTGGCTTTGTCGTATGTGACATTTATTATGTTGAGGTAGGTTCGCTCTATGCCCAATTTCTGGAGAGTTTTTATCATAAATGGGTGTTGAATTTTGTCAAAATCTTTTTCTGCATCTCTTGGGATGATCATATGGTATTTATTCTTCAATTTGTTAATATGATGTATCACATTCATTTATTGGCATATATTGAAGAATCCTTGCATCCCTGAGATAAATCCCACTGGATCATGGTGTATGATCCCTTTAAAGTGTTGTTGGATTCTGTTTGCTAGTATTTCGTTGAGGATTTTTGCATCTATATTCATCAGTGATATTGGTCTATAATTTTCTTTTTCTGTAATATCTTTGTCTGGTTGTGGTATCAGGGTGATGGTGGCCTCATAAAATGAGTTTGGGAGTGTTCCTTCCAATGCAATTTTTTGGAAGAGTTTGAGAAGGATGGGTGTTAGCTCTTCTCTAAATGTTTGATAGAATTCACCTGTGAAGCCATCTGGTCCTGGACTTTTGTTTGTTGGAAGATTTTTAATCACAGTTTCAATTTCATTACTTGTGATTGGTCTGTTCATATTTTCCATTCCTTCCTGGTTCAGTGTTGGAAGGTTATACCTTTCTAAGAATTTGTCCATTTCTTCCAGGCTGTCCATTTTATTGGCACAGAGTTGCTTGTAGTAGTCTCTTAGGATGTTTTGTATTTCTGCATTGTCTGTTCTTACTTCTCCTTTTTCATTTCTAATTTTATTGATTTGAGTCCTCTCCCTCTTTTTCTTGATGAGTCTGGCTAATGGTTTATCAATTTTGTTTATCTTCTCAAAGAACCAGCTTTTAGTTTTATTGATCTTCACTATTGTTTCCTTTATTTCTATTTCATTTATTTCTGTTCTGATCTTTGTGATTTCTTTCCTTCTGCTAACTTTGGGTTTTGTTTGTTCTTCCTCTAGTTCCTTTAGGTGTAAGGTTAGATTACTTATTTGAGATTTTTCCTGTTTCTTGAGGTAGGTTTCTATAGCTATAAACTTCCTCTTTAGAACTGCTTTTGCTGCATCCCATAGGTTTTGGATTGTCGTGTTTTCATTGTCATTTGTTTCTAAGTAGTTTTTGATTTCCTCTTTGATTTCTTCAATGATCTCTTGGTTATTTAGTAATGTAGTGTTTAGCCTCCACATGTTTGTGTTTTTTCCCCTGTAATTCATTTCTAATCTCATAGCGTTGTGGTCAGAAAAGATGCTTCATATGATTTCAATTTTCTTAAATTTACTGAGGCTTGATTTGTGACCCAAGATCTGATGTATCCTGGAGAATGTTCCATGCACACTTGAGAAGAAAGTGTAATCTGCTGGTTTTGGATGGAATGTCTTATAAATATCAATTAAATCTATCTGGTCTGTTGTGTCATTTAAAGCTTCTGTTTCCTTATTAATTTTCTGTTCAGATGATCTGTCCATCGGTGTAAGTGAGGTGTTAAAGTCCCCCACTATTATTGTGTTACTGTCAATTTCCTCTTTTATAGCTGTTAGCAGTTGCCTTGTGTATTGAGGTGTTCCTATATTGAGTGTATATATATTTATAATTGTTATATCTTCTCCTTGGATTGATCCCTTGATCATTATGTAGTGTCCTTCCTTGTCTCTTGTAACATTCTTTATTTTAAAGTCTATTTTATATGAGTATTGCTACTCCAGCTTTCTTTTGATTTCCATTTGCATGGAATATCTTTTTCCATCCCCTCACTTTCAGTCTGTATGTGTCCCTAGGTCTGAAGTGGGTCTCTTGTAGACAGCATATATATGGTCTTGTTTTTGTATCCATTCAGCAAGCCTGTGTCTTTTGGTGGGAGCATTTAATCCATTCACGTTTAAGGTAATTATCAATATATATGTTCCTATGACCATTTTCTGAATCGTTTTGGGTTTGTTTTTGTAGGTCCTTTTCTTCTCTTGTGTTTCCCACTTAGAGAAGTTCCTTTAGCATCTGTTGTAGAGCTGGTTTGGTGGTGCTGAATCCTCCTAACTTTTGCTTGTCTGTAAAGCTTTTGATTTCTGCATCGAATCTGAATGAGATCCTTGCCAGGTAGAGTAATCTTGGTTGTAGTTTCTTCCCTTTCACCACTTTAAGTATGTCATGCCACTCCCTTCTTGCTTGCAGAGTTTCTGCTGAGAAATCAGCTGTTAACCTTATGGGAGTTCCCTTTTATGTTATTTGTCATTTTTCCCTTCCTGCTTTCAATAATTTTTCTTGTCTTTAATTTTTGCCAATTTGATTACTATGTGTCTCAGCATGTTTCTCCTTGGGTTTATCCTGTATGGGACTCTCTGTATTTCCTGGACTTGGGTGGCTTTTTCCTTTCCCATGTTAGGGAAGTTTTCGACTATACTCTCTTCAAATATTTTCTCAGGTCCTTTCTCTCTCTCTTCTCCTTCTAGGACCCCTGTAATGCAAATGTTGTTGTATTTAATGTTTTCCCAGAGGTCTCCTAAGCTGTCTTCATTTCTCTTCATTCTTTTTTCTTTATTCTGTTCTGCAGCAGTGAATTCCACCATTCTGTCTTCCAGGTCACTTATCCATTCTTCCGCCTCAGTTATTCTGCTATTGATTCCTTCTAGTGTAGTTTTCATTTCAGTTATTGTATTGTTCATCTCTGTTTTTTTGTTCTTTAATTCTTCTAGGTCTTTGTTAAACATTTCTTGCATCCTCTCAATATTTGCCTCCATTCTTTATCTGAGGTCCTGGATCATCTTCACTATCATTATTCTGAATTCTTTTTCTGGAAGGTTGCCTATCTCCACTTCAGTTAGTTTTTTTCTGGGGTTTTATCTTGTTCCTTCATCTGGTACATAGCCCTCTGCCTTTTCACCTTGTCTATCTTTCAGTGAATGTGGTTTTTGTTCCACAGGCTGCAGGATTATAGTTCTTCGTGCTTCTGCTCTTCATCATTATTTAAAACTTTTGATCATAAAAAACATGGTTACGAAAATTTAAAAAGCAAGGCACAGAAATTCTGAGTTTCCTTTCTTCCTAGTGATCTGGGAATGGTGATCTGAAGAAGTTGTAGGATAAAAAGGCACTCACTCATGCACTGTGGATGGGATGTAAATCAATCTTCAGAATTGTGCCTGGGGTACTTAGTTAACTTAAGTACACTAATAATCAGTGGCCCAACAGTCTCCCTCCTGGATGTATACCCCCCCCCCACAGACATTCTCACACATTCTCTGAGGGGGCGTGTATAACTGTTCTCATTGCAGTAGCGATGGTGGTGGAGGTGGTTGGAAGCCATCTGAGTATCTGTCACTGGAGGAAGAGATCAGCAAACTAAGGCGGATACATAGCTTGAAGTATAGCTTTTAGAAGGAAAGGACCAGAGAACAAGTAGCAGTGAGGATTATCCCAACAACCAGTGCTGACTACAAACAGCAGGAAACAGAATGAGATATATCACACTTACTATTATGTGAATAAAAAAATACATACATGAAAAACACATAATCTCATACAAATAGAAGAATATACCTTAAACACAGTAGAAAAGTTGTAGGGATATGGGAGGAGGGTAGAGAATAGGTGTAGAAAATGATAAAGGGGAATAAACAGAACAAGGAAGGGTCAAATGAAATGAAATAGCACATAGAAAAACAGACAGTGAATACTGTAGGGGAGGAAAAATAACTTTCCCTCTACCCTTCTAGACCCCTCTGTAGTAAAAAGGCAGATTAACAGAAAAAAAAGCAAATTTAATTTCATGTGTATTTACAGGGGCCCCACAAAGATATGAGACTCAAAGAAGTGACCAAAGCAGGAAGCTTTTATACCATTTAGACAAAGAAACAATAAATTTGTGAAGAATTGACAAGAAAAAGGGGTTTGGCCTAGGAGCAGCATAATGGTGAAGAAGTAACAGGTTTGTTTACACAGACTTCTTGGCCCTAAATTCCCTCTCTGGTGATAAGGATGCCTTCCACCTTCCTGGTACAGGGAGGGTACATTTCACAGGGGAGATTTATCTTCTGCTTTCAGGACAGAAGGTGAGGGGTGGTTCAGAGTGACCTTCCTGCTCTTACCATTTTCTCAAGCTCCTTGAGCTTAAGATATTTAGTATACCAAAGTGCCATATTTTGGGGTAGTGTGTCCTGAACCCCAATAACACTTACTTAGCACACAGAGTAGGCAACTCAATAAATGTTAGTTTTCCTTCTTTCCTACATCCTTTTGTATACACTGAGGCACAAAAGAAGGAATTGGGGATGGGAGAAAATTTGAAAATCCCAAACATTGGTATGGGTGCAAATAAGTACAACCAGCACATTGGAGAATAATTTGCCAAATTCTTAGTAAAGTTGAAAATGTGCATAATCTGGATGACCCTTCAGTTTCATCTCTAGAATGTCCTAAAGAAATTCTTGCACACATGCATCAGAAGATGTGTTCAAGGATATTTATTACAACGCTTGTAATGGTAAAAAACTGGAAATCTCCCAAATGTTCACTAGCACTAAATGGATCAGTTTTCAGGTTGTGGTATAAGAACTATTAGGTCTTTTGTCCCTGGTTCCTGGCACAGAGCCCCTAAAACCCTTGGGATTTCCTGAGTGATGGGAGTGTCTTTAGGTATTCATGAGGAGTTCTTTCAGAGCACACATGAGTTCATGTTAATGAAGTGACTTAGAATGGGGATCCTAGGTAGCCTTAAGATGAGGCTGGTCACCAGAAGGACCAAGTGATTAGAGGGTTGGAGCTCTTGGGCCCACCCACAGACCCAGGGGAGGGAAGGAGGAGGCATTCGAGATTGAGCTCTATAAAAATTATTGAACAAAGAGTTCAGAGAGCTTCTGGGTTGGTGGATATATCACAGAGCTAAAAGGGTAACACGCTTTGAGAGGGTATGGAAGCAAATTATTTATATATATATAATTATATATATATCACCAATTACAATCTTCAAATCTGAAAACAACTCACCCTAGTAGATCCTATTTTCCCTATTTTACAAAAAAGAAAACTACTTTGCACCCATTAGGATGGGGATTATTTTTTTTAAAAGGGGAGGGGGGAAATAAGTGTTGGTAAGGATGTGGAGAAAATGGAAACCTTGCACACTGCTGGTGAGATTGTAAAATATTGCAGCTGCTGTGGCAAACAGTTTGGCGGTTCCTCAAGAAGTTAAACATAGAAGTATGGTATGACCCAGTAATTCCACTCCTAGGTGTGTAGGAAAACAGGTACTCAAACATATACTTGTATGTGAGTATTCATGGTAGTGTTATTCACAATACACAAAAGGTGGAAACAGCTCAAATGCCCATGTGAATGGATAAACAAAATGTGGTACATATGTACAATGGAATATTATTTGTCTGTAAGGAGGAATGAGATTCTGATACATATATACATGTGTATTCTCATACATACAATGTGGATGAAATCTGAAAATATTATGCTAAGAGAAATAAACCAGACACAAAAGGACAACTGTTTTTATAATTTTACTTGTATAAGTTTGCTAGAATAGGCAAATTTATAGAGATAGAAAGTAGAATAGAAGTTACCGGGGCTGGGGGCAGAAGGAGATGGATGTTATTATTTAATGGATACAGAGCTTCTGTTTAGGGTGATGAAAGAGGTCTGGAAATGGATGGCAATCATGATCGTAGAACACTGTGAATGTACTTAATACCAGAGAATTGTATACTTTAAAATGGTTAAAATGTGTTATATCTATTTCATCACAATAAAAAAAAATAAATTGAGAGACACACACACAAACACAGAGAGACAGAAACAGAGAGAGAGAACCAAAGGTTCAGAAGCCTTAGGTGACTTGCCCAAGGCTGCGTCACTAACAGATGCCAGAGTACAGATTCAAGCCCCCTCCAGCTGGCCCCAGCACGGCAGCCTTGTGTGCGACCCTGCCCTACTGCCTGTACCCTGTGGTCCTCTCACCATAGGAGCTGGAACAAGGCGGGGAACACCTGCTTCCACCTCGGCTGGGAATGTGTGCCATTCAGATTTTTCAAGGTTCTGCACAAGTCTGTAAATGACATCAAAGGGCCACAAGTATGGATTTGGGAGTTACAAATGAATTTTAGCAAGTAGGGGAATTCACGGATGTGGAATCTGGAATAATGAGGATCAACTATATTTACAAAATTATATTTTTAAGCTTGCGAGGCTTTGGAAGTGACCTCCCAAGGAGAGGTACCCGTATGGGTGAGGTGCACAGTCCCCTGCTGGCTTTACTTGGATGGACTCTTCTTCAACACGCGTGAAAATAGATGGAGTTGTTCACACTCTTTCATGCAAATAAGAATCAACTGGGGAGCTTGTGAAATGCAGATCCTGGGCTTCAGCTGAGGCTCAGGTGATGTAGGATTGAGCCCAGGAATCTTCATTTTTAAGAAACAGGCTCAAGTGATTCTGACACATTTTGAAAATGAAATATTTAGAAATTTAAAATCTGAGACTGCTTCTTGTTCATGCACTGCCGCCAAAAACCACCAGTAATACACCTGCAGTCAAACGAATTGGGGTTTATTGGCTGGGCTCATTGCAACCATGGAGACTGCGGGGAACTATGGGGTCTCTCATTAAGAAAGAGTTAGAAGGGATTTCTATGGGAATTTGGCTTCTGTGACACTTTTGGGGGGAAGGCTCAAAAAGCAGGCATTTGCCACGGATTGGGTGTTGTCTGGAAGTAAGAGCAATTCTATGATGGGGTATCATAATCATTTTTGTCTAGGAGGCAGGAGAAAGGAGGAGGGGCTAAAGTTACAACTGGTAAAGAACCAGTAATTAACTCTGCTGGGACAGAGGGCATTTGACCAGTTTTATGATTGCACAGTGACCTTGTTTGTTGTTGAGCTCAGAAGCGATTACTGAGTGGTCTTGCGCCTTTTTCCCTGCATCATGGACGCCGATCCACCTCACCCAGTGTTGTTGCTCCGGCAGTCTGCATGGGCTCAACAGAGCAGCAGGGACAGCGGCGAGCGCTGTCAACCCCAAGGCCAACTGGTAGGATCAGGCCCGCTGTCAGCTGTGAAGGATTGCTTTTTCCTTTCTCACTCGTGGACGTCAGTTTTTTGCCCTTTTCCGTCCTCCTTCCATGGCCCTTTCACCTTCCCGTTGTCTCGTTTCTGCCAGTGTCTTACCAGAGTCAAGTCCAGCACTGCAGACTGGGAGCAACAGCCCTTGCTCACCAGCCCTTTCACAATTAGCTTGTCGAGTATACTCATAAAATTTTCCATGCTCGGACAGAGACCATAATACATAAATCCTTGTTAGAGAAAAATGCTCCCCAAACACCCACAGTAAGATGAAAGTAATGTGGTTCTTTAAGTTGCTATCCCAAGGGAAGATATTTTGTCTTTTATATAGCTCTTGGCATATCATAAATATTAAGCGAGTCCGAAAAGCGGTGTGGTGGTGATCTTGGGCTGAAAAAAGACGGAAGCAGCAGCGTTAAATGGAGTCAGAGGTGTTTAATCTTATTTTAAACCCTTAGAAAAACTATAACCACCTCTAACAAACAGCTCTAAATGTGTTGCAGTAAAGAGATGTGGATGGAGTGATCATAAGGGCATTAAGAAAACCAAAACATGTAGTTCAGATTTTTTAGAAATACAGAATCCACTACTTTTTAAGAAGTAAAATGGTCAAATTTGATTTTCCATTGGTTCTGGGTCTGCCTTGGATAGGAGGGCTAGAGCTGATGGGTATGCGTGGTGATGCAAATGGTTGGTAAAACCTAGATCTTTATAAGTGGAGTGACAGTTACTATAAATATGCTAATTGTCACTAACTATAAATGCTTAAATTCACGCATTCTCAATATGCTTTTACTTGCTCAGAGTCCGGGGAGTAGAAATGTCAGGTTAAATGTTTGCATCATAAAAATATATGTAATTTGTTCAATGAAAATATTTGCCTTTATCACATATTTGGGCAACATTCCCCACACCCCAACAAAAAATCTTAATGAAAACTTTTGCATTATTATTCCTATAAACCAAGTCTCTGATAGTTCAAAATAACAAAATGAGTGTTCTATGCCTGAAGAAGAAAATCTACTTTTACCAAAAAGAAAAAGTAAAGAATTGGGATGAAAATAGCCCAGGGGAAAAAGAGAAATCGCATCAGCTTGGCGAATATAATAGTTCTGGATAATCTATTCATAGCAGCTCTTCAGATTCCAGGTGATCTTAGTTCTTCCCTGAAACAAAACACTGTTTCAAAACTCTATCTTAAAAGAAAAAAGTCATTTTTCCAAATATAGAATACCTCATTATCCCCTTACTATCCTTACTTCTTAATTTCTCTATATGTTGTCTCCAGACAACATCTACTTCCAAACAGAAAATATCTGGAAAGAGAAATATAAACATACAGAGAATCCTCTATTTTTTTTTTGAGGCTAGATTTATTCCAACCTTGATAATCAATTAAAGCACATAGTTATCCTACAAAGAATTAAAGTAAAATATGTGCTTTAAGATCTTTACTGATGTGTTGACAAAATATACTAGTTCAGTAAAACAGTTGTATAAATGGAAACCCATATGAAGTAGACCAGTAGTGGGCAGAGGTAAGCATATTTTGGTTTGTTTGAAAAACTAAAATCTTGGTTGGATAAGAAAAAACAACAACAACTAAAATTATAGACTTACTTGTCTACAACATTTAAAAGTGAAGTGTACGCCATATAATATTTTTGCCAGTCTTCTGCATAAGAGGTGGTAGAGGGGACATATATTCCTTTAGTCCATTTTATTTCTGAAAAATAAATTTCAGAATCTAGATGGGTGTAAAGCACTGAGGCTGGGCATGTTGGGAAACTCAGTCTTGTCTAGGCTCTGCCCAGGCTTCCAACTGTACTTGCACTGGGTCTCTGTCCTTCTGAGCCTTCAAGGTCCCAAGCCTCTTAACTTTCATACAACTTAGTTGTTAAAATATACATGATCATATGACTGGTCTACAACCCTGATTTCCCTGGCTTTTAAAGCTAGGTAAATTGTTTATGTAATAATTAAAAATGGTAAAATCTTGATAAAGAAGATGTGGTATATATATACAATAGGATATTACTTAGTCATAAAAAGATGAAATCCTTCCATTTGTGACAACATGTATGGACCTTGAGGATATATGCAAAATGAAATAAGTCAGAGAAAGACCAATACTGTATGATCTCACTTACATGTGGAATCTAAAAAGCTAATAAACAAACAAAAACAAAATAAATGAACAAATCAAACAAAACAAAAATAAACATGTAGATACAGAGAACAGAGCAGTAATTACCAGAGGGAAAGGGGTTGGCAGGAGGGCGAAATTGGTGAAGGGGATTAACTGTATAGTGATGCATGGAAATTAAATTTCTGGTGTGAGCATGCTGTCGGGTATACAGAAGTAGATATATAATGTTGTACATGTGACAGTCACATAATGTTATAAATCAATGTTATCTCAGTTAAACAAATAGCAAAATCTCTGTTGAGTTTACTCAGTAATCATCAACCAAGAATAAGACAAAAGGAAAAAGTACCCTAATTAGAAGGAGAAGAATGAAAAGATGCCTCAATTTTGTGACTGTATTCTTGAAATTTATATATACATAGATAGCTTATGTATGTTTATGAAATTAAACCAGTTTTTCTGCAAGACACATATCTGCAATACCTTTTGAGAGCAGACGTGTTATGAAATAGCACAATCACGAGAATGGCATTTAGGTGTATTCTCTTTCAGGGTTAACACACTACAATTTTACTCAGTCTGTTCATGTGTTTAATTGCCTTCTGTTATTATTTTTTATGCAAGAAATCCAGCCAGAGATCAGTGAATTGGAGCAGTGATATTTGGTTTGTACTCGTTCAAATGAGGACAGGGCGTACTAATTGCTATGAAGTTTACCTTCACCTGCGCTTTCAGTAGTCTGCCTCAGACCACCTACAGAGGCAGAGTGGAGGCTTAGAGCATTGTTCAGGTAAACCAAACGCTCCAAAATAACTCGGAGAAAAAAGTACTTTCTAAAATACAATATGGTGACTAATTTACACAAATTTATTTTATTTTATTTATTTTTTTATGTTAAGGCAGATTTTATTCAGTACCATTGTGATAGGAATGGGTACCACTACAATGGGATTTTACAGTGGGGGAGAGAGGTTGAACTCAACTCCAAATACAGCATGGACAAGTGGGACTTTATTGTCAAGGAGGAGGGTGGGAGTCATACACAGATTGATTTTAAATATGCATTTTATCAACCAATTGTTTATAAAAGTTACTTCTCTTAGGTATTTAATATTCATGTGATAATATGTGTGTTATACTAGTTATAAAAATGAAAAGAATGGTTAGAATTACATGGAAAAGACAGAATTAAATTGAACTGAGTCTTAACATTTGGAGAATCATTGTAACGGACCACTGCCTCGGTGTGACGCTAAATGGAGTGGAGGTGTCGACACTCTGCAGCCAGACTTCAGAACAAACATTTTTATGTTTCTGATTTTTATCATGTTCACATGTTCAAGACTAGATTTTCTCTTTTCTTTCTTTCTTCGGCTTTTAGCTCCAGCAGTTATGAAGAACTGCTGGCTTCCCTCCTGCCTCTCCACACCAGGTCCCCTGTGGTTGGCCCACAGGGCTGCGGGGACCAGCTCACAGAGGCTCCAGGAATGTGGTTCTAGGCAGGCTTAGGAAGCTCACAGTGCCTTCTCTGCAGTAAGCCTTGTATTTCTCTTTTCTCACTGTTTTTCCTCAGTAGTTAAATACACTTATTTCTAAAATACTATATTTGTACTCAAATGTTTTATTTGAGTTTTACAGTACAGTTTTATTTCTATCACTTAGCTTGTTCTACCACTAATTCCTAAATTTATTTATTTGACATAATTACTAAATTTTCTCTCTTTGTGCAAAAGGATCTCTTTTGGATTTACATTATATTTAACTTTTTCTCCTTATCTTTTATTTAGATTTACTTTTCCATTCTCTAACATATTTTTCTCAGTTTAATGGTGTCTTAGTTTTCTGATCAAGAGCTACCTTGAGTTTGGTTTTACCAGAGTTAGAGTCAATCTTTGGCTTATCGATAAATATACATAGTGTCTTAGCTAGTTTTCTGTTCAGTTCCATACATTTAGCATTGTCCCTCTTTCTATAGTAGATTCTCTCTTTTTACACTTATCTTTAACATTTTTATCCCCTTAAGGAAAGAAGCTCACGTTTGTAGGTTTAACCTGGAGGTTAAAAAAAATCACATAATTTGGATTGTTCAGTCCTCAGCCTTTTTTGTAGATGATATTGGAAATATGACTACATTGCAATGATCTTGTAGCATTCTGTGTGTTACCTTGGTCTTTTTGACTATCAACAGAGTCAAGGTTCTTCTACTAAACTTAGCTTATGGAATTGGAACTCAGCCCTTTAACTGCCTTAAAATAGATGAATAAACAAACAGTAGCATGTATATAAAGAAAAATCAGTTCAAAAGCAGAAGGTTACAGAAGGATTGTTTAAGAGAAATAACTTAGGGAACCAATGATTTGCTTATCTGATACTATTATCTTTAATTACGTGTCTATTGATTCCACTCATCATACTGTCTGCCTATGTTAGATTTGTGGGTTTTTTCCTGAGGAAGACTCTTCTGGACCTGCATATGTTGGAAGCAATTACAGAATGCCTGGGCTGAAGATCAAAAAATTAAATAATTGTAAGAATTCAAAATCTTAGGGAACAACAAGGTAATTAGGATGTCTGATAACTGATGTGCTTGTTGCTTCCCTCTCTTCCAGCTGGCCTCCTTACCCAATGAACTGTAGGTGCCTCTAAAAGTGTCTTTGCTTTCTGGAAAAAGAAATTTGCAGGCTCAACTTGGCTTTTCCTGCTGCAAGACACAGGATCAGATATTTTGAAAACTCACGGTTCCTTTTAAAAGAGAAAGATAGGAGGAACCGGGGCGAAGATGGCGGAAGAGTAAGACACGGAGATCACCTTCCTCCCCACAGATACATCGGAAATACATCTACACGTGGAACAACTCCTACAGAACACCTACTGAATGCTGGCAGAAGACCTCAGACCTCCCAAAAGGCAAGAAACTCCCCACGTACCTGCGTAGGGCAAAAGAAAAAAGAATAAACAGAGACAAAAGAATACGGACAGCACCTGGACCAGTGCGAGGGAGCTGTGAAGGAGGAAAGGTTTCCACACACTAGGAAGACCCTTCGCAGGTGGAGACTACGGGTGGCGGAGGGGGAAAGCTTCAGAGCCGCAGAGGACAGCACAGCAACAGGGGTGCGGAGGGCAAAGCAGAGAGATTCCCGCCCAGAGGATCAGTGTCGACCGGCACTCACCAGCCCGAGAGGCTTGTCTGCTCACCCGCCGGGGCGGACGGGGCTGGGAGCTGAGGCTCGGGCTTCGGTCGGAGCGCAGGGCGAGGATTGGTGTTGGTGGCGTGAACACAGCCTGAAGGGGGTTAGTGCATCACGGCTAGCCGGGAGGGAGTCCTGGGAAAAGTCTGGACTTGCCGAAGAGGCAAGAGACTTTTTCTTCCCTATTTGTTTCCTGGTGCGTGAGGAGAGGGGATTAAGAGAGCTGCTTAAAGGAGCTCCAGAGATGGACATGAGCCGCAGCTAAAAACGCGGACCCCAGAGACGGGCATGAGATGGTAAGACTGCTGCTGCCATCACCAAGAAGCCTGTGTGAGAGCACAGGTCACTGTCTGCACCTCCCTTCCGGGGAGCCTGTGCAGCCTGCCACTGCCAGGGTCCTGGGATCCAGGGACAACTTCCCCGGGAGAATGCACGGCGCGCCTCAGGCTGGTGCAACGTCATGCCAGACTATGCTGTCGCAAGCTCGCCCCGCACTCCATGCCCCTCCCTCGCTGCGGCCTGAGTGAGCCAGAGCCCCCTAATCAGCGGCTCCTTTAACCCCGTCCTGTCTGAGCGAAAAAACAGATGCCCTCTGGCGACGTACACGCAGAGGCAGGGCCAAATCCAAAGCTGAACCCCGGGAGCTGTGCGAACAAAGAAGAGAAAGGGAAATCTCTCCCGGCAGCCTCAGGAGCAGCGGATTAAAGCTCCACAATCAAGTTGGTGTACCCTGCAACTGTGGAATAACTGAATAGACAACGAATCATCCCAAATTGAGGAGGTGGACTTTGAGAGCAAGATTTATTATTTTCTCCCCTTTTCCTCTTTTTGTGAGTGTGTATGTGTATGCTTCTGTGTGAGATTTTGTCTGTATAGCTTTGCTTTCACCATTTGTCCTAGGGCTCTATCTGTGATTTGTTTTTTTTTTTTTTCACTTAAAAAAATTGTTTTTTCATATTAATTATTTTTTTACTTTAATTATTTTATTATACCTTTATTTTATTTTATTTTATCCTCTATCTTTCTTTCTTTCTTTCTTTCTACTGTTTCTCCCTTTTATTCTGAGCCGCGTGGATGAAAAGCTCTTGGTGCAGCAACCAGGAGTCAGTGCTGTGCCTCTGAGGTGGGAGAGCCAACTTCAGGACACTGGTCCACAAGAGACCTCCCAGCTCCACATAATATCAAATGGCGAAAATCTCCCAGAGATCTCCATCTCAACACCAGCACCCAGCTTCACTCAACGACCAGCAAACTACAGTGCTGGACACGCTATGCCAAACAAATAGCAAGACAGGAACACAACCCCACCCATTAGCAGAGAGGCTGCCTAAAATCATAATAAGTCCACAGACACCACCAAACACACCACCAGACGTGGACCTGCCCACTAGAGAGACAAGATCCAGCCTCATCCACCACAACACAGGCACTAGTCCCCTCCACCAGGGAGCCTACACAACCCACTGAACCAACCTTAACCACTGGAGACAGACATCAAAAACAACGGGAACTAGGAACCTGCAGCTTGAAAAAAGGAGACCCCAAACACAGTAAGATAAGCAAAATGAGAAGACAGAAAAACACACAGCAGATGAAGGAGCAAGATAGAAACCCACCAGACCTAACAAATGAAGAGGAAATAGGCAGTCTACCTGAAAAAGAATTCAGAATAATGAGAGTAAAGATGATCCAAAATCTTGGAAATAGAATAGACAAAATGCAAGAAACAATTAACAAGAACCTACAAGAGCTAAAGATGAAACAAGCAACAATGAACAACACAATAAATGAAATTAAAACTACTCTAGATGGGATCAATAGCAGAATAACTGAGGCAGAAGAACGGATAAGTGACCTGGAAGATAAAATAGTGGAAATAACTACTGCAGAGCAGAATAAAGAAAAAAGAATGAAAAGAACTGAGGACAGTCTCAGAGACCTCTGGGACAACACTAAACACACGAACATTCGAATTATAGGGGTTCCAGAAGAAGAAGTGAAAAAGAAAGGGACAGAGAAAATATTTGAAGAGATTATAGTTGAAAACTTCCCCAATATGGGAAAGGAAATAGTTAATCAACTTCAGGAAGCACAGAGAGTCCCATACAGGATAAATCCAAGGAGAACCACGCCAAGACACATATTAATCAAACTGTCAAAAATTAAATACAAAGAAAACATATTAAAAGCAGCCAGGAGAAAACAACAAATAACACACAAGGGAATCCCTATATGGTTAACAGCTGATCTTTCAGCAGAAACTCTGCAAGCCAGAAGGGAGTGGCAGGACATATTTAAAGTGATGAAAGGGAAAAACCTACAATCAAGATTGCTCTACCCAGCAAGGATATCATTCAAATTCGACAGGGAAATGAAAACCTTTAGAGACAAGCAAAAGCTGAGAGAGTTCAACACCACCAAACCAGCTTTACAACAAATGCTAAAGGATCTTCTCTACGCAAGAAACACAAGAGAAGGAAAAGACCTATAATAACGAACCCAAATCAATTAAGAAAATGGGAATAGGAACATACATATTGATAATCACCTTAAATGTAAATGGACTAAATGCTCCCACCAAAAGACACAGATTGGCTGAATGGATACAAAAACAAGACCCATATATATGCTGTCTACGAGAGACCCACTTCAGACCTAGAGACACATACAGACTGAAAGTGAGGGGATGGAAAAATATATTCCATGCAAATGGAAACCAAAAGAAAGCTGGAGTAGCAATTCTCATATCAGACAAAATAGACTTTAAAATAAAGACTATTAGAAGAGACAAAGAAGGACGCTACATAATGATCAAGAGATCGATCCAAGAAGAAGATATAACAATTGTAAATATTTATGCACCCAACATAGGAGCACCTCAATGCATAAGGCAAATACTAACAGCCATAAAAGGGGAAATTGACAGTAACACATTCATAGTAGGGGACTTTAACACCCCACTTTCACCAATGGACAGATCATGCAAAATGAAAACAAATAAGGAAACACAAGCTTTAAATGATACATTAAACATGATAGACTTAATGGATACTTATAGGACATTCCATCCAAAACCAACAGAATACACCATTTTTCTCAGGTGCTCATGGAACATTCTCCAGGATAGATCATATCTTGGGTCACAAATCAAGCCTTGGTAAATTTAAGAAAATTGAAATTGTATCAAGTATCTTTTCCGACAACAACGCCATGAGACTAGATATCAATTACAGGAAAAGATCTGTAAAAAATACAAACACATGGAGTCTAAACAATACACTACTTAATAACGAAGTGATCACGGAAGAAATCAAAGAAGAAATCAAAAAATACCTAGAAACAAATGACAATGGAGACACGACGACCCAAAACCTATGGGATGCAGCAAAAGCAGTTGTAAGAGGGAAGATTATAGCAATACAATCCTACCTTAAGAAACAGGAAACATCTCGAATAAACAGTCTAACCTTGCACCTAAAGCAATTAGAGAAAGAAAACAAAAAAAAAAAAACCCAATGTTAGCAGAAGGAAAGAAATCATAAAGATGAGATCAGAAATAAATGAAAAAGAAATGAAGGAAACGATAGCAAAGATCAATAAAACTAAAAGCTGGTTCTTTGAGAAGATAAACAAAATAGATAAACCATTAGCCAGACTCATCAAGAAAAAAAGGTGGAAGACTCAAATCAATATAATCATAAATGGAAAAGAAGTAACAACTGACACTTCAGAAATACAAAAGATCATGAGAGATTACTGCAAGCAACTCTGTGCCAATAAAATGGACAACCTGGAAGAAGTGGACAAATTCTTAGAAATGCACAACCTGCCAAGACTGAATCAGGAAGAAATAGAAAATATGAACAGACCAATCACAAGCACTGAAATTGAAACTGTGATTTAAAATCTTCCAACAAACAAAAGCCCAGGACCAGATGGCCTCACAGGCGAATTCTATCAAACATTTAGAGAAGAGCTAAAACCTATCCTTCTCAATCTCTTCCAAAATATAGAAGAGGGAGGAACACTCCCAAACTCTTTCTATGAAGCCACCATCACCCTGATACCAAAACCAGACAATGATGTAACAAAGAAAGAAAACTACAGGCCAATATCACTGATGAACATAGATGCAAAAATCCTCAACAAAATACTAGCAAACAGAATCCAAGAGCACATTAAAAGGATCATACACCATGATCAAGTGGGATTTATTCCAGGAATGCAAGGATTCTTCAATATATGCAAATCAATCAGTGTGATACACCATATTAACAAATTGAAGGAGAAAAACCGTATGGTCATCTCAATAGATGCAGAGAAAGCTTTTGACAAAATTCAACACCCATTTATGATAAAAACCCTGCAGAAAGTAGGCATAGAGGGAACTTACCTCAACATACTAAAGGCCATATATGACAAATCCACAGCCAACATCACCCTCAGTGGTGAAAAACTGAAAACATTTCCACTAAGATCAGGAACAAGACAAGGTTGCCCACTCTCACCACTCTTATTCAACATAGTTTTGGAAGTTTTAGCCACAGCAATCAGAGAAGAAAAGGAAATAAAAGGAATGCAAATCAGAAAAGAAGAAGTTAAGCTGTCACTGTTTGCAGATGACATGATAGTATACATAGAGAATCCTAAAGATGCTACCAGAAAACTACTAGAGCTAATCAATGAATTTGGTAAAGTAGCAGGATACAAAATTAATGCACAGAAATGTCTGGCTTTCCTATGCACTAATGATGAAAAATCTGAAAGTGAAATCATGAAAACACTCCCATTTACCATTGCAACAAAAAGAATAAAATATCTAGGAATAAATCTACCTAAGGAGACAAAAGATGTGTATGCAGAAAATTATAAGACACTGATGAAAGAAATTAAAGATGATACAAATAGATGGAGAGATATACCATGTTCTTGCATTGGAAGAATCCACATTGTGAAAATGACTCTACTACCCAAAGCAATCTACAGATTCAACGCAATCCCTATCAAACTACCACTGGCATTTTTCACAGAACTAGAACAAAAAATTTCACAATTTGTATGGAAACACAAAAGACCCCGAATAGCCAAAGTAATCTTGAGAATGAAAAACGGAGGTGGAGGGATCAGGCTCCCTGACTTCAGACTATTTTACAAAGCTACAGTAATCAAGACAGTATGGTACTGGCACAAAAACAAAAATATAGATCAATGGAACAGGATAGAAAGCCCAGAGATAAACCCACACATATATGGTCACCTTATCTTTGATAAAGGAGGCAGGAATGTACAGTGGAGAAAGGACAGCCTCTTCAATAAGTGGTGCTGGGAAAACTGGACAGGTACATATAAAAGTATGAGATTAGATCACTCCCTAACACCATACACAAAATTAAGCTCAAAATGGATTAAAGACCTAAATGTAAGGCCAGAAACTATCAAACTGTTAGAGGAAAACATAGGCAGAACACTCTATGACATAAATCACAGCATGATCCTTTTTGATCCACCTCCTAGAGAAATAAAAACAAAAATAAACAAATGGGATCTAATGAAACTTCAAAGCTTTTGCACAGCAAAGGAAACCATAAACAAGACCAAAAGACAACCCTCAGAATGGGAGAAAATATTTGCAAACGAAGCAACTGACAAAGGATTAATCTCCATAACTTACAAGCGGCTCATGCAGCTCAATAACACAAAAACAAACAACCCAATCCAAAAATAGGCAGAAGACCTAAATAGACCTTCCTACAAAGAAGATATACAGACTGGCAACAAACACATGAAAGAATGCTCAACATCATTAATCATTAGAGAAATGCAAATCAAAACTACAATGAGATATCATCTCACACCAGTCAGAATGGCCATCATCAAAAAATCTAGAAACAATAAATGCTGGAGAGGGTGTGGAGAAAAGGGAACACTCTTGCACTGCTGGTGGGAATGTGAATTGGTTCAGCCACTATGGAGAACTGTATGGAGGTTCCTTAAAAAACTACAAATAGAACTACCATATGACCCAGCAATCCCACTCCTGGGCATATACCCTGAGAAAACCAAAATTCAAAAAGAGTCATGTACCAAAATGTTCCTTGGAGCTCTATTTACAACAGCCAGGAGATGGAAACAAGCTAAGTGTCCATCATCAGATGAATGGATAAAGAAGATGTGGCACATATATACAATGGAATATTACTCAGCCATAAAAAGAAACGAAATTGAGGTATTTGTAATGAGGTGGATGGACCTAGAGCCTGTCATACAGAGTGAAGTAAGTCAGAAAGAGAAAGACAAATACCGTATGCTAATACAGATATATGGAATTTAAGAAAAAAGAATGTCATGAAGAACCTAGAGGTAAGACAGGAATAAAGACCCAGACCTACTAGAGAATGGACTTGAGGATATGGGGAAGGGGAAGGGGAAGCTGTGACAAATTGAGATAGTGGCATGGATATATATACACTAGCAAACGTAAAATAGATAGCTAGTGGGAAGCAGCTGCATAGCACAGGGAGATCAGCCCGGTGCTTTGTGACCACCTAGAGGGGTGGGATAGGGAGGGTGGGAGATAGGGAGATGCAAGAGGGAAGAGATATGGGAACATATGTATATGTATAACTGATCCACTTTGTTATACAGCAGAAACTAACACACCATTGTAATGCAATTATACTACAATAAAGATTAAAAAAAAGTATTCATGAAAAAAAAGAGAACGATAGTGGAGAAGAAAGAAAAAACAAATTAGGGCACTGGAACGTATTTTACATACTGTTTACATGACTGCTGGAAGGCGGTTGAATGACATCAGGGAACACACTTCTCTAATTACTGTGCTAACAGCAATAATCTGCTAAGGAGAACAGATGATGAGTTCATGTTAATGGTTTTAATTTATCTCTGCTTAAATTAAGTCCCTTTTGTCTTGTTCTGTTAAGGGATCTTATTTTTCTACTTTAGATAATAGAGTTCTTCTATTTTATGTTAACTTTAACATGCCATTCTATATACTTGCATATGAAACCATGTGTCTTAATTATTGTGTTGTCCCCTAAAATGTCAAACTCTTAGAATTCTTCTAATTTTGGGAGGGGGAAATCATCCACCCAGGTATACTGGAATTGGCTCCAACGTATGCAAGTTCAGAGAGCTTTCTCTACCATCAGCAGCAGGATCAGAACTCTATGTTAAAGTGAAGAACCGCCCCCCAACCTCAGGAACACGACCACAAATCCAACCCAGCCTGATGAGTAGAATGGACACTTAATTGAAGGTAACAATACCTGATGGGCAAATCATTGGTTCTCTAAGTTTGTTTATTAGCAATGCATCTCTAACCTTCTCCTTTTGAGCTGATTTTTCCTTTACTTTTTTTCCTCATGATTGTGCCATTGTTCATTTGTTTGTATATTTATTTTAAGGCTGTCTTAGGGCTGAACTCCAGTTTTAGAAGTCCTTGGATACTATTATCTCAGTGTTGCACAACTCCCATGATCAAAACAAGGCAAAAAAAAAATCTGATAACCTGAAAATAAAACGAAATTATAGCTAGAATCATTGGAAACCCATATTAAATGGAATAGTTAAGAGAAGTGTCTTCTTAGGAAGTTTATTTTGAACAACTTCTGCTGACTCTGCTACATTCCACAAGAACCTTTTCTTAAAAGACAAAAGCTCAACTGAATTATATTGTTTCCATATTTAAAGAACTTCTAGATATTCCCCTAATAACATTGCATGTAATACCCAGACACCTTGGCTCTTCTGCAGAAACTTGCAGTCCAAGAATTTTTTAACTCAGCATATTATAGCTACAGAAAGTTTTAGTGCAAGTAATCCAGATTCTTGATGGATTAGAATATTCCATGCCTATACCCCAATACTGCAGTCTGTGATAATTACCCAGTCACCACAGAAATAAATAACCCAAATAATCCAAGTCTACTAAAAATTTATTTAAATAGAAAGAAAGAAAAGAAAAAAAAGATGGTTTCCTTTTTCAATCAGAAACATATATAGAGAAATCTCACACAACTAAGAAATATTAACTTCTTCAGTTTTATTGTACCATACATGTCAATCCTTTTTTTTTTTTTTAATGACATAAGGAGAGAGGTTTACCCTGTTGTAACCAGATGGAAGAAAGAAAAAATTGAGAGTCCAAATAGCCAGATTTGTGGTTTTGGTGTCAGGAGGATGAGGAAGTTGAAGTCTGATGGTTTCTGTCTTCTCAGGCAAAGTATTTTCACAATGAAGTATGAAGCGAGTGCATCACCTTGAGAGTGGATGTGCAGGAGCGGGTGCAAAAGTTTGAGGAGAGAGTACAAGATAGAAAATAATCATCTCAAGGAGTGGGAAAACCGGTCAGTAGGAAACAGTGGGATTCCAAAACCAAAGATCTATGTGAAGTCTATCACCATGAATTTAAAGTGAAGGTATTGAGCTGGGTTGTGTGGTCCCCAAATGTCCAACTGCTTAGGTGGCAAAAGAAAGCTTTCAACCAGAGTGGTTCCCTGGTTGTGCCTTGCCTCAACCCAGGTGAATACCAAGTGTGGGGAAGGGGGAAGGGAGGTAAGACCATGGAATACAGACCAGCAAGGAGGGAGGTAAGATGAGAGGAACCTGAAATTATGGTATAGTCCAGGAACTGGATAGCTCCATGATGTGGAAGAGGGGGGCTTACTCCGGCAACTGAGCTCAAAGGAAGGAAGTGGTGAAGTGAGTATTTGAAAACAAAATTTCAGAAGTGGAGACATTTTTTGAGATTGATATCTTGATTGTGACCATGGGAAGTGGTGCCAAGGATCAAGTAGAAGAAAAAGTCATTAGAGATGTCTTGGATCCTTTTCAGCCTTACATTTTTAGTTGCTTATCACTGGTGTATAGAACAATGTTGATTTTTGTATTTGTTCTTGTATCTGATGGCCTTACTAAACAATCTAATTATTTCTGATTATTTTAAAGTTGATTCTCTTGCATTGTCTAGGGAGGTAATTATATTACTGGCCAATAGTGACAAATTTCCAATAATCTTGCTTACCTCATTTTTCCTGTCTTATTGAATTTGCTAGAATATCCAGTAAAATGTTGAATAGTACTAGTGATTATCAGAGTCCACTTTGGTTCCTAACTTTAACACGAATACTTCTACTATTTCATCACTAAATGTGGTGTTGGCTATGACTTTCTTATATATGCTCTTTATCAAACTAAGAAGTTACATTTTATTCCCAGTGTTTAAGGTTTTTGTTTTACTTCTTGCTATGAAATTGGGAGTGTGCATTACATTTTATCAAATGTTTTTTTATCATTTATGATGTTAAACATGTTTTTCTCCCTTAATTTCTTATTATAATGGGTCTTATTATATTAAAATGCAGATACTATTTCAATTTAATAAATATTTTTGAGTTGTTGCTATATTCCACATCCCATATATTTAAATCTCTGCCCTCACCAAGTGTATATTCTAATGGATCCATATAACTTAGTACTCCTTCATCTAGGGATTTATTCTACAGATTTATACTTAAATGTACATAGGTTCAAGAGTATTTTACTGGAACTATTTTCTATGTTGAAAAATATTCAACAACAGGTGAGTGATAAAGGAATGATGTCATATTCATGAATGAACACTGTGCAACTATTAAAAGAATGAGGTAGACACATGTGTACTGACATGAAATCTTCTTTAAGATTATTAAATTTAAAAAGAAGTGCATCATCAAAAACAGACATCAATGGAACAGAATAGAGAGCCCAGAAATAAATCCACATACTTATGGTCAATTAATCTACAACAAAGGAGGCAAGAATATACAATGGAGAAAAGACGATCTCTTCAATAAGTGGTGCTGGGAAAACTGGACAGCTATATGTAAAACAGTGAATTTAGAACATTTTCCCACACTATATACAAAAATATATACAAAAAAACCCTCAAAATGGATTAAAGACCTAAACATAAAACATGACACCATAAAACTCCTAGGAAAGTACATAGGCAGAACACTCTTTGACATAAATCACAGCAATATTTTTTGGATCTGTCTCCTAAAGCAAAGAAAACAAAAGAAAAAATAAACAAATGGGACCTGATTAAACCTAGAAGCTTTAGCACAACAAAGGAAACCATTGACAAAACAAAATGACAACCTACTGAATGGGAGAAAACATTTGCAAATGATATGACAGATAAGTGGTTAATATAAGAAACATATAAAGAGCTCATACAACTCAATATTCAAAAAACAAACGACGCAATTAAAAAATAGGCAAAAGACCTGAATAGACATTTTTCCAAAGAAGACATACAGATGGCCAAAGGGAACATGAAAAGATGCTCAACATAATTAATCATCAGAGAAATGCAAATTACAACCACTGTGATATATCACCTCACACCTGTCAGAATGGCTATCAGCAAAAAGTCAACAAATAATAAATGCTGGTGAGGATGTGGAGAAAAGGGAATCCTTGTACACTGTTGGTGGGAATGTAAATTGGTGAAACCAATGTGGGAAACAGTATGGAAGTTTCTCAAAAAAACTGAAAATAAAACTGCTGTATGATTCAGCAATTCCACTCCTGGGTATATATCTGAATAAACAAAAACACTAATTTGAAAAGATACATGTACCCCAATGTTCATAAGAACATTATTTACAATTGCCAAGATATGGAAGCAACTTAAGTGTCCATCAACAGATGAAGGGTTAAAGAAGATGTGATATGGATATACAATGGAATACTACTTAGCCATAAAAAAGAATGAAATTTTGCCATTTGCAGCAACGTGGATGGACTTGGAGAGCATTATGCTAAGTGAAATAAGTCAGACAGAGAAAGAAAAATACTGTATGATATCACTTACATGTTGAATCTAAAAAATACAAGAAACTAGTGAATATAACAAAAAAGAAACAGACTCACAAATATAGAGAACAAACCAGGGGTTACCAGTGGGGAGAGAGAAGGAAGGAAGGGCAAGATAGGGGTAGGGGATTAAGAAGTGCAAACTACTATCTATAAAATAAGCTACAAGAATATATTGTACAATACAGGGAATATAGACAATATTTTATAGTAATTATAAAGGGAGTATAACCTTTTAAATTGTGACTCACTATGTTGTATACCTGAAGCTTATATAATATTGTACGTTATCTATACCTCAATTTTTTAAAAAAATTTAAAAAAAGAAGTGCATCATAGATCCATTGTGTAAAAGATGTGTATGTCCATGATATACATGTATAGAAAGAGAAGTGAAGGAAATTGTGATGGTTAATTTTATGTGTCAGCTTGACTGGGCTAAGGGATGACCAGATGTCTGGTAAAACATTAACTCCAGGTGTGTCTGTGAGGGTGTCTCTGGAAGAGATTAACATTTGAATCAGTAGACAGAGTAAAGAAGATGCAAGTGGACATCATCCAACTCATTGAGGGTCTGAATAGAACAAAAAGTTGGAGGAAGGGTGAATTCAGTACCTCTCTTTGAGCTGAAACATCCATCTTCTCCTGTCCTCACACATCAGTGCTCCCTGTTCTTGGGCTGTTGGACTCAGACTGGAACTTACACCATCATCCCCTGATCCCCCATTCTCAGGCCTTCAGACTTGGACCTAATGACACCACCAGCTTTCCTGGTTCTCCAGCTTGCAGATGGCAGATTGTGGGACATCTTGGCCTCTGTAACCATGTGAGCCAATTCCTATAATAAATCTCTTCTATGTGTATCTATAGCTATAGCTATAGCAATACCATATATATATGTGTATATATATATATATATTTATATATATATATATATATATATATATATATATCTCCTAGTGGTTCTGTTTCTCTGGAGACCCCTGACTAATAGAGATACCCATCAAAATGTAACAGTGGTGGTTACCTCTACGGAGGGAATTAGAAATGAGAGTAGGGTGAATAGGAAACCAAAATGTTACTCCACAAACTCCTGTATTGTTTGAACCATTTACAATAAGAATTTATTTGTGTATTATTTGCTCACTTTTATAAAGAGAGAGAGGGAAAAATCAAAAGCATGCAACTGCTGTGAAACTAGCAAAATTTTGACAGATGGTCTGTCAGAACTGCTAGGAAAAAAATGCAAGCACTGGGGAAATAACAGAGAAAAAATATCAGGGAAATATCCTCGGTTAATTAACACTAAGAAAAAAAAGGAAGAGAGATAGAAAAATAATCTAAATAATTGGAATCTAAAACCAAAGCAGGAGATCTGAGAGATCTTGAATAGCTGTTAACTTGACCACAGCCCATTACATCTGTGACTTATGAAGATCATTTTGTCAAAATGAGAGAGTCACGAGTCTTTCTTACAGCTCTATTTCAGAAAGGCTGGAAAGCATCATTTCATTTTAACACCCAAGAGGAAACGATCATGAGCCAAGAAAGATTTAAATATCCTCAGAAACAAGACTTTTGCTTGCCAACTTTTAAGGAGCGAAGATTTACTTGTCATGATGAACCAAGATACTGAGCAGAAAACAGATTCTCAAGTAAAAGGCAGGGACCAAGCAGAGTGACATATGCAAGTCAGATGTTTTTATTAAGGAGTTTGGTTTTTTTAAGACTTTTAAATTAAAAAATTATTAAATACATGCTTCTCCAGTCAAAATCAAATCATATCAAAGGAGAGATAGCAGCAGCTTCCTGGAAATTTAGCTGTCCACATCATTGGGCCCCTTGATCTTGCACATTGTCTGGTGGTTTATAAAACACTTTCTCATGCATTCTCTCAGGGAGTTCTCACAAGTGTAGGGCTGGTCCTTTTGATCTTATAAGTGGGAAACAGCTCAAGGGAGTTTCTTCAGCAAGGTCACATGAGTGAATAGCATAGCTGGGAGGCAAGTCTATGACAGATGACTGCAGTGTTCCACACAATGATCTCTCAGAGATAATTAATGTAGTTGACCTTTGCCTGAACAATATTTGTGTATTAGTACAAAAGAAAGAAAGCAGATAGTTTTGGATGGAGCAGAAGAATTGGGACAAAAAATAATAGAAAATAAGCTTGGGGGAGCATGTAAGAATGAGTGACTGAGCAGTGTTGATTTTGCTGGAGCGTTTTTATATGTTATGATTAGGCGTTCCAAATGCCACTACATAACTTTGAAAAGGGAAACACCATGATGAAAACTGTGTTTAAGTGAAATTATCTGAAGAATTCAGCTTAAGAGAAAATGGAAAAATGGTGTATTCGAATAAAGGAGAGTGGGGCAATACAGTAAAAAAATAATGAGAATCAGAAATATCAAGCACAGGAAGCTTCTCAAGACCCTGGAAAGAAGAGCCATTGAGACCGTGAATGAAAAGTGAAGAATGAGTCAAAACATATAGCCCAAGGTTTGATACTAAGTATGCCAGACTGATAGTGTTGCTAGGAACCAGTGGGAACGTTGACAAGGTGGGTAAAGATGATCCAGCCAATTACAGGTATGTGAAGTTTCAGGTCTCAACAATCAAGTGAAATGCTCTTATGTAAAGTTGGTAGTGGGACTTCCCTGGTGGCACAGTGGTTAAGAATCTGCCTGCCAATGTAAGGGACACGGGTTCGATCCCTTGTCCAGGAAGATCCCACATGCCACGGAGCAACTAAGCCCGTGTGCCACAAACACTGAGCCTGCCCTCCCGAGCCCGTGTGCCACAGTTACCGAAGCCCATGCGCCTAGAGCCCATGCTCTGCAACAGGAAGCCACCGCAAAGAGACGCCCGTGCACCACAACGAAGAGTAGCCCCCGCTCGCCATAACTAGAGAAAACCCATCTGCAGCAACGAAGACCCAACGCAGCCAAAAAATAAAAATAAAAAAATAAAAAAAAATAAAAGAAGTTGGTAGCATAAATCTGGAGAAAAGTGAGAAATGAGTGCTAGTCCTTTATATCTGAAAGCTGTTTATTTAGTTAGGTGATTGTAACAACTAGGAGAATAGAGAATTGCGCAGGCATAAGAAACACTGGAGAGGTCCACCCAGTAGTAGCCAGAGAGGGAACTCCAGCCAGGCAGAAGGGATGGAGCAGATAGTGAAGGTTTCAGCAAGCAGAGCATTAGCCAAAGTAGAATGAAGTAATAGGAGTCACTTATCTACCCAACAAGATCTGCAAGTCTGTGAATACAGCCTCATGGAACATGCCTGGTAAATTCTGGATTCGTAGCAGACCTCCTTCTTGCCTTTGCTAACTTCTTACTGAATGGAAGCAAATCCTAGGCTTAAAAGCACTCATTACGGCCATGAAGAGGCTACTGAAGGAAAGGCAGGTTGTTGGAATTACTTCATTCTAAAGGTGACTACTGTATAAAAGGGAGAAAAGCCAAAGCCAAAGATCAAGTTTAAGAGATAGCCCACAATTAAAGAACAGGAGAAAGGTTAGTGAAGGAGAGAGAGATGGGGAGAGAACAGGAGAAGGAAAGAAGAGAACAACAGTAGCCCATATCTCAGGCTAAGGTAAAGCAGAGATAGTGCTGTTAATCCAATTTGAAAAGATATGCACCCCAATGTTCATTGCAGCACTTTTTACAATAGCCAAGGCATGGAAGCAACCTCAATGTCCATTGACAGATGAAAGAATAAAGAAGATGTGGTATATATACACAATGGAATATTACTCAACCATAAAAAAGAATGAAATAATGCCATTTGCAGCAACATGGATGGACCTAGAGATTATCATACTAAGTGAAGTAAACCAGAGAAAGACAAACATTATATGATATCACTTATATGTGGAATCTAAAAAAAATAATACAAATTTACAAAACAGAAGTAGACCCACAGACATAGAAAAAAAACATGTTTACTGAAGGGGAAAGGGAGTGGGGGAGGGATAAATTAGGAATTTGGGATTAACATATACACACTACTATATATAAAATAAACAATAAGTACCTACTGTATAGCACAGGGAACTATATTCAATATCTTGTAATAACCTATAATGGAAAAGAACCTGAAAAATAATACATATATATGTATAACTTAATCACCTTTCTGTATGCCTGAAACATTGTAAATCAACTGTACTTCAATAAAAAAAATTTTAATGCAAAAAAAAGAAGTGCTGTTAAATGAACTAGAAGATCAAAAAGGATGAGAACACGCCAAAAAAAAATTTCAATTATTTTATAATCAGGAAATCACCAGTGATGAGAGAGGGTAATTTTAGTGAGGATGAAAGCCAAATTGCTAGGAAGAAAGATGGTTAGAAAAGCCATAGGAAAGGAATAACCTTGCAAGACAGTAAAATAATGTAATGATAGTTGTTAGAAAAGGAAGATTGAATTTAACTGAAGAAACATTTAAGGAACATTTATTAAATGCATAGCATCATGTTATGTGCAAAAAAATGTTTTAAAAAGAAACAGACAAAGGAAAGTAAGGGAGGGGTAGTAAACATGGCACGAGCAAGGTGGTCCCCAAAAGGCTGACAGGAAGAAAGCAGAAGGAGTGACAATCTGTCAGCTAGCTGCTCAGATACAGAGGCCACGTGGAGGGCAGCTGGGGCAGAGAAAAACTCAGGGTAGAAGTATGGCTTTAAAGAGGGGTTGGTCATTACTAATCATCTACAAGATTGGCAACTCCAGTCAAACTGCAGTACAGGTAAATGTAAGACTGCTGTTGAGGGCAGCAAGGTGAGGGAGAAGGGGTCTTATGAGAGGTCTGCGTAATGAAAGTGAAGAATGTTTGGGGCAGACCAGGTCATTTCCAGTGGCACGTTGCCTTTGTAGTCAAAACAGACCTGGTTTTGAAAGCCGGTCCTGTCACCCTCTAGCTGTGTGACCTTAGGGAAATTGCTTAACTTCCTGGAGTTCTAATTCCCCCCTATAGTAGCTATCTCATAGTGTTATTGTAAGTATTATATGAGATAATGCCTGTAAAGGCAAGTGCCTGACATTTGGTAACTACTTAAGAAATAGCCACTATTATTAATATGAAGTTCATGGGGACAGAAGCATGGGGCTGGGGGTACGGGGCTAGATTGCATCTGAGCCACTAGGGCGCCATGGTTCTGAGGGAATGGGGTAAGGAAAGCAGGAATGAACTCAACAGTCAGGCAGAGAGGGCTGGGAAGATAGACAACCTTTGATACTTTCTAGAAGGTACCATCGATAGTGCTATCAAAGAGGACCCCTAGAGAGCAGCTGACTAGCATTTCAATTTTAATATATTTATTACAAAACTAATACATATGATCTATATAAAAAACTAGAAAATCCAGAAAATATGAATAATGAACTCTAAAAAAATTATGTAATTCCATATGTGGGAGATAGTCACTATTAAAACTATAATTCCTTAGTTTTGTTTTCTATATTCATGTGCGTATGGGGGTAACAAATTGAATCCTACCTTTTTTGCTTAACATTTATATCATAGCTTTTGTCCAGACTCTAACTTATGGACATACTGTACTTCATTTATCAAATAGCTACTTTTATCAAAGAGTGATATTAGTATCTGTGCATCATTTAAAGCACTTGCATAGTGTTCTATTGTGTTGCTAAACCTTAATTTACTTAGCCATTTAATCCTCTCATACTAGATATTTTAATTTTTTCTTTCTCTTTGATCTTTGTTATTGAAACAATGTCATAATGAACATACGTGTGTGTGTTGGGGATAAATTCCTTTTTTAAAAAATCCTTAAAAACTCACTTGATACAGACAGCCAAATTTACCTCTAGAAAGTTTGTGCCAATTTTCACCCCATCATCAGAGCCTGATAGTGTCTATTTTAACACATCCCTAATAATAATGAACAATGATCATTTTCTTAAATTCATTGCCAAATTGCTGACCAAACCAATGGTTTTTGCTTTATTTTTTATTTATTTTATTATTAGTGAGGTTGCACACATAAATTTTTTATTGGCCATTTGTTTTTAATATAATGCTTTTTGAACCCTCTTTAAAGGAAAACGTTTGACAGCGATGGAAGCCTCCTTTCAAGTATTATTACCAGAATCCCAGAAATAATGCTTTCTGCAATACCTTAAGAGAACTTTGTTTCCTTTCAAGCTATAGCTGGGTAACAGAAACATTTGGCTTCACTCCCAACAGCTCTTCATTATTTATATGCTGGAATGGAAAACTCTAGTGGATATCTGAGAGTATGTCAGTAACAGAGTCTTTCTTATCTTCTGAATGCTATTTTCTAGTCAGTCTTCACTGGAGTTCACTGAAAGGTTAGGTTGAATAGACTCTACACTTTTCTACCATGTATGATTAAGTGCCCCTCCTTTTTCAAGTTGGAAAATAGACATTGGATATTGGAAGTGTTGACTGTAATTAATTTTTTTAATATAAATTTATTTATTTTTGGCTGTGTTGGGTCTTTGTTGCTGCGCACGGGCTTTCTCTAGTTGTGGAGAGCAGGAGCTACTCTTCCTTGCGGTGCGCAGGCTTCTTATTGCAGTGACTTCTTTTGTTGTGGAGCACGGGCTCTAGCCCTGTGAGCTTCAGTAGTTGTGGCTCGTGGGCTCACTAGTTGTTTGTGGCTTGCGGGCTCTAGAACGGAGGCTCAGTAGTTGTGGCACACAGGCTTAGCTGCTCCATGGCATATGGGATCTTCCAGGACCAGTGATGGAACCTGTGTCCCCTGCATTGGCAGGTGGATTCTTAACCACTGCGCCACCAATCCCTGTAATTAATTTTCAAACAAGGCAGTGGGTATATTTCTTTTCTTGTGGCTAGTGGCAGTAAGGGTAGGGAACTGTAGAAATTTCAAACAGAAACAATCTTATTTAGATGGATGAGACCACAAAGATCACTATAGTGAAAACCTATTTGATTACCCAAATTTCTCTTCTTTTGTGACCTCTTTCCTGCTCTTCTTACCCCTGAAGTCTATATAAATTATCACTGACAGATTGGTTTTACTGTGGACAACTGTCCAAAACTGGACCAATCCTAATCTTCGGGAATCAGAAAATTCTTTCACCAGGTGGCTGGACCTGTAGGCTAATAAAAATTAGACTTCTTACCCCTGAAGTCTATATAAATTATCACTGACAGATTGGTTTTACTGTGGACAACTGTCCAAAACTGGGCCAATCCTAATCTTCAGGAATCAGAAAATTCTTTCACCAGGTGGCTGGACCTGTAGGCTAATAAAAACTGGGGATGTTTTGGCAGCCAGGTTTTCTACCATGTGGCTTGGGAAACAGAGAAAGTTGGTCAGCGAGTAGAGAAAAATGGGGCAAGTATTTCCTTGGTTCATTAGGATGCTGTAGGCGTCCTACTTCCAGTCTACTGCCATGGGTCCCTGCCTCTTTATAATAAATTCTCTCAAGTTTTCCCTCTCTCGCCCCACAACTCTCTCCCTCTCTCTTTCTCTCTCTCACTCTCCCCATCTCCATCTCCATCTCCATCTCTTCTTAGTGCTGGCTAGGGTTGGTTTCTCCTATTTGCAGACAAGACAATTCTAAAGGATACAACAACCCACCTCCCTTTTTTGTTTTTTTACCACCCTACCTGAGAATAAAGAGCATGCTAATTACTTTTAACTGGTGAGGAAAGGATGTATTTTCTCCTATACTGTCCTTATTCCATCTGCTCTCTCTTTTTTTAGCAAAACAATTGCAAACCATTTATTATCACAGTGTTCTTGTAAATGTAATCAATTTAACTGTGATCAATTCAATTAGCAAATGTAATCAATTTAATTGTAGGGACATGTTATTGTATGATTGCCTTGGATATTCCTCTTACTCAAAAGAATTCTAAATCTTCTAAAGGGCATTCCAATTAATTATTTTTCTAGGCACAATCTTGTAAAGTAGGCATGTTTTGAGACATACTGTTGAAAGATTTTCTTGTTCAAAAATATTTCCCCATTTGGGGTGATGAAAACATTTTGGAATTAGATAGCAGTAAACATATTTTTAAAAATCATTGAATTATCCACTTTAAATGGCAATTTTATGATATGTGAGTTAAATATCAATAAAAATTAATAAAAACAACAACAAACTTAGCCACGGTAGGTAATACATGTTTAAATTAGAACGTGATATAATAAAATTAAATTTGTTGATGATATAATTCAGAAAAAAAATCCCTCCCCAGCTACCATGCCAAGATGCCTCTAATTCTATTAGTGGAGAAATTGGTTCTTTAGTTAAGGCATTGCCACTTCTGGAAACCCCTATTTATAAGCAATATATTTTGCAGAGTTACATTAAAAAAAACCAGTATCGGCTGTTCACTCCTTTAGTTAACCTCTCAGGTAAGCAGCTATCGTTTATTGGGACCTTGAGGAGAGAAAATATGATGGAACAGTGTAAGTTCTTTTCAATGTGGACAGTTGATAGGGGAAGGCATAGTGGTGAGTGGGCAATGGTCAAAGAACGAACTATGTCCTGCTAGGTCCTGAGCACCAGAAGGTAGCACTAATGTTTGGGGCCTATGAGAGGGGTAGTGGGGGATCAGGTTGTGGAGTAGAGAGAAGAAAGAGGAAAGAGGAATGTAAAAAAGGGCAGAAGTTGTTGGTGGGTAGGAAAGTACTTAAGCCACACTTTACCCCTCCTATAACTACCCCAGAGTGGATCCAGCCTGTTATCCTTCCTAGAATCCTGGCTTTCCATGGAAATTGATGTCAAAGACAAATCTTAGAACAAAACTAAATTATTAAGGGTCCCTGAAACAAAATGGACTTTTTATCTCTCTGACCAGATGCTTGTTCTCCTTTGCTTGTTAACTGCTGATCACACAGCTTACATTTCCCTTTGTTCTCCGAGAGGCACAAACACTTTTTGAATTCTTGCCATGTGACAGAATGACAGGATGGGGTTTCTATATGAGTTATGATGGTAAGTCAGTTACACAGGCAGCCATGCACTAAACTTTTCACTAAGTCAGACCCCATTCCAAAGAAAGACTCTTAAGAAAAAAATAAATTCTTTAGAAATAGTATTTACTGGGACTTCCCTGGTGGTGCAGTGGCTAAGAATCTGCCTGCCAATGCAGGGGACACGGATTCGAGCCCTGGTCTGGGAAGATCCCACATGCCACAGAGCAACTAAGCCCGTGCACCACAACTACTGAGGCTGCGCTCTACAGCCTGTGAGCCACAACTGCTGAAGCCCGCACAACAAGAGAAGCCACCGCAATGAGAAGCCCGTGCACCGCAACAAAGAGTAGCCCCCGCTCGCTGCAACTAGAGAAAGCCCACGTGCAGCAACAAAGACCCAATGCAGCCAAAAATATATAAATAAATAAATAAATTTATTTTTTAAAAAAAGAAATAGTATTTACTAATCTTTAAAAAAATAATTAAAATGGTACCAATATTCCCATCCAAAATTAAAGTGAATTTACAGGAAGAGGATTAAGTGATGTCTTTGTAATTCAGTATGTGCGTAGAGAGTTTAGATTACATGTTACTTTCTCATCAAAATGTTTTGGGAGAAATTTGCCCTGAACATTGTCTTTACCCATGTGAATAACTGCCTATGAGCCATGATACGTAAGGGAGTTAGCTACTACTCAAGAGAGACCAATTATGTTACATGAATACAACGGTTATGGTTAGGTACTAAGATAGAATTGTTCTAATAATAACAGCTAAACTTTACTAAGGACTTACTGTGTACCAGGGTTTGTTCTAAGCATTTTACCCATGTAACTCAAAGTTTTACCACAATCCTATGAGATAGGTACTGTTAGTAGCTCCACTTACAAAATGAGGAAACTAAGGTACCAGCCTGGTAGTGGCAGCATAAAATCATGAATTACAGAAAGATCCCAAATTTAATGTAAAACTCAAGAAGGCAGGTGGGTTTGGTTAGTTACTCCCCTCTCTCTGGAAATTCTCCTTCCAATGTTAAAACCTGGAGGTTCTGGGTTTTGTCTCATTATGTCAGTTCTGAAGCATGGTACCCTGAATGCCTTGTCCAAATCCCCTAGGACCTTCATGATTCTGTATGAATTCTGTGTGTATAGATCTAGAATCTCCCAGACTAAAATAAAGTGAGTTTTGATGCTTTGCTCTCCTTACCTAAAAGCCATGGTAAGGACTTCTGACTTTATTCAGAGTGAGATGGCAAGCCATCTGAGCATTTTGAGCAGAGAACTGTCATGATTTAATTTTTGCTTTTCACAGATTACTCTGGCTGATATGTAGAAAATAAATTGGGATGAGGGTAAGGATTGAAACAGAAACTATTTGAAAGCCAGTGAAATAGTCCAAGTGAGAAGTAATGATGGTTAGATTATAAGGTGGTATAGGAGGTAACAGGAGATAGATTTTTAAAATATATTCTACAACTAAAGCAAATAGGATTTGTTGATGGCTTGATCGTGGGCTATCTCTAAGTTTCTTGGCATTAGAAGCTGGTTGAATGGTAATATTTCTATTCAATAATATGGAGAAGTTCATGAAGGAGAAGGGAAGAAAATCAAGAGTTTTTTTGCTGTTGGGGGGAGATATTTCAAGTTTGAGATGCCCTTTAGACATTCAAGTGTCAACATGAAGTTGGCATTTAATATACGAGACTGTAACTTAGAGGATCGGTCCCTTCATATTTTCCCTCCTTCCCCTGTGTTCTCAGGCAAAGACTTAATTCATATCAAACTACAAATTTTGATGGAAATTTTACACATTCTCCTTTTAGAGATAGTTTAATTTCAATAAGGGACAAAGCATTATGCCATTTTCTGGTGGCAAAATTTCAGACATTCATATTGCTCCAATTTGGGGTGAATAAAAAAGGCACCTAAGTGCTACTTGAGCTGTACCCCATAAGTAGGTATTTACAATACTTTTTAGTCAGTCCTTATGATAATCTCAATGATCAAGAAGCAGGCATCCTTTTAGAAATGTCAATGAGTATCGTGACATTTCACCACTTTGCAAAGGAAATTTCTTGGAGTAAATATGTTCTTAGATTAGACAGATAGCTGGTAAAATTGTGCTTAAAATAAACTATTTTGCTCAATAAATGACACTGGTTTTTTAAAATGGCCTAAGAGAGAGAGAGAGAGAGAGAGAGAGAGGTAAATATCTTTCCAGGCTGAAACTTTATCAGGAAACAGAGACACAAAAATCACAGCACCATATCAGAATGTGTAAGAAAAATACAACATATTAAAAATGCTTTAAAGTCAGTCTTCTTTAGAGGCAAAGAAGCACAAGTTTTCTTTGTGAAGTACACTTAAACTTAACTGTATTTCTCAGTAGCTAAATTAAATTTCTCTATTTGGATTTATAGCTGGAAAAAAGGGAACTTTCCCCAAAATGGTTCAACAGAAAACAATGCCAAAACCACTATTTTATTTTTATGTTATTGTTTCTTATTCCCAAGTGTTCTTCAAAATAAAAACCTTTATCTTATTATGTCTTGCATTAAGAGTGTTGTGTTTAACATGTCTAAGTTATAGTACTTTACAAAATATACTTACACATGTGTTATATTTATCTAGCTGATCTCTACAACAACCTTTTGGAGCAAGTGTTATTAATACCCCCATTTTGCAAGTGAGGAAATTTGAGGCTCAAAAGGGTTAAATGATATGCCTAAGATAATATAAATTGATGGCTATCCTCTAGTTCTTCAGATTCCATATTGTGCTACTTCTTTGCATTTTCCTCCTTCCCACCCACAATACTGACTCAACTTTGACTCATATTTCTGTACCTTGAAACAGTAACTCTTCTATCAATAGAGGCTTTTTCAAGAAAATACACACCGCCTTGCCAAGATACTTACCCTTGCCAAGGGTGAAAGGACAATCAAATGCTTTCTATGAGTCTGACAGAGAAAGGGGAAGAACTTGTCTGTATATGTCATTTGTCCCTCTTTCTCCCCAATTTCCCTCTTCCATCTACAAATCCTATTCCAGATCTCTATTCTGAGCATATTTCCATTTATCTGATTGAACATAATAAAAGCTGCTTTAAAGTCCTTTAAATTCTACCATGTGGGTCATCTCATAGTTGACCTCTGTTGATTTTCCTTCCCTTGAGAATAGCTCAGATTTTCCTAGTTCTTTTTAAGTCAAATAATTTTGGATTATATCCTAGACATTGTGGATGTTATGTTGTAGAGACTCTGGATTCTATTTCTCTGAAGAATGTTGACACTTTTGTTTTAGCACATAGTCAATTTGGTTAGACTCAATGGAAACCTTATCTCACCTGTGGTGGGTGGCAACTCAAATCTCAGTTCTGTTCTTTTACCTTTAGCTTCACTGCTTGCAGTCTGACACCATGAATAATTCAGGAGTCAGCCAGCATTTGGCACAAAGTTTACACACAAAATTTTTGGCTCCCTTCTCTAGCTCTTTCCTTTCTGGGATTCCTCTCTCATGTTCTGGCTATCCTTATTTGCCCCAAACTTATTGTTCAAATCAGAAAGATAGCTAACTTTCCATTGGAGTTTTTATTGCTCTGTGCCCTCCTCTGACTTTGGTCTGCACTCAGGGAAAATCTGCAAATAAACGGGAAACTCACCCTGTAATAGTCTCTTCTTTCAAGATTCAACTCTTCTCCAAAACTTACTGCTTTGACCAGACTTCATAGCCCTTGAGTAGTTGCTTCTTATATTTTTTCCAGAGTTTATAATTGTTATCTGCAGGCAGTTTGAGCTGATAGCTTCTTCTACGGTACCAGAAGCGTAACTCTCCATATAGACCTCTATTTCAATTACCTGTTGCTATTATAACTAAACACCCCAATCCTGGTGGATTAAAATAACAACTATTTATTTGCTCACAATTCTGAAATTTGGGCTGGACTTAACTGGGTGGTTCTTCCCCATGTAGTGTTGGATGCAGCCGTCTGGAAGCTTGAAGGGGGCTGAAAATCTAGAATAGCGTCACTGGTAAGCCTGACACCATTCCTCTCATTGCTCCTCCTGCTTCCCACACCTCTCCTTCTAACCCATCCTTCTTGATTATATTTATCCCACTCCCCACCTTCCACTAGTACCTTATTTTTATACCTTTCCCTTTTTTTCTCTTTGACTGAGTTCAATTCAACTACCATTTGTTGCATGTTCAGTTATGGGCTGTCTGAAGTTGAGCTGAGTGGGTTAGGGCATAACCATGAAGCTCCTGAAACAAAAGAGAACATTTACAATACCTGTATTCCAGTCAACTTTGCTTCTGATTGATTTAATCACCGTTATTTAGTTCATGGGAGTACGTACTTGATATGGTCACCAAAATTGCTAAGGATGTCTGTAACAGGCTTCAGATAGACACAACTCCTTCAGGTGCCCAGATGTAGCATGAAAATTGTGAGGGAGAAAAAATATTCTATAATCAGTCATATTCTCTTGCTAGGAAACAACTTTCATTCCCTCCTTAACCTTCTTTTAAAAGGCTGAAGACAACCTGAAACAGAGAACCAAATGTATCTTTATTATGCTGCTATGTTAGCACGTAAAAGTCATGTAATCTCTGCCTAGAGCAAAAAAGGAAACTCCCTAATACACACAGAGTTCATTTGAATATAATACCTGCTGAAGAGTATGCAATGAAATAGTTTTATGTTGCTTTGCATTTAGTTTAAAATCATCAGTCATCTAAGATTTCTATAAAGTCAATCAATATTGAAGAAAATGTCTTAAAAAGAGAATGAATGCTCAACACTGATTTCTAGAAAACACAGCAACCTTATTCAAGTTTCCTAATCTTGAAATTTTAAAATAATTTCAGTAACCTAAAAATACTCTCTCCCATCAGAGACATCTGCCTTGGGACTTCCCTGCTAGCGCAGGGGTTAAAAATCCTCCTGCCAATGCAGGGGACACAGGTTCGAGCCCTGGTCCGGGAAGATCCCCCATGCTGCAGAGCAACTAAGCCCGGATGCCACAACTACTGAGCCCACGTGCCACAATTACTGAAGCCCACGCGCCAAGAGCCCAAGCTCTGAAACAAGAGAAGCCACTGCAATGAAAAGCCTGTGCACTGCAATGTAGAGTAGCCCCTGCTCGCCGCAACTAGAGTAGGCCTGCATGCAGCAACAAAGACCCAACAAAGAAAGAAACATCTGCCTTCCATTTGTTGTTGTAGTGTGTATGTTTAGGGTGAAAAACCATCACTTTGCTGTCACATATATTTGAGTTTACACATTGGTGTAACTGTGTGACTTTGGCCAAATCATCTGGCTTACCGAGCCTTGGTTTTCTTTTCTTTAAATTGAGCATACTATCACTTACCTCATAAGGTTATGAAGTTTAATGAGGTAATTTTATAAAATAAGCACATAATACCTACTGTATAGTGGTCATTTAATAAATATTAATCTCCTTTCCCTGCTCTCCTTCTCGAGAAAAAAAATAAAGACACCCAGAATGCCTCTTCCCAAACTCACAGGTAAAGAATTTTGGTTCTGTTATCTGGCTTCATGTTCCTGCCACCTGCACAAAGACAAGAGTATCCAGGTACATGGCAACAGCTTAATACAGAACTAAAGACTCCGGCCTTAGTGATGATGAAAATGATGATGATTCTCATCAGAGTTGAGGCACATTATTAAGGTCTCACGTTTTAAGACTCTTAGATATTCTGGTATGTCAACCTCTTAGCACAATGCCTGATGCACACTAAGTGCTATACAGATAACAGCTCGCTTTAATTATTTAGTGTCCACTAAAGAGCCTCTTCATACACATCATGAAAAGGAAACAAATATCTATCTTTAAACACTTAGCCAGAAATACTATTTATCCATTTGATGAGAAAGATTACACTTCTAAGGGTCCACTGTCCATCACTAGTGGAGGAGCAGCACCGCTCAGAGGGCTGGATGAGAAAGGCGTCTCTAAGTGCAGGGGTGGGCAGGGAACCTAGAACGAAATTGCTCAGCTTTTGCAAAGCAAGTCAGTTCAGGAAAGCTGCTGGATAGCTTGCAGTCCTTAAGGCAGTGAGATGAGCGTGTTCCATCCTGCCCAAACTTCATTGCTTGCTCCTAGGGGGCAGCCACCAGAGCAGTGTAGGGGAGGGGTGGGAGTTAAAGAGTAGGAGGAGGGGTGATGAGGTAGAGAAGACTCCACACCACAGAATTTCTCCTAGGGAGAGCCCTGAAGCTCTGTTTGGAAGCTGCTAGTGGAGGAGGGCAGGCATCAAGAGCCTGATGGGACAACAAAAGATGTAAGCAACAATATGCACGGAGGGCTTCCCTGGTGGCGCAGTGGTTGAGAGTCCGCCTGCCGATGCAGGGGACACGGGTTCGTGCCCCGGTCCGGGAAGATCCCACATGCCGCGGAGCGGCTAGGCCCGTGAGCTGTGGCCGCTGAGTCTGCGCGTCCGGAGCCTGTGCTCCGCAACGGGAGAGGCCACAGCAGTGAGAGGCCCGCGTACTGGAGAAAAAAAAAAAAAAGAGTATGCACGGAGCAAACAGCGGGGAAATGGGCTGAGCCAGTAGGATGGCAGAAAGCCCCACGCTTCCTCAAATCCTCAGAAAATTCTACAATCCACAAACACCTGGTGTAAATTGGTTTCTTGCAGAAATCAGTGAAGGGAGAAGGGCCAGGAGACCCCAGCTAACATCTGGGTTCCTACTGAAAGCCTTATCTCACCCTCTCTTCCTGACCTTTGAAGGGGTCATGACTGTGAACAAGCGACAAAGCACTTCATCAGTCTCTCTGACCAGCCTCCAGCTTAACCTCTTTGCTTCCATCTTAGATAACTATGTGATCTAAGGGCAGGACACTCAAATTCTAGACGCCTGACTGCCCAGTGCCATAGAGGCAAAGCTGTGAGACAGGTGTGAGAAGTATCATTCCATCTTGGGGAGAAATGAATTGAAGTGCATTATGTGATTTGCCAAAACAACACTCTGAATTTAGCATTGGTGCCATCTGAAATTCTGCCAAGGAAAAACATCTAATCAGGGTGATTGAGCAAAGTGCTTTTCGCCTGCTAGGATGCTGCTGAGCTTAATCAAAAAGCATTTGTGAAGTACTTAATTACGGGTGTTGCTGTGCTGGATACCCACAGAGAGAACTAGGTGCCCCAGGCCCCCCTCCTGCAGTTTACAGTATAGAGAAGAGGAGGAGGGAGGGAGGGCAGAGGGAGAGACAGGAAGGAAGCTAACACATCATGAGTTCCTCATTTGTGCCCAGTCCCATCAACATGTGAGTTAATCCTTATGGAACCTTATAAAACAAGTATCATTTTGTCCATTTTATATATGAGGAAAGGGAGGCTCAGAGGGGAAATTGTAGAGCTGGAATTTTCTAAGTGCCAGGCTCTCTCCTGGACACCACAGTGCCTCTGACAGGACAGGCTGACGTGGAAAGTGTGCTCAGAGCAAAATGGCCCCTTAAAACAATAAGACAGCTTCCCAGCATTTGGGGATGGAAGGCAGAGATGATGAATGAAATGTAATTTGGGATCAAAGAAAGTATGTCCTGTAGACATCCTGAAAGAGACTTCTTTATTCAGTCCTGAAAGCTTGAGGCAAAAACACTTTGCTTATTCTCTCAGGCTTGGGGTGCTGCAGAGTGCAGGGGACTGAGAAGCGCCTGCCCCTCCCACGCCCCTCCAGGCTGTTATGAGATCCCGAGATTGCCCTTCGTATTTAACGCCTCTGGACAGTGAATCTGCCGCAGATGCAGGACCATTCGGAGAGTAAGGCTGCAAAGCTACGGCAGGGTCCACAGAAATGCCCAAGCGCAGAGCCCGCTGCTGCTGGTGGCCGGGCTGGGACCCTGTCACCACGCAGATGTTTGCTCGTTGCCTGGCATCCGTCTGCCACTCACTGTCAGCACGGAGTGTCTGTGTGTTTGGTGCCTCTGCTGCCCTACGCCAGGCACCTACACGGTTTATCTCCCTGTGCCCCTACCAGCCCTTGGTGTTTCACGTAGATCTTGTTCTCCAGGTCTCGAACTAATTGAGGAGGGGCGCGGTGAGTCCCCAGGTCAGTGCCCCTCAGGCCTCGCCCCACTGCTTTTCTGTACCTCTGCTCAACTGCCGCAAGCGTTCTTATCTGTTCCTCCACCATCCCTCTCTCTCCTCCTCCCTCCCACATCTCTCCTAACCCATCCTTCTTGATCGTATTTATCCCACTTCCCACCTTCCAGTAGCACCTTATTTTTATCCCTTTCCCTCATTTCTCTTTGAGTTCAATTCAACCTCCATTTGTTGCTTGTTCAGTTCTGGGCTGTGTGTGTGGATCACACTTTAAAGTGTCTGATTTTGGGGAGGGCATAACCATGAAACTCGGCGATTACAGGAAATCATTATTGGAAGTCAGACAGAAACACGGTGTGGACTGGGATCTAAAGAGACGAGAGGGCTTCCCTGGTGGCGCAGTGGTTGAGAGTCCGCCTGCCGATGCAGGGGAAACGGGTTCGTGCCCCGGTCCGGGAAGATCCCACATGCCGCGGAGCGGCTGGGCCCGTGAGCCATGGCCGCTGAGCCTGCGTGTCCGGAGGCTGTGCTCCGCGGTGGGAGAGGGCTTTGGTCTTTTTTTAACCTTCTAAACTCTAAATATCTGGTTTAAACTTTGCTAATTTCTCAGTCACTAAAGGATAAAAGTCAACTTAAAATGTATGTTAAAAGGTATGAGAAAAGAATACCTTGAAAGAAAGAAATTCAGTTTTGTTACTTTTAAGTGGCTGGAGAAAATCTGCTGTTAGGGAAGGAAGAGGAGCCACCGGTCCAGACAGGAGCGTCAAGGAGCCAAGGGCATCAGTGCATCTTTCTCTCGAGTCCGGCCTGATCCTGGCTGAGGAAACCTTTACTCTCTGACTCCCCTTGTCCAGGACTCCTCCTCACATTCCTGTTGATGTTTGTTTTCCTTATAGTATTTTTCTTAATTTCTTCGGTTATAGTTTCCCATCTTTGATTCAATATATTTAATTCAAACCATGTTTTAGGCATGTTGACTATGACGTAGGTTTTTAAGTCATTTTCCCCCCATTTTATTTCTCTTGGCTGCTTTCCAATGACACATAGAGAGACACTTTCAGCCTTATAATATATATTCTATTTATATGGTTGGATACTTATGTCTGAACTTTCCAAATTTATGTCTAGTAGCCTTCCAAAGCATGATTCTTTGTCAAACTTTTTTTTTTTTTAATGAAAGCTTCTTTCTTTCTTTATTTAATTTTTGGCTGTGTTGGGTCTTCGTTTCTGTGCGAGGGCTTTCTCTAGTTGCAGCGAGCGGGGGCCACTTTTCATCACGGTGCGCGGGCCTCTCACTGTCGTGGCCTCTCTTGTTGTGGAGCACAAGCTCCAGACGTGCAGGCTCAGTAGTTGTGGCTCACGGGCCTAGTTGCTCCGAGGTATGTGGGATCCTCACAGACCAGGGCTCGAACCCGTGTCCCCTGAATTGGCAGGCAGATTCTCAACCACTGCGCCACCAGGGAAGCCCTGTCAAACTATTTTTAATTGTAAAAATAACATACCTGTTCCAGAAAATGCATCAAGAAGCACAAGTGTACTTAAAGAAAGAAGTAGGAAAATGTTCATTTATTGCGTTATTTGAAATATCAAATAAAACAAGCTAAATATCCATTATTTGATGATATTATTTGAGAATATATATTATTTGAGTTTATATAATATGTAAGGATATACATTGAGGTTAAATAAACTATGATATTCGTAATTAGAATACTATTCAGCAATTTTTTAAAAATGAAGTGGATCTATATACATTATCCAAAAACACTCGGTTTTACAGTGTAGAAAAAAATAGTTATGATATTATTTTATTCATTAAAAAATGTATACATAATAGAAAAACCAAATGCAAATGTATGCTATATAAGTATACAGAAAATAGTCTGCAAGAAAACACATGCCAAACTGCTCATGGTGTAGTCATGAATTACCTGTTTAATGAAACATTTAAAAGTTAAGTATTAAAAGTTACATATAGTAAACACTTTAAAGTGTGGAAAATTTTAACTGGAAAGAAAGCATTCTTCAATACCCTTAACTCCTTCTCAGTAGAGGTAAACACAATGGAAACATATACAATATACATATAATTGCAAATTGGAAATTTTTTACTTGCTATGGCATTGAGATCTACCCCTATGCTTTTTAATGGTAAGTTTCTTTGGTGCAATATTTTATTTAACTAGTCCCCTACTGATGGATATTCAGATTATTACTGTTTTTAATAAAGAAGAGAGTTTAGAAACAATATTCCAACAAATGTCCACAAACAAATATCTTTCTTATCTTTTCTAGTATAACATCAGGAAAAACTCCTAGAGTCAAAGGATAAATATTTAAAACTTGGATTTTATTTGATGGGTTAGACAGATTTGGCCAAATTTTTCTCAGAATGGTGTGGGAATGTTTCCCACACTGTCACCCAGACTTTCCACCTTTGTCAATCTGATAAGTAAAATAGCATCTTCTGTTGTTTTAATTTGCCTTTAAAAAACTTATGGGTGAAATTGAACATACTTTTCCTATGCTACTTGTATTTCTGTTTCTGTGAACCACTTATTATCATTTGCCCCCTCCCCTTTTTTTACATTTTTGTTTAACAGTGATTTGAAGCATTCTTTGTATAATAAGGAAATTAGCTCTTTATCATGTGAGTTAAAGTTAGAATCATTCAATGATTCATAATTACACAGTAAGCAGTTTTGTGTGTGTATTCCTATTCCACACTTTTTATTAACTATATTTTTATTGTGGTAAAATATTTATAACATATCATTTGCCATGTTCCCGATTTTTAAGTTTACAATTCAGTGGCATTAATTACATTCACAATATTATGCAACCATCATCACTATTTATTTCCAAAATTTTTCATTTCCCCAAACAGAAATCTTTACCCATTAAACAATAATTCCTTACTTCCTCCTTTCTCCAGACCCCTGGTAACTTCTGATCTAGTTTCTGTCTCTATGAACTTGTCTATTCTACATATTTCATATAAGTGGAAACATAATAGTACTTGTCTTTTGTATCTGGCTTATTTCACTTAGCATAATATTTTCAAGGTTCATCCATATTGTAGCATGTATCGAACTTCATTCCTTTCGATGGCTGGATAATATTCCATTGCATGTATAGACCGAACTTATTTATCCAGTCATCTGTTGATGGACGCTTGAGCTGTGAGTGAGGGGAGGTGCTGGAAGGGAGAGGCCTGGCCTCCACACCCTAACCCCTGCAGAGAGAGGCTCATGTCCCCAAGATGCCCAAAGAGTTCAGGCCAGGTGCTGGGGCCTGACTGGCACAGGAATTGCTAAAAAAGGAGTTGTAAACAGGGGACTTGGTGGGTGATTATGTGCACGGTGTGACTGCCTTGTGTGTCTCTCCATGCACCTGTGAGGAACAGCTCAGCTCTGAAGCTCTTCATTCCATCTGTTTACATTTGTGATGTTTCCAGAGCCTCATCTGTCAATCTTCTTAATTTCAGTGGCAGGAAATCATAACTGTAGCTGAAAATTACAGGGATTTAAGTCCCCTGACTCCTTTCATATGTAAATATGTAAAATCTATCCTATGTGTACATATACAGTATATATATATATATATATATATATATATATATATATATTCACACACACACATTACCATTATTGCCTTTAACAAGACTGCTATTATTTCTACTCATACTATTTAATGATGTTTATATTTCCTATCTGTAATTCTAAAATAAACATGGAGAACTGCAAAACAACAACAACAAAACAGAAAAAATAGAAAAAGGAGTGTTCCACCTTTTGACTATTGTTAATAATGCTGCAGTGGACACTGTCAGACAAGTACCTGTCTGAGTGCCTGCTTTCAATCCTCTTGGGTATACACCTAGGAGTGGAATTGCTGGGTCTTATGGTAATTCTGTTTAGCTTTTTTGAGGAACTGTCAAACTGTTTTCAGCTACATCATTTTACATTTCTACCAGCAATGTTTGGGGATTTCAGTTTCCCCACATTGTTGCCAACATTTGCTGTTTTCCATTTTTCTGAGTATAGTAGGTATGATGTGCTATTTCATTGGGGTTTTGATTTGCATTTCTCTGATGACTAATGATGTTGAATACTTTTTCATGTGCATATTGGTTATTTGTATGTCTTCTCTGGAGAAGTGTCTGTTGAAGTCCTTTGCCCAATTTTTAATTGGGATGTTGTTGAGTTGTAGGAGTTCTTTATATATTTTGGATATTAAACCTGTATCAGATATATGAGTGTCAAATATTTCTCATTCTGTGGGTTGTTTTCTCACTTTCTTGATAGCATCTTTGGATGCACAAAAGTTTTTCATTTTAATGAAGTCCAATTTATCTTTTTATTCTTCTGTTGCCTGTGATTTTCATATCATATTTTTTAAAAATTGCCAAATTCAAGGTCATGCAGATTTGACTCTATATTTTCTTCTAATAGTTTTACAGTTTTAGCTCTTAAATTTAGTTTTTAATCCATTTTGAGTAGTTTTTGAATATGGTGTGGATATCCAGTTTTCCCAGCACAACATGTTGAAGAGATCATTCTTTCTTTCATTGAATGATCTTGGCACCTTTGTTGAAAATCAATTGATTATAGATGTGTGGGTTTATTTCTGGGGTATCAGTTCTATTCTACTTGTGTAAATGTCTAACCTTATGTTAGTATCACACTGCTTTGATTACTACAGATTTGTAACAAGTTTTGAAATCAGGAAAAGGATGAGTCTTCCAAATTTGTTCTTCCTTTTCAAGATTATTTTGGCTATTCTGGGTCACCTGAAATTCTGTATGATTTTTAGCATGAGTTTTTCCATTTCTGAAAAAATACTGTTAGGATTTTCCCAGTGATTTCATTGAAACTGTTTATCACTTTGGATAGTATTGTCATCTTAACAATGTTAAGTCTTGCAATCAAGGAATGTGGATAAGACTTTCCATTTATTTAGGTCTTTAATTTTTTTCAGCAATGTTCTTCAGTTTTCAGTGTACAAATCTTGCACCTCCTTGGTTAAATTTATTCCTAAGTATTTTATTCTTTTTGATGCTATTTTAAGTGGAGTTCTTTTATTCTGGAATGTTTGCTGCTAATGTTTAGAAATGCAAATCATTTCATGAGTTGATTGTTCATCCTGAAACTTTGCTGAATTTGCTTCTTAGCTCTAATGGTGTTTTTGCGGATTCCCTAAGGTTTTCCAGATGTAATATCATGTCTTCTGTGAATAGAGATAGTTTTACTTCTTTCTTTTTTATTTGAATGCTTTTTATTTTCTTTCTCTTGCCTAATTTCTTTAGCTCTGTATGCTTTTATAGCATATATTTGAATATCAAAATATTTGATTTTTGCATTATGCGTGTACTCTCTTTTTCATGAAAAAATTTTGCAACCTGCTTTTATGACACACGAAATTATACAGCTGAATTTTCTTTGGCAACATATATAGATCTATCTCATTTAAAAATTGTTGGATAGTATTCTAATTATACCATACCACAGTTTATTTAACCATTCCACAAATAATGGATATTTAGGTTACTTTCAATTATTTGGAATTTATATTTTAACTTTATGCTGTCTTTTTTTCTTATGCAAAAGTTTCAAATCTTTTACGTAGTCAAATCCACTATACTTTTTTCCTTTGGTGCCTCTGGGTTTGGGGTTATGCATGGAAAGTCTTTCTTTACTATAAGACTATGTTAAAAATGTTCTTTTTTCTAGCACACTTGTTGATTTATCTTTTATGTTTAAATCTTTATACTTTTAGGAACTTATTTTGGCTTAAGGAATGTGGGAGGGATCCAGTTTCATTTTCTTCTAAATGGCTGTCTGGTTTTCCCAACATCATTCATCAAATAATCCATCAACTACGAGGTACTTATAAAAGAAATATAAAGTTCAAGTTGAAAAAGGACTAGGACATTTTTATTCCTAGGAGGGTTATGCAGACAAAGACTCATGCTCTGGAGCATGAGTCTCCTGAAAGAAGATGAAACCTACTTATCATTCAGAACTGAATTGGAGCCAGATTAAGAACAATTGCTCAGCCCAGTGTGTGAGACTATGGCTTCTAATTTGGGTTCTTTGCTCATTCCCTTTAATCCAAATATCCCTCCCTTTCTACTTTTCTCTGTGAAATCCAACTCAGTTACCACCTCAACCACAATGAAATATTTATTTGCTCTCCAAAAGTTTCTGGTTTTTCTCCTGCTTTACTTCAAACACACATATCAGGACATCCAGGAATCCTTTTTAACTGTCAGCTGAGAATAGAAACCTGAAAATGGGAGAGGGTTGACAGGAGATACCAGAGAATTGGGCTAATGCTGGAGACCAGTACATCGTATGGTATGAGGGTATAATTGGGAGAATTACGGGCATTTGTGAGTATAGGGTACTCAGTCCATGTAGAAATTAAGCCTAAAGACAAGAGTCTAAGGGCAAATCTGAGAGCAGCATTTACAAAGACTAGCCAGGAGGCAAAGAATAAAAACAAGGAAACATAGGACTTACTAATTTTTTAGTTTCCCACAATGCCTATCAGTTTCCCATGTTGGAGGACTTTAGCAAATATTTATTAATGAATGAATAAATGAATGAGTGAGGCAGTGCTGAACATAAAGTCAAACTCCAGTGTCCCTGTGATTAACAGATGATCTTGGGAAAGTCATTTAAACACTCTTACCAATTTTCTGAACTATAAAATGAAAGTAATAATATTGTGCAACCCCACCTCTGAGGATTGTCATCAGGACCAAAATAGAAATGTTGTTTAAAAATGTGTAAAGGCTTTGTCAATTGTCATCCCTCCATAAATGCTGTACCTAGGATCCTTCTTAGAGAGAGGCAGGATATACACATGTCCGTGTACAAATTTACATATTATTTCTTTTTGTTTTCTGTTTTTTCTCCTTTTAACACTCTAGTAACTTAATTTTCACTTATTTTAAAGAACAAATTCATCACTAGCTTATATAACAAAGATGCTGTAAACAGCAAATCATCACACATCCTGCTTTATGTCACCTCTGCCCACACAACTTCAGAGACTGAAGCTACAATTGTTTCTAAATACTGGAAAATCAAAATAATTACTTTATAAGTTATTGGAGGACATTTCAAATGTCACAATTCAGCACACAGAATTGTGAATTGTATTTTAAAAGAAAAATTTTACTTCTTAATCTTACTTGATTAAATGAGACATCACTGCAGAAAGCTGAAAGCCTCATCTTCTGGTTCTTTCTGGTATAAGGAAATCCTCCATGAAAATGTTAAGAACTAACCTGGCTGGATTGCAGAGCCTGGGACTTAGCATTAGAGTAGAATAAGGCAAGAGCAGAGATCAGATGAGACCAGCTCTAGAAGTACTAAGTAGTAGCCTTGATTTCCATGAAAGTTACAAAATTCATTCCTTCCTGAGTTATGATAAAAGTTTTTTTCTAAACTTTCAGGGAAATTTTGGTTCTGGTCTAAAACTTCACATATTTGGTATCTATCCAAGGACAAACTATTTTTGGAAGTTTTAGCAAATTTGTTCTCCCACTCCCGAATTAGTCAGTGAAACCAAAATAAAATTTTTCTGTCTTCAAAAACAAGTGTGTTTTTAAAAGTCAGGCACAAGAACTCCTGGAGAACATAAACCAATAACGTGGGAGGAAGTACTGGATAATGTCTGAAATTTCATTGGTTCTGAGGACCTCTAATAGACCATTTTCACCCAAATTTGAAATGTGTGGTTGCAGTTTGTTTCTATTTGTGGTACACAGTGCTCTGAAAGACATGAACACTTATGGAACAAATAAATAGAAACTGTGGAATATTTCCAATTACTCACAATATCCTTACATTTCTTTCGGTAAAATGTTTTCTAGAAAAAGTACATAAGCCAAAAATAATTTGACACACTAAAATAACTGTTGACTTACTTTTTCTGACTGTTCATTGAAAGGGAAAATTTCAGTGACACATCTCTGGGGAGCTAAGAGAAACTTAACTACAAAGCATTATCCAAAGCCAGAATTTAGAATATGTGCATTCGTGAGGTACAGGGAAACTTACGAGAATCGTGAAAATGTCACAATTGTGAAAGAGAGTAAAGAGATCTCACTTTAAAATCAATGATAAATATTAATTACGTACCTATCATTTGCATAATACATGATACTAGATATATTAAGCTGAAAAATGTATGAAATAAAATTTGTATTTTATGGCAAGACAAGAAGAATTTAAGCATAAAAAATTTTCTCTGCCTTTTGGCCTCCTATCTCCCCTCACTGTGCATTGTGTGTCTGCATTGTTCATCAAACAAACCTCTCCATTGGCAGAAATACCTGCTCAACCATAAAGAGCAACATTCTCCTAGCACCAACAAGACAACTCCTTAAAAGATAACGTTCCTTCTTAATGTTGTAAGGGGCCACAGTGACCTATGACCCACTACTCGCTTTGTATGTATACACCTGGATTGTGTAAACTGTCAGTAATATGTATGTCATTTGATGGATAACTCTCTGTCTCAAAACATTATGTAACTATGCTTTGACTTTTAATGGGTAGAATAGTTTTTGGAGCTTTCTGAGAGGCTGTTCCTGGCTTATAATCCTCACTTTGTTTCGAGTAAAATTTTCCATTTCTTTGTTAGATCAACATTAATTTTTCGTTGACAAATGGAAGTTACAGTGAATTAAGGACACATTGTGTTTTGACGTTGGAAAAAATGAGATATTATTAACACTGTAGTATCTGTGATAGGGGCTAAGCACTGTGCTTGGAACTGTATAAATGGTGACAACACTCATAGGAAAGATGGCACTTCAGACCTGAATCTTTACCAGGTGAACTGTTTAGCCGAAAGACAGGTTCTCTGCTCTCCTCTTACTCCTCATAGGTAAACAAGTACAAGAATCTTCACCAAAAATATTTTAATCATGCAAATACGAAGTGTCAGACACTTTTATAAATATAATTTCTTCATAGGGCTATGTTTATTTAACTTGTTTTGTCTATCACTAGAGCATTATGTAGACATAAGATTTTAATCATCTTTCCTGATGATGACTAAGTTTTAATTCCCCATACTTATCATATATGCGTTTGGTTCTATAAAAACACAATTTGGAGGCTGCCTTTTGGACAGAATTCCACAGAACCATATTCCTGTACCTAACCCATTGTTTCTGCTTATATTCCCTTACTATGGGTATTGATGACTTTTAGTGGCAATTATATATTTCTCTTTATTTCTAACTTTTGACCCAGACACAGTAAACATGACATAGCACCTACTCCTGCATGTCTAGGCCTACACAAATTGGTGAGGCAAAGATAAGCTTGTTCTACTTCTTCCTTCTAAATATTCACTCTTACCTTTCCATAGAGCACCCTTTTCCCCCACTCACTGTTATTCCTGGAAGTCAAGGTCTCCTACGGAAGCACACCTCTTAACCTGACAACCTCACTCCCCACCAACCCACTCCAATATAACCTCATGAAGTTCAGAATTCTATTTCTTAAGACCATTGCTCCCCCTGGTTTATACTGGGTAATCATAGATTATTTCTACCCTAAAGTGTAAGCAAGTCCTTTAACCTATCAAGTACACCATCATCTTTGTCCCCTTGTAATAGGCAAGAACCTTTGTATTCTAAGTTAATCACTAAAGGGATGTTGCCTATAAGTTTAAATTATACATAATGGCCCATCTCTGGGAACCCTGCCTCCCAGGTAATGAGCATTAAGCTAAAATACCTTTGTTTAGCTCACAGGAAACATCCTGACCAGGCCCACCTGTGAATGACTGCAGGGAGGAAGAAATTAACACATTCCCCTCCAGAGGCTGATGGGAACCAGGAAGTGTTTGATTTTACTGCCTCCTCTTTTAATATAAAAGAAGCCTGAATTCTAACTCAGGCAAGATGGTTCTTTGGGACACTAGTCCACCATCTTCTTGTCTGGCTGACTTTCCGAATAAAGTTGGTGTTCCTTGCCCCAACAACTCGTCTCTCGATTTATTGGCCTGCTGTGCAGCAAGCGGTACAATCTTGGACTTGGTAACACCTCCAATTATTTTGAAAAATGTTAATCTTTGGAAAAAAGACTTGCTGAACGATTTGAATAACAGTATTTTAATGTGTTATTAAAACAGTGACTATGTATGTTAATAATACTTCAACAAACTTGAATTAGACAAAAATGTGACTAATATTTGCTGGGTGCTTTGTAGAGACCACCCTGTACAAGAGCATTACATGCATATTTCGTTTAGTCAAATAGCTCCCTGAAATTAGAAATAGTAACAGTTCCATTTTTACAAATGAGGAAACTGAGCCCTAGAGAACTTAAAGATCACTCCCTTAGTAAGATGCAGAATTCAAACCTCCATGACTAATTCCAGAACCCTGGCTTACAGTTTACTATACCTGTTAAAATACATGTCAACATAATAACTAAATGTAGTGTGTGAACCTTGATTGGATCCTAGATGATGGAAATAAAAGCGGCAAAAAAGACATTTGGGGGACAATTTGGAAATTTTTTGCAAATATGGAATTACTATTAGTTTTCTTAAGTGTAATAATATAATTGTAGTTAGGTAGGAAAATGTCCTTATTTTTAGCAATGAAGTATTTAGGAATGAAGTTTCATTATGTCCTCAACCTACTTTCAAATGCTTCAGTTAAAAAATGTGTGACACACACACAAGCATGCACCCTCACACAGAGCAACTAACTGTTGGCATAATGTTAACCGCTGTTGAATCAATGTGAAGGGTACCTGGATGTTCACTGTACTAGTCTTTCAACATTTCCCTAGGTTTGAAATTTTTTTAAATAATATGTTGGGGGAAATGCACATTTAGACAAGCCTCTTAAGAAATAATTCATAGAATCTCAGGAAATTTTAAAGATTTAAAATTTTCATGAGATTTTAAAGATCAAGTGGAGTCTTACACCATCTTTTTCTTTGCTGCTACTTAAATGATTTTATTTCACCAACGGTATAAACAAGATTACACCATACACAATGTACAAATAAGCATTAAAAACTATGAAAGTGTATGTATTGTAGTATCAGCATAGGGACTGGTATTAACAGAAAATTTTACTTTCCTTACAGTTTTACAACGATCGTGTATTTTCAGAAAAATGTCATAAAATTTTCTTTTTCAATTCCACTTAAAAAAAAGAAAGAGAGAGAGAGAAAGCCCTAAAAATTCCTTATTGCCTCCTGTCCCTCTGGTGAAAACTGTATGTCCTGGAAATCAGTCTTTATTCTGTTCGTGTCCCTCCGCAGGTGGAATTTTGAGCTATAAATAGGAACCTGGGATTCCACCGCTGGTTCTGTGCACGGAGCTGTGCTGCAAACAATAATTAAGCACGACCGAGAAAAGTTAATGTTTTACAAAGAAGCAAGTGGCGGCCGAAAACAGTTCGATTCTTGGATTTGGAATGCATCCTTTGGTGCCCAAATCTCCGGCCAACCTAGAACGCGAACGCAGGTTACGGGATCCCCAGGCACAGCAGCGTTCCCAGAGGCAGCGGCGGCCGGAGGCTGGTTTTCAGGGAGTATAACGTCCCCCTCCTCCTCGGCCATTCCGGATCTAGGTGTCGGGGCATCTGCCAATAGTAAGCGAGAGGCGAGGCCAGTCCATCCTGCCCCCTCTGCCAATCGGGAGCGAGGGGGCGGGACCGGGAAGGCCTGCCGCTGGCCGTGGAGCCCTGGAGCTAGGAAGAGGGGTCCGCCCTCTGCGCCTCGGCTAATTGAAAGCGAGGGGCGGGTCCCGGGGTGGGTCCCGGAAGGCGGTGCCAGGCGCAGGTGCGAAGGCTGGGCGGTAGGGCTGCGGCCTCCGCCGGCGGGCAGTATGGAGGACGTGAGTTCGCGGATGCTGGTGGCGAGCGACAGGCCCGGAGCCCACTCTTCCGGTGCTGGGCGCGCTGGGCGGAGACGGGGGTGGGGGCAGCCCTGGCCGGAGGGGCGCCTCTTGCGCGGGGCTGCCCGGGCGCGGGGCTATGGGAGGAGGCACCGGGGTGGCGTCGGGGTCCGGGGCAGCGTCGGGGTCCACGCCGGCCCGGGGCTTATTTTCCTGGCGGAAGGCCGGGCGGGCGCCAGCCCGGTGCGGGCGCGTGTCGAGTCCCGGAACTGGGGCGGCCCGAGGTGCGCGCGGGGCCCCGGGCGCGGGGTCGCTCGGACGCCCTGGCGCAGGGGCGAGTCCCCGTCCTCTTGGGTCCCGGCCTTGGCCCTGAGGGCTGTGACTTGGAGCGGCTGCGGCAGACCTGTCGTTATCATCACCCGAAAACCTACATTGGAGAAAAACAATGTCGTGATGTTTTGAATCGAGGCATGGTAGGAGTGAAGGGATTTTTAAATCTCTTTACTTAGATGGATCCAAACCAGATTATTTAAAAACCAGTGCACTAGTTACAGTGTATATAGTGTACAGAGTGAAGAGTAATTGCAAAAATCTTTGCTTAAATGTATTAAAACATTTTTAGGAAAAGAATGTATTTGTGCCCAGAATTAACTGGGTTACCCATTGGCACAAAATTCTTGCTCTTGAAAAATGTAAAGTTGATAGTTATATTAAAGCACTGATTTGAGTTAATAGATTAATAGGAATATTACTGTGATCCTACCACTGAATGAGGTGCATCAGGCAAGACACATGAAACAAAGTTCCAGCCCTACACAAGACCTTAGATTCTTGTGCAAATAGTGACTATAGTTCAATTATCTTGACTAAATAAAGACCGAACAATTTCTAATGATAAGACTAAAAAATTCTATTTTTTTTTTCAGTTGAGAACATGGAAAGCTAACTGTAACACCTGGAAGTAGATTTGAGACTCATATATATTTAAAGAAAAACTGATTGTTTCTAAATCTTTTAAGAGTGAGATTCATGAACTGACAATGTGTGGAGAAAATGAGTAAGAGGAAAATTAGAGACACATCAAAATGTGTGCAGTAAATGCTTCTTGGTTGGTGCTAAGCTGCCCCAGGGTTCTTGGGTCTGTAGCTTTTAGCGTTAGGATTAGTACAACCCTAGAAATTTGTTTCACCAAACAGTTGGAGAGTAATGTTTCACCAATAGCTACATAGCTTTAGATCTGAGCAAGTCACCTGCTTTTGGTATTTTGTGGGTATGGTTTCTACCACTCAGTAGTAAGCTAAAAACTGTGTGCCATGTCTTAGGCCCAGACACCTAAATGAGTTAAAAGAGGCAAAGGCTTTTTAGTTAACGATTCTTTGTTTGCCAGTGGGTGAACCAATTGTGGCTACTTTAAGGAAGAAAGGGATTTATTTGAAAGGATATAGGGTAGATGAACACCTAGGCCTCTGAAAGGATCCAAACAAGGGCAGCTCAAAGGATCCAGAGACAGGGGTCCTTTCAGAATCTGTCCTGGGATGGATCGCCTCAACCATGGACTCCGTTTGCTTTGCTGCTCTGAGAGAGAGTTGGATTGGCCCAGCCCTTTTTGGTTCCATGACCACCCCAGGACAGAGGGTGAAGAGCATCAAAGGATGTTCCCCTTGAGACTTAATGCAGAGGTAGACATTGGGTCCCCAAAGGAAGTAGCTATTGTCACAAAAGAAGAGGGAGGAGATGGTGTGGAAAAAACAACAGCTATCTTCACTTGCAGATGGTGAGTTCCAAAGGGTGCTGTTTGTATGGTTTTCCCACATTTCTTATAGGCTCCAAAGGGCAGTGTATTTGATGTAGTCACCAAATACACTGTATTTCATGAACATTGAATAAGTGACATAGAAACCATATTGTCCCCAGCCCCTTCAGTGTAGTCAGGGAAAACAAAAGGCATACACATAAAGGAAACAATACAAGGCAGCATAAGAAAGATTCCAAATTAATATTATGGGCAGTAATTTATTAGGAGTTTTAAAGTAGAAAGAAAACACTTGGCAGGACAAGTTTTATAGAGAATGTAAGTTTTGGTTGGACTTCGAAAGATGAGTTGGATTCTGAAAAAGATAAGAAAGGGTATTTGTGGGGTATTCCAGAAAGCTCATGCAGGGTAGAGGAGAAGGTGCATGAAAGGGAACGAGTGGGAGATAAAGTAGACTATTGTCTTACAGTCAGGGGTTCAATGCTACCTTTTAAAAAGTTCCCAGATCCCAACTGTTCAAGAAGTTGGGCCGTCTTTCATTCACTCAACACACATATTGAGTACCTGCTGTGTATCAGGTACTAAAGGTACAAAGAACGTAGTATAATGTAGAGTCCTGCCCTTGTGAAGCACACCTTATTCGAACCACTTTGATACCTTGTCCTTCCTTCTGCCTGAAAGAACCAAAAACCTGTATATAATATATGAAAAAACAGGCGCAGCCGCCACCGGAAGTGGACTTCGCCTGCCAAGATCGGTTTCACGGGGAAGGTTATCAGGAAGGCTATGAAGAAGGAAGTAGTTTGGGTATGATTGAAGGGAGACAGTATGGCACGTTGCATGGAGCTAGAATCGGATCTGAGATCGGGTGCTACCAGGGTTTTGCTTTTGCTTGGAGATGTCTCCTGCACGGCTACGCCACTGAGAAAGAAAGCAAAAAGATGAAGGTCTTAGAATCGTTGATTGGAATGATTCAGAAATTCTCTTATGATGACCCTACTTATGATGAAGACTTAGAATTAGAGGGAAATTTAAGCAGCTTTGTTCATGACTAAACGTCCAGCCTGACTTTAAAACTAGTGCAGAAGGTTCCAGACTTTCATTTTGAGGATGACAGACGCACAAAGACAAAACATCAGGGAACAGATGTTCGCTTGTCAAGTGTTTAAAAATGTGATTAAAGGCAAAACAATGATGGGGGATTCATTGTTTTGCAGGGAGGGTTCCAGCTTGGCCGGTGAAAGGGCTTCCTTCTCCCGAGGGCTTCCTTCCCCCGAGATCTGCCAGGTAGCCTCGGTGCCCCCCACGGTGCCCCTCCACACAGGCCCGCCCTTTGTTGGGCCCTGTCTGCTCTGCAGCGTGAACGCGGCCCTGGCAGAGCCCTCACCAGTCTGATTTTCTCTGGTCCAGGGTCCAGGCCCCTGGCTCATAGGTTCTTGTCACCTGGCAGGCCTGGCTGGATCTAGACTCAGGTTGGCCCTGGATAGGATAAACCTCCCCTTTACCCCCCCGGGCTTTGGTCAGCTCTCAGAGGGACAGTTTTTTTTTAAATGAGAGCCACAGGGTTGACACGAAGCAGGTTAATGGGAAGGAGTGATGCGTACTGTGACATTTATTGACCCTTGAGATGTGCCAGTGCTGTGACCTGCTTCTCATGTTTTATTTAGTCCCTTCAAAAGCCCATGAGGTAGGCGTTATTCCCATTTTATAGACAAGGAAACTGAGACCAGCCCAAGAAACTGCCTGGTCCAAGGGCAGTGGACGGCAGAGCTGGGACTCCAGCCCTGTCTCCTGCTGCCTGCTCTGGAATGCGTAGTCGCACCCACAGTCTCGGGGTCCCTGCTTGCAAGTCCCCGCTATGCCCCGTGGAGCCCTGGGGCATCTCATGTGGCCATGGACGTGGGCGTCTGGCTGAGAGGAGGAGAGGCCAGCCCTGTCCCCAGGGAGCCAGGACTTGCTCTTCCTCTGTCCCCGGGTGGGTGGGGCTCTGCAGCATCAGAAATGGTCAAGGGGTGGAGACTTTAAGGTCACTGTTGTATGTGCAGAAACTTTGGAGCCTTACTGCAGCCTTCCTTCTAGTGTGAGTTGTTCTGTCTTCTGCCCGGACTTAAAAGGCATCATCTAGATGTACATGGTTCGTGGCCTCAGGTGCGCCTTTGTCACAGACACCAGCAGTCTCTGGCTGGTGCGATGGAGGGGCTTTTGTTGTCGTTTTCCTGGGTGATTTTTTGTACTTCCTAAGCTATCTGTTTGGATGATGTATTATTTTTATAATTGGAGAAAAAAATAAAGAGTATATTTTAAAGCAAAAAAAAAACCCCAAAATGAAACAAAACAAAAAAATATATGAAAAAATACTTGTTGAGATCACAGACATCAGGTGATGAAGGACAGTGATCTTGGAGAGATGGGAAGCAAATGACGTGAGCCATATGATTGCCCCAGCTCACTGCCTTGAGAGAGTTTTCGGGGTGGGCAGAGGAAGGGGGACCAAGTGGGGCTTCAGTAGACCCCGAGTTGAGGAGATGGAGCTGAATCTGGGGATACCGAAGCAGCTGGAGTTCACAAGACAGAGAACCCAGAAAGGAGAGCGCTGTGCAGAGGGAGAGCTCGGAAGAGGTGCAGAGTCCCCTCAGGTATTCAGCTGAGTCCTGTTCTTCGTGCCTCTGAGGAAACTCCCTGAGGACTGGGGAAAAAAACACTCAGAAAGACCAGAGGGAGCAGTACTGTCATGCAGGGCCAGGAGTAGTGCCTGTTCTTCCAGCCAGACTGGAAACCTCATAATCACAGGGTATTAGGTTTTCAGAAAGGTCTTGCATCACTTGTGGGGAATAATTAGCACTAGACCAAACATGGTATGGTCCCACCTAAGAAAGCACCTTAAAAGAAAGACCAAAAAGATCAAACTGTTTCAAGTGACTTAACTGAATCCCAGAACAAAGCTCAGTAATATAGGAATACAAAAATGTCCAGCACCCAAAGAGGTAAATTTTGCAATGTCTGGCATCCAGTCCAGAATTACCAGGCACTGCTAATTATGTGATTTAGCGGAGGTGTTAGGTAATGCTATGGTGGTAATCATTTTGCAATATATAAGTGTATCAAATCAACTCATGGTATGCAAACTTACACAATGTGACATGTTAATTATATTTCAATAAAGTGGAAAAAATGGTCAAGCATGCAAAGAGGCAGGGAAATATGACATAATGAGTCAATTAAAACTGATTCAAAAATGACATGCTAGAAATAGCAAACAAGGACATTTAAAAAAATTATTATAACTGTTTTCTATATGTTCCAAAGGTTAAAAAGACACATGGGAGATATAAAACAAACCCACTCAAACTTGCAGAAATAAAAACTACAATGTCAGATGAAAAAGGAACAGCATTGAGGCATCAGACAAGGCAGCATTTTTGCTAAGACAGACACTTGACAGGTGGGGAGGGATGAAGAGGCACAGAGACTGGAAGGATGGCCTGGAGAGGTTCATGGACATTAATTAAGGGAAGAGCCGTAGAGGTGGGACAGCCTCTAACTGAGAAAGCTAGAAACAGAGGAGTCTTGAAGAGATTAGAAATCATCAGAATTGCTCCATGAGTTATGGCAAACTAAACAGGAAGCTATCTAGGCATTGAATAAAAAAAATTGCAGCAGCATTGAATGCCTGGGAGTGGAAATTGAGAAGCCCATTCCAGATCTGATCATTTCCCAGATTGCTGTATTATCTTTTTAATCCTGGTGCACAGCAGCCTGCCCTTACACCATTGGTCCCCCTCTCTACCCCTTCCAAAGTGAAGAGCCCATATCCTCTGTCTCCAAATCCAATTCTCAGGCTTCCCCTTTTCCCACTAAATTTTCATTTCCCTCTTGTTCTAGTGCAATTATCTAACCTAAATTTTTTGCATCATTTGTGCTATTCATTTGCTAATTTATTATGTACTGCCCCATAATATGCCACACACTATATTCTATTTTGCATTCTTATATTGTTCAATCCTGCATGCCTTTATCCTAACCTCCCCGATGAAAATGTCATCTCCTTTTGAATAGGGACTGTGTCTTACATTCTTTTATCTCAGGAACAGTTTTCAGTAAGGCTCTGAGACTGAGAGATTGTTTTATGCACCAGATACCTAAGATGCTGTTCCTGTCAAGACCCTAACTTTAAACATGACTAACAAGATTTTGAGGTTGCAGCTCAGCCTTTGCTGGCTACTTCAGTGACATGGCAACTAGTTGTTTTCATTGAGAATCTGGTATCTACAAACTGAAATCTCGAGGGTCTATCAGGGTGATCTGTTTCTATTAACACTCTAACATATTTCTCTCATGATTGAAAGTTTGTTTAAGACCTCTTAGTAATGCCTCAACCAGCTTTCCAAAATTTTGTGGAACACCGAGATATAGTTTAAGAATTGCAATCATATGTAATTTTTATCAATAATATAAATAATGTTGGGGACTACCCTGGTGGTCCAGTTGTTAAAACTGCGCTTCCCACTGCAGAGGTCACGGGTTTGATCCCTGGTAAGGGAACTAAGATCCCACATGCTGCACGGCACAGCCAGAAATGTAAATATATGTGTGTGTGTGTGTGTGTGTGTGTGTGTGTGTGTGTGTGTGTGTGTAATGTTAAATAAATCAATATCTAAGTTTTGAGGGCTTGAAGAAAATTATTTGAAATTAATGAGATTAATAATTGATAATTAATGAGATTATTTATACATAATCTCATTTTGACTTACCTCATTTTGAGATAAAGAATTAAGATTTCTTCTACTTGTTTTAATAATTGTTTTTACCAGTTTACAGTAGTCATCAAGAAGTTTATGGTATTTTTTCAAAATTACCTTTAGGTAGGGAGTGTGTTTTCTTGCCTATAATTTGTGTAATGAATTTTAAAGCTTTATAGTTTAGTAGATTTGTCTTGGAAACATAATCCAGAGAGTGGTGATTATAGCTTGCTTTTTTCTGCACCTCAGGGTTCCTTGGATCTCATCCAAAGTATTGAAGATGACCCCCTTCTGGACACCCAGCATCTCCCACATCACTCATTACACGCTCATTTTAGGCCCAGATTCCAGGCTCTTCCTACAGTCATCATTGCAAATCTTCTCTTGTTGATACATGTAAGTTGACTGGGAGAAAGTGATCCATCCAAAGGCAATGTTTTTCAAAAATTTATAACCTCTTCAGAGGGCAGTTTGGCTATATCTATTAACATTTAAAGTGTGCATACATTTTTACTCATATCTCTACTTCAAATAATTTATTGTAGACATATTTGCACACATGTAAGGATATCGTTTATGATACCAATGTTGTCTGTAATATGAGGAAACTACAATCTGCCACCATCCAGAAGATGCTTTGTATGTCCTGTCCATATGAAGGAATGCTTATACAATATTAAAAGAGAAACTTAGAAGAGAAACTTGGGGTGGATGTGTACCCTTCACGGTTCATTGTTGAATGGAAAAAAATGAGGTTTACAGTGGTGTGTACAGAATGTTCCTGTTTGTACATTTTAAAAGGGTGTTGAGAGAAGTGTGTATATGGGTGATGTTGTGACTTATAAGAAATATATTTGGTCATTCAGATGATCAAAATATAGTTCTCATATGTCTTTGGTCTTCATCCATGGTTTCTGGCTCATAGCTCCCAAAACCCTTGGAATTTCCTGAGTGATAAGAGCAATGGGAGCATCTTTTGTTATAATTTTTGGTCTTTTGTCCTCAGTCCCTAAAATCGCTTCAAAGTCATAAAGGTGAAATGGGTGTCTTGATATTCATAACAACCCCTTTCCACCACTGCTGTATTTATGTTGGTGAGGTGACTCTGGAAAGCACCTAAGGATGGGGGCTTTTGCCAGGGGAACCAAGCAGGAACAAAGGGTTGGAACTTTCAGTCCCACGCCCTGGCCTCTGGGGATGGGAAAGGGGCTGGAAGTTAAATCATCCACCAATGGCCAATGATTTAATCAACCAGGCCTATGTAATGAAGCCTCCATAAAGACCCAAAAGGAGGGGGTTCAGAGAGCTTCCAGGTTGGTGAGCTAGAACACTTGTTATGAACCGCTGCCAGGCCCCCAGACTTCACCAGGATAGAAGCTCCTTTGTTTGGGAACTGGCAGGAAGTATGTCTTCATCGGGCTATTGATTTGTATCTTTTAATATCCTTTGTAATAAATTGGTAATGTGGTGAGTAAACAGGTTTCCTGAGTTCTGTGAGCCAGTCTGGCAAACTAATTGAACCCAAGAAGGAGTTGATGGGAACCTCTGATTTATAGCCTGTCAGTCAGAAGTGCAGGTAACAACCTGGATTTGCAAGTGGTATCTAAAGTCCAAGGAGGGGGTTGTGGGAACCTCTGATTTGTAGCCAGTGGGTAAGAAGCACTGGTGACAACTTGGACTTGCAGTTAGCATCTGAAGTGAGGGCAGTTTTGTGGGACTGAGCCTTCAACCCCTGGGATCTGATGCTCTCTCCAGGTAGTGTCAGAATTGAGTTGAGCTGTCTTCTTCAAGACACCCATTTCACCAGTTGAGCTCCCAGTTGGTGTCAGAGATTTGCCACCCCCCTCCGCCGTCCCCTCCCCCCCACAAACACATTGGAATTGGTACTGGAAACTTTTAACATTTATTCCTGTATTCTGTAATAGAATATTTCCAGAAGCATTCGCAAGACCCTTTTTTAAATTTATTTTTTATTTTTATTTTTATTTACTTATTTATTTTTTGCGGTAAGCGGGCCTCTCACTGCTGCGGCCTCTCCCGTTGCGGAGCACAGGCTCCGGACGCGCAGACTCAGAGGCCATGGCTCACGGGCGCAGCCGCTCCACGGCATGTAGGATCCCCCCGGACCGGGGCACGAACCCGTGTCCCCTGCATCGGCAGGCGGACTCCCAACCACTGCGCCACCAGGGAAGCCCTACAAGACCCTTTTAATGCTAGTTGCACTGAGCGCCTCAATGGAAGGGACACCTAATATATTTTAATGTTTACTTTTTGTACTATTTGAATTTTTTTTATCATGTATTACTTTTTAAGTTATAAAAACAAAAAAGATACAAATAAATCTACATATGTTGACATGGAAATTTATCTATTTATTTACACCTAGGAAATAGTGTTAAGCAGAGAAATCAGTGTACTGTTGCCCCATGTTTTATATGATAAAATTACAAATGTCTGGGGATTTTTAAAAATGTGTGTTGCAACCACTAGATAAATAAATCCTGGAGATCTAATGCATAGCATAGTGATTATAGTCAACACTAATATTATAAATTTCAAAGTTGCTAGGAGACTAGATATCTTAATTGCTCTCACCACAAAAAAGAAATGGTAATTATGTGACATGATACAAGTGTTGGCTAAAGCTATGGTGGCCATCATTTTGCAATATACGAATGTTTCAAATCAACACATTGCACACCTTAAACTTATACAGTGTTATGTCAATTATATCCCTCAATAAAAATAAATAAAGTTCAACGTCATAAAAACAAAACAAGACACATGTATGAATGGTCTTGTAGGCTTACTGGGGGCTCTGCTCCAAGTCTGTTAATTATTTCCTCATTTTGGTTACTGCAGTCTCAAACACTAGGGGCTGTAGTTGTTCTTTGCGGCAATGTGAAAGATCAAAAGAAGGCAGATTCTCGCCACTCCTTGGGTGTTCATTAGGGGGTGGATGTGGTTGAGGACTGGCCCAGGTGCTGCTCCAGTGAGGTGCACTGTGGAAGACTTGCGCTCAGAACTGAGTGCATTGAGGACAGAGGTGCACCTGTTTTCCTCATGTAGATCTAGTAAGTGGCCTGATTCTGCCATGGCTTCCTGATCCCCAAATAGCAGCTGAAGCGCTTCTTTCCTTGTGCCTCTTTGTATTGATACAATTTATAAATTATATAATTATAAATTATATAAAGAGTATAACATACTCTTTATGTATGTACAGTACACACACACACCACTTAAAAAAAACTTTTTATGTTAAATTGCCTGCCTTTGATACTGTGGGATTGATTGCCCTAATTTTAGGACTAAGAAAATCTTACGTTAAAGAACAAGAAAACCTAATGTCTTTATATACTACTTTGTATAAAATGGATCAGTTGGGTTCAATGTACAGTATGTTACAGTAGAGGGAATATGTTGACTTTTCCACTTTTACTTTATGAGGATGTGCATCTTGAGCTGCTATAGCAAATATTACTGCTCTTGACAAACCACATAAATTTTAAATAGATTTATTACATGCTAAGATTGGCTGCTATTGGATGCTTGGTGATGGATGTTAATGACAGCATTTAAAATTTTCTTTGATTTTTTTTAAAAATTATAGAATAATACTGCCTTATGGTTAACAAGTAAAACATTACCAGAGTATACAAAGATACAATCTTCCCTTTTCTCTGCTTCACCCCTTCTCCCTGAGTTAATAAATGGGGTCAGTTCACTGTATCTCTTTCAGTGTCTTTTGTTAAGTTCATACAAATGTATACAAAAGGATTACCACGTTATAAAAGGATGTCCCCCATTTCCAGAAAAGAAAAGATTGGATAATATGGTATTTATTACTCAACAGCAGTGTTCCTCAAACTTGAGCATGCACCAGATACCCTGGCAGGCTTATTACACTACAGGCTGCTCGCCACATGCCCAGAGATTTTGATTTGGGGCCTGAAAATTTACATTTCTAACTGGTCTGGAGATCACACTTTGAACTACTACTTTACACCTTACTTTCTTTAATCTTAACATATCATAGGTATCCACCCAAACTAATACATAGAGCTTTAGTTAATTCTTTTTTTTTTTTTTTTTTTTTTTTGTCTGTGTTGGGTCTTTGTTGCTGCACTTGGGCTTTCTCTAGTTGTGACGAGAGCGGGGGCTACTCTTCATTGTGGTGCACGGGCTTCTCATTGCAGTGGCTTCTTTTGTTGTTGAGCACGGGCTCTAGGCATGTGGGTTTCAGGAGTTGTGACACCAGGGCTCAGTAGTTGTGGCTCGTGGGCTCTAGAGCACAGGCTCAGTAGTTGTGGCACCCAGGCTTAGTTGCTCCATAGCATGTGGGATCTTCCCAGACCAGGGATTGAAACCATGTCCCCTGCATTGGCAGGAGGATTCTTAACCACTGTGCCACCAGGGAAGTTAATTCTTTTATAGCTGAATAACATTCTATTATGTGAGTGGGTATACCTTAATTTATTCAAATATTCTGCTATGGATGCATACATATACTTGGGCAATTTACAGTTTTTTTCAAATACAGAGAACACTGCAGTAAATATATGTGTCCATATATCCTAGGTACTGTGCTTTTACTTCTGAGTGATAGGGTCCTAAGGTAGGATTTCTGGGTCAAGATATTTCCAAATTATTTTTCAGCAGCACTTCCCAGACCAGTCGGCATTTTATGAGACTGTCTGTTTGCCCATATGTTGACATCAATCTTTTAAATTTTTGTCAATCTAATTGGATAGTTATTCTTGTTCTCTTAAAACTGAAGCTAGAAATAAACTTTTTTAATTCATGATTTTTATTATTTAGTTTTGAGGTGCTAAATTAACTGTTTTTACTCTTTTTAATAAAAGAGAAGTGGGCAGGAAATTGAATTTAACATTAAGTACTCATCTTTATTAGATGGGATTTGGGGTGATTTTATCTGCTTCCCAAATTTTCTGCAAATTTTTCTCCAGATTATCTGTTTAAAAAGTTTGTAAAAATGGCAAAAAAGAAAGTATTTTTAAACTCATAAAAGTAGGATACTGAAAGTCATAGGTATAAGAATATGTGCTGGGGATGGTCATTATTGTTTCTTAAATCCAAATATTGAATATTAATTCTACTGTTTTCCTTTCCACCAGATTGTGTTTGTTATTTTAGCATTTTTAACAGGTGTGCTTTGTTCTTACCCCAATCCAATTGAGGACAAGTGCCCAGGAAACTATACCAACCCATTGAAAGTTCAGACAGTCATAATCCTCGGAAAAGTTATTTTGTGGATTCTGCATTTCCTCCTTGAACGATACATCCAGTATCACCACAGCAAAGTAAGAAACCGAGGCTATAACAAGATCTACCGGTCAACAAGGCATCTTAAAAGCCTTGCGCTGATGATACACTCCACTGGTAAGCCCAGTTGTCTCACTCAGCTATTCGGCGGCTTGCTTGAGTGTAATAAATGACAGCAGAAAGAAAATGTTAAGTTTGATTTTATAATCAAATACATGCTCTCATTTTTGTGAGAGTGACGTGGCCACTAAAATTAGGATCAGCTTAATGTCTTGAAGTTTTTCTTATATTTCCCTTGGAAATCTGTATTTGTTATGTAAGGGAGGAAAAATATTCCCTCTGCCCTTCTAGGTTCTTGCCTGAGATTCCACCAATAAAGGACAGATTAACAGGAGAAAAACGAATAGAAGTTTAATAACATTATACCTCCTGTATACATGGGAGAGACCCAGGAAAGCAGAGTAACTCCACAATGGCCTAAGCCACCCTCTCAAATAATATCTCCAGCTAAAGACCAAAGAAGATGGGGAGGGTTGTGGGAGGGGCGATAGTTCTGGGAGGTGACCAGGAAAAGCACAGTAAACAAGGGTAAGTTTGTTATGCTTGCCTTCTGCATTGATTAGAGTTGCTAGAGATTTAGAGTCATCCTGGTACAGAGAGGGATATAACCTTACAAATGGAGATTTCCCTTATAATTGTAAATGTCTCTTATAAAAGGTAATTCCTACTTGGTTTTCAGAGCTTCATCTGTGTCTGCCGTTTCTTAAAAATAATCAGCTTAAAATAATCCTTAAGACAAAGGAGGCATATTTTGGGGTAGCATTTTCTGTCCCCTTCATTATGAGCAAGTTACCCCTGTGTGAAATGTGGACTTTTTCCGCCTTTTGATACTAGCAGACTTACTCATTGCAAGGAGATATACAGCTGACGCTAGTTGATACTTGTAGGATGAGGGGATTGTTTTATTTTAAATGAAGCTCAGTGCTTTTCCCACAGTAAGAGAAAGACTGTTATATAATAAGATGTATTACTAAAGCAGAAAACCTGGAAAACAATTTATGAAGGCAAGGTCAGAAAGTCCATCCAGGATGCAGACAATTTAAAGGCTTAATGGAATTAAATTGAACTTCTTTAGGTATTTTTGCCTAATTGTCAAGGTTTCTACCTTTTCTAAAAAGCCCTCTTTTTCAATTTGAGTCCAGAATAAATGTTTGAACATTTTGAAACCAAATTAGAAATTAATTTTTCCCCAGAAAAACAGCTCTACAGAATTTAATGTTTTTCCTGTGTTCTGGTAGTGCATTTTCTTAAAGGGCAGGCTCTGAGTTCATCTGCTCAGCGAGGCTGTTAATGGGAGCAGGAGGGCCCAGCGGTTGCAGAGAAAGAAGCGTTGTATTGGAGTGGCTGGTCTTGAAGCACCTCCGAGGGGCGGCCTTTACTGCCCCCTGAGGAAGAGTGCGGTTTCTACTTCTACTGCTGATTGCAGTACTTGTTTTTGGCCAGGAGATGTCCCTATAATCTTTGCGCCTCTGACAAAGAGAAAAGCAGAAACCTGTTTGTATACTGACCAAAATAATGTTCAGTTTCTCCACTGATGGTCTGGAAATAGTATTTTTGAGGCCCACCAAGAGATTGTCTAATCTTTGCCTTTCCTCTGACTTTCAAATTATTGCTACACATGTGACCCTTAATCACAGTCTGTTTCTAAACAATTGGACCCTCAGTTTAATCACAGGCGGCATCACTTTTAAGTTACTCATATAAGGACCCAGAAAATCCAGGAGAATTGGGGCAGGTGTTTACTTTGTTTCTATTTTCTTTAAATATTTTTTTTTTCTTATTTGAAGAAAAACAAGGTAAATCTATGAGGGTATAGAACTTCCAGCTAATCCGAAGGGTGTAACCATTCTTTTTTTTTTGCCTGTGATAGTATTGCTGGGTATTGTCTGGCTTCATCCTGATGCTTGTTGTTCTCTGCAGAGAGAAAAATAAATTGATTTTACTTTAGTTTGTGGAGATGGGAGAAGGGCTTTTCTTTCCTTCCAAATAAGTTGAAAATATTTATCTGATTTATCTGTTCTCCTTCCTTAGATCGAAATACATCCTGAACTCTATCAAATGTTATTAGCTGCATAGCAAGTTGCATATTTGTTCTTTTCATTGAAGCGAAAACTTGACCCTTGGAGACATGGTGCTGGGCAGGGTGTTCTCATGATGTCCACAGTACTTATCATTCAGGGGAATGTCTTACTTCTGCAGTCTCTGCTGCCAGCCTGCAAGTTCACCCTGTGACCTGCCACACTGCTGACACAGGCCTTGCTCAGGGCATCAGAAATCCTCTGGAAACTGTGTGTTCACTTTCCCTGCAGAGGTTTTTCCCTAGTTTTTTCCTCTCCCTAAAGCTGTAAAGTTATATTTGTCTTGTACACAAAACTAATTCATAAATTGAGCTATTGGTCAACATGCTAAGACACTATGACATTTGTGAGTGTAAGGGGAGGGCGTAGGGATTTGTGCTGGACCACTGCTTTGTGTAGAGGGACTTCTGATAGGTTATTTAAACAGGGTTCTTTGGCTCACAGTCATCCCTTTGTACCAAGAAGCAGAAGGTAAATCAAATGAGCATCTCCCCAGCCTTGATCAGACTTGGATAAATATGTTAGTTTTAGGAAATTCTAAGGTAAAACATTACAGGAATGACTTCTGCCCCTAAACTTTTCTTTGACAGTCTTCAGACTGTAAGTGCAGAATGAGGTTAAAATGGTCTTCAAAAATAAATAATGGATATGCTGAGCAGGGGGGAAACAGCTCATATTTATTGTCACCCCATTTTTCAGACGAGGAGTGGAGGTGTTAGGTCATCTGTCCAAGGGCAGCAGCGTGTCCCCGTTTTTTTTCTGGATACTCGCTGCGTCCTTTACTGTGCTGCATGACCAGAAGGGGCCACCGGGTCCTCGTAGAAACTCACTCCTTGAGTTTTAAAAAAGTCCAGATTCTTACGTATTTGTGTCATGGGGCATCATTTGCTCTTAGCCGTGTTACATTTGATTTCCATCCTCTACCTTCCTTCGTCGCCGCGTAGCTGGGTGGGTGCCCGCGCCCTCGCGGTACTCCTGCGGGGGCTGCGCTGGGGGCAGCGGCGCGGGCTCCGGGACTCCGTCCAGCCCACGCACGCACGCACGCTGCGTCTCCTCCCCGCAGGCAACACGGCGCTACTCTTCCTGCTCTGCCTGCAGCACTCCTTCCCCGAGCCCAGCGCGCTGTACCTGGACCTCATTCTGGCCACCCTGGCCGTGGAGCTGGTCTGTTCCCTGACGTGCCTGCTCGTGTACACAGGTGAGAATGACAAGGAGCCTGTTCTTATAGAAAGGCCTTTCATTGCTGGTCGCATCCCCACCTGAAGCCCAGCCCATTACCTTCCTGGCGGGAAACCTTTTCTACGTGGCCGTTACCCTATTGAGCACCCATACCTCATTGCTGACCACATCCAGACTTCTGTAATTTCAAACCACCAGGAACATACCGGTGAGTCGCATTTCTAAAGTTGTGTCATCAATAAATTCTTATCAACTAGAATGAAGGCTTTCCATTAAAAAAACAAAGAAAATGAAAAAATAAGATCTACAAACTTTTGCATCCTCAAAAGCAACTGAGATGTAACTCTGGCTTTAAATTAAAATATAGCTAAATATAGGACTTCCCTGGCTGTCCAGTGGTTAAGACTCTGTGCTTCCACTAAAGGGGGCATGGGTTCAGTCCGTGGTAGGGGTAAGATCCCACATGCTGTGCGGCAAAATAAAAGTAAAATAAAATAAGTAAATAAGTTAATACATGCAAAACTGCATTTAGCCCAAACTTGATTTTGATAAACCATTTAAGAATCCACTTCTTTCTAAATTTAGAACTGTCTGAGGATTGTTCTGTCTGGCTGTCTCTCAAAACTCTCAGTGGTAAAATTAAATAAGCTTCAAACATGTTAACATGAAAAATAGATGGAAGGATACCTGAAGAGAAAAAACTCCATGCCCGGAAGAAACAAGATTTCATTCCTGCTGCAGTACTGACATGCACTAAAATCTGTAATAGCAGCTAATTTGGTGGCATTGAGCAACAGTTGTTTTGTGACAATAAAATACCTTATCTGTCCATTTTGAAAGAGATAATTTCTTCAGTTATGAAGGCAAAGTCACATGGGCCAAAGCTTGTGTTTCATTTTACTGTTTTGTACCTCTTCTTAAGCCTTCTAGGGCAAATGTTGACTTTGTTCAGTGTATCGCAAAAAATTTAAGGTTGATTCCCTGATACATGCATTTTTCTCGCTTCTCTATATTAAAAAGATTTAAAAGATTCCTAGTTTTGGTAATGCTGATAGGAACTCTTCATGATATGATTCTTTGATATACTAATTCTAATCTAAATTTGACTAATTTGTCTGCAGTAAAGTAGTTAATCTCTAAAAGTCAAGATAGACTCTTCTCATTGGGCACCTGACTGCCCCTGTAGGAAAAAACTAGGGAAATAAAACTTAAAAGCTTTGTGGTGATTTGATTAGCTTTCCATTTGTTTAAAAATAAGCAACGAGGCTTCCCTGGTGACGCAGTGGTTGAGAGTCCATCTGCCGATGCAGGGGACATGGGTTCGTGCCCCAGTCCGGGAAGATCCCACATGCCGTGGAGCGCCTGGGCCCGTGAGCCATGGCCGCTGAGCCTGCGCGTCCGGAGCCTGTGCTCCACAACAGGAGAGGCCACAACAAGTGAGAGGCCCGCGTACCGCAAAAAAATAAAATAAATAAATAAGCAAGGATTCAAAAAATGCCACTCAGTTACCAGCCTTCCAGTAGCCCAGATGTTTGGGCGTCAGCTCAGGAGGAAAGGACTGTAAGGGGCAGCAGGCCCATGTCCAATGTCCTGCGGTTTAGTGAGAGCTCTTCTTGGCTTATTGTGGTGGAAAGGAAGAGTGGAAGATTCTCATTTCATGTAGATTACACTGGTGTTATTGCCTGGCCTGTGATCTGATATATGCTGACTGCATGGAATTTAATTTATTTTAAAATTAACCACAAACACTAGAAACTATCACAACATTGTAAATCAACTGTACTTCAATTAAAAAAGAAAAAAGGAACACCTTCAGGAAAAAAAACCCCACAAAGATGAGTCTGAAAGATGGACATTTTTCTGTTGTTGAGCTATTGTCTTTTATTTCTGCCTCTTAACTTTTACTTTAATATCCTGTAACTGTTATTTCTTTTTGCCCAGTTCAAGAAACTTAAACTTGTTCCAAGTTTCTTCATTTATCTTGGAGTTATTATATGGAAGACATCATTATAAGGAAATGCCATATGAACGTAACTCCCAATTTATAGGCAAGCCTCATGAGACAGTCGAGTCTCAGCCTTCATCTCCTGAGTGGCACTGGACACAGTGGCTCGCTCCCTCCTTGAGATGCGTTCTTTACTTGTCCTGGGAAGCTGGTTTCCTGGCATCCCGCCTGGCCCCCTGATGGCCCCATCTTCTCTTTTGTTGAGCTCTCCCGGCCTGTGGGGTGGAGCCCAGCGCTCAGTCCCTGTCTGCCCTTGGGTGGGCGCGCTGTTCTCGTGCCATGGGAAGCCAAGGGGCTATTCATATCTTTTTTTTTTGAAGTATAGTTGATTTACAGTGTTGTACTAGTTTCAGGTGTACAGAAAAATGATTCAGATGTATATATTCTTTTTCAGATTCTTGTCCACTATAAGTTATTACAAGATATTGAATATAGTTCCCTGTGCTATACAGTAGGTCCTTGTTGTTTGTCTATTTTATATACGGTAGTGTATATCTGTTAATCCCAAACTCCTAATTTATCCCTCCCTGCACACCCCGTTTCCCCTTTGGAAACCATAGCTTGTTTTCTGTGTCTGTGAGTTTATTTCTGTTTTGTAAGTAAGTTCATTTGTATCATATTTTAGATTCCACATATAAGTGATAATCATATGCTATTTGTCTTGCTCTGTCTTATTTCATGTAGTATGATAATCTCTGGGTCCATCCATGTTGCTATAAATGGCATTATTTCATTCTTTTTCATGGCTGAGTAATATTCCATTGTATATATGTGTCACGTCTTCTATATCCATTCATCTGTCAGTGGACATTTAGGTTGCTTCCATGTCTTGGCTATTGTAAAAAGTGCTGCAATGAACCTTGAGGTGCATGTATCCTTTTTTTCTTTAAACAGCTTTATTTATTTTTGGCTGCATTGGGTTTTCATTGCTGCGTGCGGGCTTTCTCTAGTTGTGGCGAGCGGGGGCTGTTTTTCATTGCATTGCGAGGACTTCTCATTGTGGTGACTTATTCTGTTGTTGTGGAGCACAGGCTCTACGTGCACAGGCTTCAGTAGTTGTGGCACGTGGGCTCAGTAGTTGTGGCTCGGGAGCTCTAGAGCACAGGCTCAGTAGTTGTGACGCATGGGCTTAGTTGCTCCGCTGCATGTGGGATCTTCCCAGACAAGGGCGGGAACCCGTGTCCCCTGCATTGGCAGGCAGATTCTTTTTTTTTTTTTTAATCATCTTTATTGGGGTATAATTGCTTTACAATGGTGTGTTAGTTTCTGCTTTATAACAAAGTGAATCAGTTATACATATACATATGTTCCCATATCTCTTCCCTTTGCATCTCCCTCCCTCCCACCCTCCCTATCCCACCCCTCCAGGTGGTCACAAAGCACCAAGCCGATATCCCTGAGCCATGCGGCTGCTTCCCACTAGCTATCTACCTTACGTTTGGTAGTGTATATATGTCCATGCATCTCTCTCGCCCTGTCACAGCTCACCCTTCCCCATCCCCATATCCTCAAGTCCGTTCTCCAGTAGGTCTGTGTCTTTATTTCTGTCTTACCCCTAGGTTCTTCATGACATTTTTTTTCCTTAAATTCCATATATATGTGTTAGCATACGGTATTTGTCTTTCTCTTTCTGACTTACTTCACTCTGTATGACAGACTCTAGGTCCATCCCCCTCATTACAAATAGCTCAATTTCGTTTCTTTTTATGGCTGAGTAATATTCCGTTGTATATATGTGCCACATCTTCTTTATCCATTCATCCGATGATGGGCACTTAGGTTGTTTCCATTTCCTGGCTATTGTAAATAGAGCTGCAATGAACATTTTGGTACATGACTCTTTTTGAATTTTGGTTTTCTCAGGGTATATGCCCAGTAGTGGGATTGCTGGGTCATATGGTAGTTCTATTTGTAGTTTTTTAAGGAACCTCCATACTGTTCTCCATAGTGGCTGAACCAATTCACATTCCCACGAGCAGTGCAAGAGTGTTCCCTTTTCTCCACACCCTCTCCAGCATTTATTGTTTCTAGATTTTTTGATGATGGCCATTCTGACTGGTGTGAGATGATATCTCATTGTAGTTTTGATTTGCATTTCTCTAATGATTAATGATGTTGAGCATTCTTTCATGTGTTTGTTGGCAGTCTGTATATCTTCTTTGGAGAAATGTCTATTTAGGTCTTCTGCCCATTTTTGGATTGGGTTGTTTGTTTTTTTGTTATTGAGCTGCATGAGCTCCTTGTAAATTTTGGAAATTAATCCTTTGTCAGTTGCTTCATTTGCAAATATTTTCTCCCATTCTGAGGGTTGTCTTTTGGTTTTGTTTATGGTTTCCTTTGCTGTGCAAAAGTTTGAAGTTTCATTAGGTCCCATTTGTTTATTTTTGGTTTTATTTCCATTTCTGTAGGAGGTGGGTCAAAAAGGATCTTGCTGTGATTTATGTCATAGAGTGTTTTGCCTATGTTTTCCTCTAAGAGTTTGATAGTTTCTGGCCTTACATTTAGGTCTTTAATCCATTTTTAGCTTACTTTTCTGTATGGTGTTAGGGAGTGATCTAATCTCATACTTTTATATGTACCTGTCCAGTTTTCCCAGCACCACTTATTGAAGAGGCTGTCCTTTCTCCACTGTACATTCCTGCCACCTTTATCCAAGATAAGGTGTCCATATGTGCGTGGGTTTATCTCTGGGCTTTCTATCCTGTTCCATTGATCTATCTTTCTGTTTTTGTGCCAGTACCATACCGTCTTGATAACGGTAGCTTTGTAGTATAGTCTGAAGTCAGGGAGCCTGATTCCTCCAGCTCCGTTTTTTGTTCTCAAGATTGCTTTGGCTATTTGGGGTCTTTTGTGTTTCCATACAAATTGTGAAATTTTTTGTTCTAGTTCTGTGAAAAATGCCAGTGGTAGTTTGATAGGGATTGCATTGAATCTGTAGATTGCTTTGGGTAGTAGAGTCATTTTCACAATGTTGATTCTTCCAATCCAAGAACATGGTATATCTCTCCATCTATTTGTATCATCTTTAATTTCTTTCATCAGTGTCTTATAATTTTCTGCATACAGGTCGTTTGTCTCTTTAGGTAGGTTTATTCTTAGATATTTTATTCTTTTATTCTTTGCAATGGTAAATGGGAGTGTTTTCGTGATTTCACTTTCAGATTTTTCATCATTAGTATATAGGAATGCCAGAGATTGCTGTGCATTAATTTTGTATCCTGCCACTTTACCAAATTCATTGATTAGCTCTAGTAGTTTTCTGGTAGCATCTTTAGGATTCTCTATGTATAGTATCATGTCATCTGCAAACAGTGACAGCTTTACTTCTTCTTTTCCTTTTGGATTCCTTTTATTTCCTTTTCTTCTCTGATTGCTGTGGCTAAAACTTCCAGAACTATGCTGAATAAGAGTGGTGAGAGTGGGCAACCTTGTCTTGTTCCTGATCTTAGTGGAAATGCTTTCAGTTTTTCACCATTGAGGATGATGTTCGCTGTGGGCTTGTCATATATGGCCTTTATTATGTTGAGGAAAGTTCCCTCTATGCCTACTTTCTGCAGGGTTTTTATCATAAATGAGTGTTGAATTTTGTCAAAAGCTTTCTCTGCATCTATTGAGATGATCATACGGTTTTTCTCCTTCAATTTGTTAATATGGTTTATCACATTGGTAGATTTGCATATGTTGAAGAATCCTTGCATTCCTGGAATAAACCCCACTTGATCATGGTGTATGATCCTTTTAATGTGCTGTTGGATTCTGTTTGCTAGTATTTTGTTGAGGATTTTTGCGTCTATGTTCATCAGTGATATTGACCTGTAGTTTTCTTTCTTTGTGACATCCTTGTCTGGTTTTGGTATCAAGGTGATGGTGGCCTCGTAGAAGGAATTTGGGAGTGTTCCTCCCTCTGCTATATTTTGGAAGAGTTTGAGAAGGATAGGTGTTAGCTCTTCTCTAAATGTTTGATAGAATTCGCCTGTGAAGCCATCTGGTCCTGGGCTTTTGTTTGTTTGGAAGATTTTTAATCACAGTTTCAATTTCAGTGCTTGTGATTGGTCTGTTCATATTTTCTATTTCTTCCTGATTCAGTCTTGACAGGTTGTGCATTTCTAAGAATTTGTGCATTTCTTCCAGATTGTCCGTTTTATTGGCATAGAGTTGCTTGTAGTAATCTCTCATGATCTTTTTTATTTCTGCAGTGTCAGTTGTTACTTCTCCTTTTTCATTTCTAATTCTATTGATTTGAGTCTTCTCCCGTTTTTTCTTGATGAGTCTGGCTAGTGGTTTATCTATTTTGTTTATCTTCTCAAAGAACCAGCTTTTAGTTTTATTGATCTTTCCTATTGTTTCCTTCTGCTAACTTTGGGGTTTTTTTGTTCTTCTTTCTCTAATTGCTTGAGGTGCAAGGTTAGGTTTTTTATTCTAGATGTTTCCTGCTTCTTAAGGTGGGCTTGTATTGCTATAAACTTCCCCCTTAGAACTGGTTTTGCTGCATCCCACAAGTTTTGGGTCGTTGTGTCTCCATTGTCATTTGTTTCTAGGTATTTTTTGATTTCCTCTTTGATTTCTTCAGTGATCACTTCATTATTAAGTAGTGTATCGTTTAGCCTCCATGTGTTTGTATTTTTTACAGATCTTTTCCTGTAATTGATATCTAGTCTCATGGCATTGTGGTCAGAAAAGATACTTGATACAATTTCAATTTTCTTAAATTTACCAAGGCTTGATTTGTGACCTAAAATATGATCAATCCTGGAGAATGTTCCACGAGCACCTGAGAAAAATGTGTATTCTGTTGTTTTTGGATGGAGTGTCCTATAAATATCCATTAAGTCCATCTTGTTTAATGTATCATTTAAAGCTTGTGTTTCCTTATTTATTTTCATTTTGGATGATCTGTCCATTGGTGAAAGTGGGGTGTTAAAGTCCCCTACTATGAATGTGTTACTGTCGATTTCCCCTTTTATGGCTGTTAGTATTTGCCTTATGTATTGAGGTGCTCCTATGTTGGGTGCATAAATATTTACAATTGTTATATCTTCTTCTTGGATCGATCCCTTGATCATTATGTAGTGTCCTTCTTTGTCTCTTCTAATAGTCTTTATTTTAAAGTCTATTTTGTCTGATACGAGAATTGCTACTCCAGCTTTCCTTTGCTTTCCATTTGCATGGAATACCTTTTTCCATCCCCTTACTTTCAGTCTGTATGTGTCTCTAGGTCTGAAGTGGGTCTCTTGTAGACAGCAAATATATGCATCTTGTTTTTGTATCCATTCAGTTTTTTGGTGGGAGCATTTAGTCCATTTACATTTAAGGTAATTATCGATATGTATGTTCCTATTCCCATTTTCTAAATTGTTTTGGGTTCGTTAATATAGGTCTTTTCCTTCTCTTGTGTTTCTTGTCTAGAGAAGTTCCTTTAGCATTTGTTGTAAAGCTGGTTTGGTGCTGCTGAACTCTCTCAGCTTTTGCTTGTCTGTAAAGGTTTTAATTTCTCCATCAAATCTGAATGAGATCCTTGCTGGGTAGAGTAGTCTTGGTTGCAGGTTTTTCTCCTTCATCACTTTCAGTATGTCCTGCCACTCCCTTCTGGCTTGCAGAGTTTCTGCTGAGAGATCAGCTGTTAACCTTATGGGGATTCCCTTGTGTGTTATTTGTTGTTTTTCCCTTGCTGCTTTTAATATGCTTTCTTTGTATTTAATTTTTGACAGTTTGATTAATATGTGTCTTGGCGTATTTCTCCTTGGATTTATCCTGTATGGGACTCTCTGTGCTTCCTGGACTTGATTAACTATTTCCTTTCCCATATTAGGGAAGTTTTCAACTATAATCTCTGCAAATATTTTCTTAGTCCCTTTCTTTTTCTCTTCTTCTTCTGGAACCCCTATAATTCGAACGTTGGTGGGTTTAATGTTGTCCCAGAGGTCTCTGAGACTGTCCTCAGTTCTTTTCATTCTTTTTTCTTTATTCTGCTCTGCAGTAGTTATTTCCACTATTTTATCTTCCAGGTCACTTATCCGTTCTTCTGCCTCAGTTATTCTGCCATTGATCCCATCTAGAGTATTTTTAATTTCATTTATTGTGTTGTTCATCGTTGCTTGTTTCATCTTTAGCTCTTGTAGGTTCTTGTTAATTGTTTCTTGCATTTTGTCCATTCTATTTCCAAGATTTTTGATCATCTTTACTATCATTATTCTGAATTCTTTTTCAGGTAGACTGCCTATTTCCTCTTCATTTGTTAGGTCTGGTGCATTTTTATCTTGCTCCTTTATCTGCTGTGTGTTTTTCTGTCTTCTCATTTTGCTTATCTTACTGTGTTTGGGGTCTCCTTTTTGCAGGCTGCAGGTTCGTAGTTCCCGTTGTTTTTGATGTCTGTCTCCAGTGGCTAAGATTGGTTCAGTGGGTTGTGTAGGCTTCCTGGTGGAGGGGACTAGTGCCTGTGTTGTGGTGGATGAGGCTGGATCTTGTCTCTCTAGTGGGCAGGTCCACGTCTGGTGGTGTGTTTTGGGGTGTCTGTGGCCTTATTATGATTTTAGGCAGCCTCTCTGCTAATGGGTGGGGTTGTGTTCCTGTTTTGCTAGTTGTTTGGCATAGGTTGTCCAGCACTGTAGCTTGCTGGTCGTTGAGTGAAGCTGGGTGCTGGTGTTAAGATGGAGGTCTCTGGGAGATTTTCGCCGTTTGATATTATGTGGAGCTGGGAGGTCTCTTGTTGACCAGTGTCCTGAAGTTGGCTCTCCCACCTCAGAGGCAGAGCCCTGACTCCTGGCTGGAGCACCAGGAGCCTTTCATCCACACGGCTCTGAATAAAAGGGAGAAAAAGTAGAGAGAATTAGTAGAAGTAGGAAGAAAGAAAGAAAGAAAGGAGAGAAGGAAAGAAGGAAGAAAGAAAGAAAGAAGAAGGCAAGAAGGAAAGAAAGGAGGGAGGGAGGGAGGAGGGAAGGAAGGAAAAAAGAAAGAAGATACAGTAAAATAAAATAAAGTAAAATATAATAAAGTTATTGAATTAAAAAATAATTATTTAGAAAAAAAGGATGGATAAAACCTTAGGACAAATGGTGGAAGCAAAGCTGTACAGACAAGATCTCACACAGAAGCATACACATACACATTCACAAAAAGAGGAAAAGGGGAAAAAATCATAGATCTTGCTCTCAAAGTCCACCTCCTCAATTTGGGATGATTCGTTGTCTATTCATGTATTCCACAGATGCAGGGTACATCAAGTTGATTGTGGAGCTTTAATCCGCTGCTTCTGAGGCTGCTGGGAGAGATTTCCCTTTCTCTTCTTTGTTCTCACAGCTTACAGGGGCTCAGCTTTGGATTTGGCCCTGCCTCTGCGTGTAGGTCGCTGGAGGGCGTCTGTTTTTTGCTCAGACAGGACGGGGTTAAAGGAGCCGCTGATTCGGGGGCTCTGGCACACTCAGGCCGGGGGGAAGGGAGGGGCACTGCGTGCGGGGCGGGCCTGCGGCCGGCAGAGGCCGACGTGACGTTGCACCAGCCTGAGGCGCGCCGTGCGTTCTCCCGGGGAAGTTGTCCCTGGTTCCCGGGACCCTGGCAGTGGTGGGCTGCACAGGCTCCCTGGAAGAGGGATGTGGATAGTGACCTGTGCTCGCACACAGGCCCCTTGGTGCTGACAGCAGCAGCCTTAGCGTCTCCCGCCCGTCTCTGGGATCCGCGCTTTTAGCTGCGGCTCGCGCCCATCCTTGGGGTCCACGCTTTTAGCCGCGGCTCGCGGGCAGGCAGATACTTAACCACTGTGCCACCAGGGAAGTCCCCTGCATGTAACCTTTTGAACCATGTTTTTCCTCTGGATATATGCCCAGGACTGGGATTGCTGGATCATATGGTAAATCTGCTTTTAGTTTTTTAACAAACCTCCATACTGTTCTCCATAGTGGCTGTACCAATTTACATTCCCATCAACAGTGCAGGAGGGTTCCCTTTTCTCCCCACCCCCTCCAGCATTTATTATTTGTAGACTTTTTATTTTATTTTATTTGTAGACTTTTTTTTTTTGTAGACCTTTTTTTTTTTTTTTTTTGCGGTACGCAGGCCTCTCACTGTTGTGGCCTCTCCCGTCGCAGAGCACAGGCTCCAGACGTGCAGGCTCAGTGGCCATGGCTCATGGGCCTAGCCGCTCTGCGGCATGTGGGGTCTTCCCAGACCGGGTCACAAACCCATGTCCCCTGCATCGGCAGGTGAACTCTCAACCACTGCACCACCAGGGAAGCCCTTTTTTGTAGACTTTTGATGATGGCCATTCTGACTGGTGTGAGGTGATACCTCATTGTAGTTTTGATTTGCATTTCTCTGATGAGCCGTGTTGCGCATCTTTTCATGTGTCTGTTGATCACCTTGATGTCTTCTTGGAGAAATGTCTGTGTAGGAGTTTTGCCGAATTTTTGATTGTGTTGTTTGTTTGTTTTTTTGATATTGAGCTATATGAGCTTTTTGTATATTTTGGAAATTAATCCCTTGTTGGTCTTGTGGTTTGGAAATATTTTCTCCCATTCTGTAGGTTTTGTTTTTGTGTTGTTTATGGTTTCCTTTGCTGTGCAAAAGCTTTTAAGTTTCATTAGGTCCCATTTGTTTATTTTTGCTTATATTTCCATTACTGTAGGATATGGATCCAAAAAAACATTGTTGCAATTTGTGTCAGAGTGTTCTGCCTATGTTTTCCTCTAGCAGTTTTATAGTCTCCAGCCTTACATTTAGGTGTTTAATCCATTTTGAGTTTATTTTTGTGTATGATGTTGGAGAATGTTCTAATTTCAGTTTTTACATGTAGCTGTCCAGTTTTCCCAGCAATGCTTATTGAAGAGATTCTTTTCTCCATTGTATATTCTTGCTTCCCTTGTCATGGATTAATTGACCATAAGTGTGTGGGTTTATTTCTGTGTCCTCTGTTCTGTTTCTGTGTGTTGATCTGTGTGTGTCTGTTTTTGTGTGAGGGGCTTCTCTTTTCTAACTCTCTTGGCCACCACCTAAAAATCAAGGGCTTCTTGTTACATTCCCTCACTGGTTCTTTCGGCATCTCACTGCCCGCTTCCTTCTGGTCCTTTCTGATTGAACCCTCTGCATGTCTCCTAACCTTCTCACATTTCTCTTTAACCTCTTTGTTTAATCTTCTCCAGCCTCATTCTCATCTGAGAGTCACATCAGAATCATCTGTGGGTCCTGGGAGTTCCATGACAGGTTGAACATATGACTCAGCACATGCACTTCTGGGTCCATGTGTACTTTTACAAATGGCATTATTTATAGCAGCCAGAAGTGGAAACAACCTAAATGGTGTTAGGATAAAGTGAGGACTAGACCAACAGAAGGTGTTCTACCCATACAGAGGATAGTATTCAGCCACAAAAAGGAAGGAATAGTGGAATGAAGCACTGACACTTACAGTATGGATGAACCTTGAAAGCATTATGCTGAGAGAAAAAAAAGCCAGACGTAAATGTTGTATGATTCTGTGTACTTGGAATGCCCAGAGCAGGCACATCTATAGAGAAGGAGAACACATTAGTGGTTGCCTAGTCCTGGAGGTGGGGGTACCTAGAGAGAGACTGCTCATGGATCCCAGGCTTCTTTTTGGGGTGACAAGATGTTCTAAAATTGATTGTGGAGACGGTTGCACAACTGTTTGAATGTACCAAACCATTGAATTGTACACTTTGAAGGAATTGCATTGTATGTGAATTATATATATATATATCTCAAGGATTGTCACAAGAAAGGAAAGAATCATATGTGGAGTCTTTAAAAATTGTGCTGGGACCTAACCCACCTCCCCTCCCCCTTCCCACGTGTTGAATACTTGACCCATTTGGAGCTGCACGAACAATTCTCAAGGCCAGTCTCATTGGACAGTCACTGCCATCACTGAGGCCTGGCTCAGCCCTTTCTCTTGGCCCCTTGTCACCATCTGTGGTGGGAGTGCTCATTCCAGCCGTGTCCCAGGGTTATTACGCAGGTGGGTCAGGGCCCCCGGACAGTGGCTCTTACTCAGACATGCAGATTGTTCAGCTCAGTCTGTAGCCACACCTGCGAGGTTGGGAACAACAGCCTTGTTGTGTCTGATTATTCAACTCTCTGCAGCAGACTTCTATCCACGTGCATTAGGCTGCTGGGGCTGCCAGAGCACATACCCAGCCTGGGTGACTAAGACACACAAACTTATTTTCTCTCAGTTGTGGAGGCTGGACCTCTGAGATCAGGGTGTCGCAGACCTGGCTTCTCCAGAGGCTTCTTCCTTGGTGTGTAGGTGGCCGCCTCTCGCTGTGTCCTCACGTGGCCTTTGCTCTGTGCAGGTGCATTCCTGGTGTCCCTTCATCTCTCAGATCAGCACCGCCCCCATTACTTTGTTCTTACTTTGATTACCTCACCAGAGGTCACGTCTCCAGGGACACTCATGTTGGGGTTAAGGCTTCAGGTTCGTCAGTGGCCTCCAGGTCGCCGAATTCCCTGGCTCTTCCACGTGTCTTCACTTCCGGGCAATGAGCACTGATGGCTCTTTCCTGACTCTTCTCCTGCTTCTGCATCATCATTTCCATTCCCTTTTAGCACATTTTCCCTATTTGTTTATTCACTTCATGAACCGTTTTTTTTTTTTTTGCATATTACTTGAAAAGAATAGCCAATTACTAATGAAATTTGAATAAATGGAATTAGAAAATTTTTCGTGATTGGATAACCTGACAATAATGACTTTATTATTTTAGTGAAAATTCGAAAATTTAATAAAGCCAAGCCACAGCCTGATGTACTTGAAGAAGAAAAAATCTATGCTTACCCCAGCAATATTACCTCGGAGACTGGATTCAGGTAAGTGTGGAGTAAAAGATTAGTGAAAGAGATTTAAAAGTTTATTCCATCTGGAAATCTAGAGACCATTCTGATGCTTGGAGTTTAAGGACTCTGCATATGTTAAAATATGTTTACAACTATGTTTGATTTGTTTACTTCCTCTCAGCTGTGGTGAAACCAAGTCTAAAGAAAGAATCTCATTTGGGGATATTGCCTTGGCTTATAAAATCTAAGAAAAAGTAACGGATATAATGTGCTGTACTGGAAACTAGTAGAGATCCATTTGCAAAGAGACTTTTGGTGAACATGTGTAACTCATGAATACCTTGGTTCTGTGCAGGACTCTCTCAAGCCTGGAAGAGATTGTGGAGAAGCAAGGAGACATCATAGTGTACCTGAAGCGGCACAATGCCCTGCTCAGCCAGCGTCTGCTGGCCTTCACGTCCTCTGACCTCAGCTCTCAGCCAAGTGGGATTTGACAGCAATTCCAGAGGAGCCAGAGTGATTTAGACTGACCGGCTACCTGACAAGCTGTCTTAGGGAAATGTAGCTTTGCCAAGTAACATTCTACAATTTCTGTTGGAAACCTGAATTTGGTTCTCACCTGTGTGGCTGTTTAATAAGTTGGACTCGCGGATCATTTGAAAGACACTTTGTAGCGCCTCGCGAACTCAAGGGGAATGTCTGTTTTGCACATTTTGAAATTATTTAACTGCCTGGTTTATCCTAGGATCAAAGGTATAGATTAAACATCTCCTTGACCAGCACTTCTTCCATACTTATTGGGACCTGGTAATAATTTGGCTTTTTATAGAGGAAGTCTAAAATGACAACCTATTTACAACTGGGCTTGAGTTTTTCCCACTTTTATACTGGTGAGAGAAGTCATCATTTCTCATGGTTAGTGTTTTTTCCCATGGAGCCTTATGTATTTTATATGCTTGTGTGGTATTGGATAGCCTTGGCCCTTATGGCTTTTATAAGAATTTCGTCACTGTAGGACCAAGGTCTCACTGGATGATTTACTTTGCAGCCCCTACAGGTTTCCATTCTCCAGAAATAAGATTTGAAGATTACTTGGACCAGCATTAGACCGACCAGTGCTGCCTGTGAAAGCAGGAGCGCCTGCCATTGGCAGCAGCTGAAATAATTAGAGAAGACTTCGGGCTTTCTCTTTATTTTGGCCCTTCTTTGAGAGGTAGCCATGTATTTCAGTATTGACTGTCTTTGGATTAATAAGTTCAGTGACAGGAAAGGGGTCTTCTGTAGCTTTAAGTTTGAAAGAAAAAAAGAATATGTTTTTTAGTCTTGGATTATACTTAAAAATTATGATGAAAAAAATGTCATATCAACATATATAGATATTAAACATATCTAATTCTCTGGATAAAATGAAGCATATTTATGAATAAATGGCATTGTTTCTCCAGTTTTCCTAGCATGGCCTTTTCATGTATCAGTTTGCTTTTGGCACCTTTACATGCTGCCTCAGAAAGCCTTCTGTGTGAAAGCTTAACATGAGGGAAGGGGATATGTGTGATTATGTATGCTGCTGAATTTCTTTTTTATTTAGCTGAATAATCAATATTTGATTTAAAAATCCTTGAGCTGTACATAACTATTTGGCAAGGGATGTGTTCATTGAGTCATACCATACATCTGAAGGGCAAACATCTGTTTCCTTTAGATACAGCCATTGCAGAGCATTCTCAAGGTTTTCTGCTGAGGTCAAGGTGATTGTGTGTCACCTGTAGTCAAAACCATTGAGTCCCAAATTGAAAACATTCACAAACTAAAGCCAAAATTGTATTTTTAAAGTTAAGATTGTATCCAAGTTTCCTGACTTTTCCTTCCTCTCTTTTTTTCTTTTTTCCTTCCTTTTTATTATGTCTCAAAGCCATTGCCTTCTGTGGAAACCTGTCTCTATGTTCTGGAAGAGCTTTTGCCTTTAGCTGTTTTCCTTAGGGAAAATACATGTGGTAGATGGTTAATTCTCATTTACTTTTAAATTCAGTTTGGATCTACAGTCAGTTTCTAAGGTTTATGTGATGAACATTGGTTTACAGAGAAAGGTCTAGTTAAAAAGTTAGAATACTCAAGTTCCGATGGGCTGTCTGTATAATCACCAACACTCTTTTCTAAACTCAGTACTGAACATTTCAAACAATAAAAGAAAATGAAAGAAAGGAATGAACAAAACAATTTAAATGTTAATCATTCTGCGCACCAAGTAGATACTGTGCTAGCACCGTGGATACAAAAATTAATAAGACAGTCCTAGCTTGTAGCTTACATTCTAAGGAGAGGACTGGGATTTCCGGGCTCTGTGCTAAGTGAAATGATGACACTAAGCCCAGAGTGCCATACGGGCTCCGGCTCAGAGAGTTTCCTGGGGGGAAAGGCTTTAGGTATTCCAGGGAAATTTATGAGTAAACAAGAAGGTCGAACAGCTACAGATGATCATCTGCACTGTGTATAGCTTGAGCCCAAAGGGTGGTGCTGGACATGGGAGGAGGAACGACCAGTGGCAGATTCTGGGGACCCTAACGCTCTCTAGGCCAAGGGCCCTCCAGTGGAATGGGGCCCACTGAAGTGTTCTAGGCAAGGAAGTGGCAGTCGGTTTTAGTTTCAGAAGGATCAGACTGCCAGTGTGGTGTAGGAAAGTGGGTGGCAGAGTATGTGGAGCTGAACTAGGGCAGGTAAAGTAACATTTTATCATGGGTATATATGTATATGTCTGTATTGTATTTCTGTATTGTTAATTTGGGGATTTTATTTCAAATGACAATAGCATCATGACTTACTGAATTTCTTTGAATACTAATGAATTAGAGCTTTTTTCCTCCGTATTCTTTGGCCTTTTACAAATCTTTTGTGATGTACATGTGTAAGTCTTTTGCTTATTATTCTCCTGGGATATTCTTTTTCTAACAAACATCTTCTTTTATATATAAGGATAGTCTTCAGTTTATATTTGTTGGAAATATTTGCTAGTTTGTTTTGGGTTCTTTTGCCACGTACTCTTCAAACACTACAGCCTGGATTCTTTCCCTGTAGCACCAGTGGAAAGTTCACACAAATGAATTCCTAAAGCCACATCGGGTGAGAGCCAGCAGTGTTTGAGGGAATTTTAATATACCCATGCTTGGGACTTCCCTGACTGTCCAGTGGTTAGGACTCCGTGCTTTCCCTGCTGAGGGCCCAGGTTCGATTCCTGGTCAGGGAACTAAGATCCCACAAGCTTCACAGTGCAGCCAAACACACACACACACACACACACACACACACACAGACACACACAGACACAGACACACACAGACACACACACACACAGACACACACACACACACACACACACACACACACACACACACACACCCTGCACCCCCAGGCTTCTGCTGGAGGCCGTTTTTCTTCACATGAATTGAGTTAATTCTTTTTCCTTTTTTCTCTAAGGCAGGGTTCTCTAACCTTGGCACTATGGACATTTTGGGTGGTATAATCTTTGTTATGGTGACTGTCCTGTGTGTTGTAGGATATTTAGCAGTATTTCTGACTGCTGGGATGCCTGTAGCAACCTCCAGTTGTGACAACTAAAAATGTCTCCATACACAGGCATTTCATTTAATACTTAACGTTTAGTTGAGAGCCGGTGTGCACCAGAGAACAGGGGTCAGTCAGACAGAGGTGGTTTCTGTTCTCATGGAACCTACATTCTCGTGGCGGGGTTGGGGCATGACGGGGGGAGGAAGTGAACACAGCAGACAGACAAGCCAGTATCGGGATTGAAGAATGCAATTCTCCTTCTGTAAGTTAGGCCTCATGGAGATTCTGATGTTAATATGACTTGTGGAAAGAATTTAGCTTCCATGTTCTGCAACCATTCAGAAAACAGAATGACAAACAAAATGAACTTTACGTTCTCTCCCCATCCTTTTTACAGAAGACACTGTTATTTGGTAATCTCGCAAACTGATCAGAGATGCTCTTGTGAGCCTTGAATACAAAACTCCCATTTGTTAGCCTCTTGAATTCTTCAGGAAACAAACCTTGAATATATGCCAATCACAAATCACAAAAATTTCAAAATGTTTCCTAGGTTTCCTAAGGAAGGTTGTTTATTTGTAAACCACGTAAGCCTGTCTCTAATTCTTCCCCTCGCAGCCTCTCTTGTCTGGCCCAGCTTTTCATCCTGCTGTTCCACTGGAACTTCTTATCCAGGCCAAGGGTAGGATACCTCTTACCAGGGCTGAGTGCCCTCCTCAGCCTGCCTGCACCTTTCCTCTCAGTTGCCCACTCCCTCCTTGATTGATTTTCTTTACTCCGGCTTCCAGGACACTGCAGCCTCCTGGCTTTCTTCCAGCCACACTGGCCTCCTGTCCTGTCTCCTTTGCAGGCTCCTTTTCTTGGTGTTAGTGTCTCCTGGGCCTCTTCTCTCTCCATAGGCACTCGCTCTTGCTGACCTCATGGCTATAGTGCAGTGTACAAGCTGGCCAGTTCCAGGTGTGTCCTCCCTGACCTCCAGACGTGTATACGCTGCTTCTCTTCTAGATCTCCGCTGCAACGACTGAAAGGCATTTTGCAAAGGTGAGCTCTCCTCCACAGCCTTCTCTATCTCCACGGGGGTCGCTGGCTTTTCCTTTAAAATAGAGTCAGACTCCATCACCTTCACATGGATTGTTGCAGTAGTCTCTTAAGTGGTCTTTCAGATTCTAACCACCACTCTCCCCCCGCCCCTACCCCCCACCACCACAAGCATCAGTGTTTAGTGTAGCTGCCAAAGACATCTTTCTGAAACACATTTGACATAGCGTGTTACTCTGAGGTTTCCCTAATCAGTAAAATCCCAAGTCCCTGGCAGTGACCTCCAGGGCTCTAGAAGATCAGCTCCCACCCACCTCACCTCTTTCTGCTCCTTCACTTTCTCTGTTTCAGTCACATTGTTGTTTCTGGACTCTGAGACACGTCCCCACCTCAGGACCTTGCACCCCTGTTCCCTCAGCCTGGAATGATCAATTCCTAGGTAACTTTACCTCCTTCAAGTCTTTATTCATGTCTCTTTCTCAGTGAGGCCTCCTCCCCACTCAGCCCCTTCTATCTCCCTTACCTTAGGGGTTCAGAATATGTCATCTCAAAATATGTCACTTTGGCATATTGGTTATTTTGAACTACAGTTACTTGAGAGACATCCACTACAAGAAGTAAACTCTTGGAACTTCCCTGACAGTCTAGTGGTTAAGACTGCGCTTCCACTGCAGGGGGCACGGGTTCGAACCCTGGTCGGGGAACTAAGATCCCACATACCCTGCAGCATGGCCAAAGCAAAACAAAAACAAAAAATCCCAAACAACAACAACAACAAAACCCTACCACTCATAAAAGTCACTTAAGAAACAAAAAAACAGAAGTAAACTCTTACCCTCCTTTTTCCCTGAGAAAGCAAGAGATAAATCTGCCACGTGAAAGGCACCCTCCCCAGTGAAACTGAGCAGGACCCGGCAGGGCTCTCCTGGGTACAAAAGCCCCTCTATGTCTGTTTCTTGTTTGTTTGTAGAAAAGGGCTTTAATCTCCTAGGCCTTCTCTGAGTTCCAAAGAGCAGGCACAAGCAGTTACTAATTAGAGGAGTGAGGGAATGCAGACACAAAGGAAAAGCAGTCAAGAAACAATACTGCAGAGATAAAGAGTCCTGCTTCCTCCTCAAGTGCTATACATAGCAATCTGCTGCATATCTTTGAGTTGTTCAGCAGGAACTAAGACCCCACTCAGGTGGAGGATGTTGACTACAAGCTGACCACAAGCACAGACTGGTTGGAACCAGAAGGTTGATGATTAAGTTTCCTGGAGCCCCACCTGGTTATCTCACCACCGAACAATCAGAAGAAAGTCATGTACCCTGCAACCCTCACCCCAATTGTTGCCTTTAAAAGCCTTTCCCTGAAAACCATCTGGGAGTTTTGGGTCTTTTGAGCATGAGCTGCCCATTCCTCTTACTTGGGCCCTGAAATAAATGCTGTACTTTCTTCACCACAGCCTGGTGTCAGTAGACTGGCTTTGCAGCATGGTGGGTGAGTGGACCCAGGTTTGGTCTGGTAACACCAGGAGGGTAGAAGACATCCTTATCACCAGACAGGGAATTTAGGGCCAAGAAGGCTGTATAAACAAACCTTGTGTAGGGGAGGAAAAATAATATTCCTCTATCCTTTTAGGTTCTTGGTTGACACCCGTCTGTAATAAAAGATAGTAAACAGGAGACAAATAGAAGTTTAATAACATGTATACCTTGTGCATACATGGGAGATACCCAGGAATACTGAGTAACTCCCCCAAGTGGCCCAAGCCACCACCTTAAATACCATCCAGCTAAGGACAAAAGATGTTTGGGAGTGGGAGAGCTGGTTATGGGAGGCTACAGGCAAAGCACAGTTGACAAGAGTATGGTTGTTACACAGATTTAGGTCTTTGCCTTCTGCATTGGTAACACTTTATCAAGATGTAGAGTCATCCGCCTCTTTTTGGCACAGAGAGGGAGATATCCTTACAAATAGAGATTTCATTTATAAATGTAAATGTTTCTTACAAAAGGGTAGCTTCCTGCTTGATCACTTCTTCACAAGTCATCTTTTTATGGGGCTCCCATGCATACAAAATTAAATTTGTTTTTCTCCTGTTAATCTGTCTTATATCCATTTTATTATTAAACCAGCCAAAGAAACTAGGAGGGAAGAAGGGAAGATTTTTCTGCCTCTACACCCTGTTTGTGTTTTTCCCATTGCACTTCCCACCTTCCATATTATATAATTTACTTATTTACGTTGTTTTTCTCTTCCCTGACTGGAATGTAACATCCCAATTTCAGATGTAGCAAAGATTTAAAAGTAAAAAATTACAGCCATTATCCTGCATGATACACAAGTGCACAAAGACATGTAAAATTATGGCAGTAATGTTTATAATAGTGAAAAATGTGAGAGGGAAATATCTCAATATGATAAAGGGATTTCATAATACATACACTGAAATGGTTTCAGGTGATTAAATATATATATACAAATACACATATACTGATATAGAAGTTGGCTGGTACCATATATAAAATTAAGAATAAACCTACCAGTATGGGAAACATATTTACCATGCAAGAGTCAAATATTCCTATTTAAGATTTTCATTTTGAAAAGAAATAATGCAACAGAAAACAGACAAAGTTAGTAGGAAACGTCAGATATGTTCCCATTTACTTCAGAATTAAGACAAAAATGTCCACACATTATTCTGGAGGTTCCAACAAAATATTCAGATAAGAAAAAGAATATGGGTCTTTATAGATTGAAAAGGTAATGAAAATTACCTTTACTTGCAGATAATATGATTGAATACCCAGAAAACTCCAAAGATCCTGCTAGAAAAGCTTTTATTAAAAAATACAGAAATAAAAGCATTCAGTAAGGTGTCTGGGTGAAAACTTAATATGTAAATATCTGTTGCTTCATACAAGCAACTACCAGTTAGAAGATACAGTTCAAGAAAAAGCCCCATCTATAATAACAACAAAAAAGATTAAATCTTTTTGAAGACAACTTAAGAACACTACTGAAAGTTACAATAGAAGACTTGAAAGGCGTGGCATGTCCTCAGGTAGAGACTTGACACCAGAAACATGGTGATTCCTCCTCAGTTCATCTATGAGAGGACTAATGCTATAGGATATTGGGCCCATTATTATAATAACAGTAACAAACAGTGAGATACTGTCCATGAATAGTCAGATCAAAGAAACGACATAGGAAATAAAGACACAGACCAAAGCATACATGGGAATTTAGTACTTAAAGGTGACACTTAAAATCACAGAGAAGTGAGCTCAATAAGTAGATGGTATTAAGACAACTGGGTAAAGCACCAAGGAAAAAACTTAGGTTATTAGCTCTACCTTACAGTTTGTAACTTCTGAATCAGCTGATTCAAAGATTTCATAGTTTAAAATGAAACTATTAAAGTATTAGAAATAAACAATGGGGTATGTTTTCAAAATCATCTCAGAGAGGGGAGCTCTAAGAGTTTTTAGGATTGGCATAGAAGCCATAAGTGGAAAGCCTGATATATTTAACTACATAAAAATTAAAGTTTCCCCTTGGGAAAAACTGTTGTAAGATGAACATGACAAAAGTTACAGGACAAATAAACTGGGTAAAAAATATTTACACTTCAAGTCACAGGCTGAGAGTGTGATTTATAATAAGAAATATATATTTGACACAGAGCTCCTAAAACCCTTGAAATTTCCTACGTTTAACAGCAATGGGAGCATCTTTTCTTATAATATTTGGTCTGTTGTCATCATTTCTTGAATAGCTCCAAAGCCAACCGCAGCTGAACTGAGTTTCATGAGGTGACTTTTGGAAAGGCCCTAAGGATTGGGGTTTGCTGCCTGGGAAACCAACCGAGTGATCAGAGGGCTGGAACTTACAGTCCCCTCTCTACCAGCCTCCAGAAAGGGGAGGGGAGAGAGGCTGGAGGTTGACTCAGTCACCAGTGGCCAATGATTTACTCATTTGTGCCTTTGTAAGGATGCCTCCCTAAAAACCACAAAAGATGGGGCCCAGGTGTTCTTGATGAGCACTTGGAGATGGGAAGAGGGTGCTGTGCTCAGGGGGGCGGTGGGGGGCAGTGGGGGGCAGGTCCATGCCCCTTCCCACACACCTCGCCTTATGCATCCTTTCCATCTGGCTTTTCCTGAGTTATTAGAAGAAACCGGCAATGTAGTCAGTGGAATGTTTTCCTGAGTTCTGTGAGCTGCTCTAGGAAATTAAAGGAAACCAAGGAGGGGCTATGGGAAGCACAGGCGACGACAAGGGCTCGTGACGGCTCCCCAGGCATGTGGGGTGGGTGGGACCGGCAGTTTTGTGGGACTGAACCCCTAAGCCTGTGGGAGCTGATGCTGTCTACAGGTGAGTGGTTGCAGAATCACAAATTGTGGGATCCCAGCTGACCTGGCAGGACTGTTTGATGTGTGAGAGGAGAGCAGACACACAGGCTGGGGGGTGCTCCTTACACAGACTAAGGGCAGAATTCTCTAATATAAAAAGAGCAACTGCCACCGAAAGGGCCAAGCACAGGAACAGAGTTCACAGAAAAGAAAACACAAATGCTTCATAAGCCTTTGAAAAGATGATAAGTCTCAGTCATAAAAAAGATTAGAACTCACCTGCAATGAGATAGCAAACCAGACGTGAGAACGTGTTAACTGCTCCGTGAGCGAGGGTGTGGGAAGCAAGCGCACTGGTGTCCCACTGGGACCTGTAAACTGTGGAAGGCAAATTTAGAAATATCTGTCAAAATCACAACTTCATATGTCCTTTGACCCAGCAGCACTGCTTCCAGGAACTTATCCTGGGGATATACTCCCACCAATTCAAAAGCATTAATTGCATGATTATTTGTTTTAACCAAAATCAGAATACAAATTAAATATCCATCAGGAAAGGATTGGTTAAATAGCACCATCAAAAAGAATGAGGCAACCTTCTATTTACTGAGAAAAAATAATCTCCATATATGTTTTCGAGTAAAAACAGGGTACAGACTAGCTAGTATGCTACTGTTTGTATAAAAAGAAGATAAGTGTACATTTTCCTTATACATGCAGTTCCTTATATATCCATTGACTCTCTCTAAAACTGTAAAAACTAGTATCCTTTGTTGCCTCTGAGAAGGGGAATTAGGTGGAAGTGAGACTTCATTGTATATCCCTTTCTACCTTTGAATTTTGAATCTTGATTTTTATACCTATCCAAATATTAAATTTCAGATTTAAAAAAACAAAGCAAAGAAAAATAAGCAAAAGATAAATACATGCAGCTTGTAGATGATACATAGTGGTCAAAACTATAGGCACACCTCAGAGATGTTGCAGGTTCCGTTCCAGACACCACAGTCAAGTGAATATCACAATAAAGCGAGTCAGATGAATGTTTTGGTTTCCCAGTGCAAATAAAAGTTATGTTTACACTATAGTCTATCAAATGTGCAATAGCACTGTATCTAACAAAACAATGTACATACCTTAATTAAACAATACCTTATTACTAGAAAGTGCTAACCATCATCTGAGCCTTCAACAAGCTGTAACCTTTTTGAAATCGTAACATTGTGAGAACCCCAAATGTGACACAGAGACAAGAAGTGAGAAAATACTGTTGGAAAAATGATGATGAGTTACTCAAGGCAGGGTTGCCACAAACCTTCAATTTGTACCAAACACAGTATATTTGAAGAATAATAAACCAGTAGCTCTCACTAGAAAGAGGTGACTCTGGAGTGGGAGACTGAAAGGTGGGGGCTGAACAAGGGATTTGGGGCTCTTTATTCTATTTCTGTATTAGTTAATATTTTTACAGTGACTAGGTATTATTTTCTAATTAATAAAGAAATGTTCAACATATATTAAATTTTAAAATGTAAGTTACAACCCAGCCCAGTTAATAAACCACCTTTTAAGTAATAACATGTGCCATATATACAAAGAAAATCTGGTGTTTGCAAGAAAGGAGGGTGGGTGGATTGAACATACAGACTTACTACTCTCCTCCTTAGACCCCTAGAATGATAATAAAGAAAAAGTTAAGGCATAAACTCACAATGACCAAATAAAAGAAGAGGAAATGCCTTTTAGAAACGTGGAGATTGTAAAACAGGTGGAAGAACACTTCCAGAGTGTGGCCAGCCTGCCCGGAGGACAGTCTCTGAGATTAAGGCCCTGAGCGAGCCATGATGTAAATCAACATCTGTCAGCAAGTGTGAAGATGAGCTGACGTTTTCACAGCAAGACTTCTCAGCAGAGGACGTGGTGTGTTGGTTTGCATTCCCCTGCAAGCTCCTTATCTCCTGGGGGGCCAATAACAAATAGTTCAAGGATGGCCACTGGGGTAACTCAAGGCTGTGTTAACTGTCTCTTCTCTGATTCTCTCTTGACCTCACATTTCTAGCTCACTTGGCTTCCACTGCTCCACAGAGACTGCTGTTGTCAAGGAGGCCTCCGTGTCTCTGAGATGGTTCTTACCTTTATTTTCCTAGATGTCAGCAGCTTCGGAGTTTATCATGCCCTCCTTGATGTACTTTCTTTACTTGGCTTCCAGGTCAAAAATCTTTTTTTTCTTTTTCAATGTTTCAAATTTGATATATTTATTTCATTGATTACATCAAAAATTCCACAGAAGTCCATACTGTGGGCCGTTTCATAAAAATTTCTTGGAGAACCATCTTATTTGGACAGACTGTTTATTGACATTTGATAAATTATGGGTAATCTATCATTGAAGGGATTTCTTTTAAACATTCATTGATCTGCAGGTCACCACAGTCTTGGGGTTTCTTTCCACCTTACTGGTGGAATTCTCAGTCTCCTTTGCTCTTTCCTCTTTTCCTACCCCCACTTTTAACATTTAAATACAGTAAAATTAACTGTTGGTATGCAGCTTTATGACTTGAAAATGTACATGTAAAGTTGTATAACCAATACCACAATAGTAGTAGGTTGGGACTTTGGGGAGGTTGAGATGAGGTGAATGTCTTTTGGGTGGGGGCCAGATGTGACTCTTTGGGAGCCAGAGGATGGGTTGTGGTGGACAAGATAATGCCCCCCCGCCAAGATTTTCATGTCTTTATCCCAAGAACCCATGAACTTATTCCCTCACATGGCAAAAGGGACTTTGCAGGTGTGATTAAATTAAGCGTCATGAAAGATGGAGGTGCCCGTGGGCCCAACGTAATCACAAGTGTCCTTATAAGGAAAAGAGGAAAGCAGGAGAGTCAGTGAAGGTATGACAAGGGAAGTTGACAGATTAGAAGATGCTATACTGATGGCCTTGAAGACTGAGGAAGGGGCCTTGAGCCAAGGAATGTGGGCTGCCTCTGGAAGCTGCTGAAGGCAAGAAGGAAGTAATCCATTTCTTTCCTGGAGCCCCCGGAAGGAATGCAGCCCTGCCAACACCTTGATTTTAGGACTGTTTACCATCTTTACTGTAAGATGGTAAATTTGTGTTGTCTTAAGCCACAAATGTTTTGTAATTTGTTATAGCAGCTTATAGGAAACTCTTACAACAATGAAGAGAAAGAACAGTGTCAGCAGCCCTTTTCCCCAAAATACCCTAGTTCTACATTCCCTTTATACTCAGACCTTACCCCCACTCTTAACTGTGGGCAAGGATACATCTGTTCCATACCTCCATAGTTTTATCTTTTCCAAAATGTCATATAAATGGAATCCTACAGTATGTAGCCTTTTGAGTCTGTCTTCTTTTGCTTAGCGTAATACACTTGATATCCATCCATGTCCTGAGTGCCAATAGTTCATTCTGTTTCATTAATGAATAGTATTCCAGGAATGTACCACAGTTTGCTTATGCATCTCCCAGTTGAGTGACTTTTGGGTTGCTTCCCAAAAGGAGGTGATTGGGGTGATTATGAATAAACCTGCTGTAAACATTTGTGTAAAGATTTTTGTGTGAACTTCCCTGAAGTGAAACTTGCATTTCATTTGGGTAAATACCTAGGAGTGGGATTGCTGAGTCATATGGTCTAACTTTATTTATTTTAAGACAAAATGTTTTTATTCAAAAAACACCAAGTATAAAAAAAAAAAAAAAGATCTCTTTTATTCCCCTGTACAGTATTTCACGCAGATAAAACCAGAAGACCACATGCTGCTCAAAACACAGCCCCAGAGAGGATGCGGAACGTACACCATCCAGAACTGCTTTTCACATATCCACCCTATGTACAGAAGTCAGATACGCCCCTCCCCCATCACACACGAACCCCATACCCACTTGGGAAACCAGGCCAGGGGACCCGCAGCAGTCAGGGAGCTGCAGCAGCTGTCCCACCTGAGTCCTGTCACCCTATGAAGGAGCAGAGCAAGCGCTGAAGCCCTCCCCAAAAGGTCCCCAAGTCAGAGGAGGAAAGAAGAAAAGAAAACTATGGTGGCAGCCATGAAAGCTTGAAGCAGGAAGGGAACCAATTAAATAAATACATAAATACATAACATTGACCTCCAGGTTAAAATGCGCATCTTTCAAAAAAAGCCAAAACAAAACAAAACAAACCAGGTAAAATAACTTAAAGGCAAAATTAAAAAAGAATTAGATCAACTACAATGCTTTTGTACACTACCATGCCAACTGTACACACATTTACAGTTTTGTTGTTGTTGTTGTTTTGGATGTGCGTTGCTTGTGCATTTTGTGTGTGTGTGTGAGGTCTTGTCTTAGAAACAGTTAAAACCAAAAAGGGAAGACCCATTCACTTGGGAGTTTTACTAAAGGAGGTGGAAAAAGAGCAGGTGGCTCAGCATTTGGCCCTGTAGCCTCTTCCATGGCACCTTTCATATGAAGGACGGGGGTGAAGGGGTGGGGGAGAAAGAGAGGGAACCAAACCCAGGCAGATTTTTGGAGAAGCAACAGGTAAAAGACGCAAGTTCAAGTATTTTTCCCAGCATAGCCATAGTCCCCACAGAAGGCACTCAGAAGAGTCGGAAGTGGTGACAGGGACTTAAAATGGTGCTAGTCCTATCCCACCCCACCCCGATTTCCCCCTACCTGACACATCGCACATTCAGCAGAACTCTTGATGAAGGGAACAGTTAGTTCCATGGCAGGATTCTGACACACGCCCAGCCCCCCGCCCCCAGGGATTTTGCAGAGTCCAGCGATGCTGGACTCCATGAGAAGGAGAGCATCTGTGGGAGGAGTCGCGGCCTAAGGCGGCTGGAGTGGAGTCTCTTCCTGCCTTTGGGAGGCAGCCTCCAGGGCCTGGGGTCTGGAATGAGTTGTAAATGTTGTTCCTGTATCAAGCACTGTCCTGCTTGGAGAGAAGTGTCACTGGTACTTGGGATGCTGGGAACAGATACTTCCCCTCCCGTGAGCATCTGACAGAGAGGGGAAAACCTTCCGGAAAAGCTATTTGCTGGGCCCTGGTGACAGGCTGTGGAGATGGATCTCAGCAGTTTCCTGGGGCAGGAGGACATCTTGCATCCACGGATGGTTCTGGATTTCTTCGAAGGATGGCTGATCTAATGGTCTCAGGGCCAAGCAGAATCTAATGAGATGCTGTCACCCTGAAGAGAGCCTCTGCCTGCAGAAAACTTGGTCCCAGTGATCTCTTCATTATGCTCAAAAGGAATATCTCCATAGACCATATCCTACAGCAGGATCCCCAGAGACCAGATGGCCGCCGACCTGCCATGGTAGCCATGGCGGCAGATCCACTCTGGAGGACTGTACACTCGGGTCCCATCGAAGTCCGTGTAGACGGCGTCCTTGACCCGAAGTCGATGAGCTTGAGCTCGCAGTGATTGAGGCGGATAATGATGTTCTGGTCCTTGATGTCACGGTGCCTCCAGGACCTGCCAGAAGAAGCTGCGGGCCAGCTCCTCCTGCAGGGTCCCACTTTCCGTGATCAAGTCGAAGAGGTCTTGCGCCATCTCGGGCCTCTCCAGGGTCAGGACGAAACTGTCGGGCCTCTTGAGCCAGTCCAGGAGCCTAATGATGCCGGAGAAGCCCGAGCTCACCTTCTTCAGCAGAACCACTTCCACAGACACTCGGGTGCCATTAGGCAGCTCTCCGCAGTCGGAGATCCGGTCCTTCTCCAAGTGCTTGTTGGTCACCGGCAAGTTGTCGGCGACACAGATGCCTGAGTGGTGGGCCCACCTGGTACTGCGACTCCAGGGGCTCCTTCTCCTTGCTGGGTGCCAGCTTGGTGCCGTGAAGGTCGTGGCAGGGCGCGACGCGCAGGTGGGCAAGCAAGTTGATTTTGGAGAAGAGCATCCCAACCTCCAGGGTGTCGGTGCAGGGACTGTGTCTGGAGGAGCTGCAGCAGGACCTGGGGCTGGGGTTGTGCCAGTGGCTGTGCCTACAGCTGGGGCTGAGGCTGCAGGTGGCGCAAAAGGCCGAAGGCAAGTCGGAGGACTCCTGGGGGCGCTGCCGGGCTGGGGGCTGACAGACAAGCTGGCGGGGTCAGGCAGCTCCAAGGGCAGCGGGGCGGGCGGCTCCTGGGGTGCGTGCAGCAACGCCCCCGGCACAGGGAGCTTGTAGCTGCTGCTACCGCAGCCGGTGCCGCTTCCTCCGCCACAGCGGCCCTGGTCTAACTTTGAAAGAAGCTGACAAACTATTTTCCAAAGTAACTGTGCCATTTTGCACTCCTACCAGCAACTTGAGTTCCAGCCTCGGCCTACTGGCCAGAGCTTGACATTGTCACTCTTTAAAAGTTTTATCTGTTGTAATAGGTGTGTAGTAGTATCTTTGTTTTAAATTTGCATTTCACTGATGGCTAGGATTTTGAGCATCTTTCGTGCACTTATTTGCCATCTCTTTATCTTCTTTGATGAAATGTCCGTTCTAGTCATTTGTCCATTTTAAAAACTGGGTTGTTTGCTTTCTTGTTGATTTTTAAGAGGCTTTTAATATATTTGGATGTGCCCCAGGCATGAGCCACTCAGGAGCTGTCTGGGACTTCCTGTGGGTTTACATTGCAGCTCATTTCTCAAAGCAGCTAGAGGTGGGCCTGGAGCTATGCACAGAGTTAGGGAATTCCCTTCTCCAGGTCCCACCTGCTTCCCCCACACTCGCTGACTTTCTTTTCCTAGTACATGTGGACAAAATGATGGTGTTTTCCTGCAAACTTAACCTCCCATGCTATTGCGCAGTTCTGAGCAATCGGGCCTTCCCTGAGGACAAAGTGGCAAAAGAGAAAAAATAACAGGAGAATCCATCCCCCCAACACACACACACTCTTTGTAAGAAGTGGTCTCTTTCCCCCGTTTCTGTAGCCCGGGAGTGCAGTTTCCCTGCTGGGTCGTGAACTGGTCTCAGGCAGAGCAAGGCGAGAACTCACACTCTCCATGTGCCCTTTCCCTGTCCTCTCACTAGAAGGGTCTTTCTCCAAGGGTTTGCCATCTTCTATTCACCATCCCACTCTTGGGTCAAAGCTGAGAGTAAAGGAGGGAAACCCCAGGAAACTCACTGCCACCTTACAGCTTGGTCTACAAGTTTTGCCTTCCCTCCCCAGTCCGCCTGCCCTTAATTACTTTTCAGACTCCTCAGGTAACTGCTTTTTGTATTTTGTCCAGGTTTCAGTTGAAATTGATGCAGGAGATAGATGGGCTCCAGGCTAGGCATTTACAGCTGGCCTCCTGTTTACATTTCTTGGGGTGAGAAAAAGATGGGCTTCAGGCCAGACACTTACAACTAGCCTCCTGTTTGCATTTCCTGAGACAGGAGATAGGTGGGCTCCAGGTTAGATATTTACAACCTGCCTCCTGTTTGCTCTTGGAAAGAGAAATAACTACAGAAACAGGGTAAATATCCAGGCTTTGTCTCCCGAGGACAGAGGGGCTAAACCCTGTTGGAGTAAAGATCAGGAGGCCACATATTTCCCATCCTTGGGGCAAGGGAGACACTGCACGTGGGCAGAAAGACCCCTTGCGGGTCAAAAAGGAGGGGGCACCACCCTAGAAGAGGTGATGCCAAGGCTCCCCCTAGGCCTCTGGGCTGGACTCCATCTTGGAAAAAAGTTGGGCACTCCTGTTGGGGAGGGCCCTAGGGCAGGTCAGGTGTGGAAAAGGAAACCAGATAATTGGCTAAGGGTAAACAAAGACCGGGAAGAGCTGCCCTATATAAATGATTTAACAGCTTCTTTACTGTACTCCTCCTCATTAGGGGGGAGGCCCACACCCTTTCTCTCTGGGTGTGTATCTCTACCTTGCCTCTATCTTAAATAAACAGACCGTCTCTCTGTGTGCTCTTCCACTTGTTGTGCTGTGTCTCTAATAATATACCTTGGACCTGTTTTTATAGTTTTTACCTCCTGAGAAATGCAGTTTTCACCCGGGGGCAAGAGCCAGGGAAATCTGCTTCTAGCCTGTAGACGTTGCTGGTCAAGAATTCCTGGTTTTCATCCAGGCTCCCCAGGTCTGATTCCGGGGCAGAGAACTAAGACCTCGCTTCAAGCCACTGCCCACTGCTGCCTCTCCAAGATCAAAATCGGTGGGAGAGATAGACTATAGCAGGCTTATTCCATTTTGTTTGGCATCCGAAGTTTCTCTCCCTGGATTTTCAAGGTTGGAATGACCAAGGGCTCAGTCCTGGGCCCTCTTGTCATCTCTGTCTACTCACACCCTGTGACTTCATCTACTTTCATTGCCCAGAAATGTTTAACCTAGGCACCCCATAACCAGTCAAGTTGACAAGTAAAATTAACCCTTACATAAATATATAAGAAAATATTGGAGACCATGTTTACAATCTGGGTATAGGAAGTGACTTTCTAAACATGACTTGAAACCAGAACCCTTTAAACATTGTTTACAGTAACTTATACCAAGAAAGAAACTAAGTGAATAGATATGTAGATAAAATATATAGGCTATCAGATAGGAAACCCCTCATCTTCCTGTAATAAGTTTGTAAGACCTGAATCAGATGGGAATCCATGCTCTTTATCTTCTTTTTAAGACAAGGAGTCACCTCTCCAGGTTCAAGGGCAAACTTTTCTCTTGTGATCCATCTTCATCCTATTTTTCTTCCTTTTAGAACTTTAAAGCAGTGGTTCTCACTTTTTTATCTCAAGACCCATTTACACTGAAGGGTAGCAGAATAAGCCTCTTTGGCATAAAGAGTACTTTGAGCTGACTATTTTGTAAAACTTTAGACACAGAAGCTCTGAAAACAGAGTAGAAGTTACCCTTTGGTAAGGAGGGTTTCATTAGAAAGGGGGCCTGAATAGCTAGTAGAATAGCTACTAGCAGAAATAACCTCTCTTGCAAGGATAACAACCTTTGTTTACCAGCTCCTTTTCTTACCTTCCCAGGAACTGCTCCCCCTTGGCAATCCCAGGCTCCCATCTCTTTCCATAGTTCAGGATGGTATATAAATCTTAATCCTCTGCCCACCTTTTTATTTCCATGTCTTTGTGCTGCTGCCAGATGTAGATGGCATACGTAGTTAACTTTATTTTTTTCTCCTGTTAATCTGTTTTTTTACTACGGGGGGTTTTTAGCCAAGAACCTAGAAGGGGAGAGGCAAAGTTAGTTTTCCTCCCCTGTACCCTTAAATATTAATCAGGACCCTAAAAGAAGTTTTGTTTATGTTGGTGATGTCAATTGATAGCTGCTATTATGAATAAAACAGAAAAATTGAAGTCACTTAAAAATAATAGTCATGGGCTTCCCTGGTGGCGCAGTGGTTGAGAGTCCGCCTGCCGATGCAGGGGACACGGGTTCGTGCCCTGGTCTGGGAGGATCCCACATGCCGCGGAGCGGCTGGGCCCATGAGCCATGGCCACTGAGCCTGCGCGTCCAGAGCCTGTGCTCCGCAAGCAACGGGAGAGGCCACAACGGTGAGAGGCCCGCATACAGCAAAAAAAAAAAAAATAAAAGAAAAAAAAAGAAAAAAATAGTCATCACATATTAATATGAAAAATATATTTCTAAAACACAAATACAAATAGTGAGAAGAGTGACATTGTTTTACATTTTTGCCAACATCTTTAATTTCTGGCTTAATAGAAGACATCTGGCTTACCATATTTGCTTCTGCCTTCAATCTGCTGTGGTATTATATGTTATGTTGTTATCAGAAAAGTGGGTTTGCTTCTCGGTGGGTGTCAAAAGACAGAACCACACCAAAGTTCAGGAGAAGGAAGGATTTGTTACTTGCAGCAAGTAAGGAGAACAGCAGGGATCTTCCCAAAGCAGTGTATCCCAGAATAGCAAAATCTGAGAGGTTTTAAGCTAAGAGTACATGCATATTCATGAAGGGGCTCAAGCAGAGGAGAATTTGGTATAGAATTGGGGTAAAGGTCAACAGACTCCAAACTTTAGTTGACTGAAGTCAAGAGTGTCAACATCCTCATTCCATCCTCCACCTGGGTGGGGGGCCTTAGTTCCTGCAGAATGCAAAAGTGTATTATTACATATATCCTTTGAGGAGGAACTAGGACTCTGCTTTATCACTGCACTATCGTTTGACTACCTTTTCTCTGTTCCTGCATTCATTTGTTCCCTTACGATCATTGACTACTGAGACTTGTTCAAGTGCAAGCATTGAGGCCAGGCTTAGATCACAAAATGGCTTAGGTCAAAACAGTCTCTCTTATGTCAAGAAAGCCATGCCTGATCATCTTTTGCCAAGGACACCCTAACCTATCTGCTTATATTACTTCAAGTCACAAAAAAAAGATATCTCAAGTGAATGAAGTTAGTGCTTTTCTATGTGTAGGAAGATGCAAGAATCTGGGATCATTGAAAATTCTTTCTGAGGTATGCATCTAACTATCTAGGGGCTCATTTATCCAAAGCACAGAGTGCCTCATCCTGGTTTTCACCCTGAATTACTAACAGGGTCCACTGTTGGGGGAGGTGACTGCTGTGGGTGGCCTCTTAACCTTTGTAGAGCCAGGGGGTGAGCAATGTTCTTTTTTTCCTGTTTTTACTCAAGCTCTGGTTCATAGATGCAGACTGACTTCATAAGGAAATTCTTGAGAAATAATCTAAGTCCATTCTATTTATATATATAGAACATAATTCTAAAGTGATTCTTAAGTTGTAGAAAGGATAATCCCTCTGGGTGATGACTGCATGGAGGTTTATTATCCTATTCGCTCTACTTTGTATATAAGCTTTTAATTTTTCATAACAGGATTAAAAAAAGATTTAGCTGACTATACAAAATAAATATCTGAACCAAAAACAAAAAAAAAGATTTAGCTGAAGAGAAAGTTAAAAAAGATGTTGTAGCTGATGTAGGGGAGAGAAACTTGCCACCTCAAAATATGTTTCTGGCATATCAATTATTTTAAGCTGTTTATTTTCCAAGAAACTGCAGACATTCAGGAAAACTGTGAATGCCAAGCAGGAGTTACCCTTAAGAAACATGTACATTTATAAGGGAAATGTCCCTTTGTAAGGGTGTCTCCCTTTCTGTACCAGAAAGAGGAGGATGACCAAATCTCTAGAAACTCTTATCAATGAAAGAAACAAGGACTTAAATCTGCATAAACAACCTGACCCTTGTTTACTGTGCTTTTCCTGGTCAACTCCCATTACTGGCCCTCCGGTCCTCAACATCCTCTTTTGTCTTTAGCTGAAGATGTATTTGAGGTGAAGCTTTGGCTATTTTGGTGAGTTACTCAGTTTTCCTGGGCCTCTCCCATGTACCCATGTTATTGAACTTCATTTGATTATCTTCTGTCAATCTGTTTCATGTCAATTTATTTTTAAATTAATTTTTATTGGCGTATAGTTGCTTTACAATGTTGTGTTAGTTTCTACTGTACAACAAAACGAATCAGCTATACATAGACAAATATCCCCTCTTTTTTGGATTTCCTTCCCATTTAGGTCACCACAGTGCATTAAGTAGAGTTCCCTGTGCTATACAGTATGTTCTTATTAGTTGTCTATTTTATACATAGTATCAATAGTGTATATGTGTCAATCCCAATCTCCCAATTCCTCCCACCCTCTGCTTTCCCCCTTGGTATCCATACATTTGTTCTCTACATCTGTGTCTCTACTTCTGCTTTGCAAATAAGATCATCTGTACTATTTTTCTAGATTCCACATATATGCGTTAATATACAATATGTCTCATGTCAATTTAGTTGTTACATTGAGTTGTTTCAATGACTGAAACAACCCTCCTTGGCCAGGCCCAGTAGTAACCACTTACATGAGTTCTCTTACAACAGGAGGTCCTGGTAAGGATTGCAGATCTAACAAGCTATCATCAACCCGAAGAGTTCGGGGAAGTTCAATAGGAGAGAAGAGGCTCCAGTTAATATGTCCTACCAAGCTTCCAGAATCCTTCTTGCTGGAATCCATCTTGGCTGAGTGACCAGCGTACCACCAGGAAGGACCCAGAATCAGAGTGACTGGCCAGAGACAACCCGGAAACTAACCCAATTACCATAAACCCAAGACTGTGAGCCACGTGACAGTGCAGTCATCCTGGGTTCCCTTATCCTCCTGCTCTCCACTCGGGAGCCTTCCCAATAAAGTCTTTTGCTTTGTCAGCACGTGTGTCTTCTCAGACAATTCATTTCCAAGAGTTAGACAAGAGCCCACTCTCAGGCCCTGGAAGGGGTCCACGTTCCTGTGACAGTTAGACCAGCCAGAACAACCTAGAAGGGTAGAGGAAAATTTCTTTTTCCCCAACACTAAAAACATAGTTTTGTGTTCATGTGAATTCAGTATAACGTGTAATGGAATCCTTTTGGAAACAATACTGGAGAAGTGTGGTATTCTTCCACTAACCTGATAAAATATAAATCATTAAAATGAAATATATTATTACTAGTGAATACTGGTAGACTGCAGGCAAAGAAAACACAATTTCTGAAAAATAAAGTATTACTGTCATTCACATGGTACTGTAAAAGCAAATACCAATACTGCTTTTAAGTAAATACCAGTAACTATAAAGCAAAGCCCAACATAATAAATTAATTCCTATACAGTATATACATAAAAATGAACATATCAGTAAATTAACACTTATACACACAAAGCAGTACTTCATATTTAGAAGAAAAATCCATTCTTAAAGACAAATGAGATTCAGGTGCCCAGTGGGGGAAGTGAATGGGAGTGGAGATCAAGAATAAGGGGGGCATATTTTAAGTAAGGGCTGCATGAAATTTTGACATGGCCTCACTGAAGAGCAAGGTTAAATCAGGTCTCTCAGGAGACTTGTAGCAACACTACCTGCACCCAAAATTATATTCCCTCATAAGTCTTATTGATAAAATTGAAGCATGTTGTTTTAAAAAATCAAGTCTATTTTGTCCTACGATGCTGCAGTTATTTTAAGTGTAAAAAGAAAATCTGTATCTATTAACATTTCTAATGATAGTATATGATTTCCTTCACAATCCTTGCCAATTGGTTGTGAAGGATCAATTTAACTTTTGTTAATCTGATGGGAAAAATGTTGCAGGAAAAGGGACCCCTTCCAGGGCCTGAGAGTGGGCTCTTGTCTAACACTCAGAAAATAAATTGTCTGAGGAGACACACATACCGACAAAGCAAAAGACTTTATTGGGAAGGGGCACCCGGGCAGAGAGCAGCAGGGTAAGGGAACTTAGGAGAACTGCTCTGTCAGTTGGCTCGCAGTCTCAGGTTTTACGGTAATGGGGTTAGTTTCCAGGTTGTCTCTGGCCAATCATCTTCCTTGGCCCATGTTTGGTCTGACTCAGAATCCTTCCTGGTGGTGCACACATCTTTCAGCCAAGGTGGATTCCACTGTGAGGGTTTATGGGAAGTTGGCAGGACGTATTGTCTTCTCCCCCCTTCTTTTGGCCCTCCAAATTCTCCCAGTGGGGTTTTTTGTTTGTTTTGTGTGTTTTTTTTTGTGGTACTAGGGCCTCTCACTGCTGTGGCCTCTCCCGTGGCGGAGCACAGGCTCTGGACGCGCGAGCTCAGCGGCCATGGCTCACGGGCCCAGCCGCTCCGCGGCATGTGGGATCTTCCCGGACCGGGGCACAAACCCGCGTCCCCTGCATCGGCAGGCGGACTCTCAACCACTGCGCCACCAGGGAAGCCCTTCCAGTTGGTTTTTGATAGCAGCACTGCATCCTTTATCCAGACTTTCTGTTGTGAGACAACTCAGGCAAGTGGTTATCATTGTGTCTGGCCAAGGAAGGTGGTTTCGGTCAGCAGTTCCCTACCAACTGCCCACTGACAGACTTCATACTTAAGATACTTCTTGGGAATTGGGGTGGAGGTCTCTTTCTTCTGTAACTACTTCCTGCTGGGAGTGGGTGCCATCCTGTCCAGTAGAGTAGAAGTCTCTCTCTCTCTCTGATCTAAATCGAGGTATTCCATGTCTGAAACCAGCTTCTACCCTTGTGGTAACAAAACTTTAGTCTGAAACTGTTGAGCCATGTTGGACCATGGAGATAAACCTTGTACACAGTTAAAACAGACAGGGGCCATACAGGAGGCTTAACAGGATGATCGACGCTGGGTCCAGAAAAGGAAGGCAAAATTTGGGATGAAGCCTATATCCTACAGAAACAGAGGGCACAGAAAGGATTTGTACCTGGGAGACCCACAGAGTGCTGCTTGTTTTCAATCTCCCTTTTTCTTTGATAGTCCTCAATATTTCAAAGGCAATGGCTGAGGGTGATGACAGCTCTGGCCACTTCCTGCAGAAATGGGGCATAGTCCTGCTTCAATTTGGGGAATAGACACCAAATTGGAAATATTTCTGAGTTCCAAGTCCTGGATCTGAGTCTTGTATGATTAAGATCTCAATCCCTTTGTCCAACATTTTGGTGTAACAGACCCAATTAGAAGTATTTGGAGGAGTGACAACTTGAATTTTAGTGGACAAAATAAATCTCATTCCCTGAGGAATTCAGGAGAATAAGCCTGAAACCCAGTTTGGACCTCACACCTTAGGGAGATTTGTACCCAAGTAACTAATTGTCTACTTTTATCTAAGTAGGTTTTAACTTCCGATATGGTATTAACATATACATAACAGGAACTATTGGCCACTACTTATGTCTTCTTTTTCTGTTAACATCTAATCTAAAGCAATTTTATTATCTAAAAATTTAATAGTTGCAAGGGGAGACCTCAAGGTCATAAGGTTGCAGCTACTGATGTCTGCCAGCAGACACTGCTTTGAGAATGGCTGGTGTCATGCCAAGTCTGACACAGCTCAGAAAACTCAAGTTCTCAGAAATACAAGGACTTGTCTGAAATCACATCTGTAATGCCCCCTAGTATTACATTGGATGTCTGAACCACAGCTACTCCATTTTGACTTGCAATTGCATTTCTCTCCATAACGGCCAAAACAGATGCCACTGTTAGTGATTTCAGTGCTTTACTAGATATGAGAAGATGCAAGAATTTGGGCTCATAAAATCTTCTCCTGAAAGTATCTAACTATCTGAAGGTCTGTTCTGCCAGTTTTTCCCAGAGCATGGAGTTCCTCATTCCTGATCTTCACCCTGAATTCCTTTCAGTGTCTGTTGAAGGTCAGTGGCTGCAGTGGTCATTGATTTAATCCTTGCAGATGTAGAAGGCAAGTGCCAATTTTCTGTTGGCAGGTCCCCTTCAGAGTCATGAATTGGACCATGGTTTGGGGGGCATTTCATGGTCATTTCACCCCACGGTGCTGGGAATACTCATTCCCAGGTCTGGCGAAGATTTCACTGATAGGCCACTCAGTGTGCTATTACTGGCCTAGGCACAGTTGCCAAAAGTCTCTGGACCACCTGTCTTAATAGTCTCTTATGGTCCAGGAAAATATTCCCTCTTCTTGCTTCTTCCCATATCTGGAGTTACATTATTACAATCTTTGGTCTCATATGGAGCTATATATCAACATTTTATCAGAGGCTCAGTCACACATTTGGTAGTGCAAGAAACAATTTTGTAAAACAGGCAATATTAAAAAAAGTAACATAGATAGTTGTATTAGTAAGGTCATAAGTAAGAATTTAAGTCAAGAACTTCCATCAGGTCCTGCCCAGTACATTTCCAAGTCGTCTGACTTAAGTCTGTTCTGTACCAATCCTTATCTTTAAGAGAAATTATATATTGGCATTGGCCATAAGACATCTAGTGAAATTTCCTAGTGTTACTAGGCCAGTTATCCCTAGTGTGGTTTAATTGTCCCCAATATAAGGGAGCCTTTAATTTTAAATGACCATAGCCTGGTGCTAATCTCCTGGTTGCAGATCATGGAGCATCTGATCTTCATCCAGAGATAGATTACTGAGTTAAATTTCAGAAACAAATTTAGAGTGTCCTTTTAATAATTCTAAACTTTGCAACAGTATAACATAACAGCAAGGAGCTATCTGGGAAGTGAATCTTAGTGAAAACAGACCTCAATAACACAATAAGATTTTGATGTCCATTGAAACATCTCTTTTCCTCTAAAATAACCCTCATTTTTATCAAAGATAGTTAAATCAAAATTAATTGGTTCACAAATTAAGTCTCATGAAATCATAAAATTCCTCCCAGGGCCAGGAAAGCCATGCCAAGGGCTTGCCACAGATTTCACCTTACAAATTTAGGAGAATTCCTCCCTTTCTGATGTTCAAAAAATACCTTCAGATTTCTGCACCTGTTAGGAGGTGGCCTTCCTAATTTATCTGATAAAGCTGCTGGGAACCTAAGAGTGTCCAGTCTCTGGAGGGATCAGGTAGAGAGAAAAGAGAAATGTTTCCATTCTGCTTACAAGGGTATAATTTACCAAATTGCTGTAAGTCATAATTAGCTTGAAGGGAAGTGTTTCTTTATATCTGGAAAACACAGATTAAAATCTTATAATGTTTCAGACAGAAACCATAAAAATTATAACCACATTCATCAGTTTACTCAATCCTATGTAACTAATCCTTTTTGTTAACAGTTTCCATTAGATTTTTAAAATTCCTTACCTAGTTTAGTAGTGTGATTTAAAAGTTATCAGAAAAGTGTACTTGTCAAAAGTCAAGTGATGCTTCTGGAAGATGAAGCAATTTTGCAAAGCATCATTTTAACTATCTATGAATGACAAAGATACTTAAAAAGGCAAGGCTAAGGATCTGATTACAATGTTTTTGGCAAAGAAGATTAACCAAGTTGCTGTAATATAAAACATTTTAAGACAACAACTAAAACTATATATTTTAAAATATTTATTTATTTATTTATCTATCTTTGGCTGCGCTGGTTCTTAGTTGTGGCATGTGGGATCTTTCATTGCGGTGTGTGGGCTCTTCATTGCGGCGTGCAGGCTCTCTATATAATTTTTAGAATATTTATATTAATAACATTTATCCATACAGTACTGTGTATTCTAAGTAGGTTTATCACTCATGTAACAATGTTCTTTGTGTAATTTAACATACCGAATAGTACTAATTAAATATTTCTCTGTGAGATGTCTCAGGGACCCTCTAAAGTGTCCTAAATTTAGCTGGAGGTAAAAAGAAAGTTAATTAAAAGTTGATATTTGGGAAGTTTGTCAAAAGGTTTCAAAACATTGGGTCAAATAAGATCCTAGCTTACTCTGAGATAATACTTATTCCTTAACCAAAGTGACAAGAGATCTCAAAAGCAAATACAGATCACTTAAAGGAACAGAAACTCACAAAATCTGTTATCATAAGCAGCATTCCAAGGAAACTTTGTTCTCTGAACAGAGAGAGAAAACCAAATCCAGTCTTTTACCAGCTTGCCTGTTTTTTTTTTCCTGTTTGGTTTTTAAATATTTTTTAATTTTTTTTAAATTTTATTTTATTTTACTATTTTTTATACAGTAGGTTCTTATTAGTTATCTATTTTATACATACTGGTGTATATATATCAATCCCAATCACCCAGTTCATCCCCCTCCCATTGTCCTCCCTTGGCATCCATACATTTATTCTCTACATCTGTGTCTCTATTTCTGCCTTGCAAACTGGTTCATGTGAACCATTTTTCTAGGTTCCACATATATGCATTACTATATGATATTTGTTTTTCTCTTTCTGACTTACTTCATTCTGTATGACAGTCTCTAGATCCATCCACGTCTTAACAAATGACCCAATTTCGTTCCTTTTTATGGTTGAGTAATATTCCATTGTATATATGTACCACATCTTCTTTATCCATTCATCTTTCGATGGGCATTTAGGTTGCTTCCATGACCTGGCTATTGTAAATAGTGCTGCAATGAACATTGGGGTGCATGTGTCTTTTTGGATTATGGTTTTCTCTGGGTATATGCCCAGTAAGTGGGATTGCTGGGTCATATGGTAATTCTATTATTAGTTATTTAAAGAACCTCCATACTGTTCTCCATAGTGGCTGTATCAATTTACATTCCCATCAACAGTGCAAGAGTGTTCCCTTTTCTCCACACCCTCTCCAGCATTTGTTGTTTGTAGATTTTCAGATGATGCCCATTCTAACTGGTGTGAGGTGATACCTCATTGTAGTTTTGATTTGCATTTCTCTAATAATTAGTGATGTTGAGCAGCTTTTCATGTGCTTCTTGCCCATCTGTATGTCTTCTTTAGAGAAATGTCTATTTAGGTCTTCTGCCCATTTTTGATTGGGTTTTTTGTTTTTTTAATATTGAGCTGCATGAGCTTTTATATATTTTGGAGATTAATCCTTTGTTCATTGATTCATTTGCAAATATTTTCTCCCATTCTAAGGGTGCTCTTTTCACCTTGTTTATAGTTTCCTTTGCTGTTCAAAAGTTTTTAACTTTCATTAGGTCCCATTTGTTTATTTTTGTTTTTATTTCCATTACTCTAGGAGGTGGGTCAAAAAGATCTTGCTGTGATTTATGTCAAAGAGTGTTCTTCTTATGTTTTGCTCTAAGAGTTTTATAGTGTTCAGTCTTACATTTAAGTCTTCAATCCATTTTGAGTTTATTTTTGTGTATGGAATTAGGGAGCGTTCTAAGTTCATTCTTTTACATGTAGCTGTCCAGTTTTACCAGCAGCACTTATTGAAGAGACTGTCTTTTCTCCATTGTATATCCTTGCCTCCTTTGTCATAGATTAGTTGACCACAGGTATGGAGGTATATCTCTGGGTTTTCTATCCTGTTCCATTGATCTATATTTCTGTTTTTGTGCCAGTACCATATTGTCTTGATTACTGTAGCTTTGTAGTATAGTCTGAAGTCAGGGAGTCTGATTCCTCCAGCTGTGTTTTTTTTCCCCTCAAAATTGCTTTGACTATTTGGGGTCTCTTGTGTCTCCATACAAATTTTGAGATTTTTTGTTCTAGTTCTATAAAAAATGCCATTGATAATTTGATAGGGATTTCATTGAATCTGTAGATTGCTTTGTGTAGTATACTCATTTTCACAATATTGATTCTTCCAATCCAAGAACATGGTATATCTCTCCATCTGTTTATGTCATCTTTGATTTCTTTCGTCAGTGTCTTATAGTTTTCTGAGTACAGGTCTTTTACCTCCTTAGGTAGGTTTATTCCTAGGTATTTTTTTCTTTTTGTTGCAATGGTGAATGGGATTGTTTCCTTAATTTCTCTTTCTGATTTTTTCATAGTTAGTGTATAGGAATGCAAGATATTTCTGGATATTAATTTTGTATCCTGCCACTTTATCAAATTCACTGATTAGCTCTAGTAATATTCTGGTGGCATCTTTAGGATTTTCTATGTATAGTATCATATCATCTGTAAACAGTGACAGTTTTATTCCTTCTTTTAAAATTTGGATTCCTTTTATTTCTTTTTATCTCTGATTGCCGTGACTAGAATTCCAAACCTATGTTGAATAATAGTGGTAAGAGTGGACATCCTTATCTTGTTCCTGATCTTAGAGGAAATGCTTTCAGTTTTTCACCATTGAGAATGATGTTTACTGTGGGCTTGTCATATATGGCCTTTATCATGTTGAGGTAGCTTCCCTCTATGCCCACTTTCTGGAAAGTTTTTATCATAAATGGGTGTTGAATTTTGTCAAAAGCTTTTTCTGCAACTATTGAGCTGATCCTATGTGTTTTATTCTTCAATTTGTTAATACGGTGTATCACACTGATTGATTTGCATGTATTGAAGAATTCATGCACCCCTGGGATAAATCCCACTTTATCATGGTGTATGATCCTTTTAATGTGTTGTTGGATTCTGTTTGCTAGTATTTTGTTGAGGATTTTTGCATCTATATTCATCAGTGATATTACTCTGTAATTTTCTTTTTTGTAGTACCTTTGTCTGGTTTTGGTATCAGGGTGATGGTGGCCTCATACAAGGAGTTTGGGGGTGTTCCTTCCTCTGTAATTTTTTGGAAGAGCTTGAGAAGGATGGGTTTTAGCTCTTCTCTAAATGTTTGATAGAATTCACCTGTGAAGTCATCTGGCCCTGGACTTTTTTTTGTTGGAAGATTTTTAATCAAAGTGTCAATTTCATTACTTGTGACTGTTCATATTTTCTATTTCTTCCTGGCTCAGCCTTGGAAGTTTATACCTGTCTAAGAATTTGTCCATTTCTTGCAGGTTGTCTAATTTATTGGCATAGAGTTGCTTGCGGTAGTCTCTTAGGATGCTTTGTATTTCTGCGATGCCCGTTGTAACTTCTCCTTTTTCATTTCTAATTTTATTGATTTGAGTCTTCTCCCCCTTTTTCTTGATGAGTCTGGCTAATGGTTTATCAATTTTGTTTATCTTCTCAAAGAACCAGCTTTTAGTTTTATTTTAGTTATTTAAAGAACCTCCATACTGTTCTCCATAGTGGCTGTATCACTTTGCTATTGTTTTCTTTGCTATTGTTTTCTTTGTTTCTATTTCATTTATTTCTGCTCTGATCTTTATGATTTCTTTCCTTCTGCTAACTTTGGGTTTTGTTTGTTCTTCTTTCTCTAGTTCCTTTAGGTGTAAGGTTAGATTGTTTATTTGAGATTTTTTTCTTGTTTCTTGAGGTAGGCTTGTATTGCTATAAACTTCCCTCTTAGAACTGCTCTTGCTGCATCCCATAGGCTTTGGATCACCATGTTTTCACTGTCATTTGTCTCTAGGTATTTTTTGATTTCCTCTTCGATTTCTTCAGTGATATCTTGGTTATTTAGTAATGAATTGTTTAACCTCCATGTTTTTGTGTTTTTTACGTTTTTATTCCTGTAATTGATTTCTAATCTCATAGCATTGTAGTCAGAAAAGATGCTTGATGTGATTTCACTTTTCTTAAATTTACTGAGGCTTGATTTTTGACCCAAGATGTGATCTATCCTGGAGAATGTTCCATGTGCACTTGAGAAGAACGTGTAATCTGCTGTTTTCAAATGGAATGTGTTATAAATATCAATTAAAACCATCTGGTCTATTGTGCAATGTAAAGCTTGTGTTTCCTTATTAATATTCTGTCTGGATGATCTGTCCATTGTTGTAAATGAGGTATTAAAGTCCCCCACTATTATTGTGTTAATGTCAATTTACTCTTTTATAGCTGTTAGCGGTTGCCTTATGTAGTGCTCCTATGTTGGGTGAGTATATATTTATAATTGTTATATCTTCTTCTTGAATTGACCCCTAGATCCTTATGTAGTGTCCTTCCTTGTCTCTTGTAACATTCTTTACTTTAAAGTGTATTTTATTTGATATGAGTATTGCTACTCCAGCTTTCTTTTGATTTCCATTTGCATGGAATATCTTTTTCCATCCCCTCACTTTCAGTCTGTCTGTGTCCCTAGGTCTGAAGTGGGTCTCCTGTAGACAAGCATATATATGGGTCTTGTTTTTGTATCCATTCAGCAAGCCTGTGTCTTTTGGTTGGAGCATTTAATTCATTCACATTTAAGGTAATTATGTATGTTCCTATTACCATTTTCATAATTGTTTTGGGTTTGTTTCTGTAAGTCCTTTTTTCCTCTTGTGTTTCCCACTTAGAGAAGTCCCTTTAGCATTTGTTGTAGAGCTGGTTTAGTGGTGCTGCATTCTCTTAGCTTTTGCTTGTCTGTAAAGCTTTCGATTTCTCCATCGAATCTGAATGAGATCCTTGCCGGGTAGAGTAATCTTAGTTGTAGTTTCTTCCCTTTCATCACTTTAAATATATTGTGCCGCTCCCTTCTGGCTTGTAGAGTTTCCTCTGAGAAAGCAGCTGTTAACCTTATGGGAGTTCCCTTCTATGTTCTTTGTTGTTTTTCCCTTGTTGCTTTTAATAAATTTTCTTTGTCTTTAATTCTTGTCAGTTTGATTACTATGTGTCTCAGCATGTTTATCCTGCCTGGGACTCTCTGTGCTTCCTGGACTTGAGTGGCTATTTGTTTTCCCATTTAGGGAAGTTTTTGACTGTAATCTCTTTAAATATTTTCTCAGGTCCTTTCTCTCTCTCTTCTCCTTCTGGACCCCTGTAATGTGAATGTTGTTGCGTTTAATGTTGTCCCAGAGGTCTCTTAGGCCTCTCCATTGGTGTAAGTGAGGTATTAAAGTCCCCCACTATTTTTGTGTTACTGTCAATTTCCTCTTTCTTTTCATTCTTTTTTCTTTTCATTCTTTTTTCTTTATTCTGTTCTGCAGCAGTGAATTCCACCATTCTGTCTTCCAGGTCACTTATCAATTCTTCTGCCTCAGGTATTCTGCTATTGATTCCTTCTAGTGTAGTTTTCATTTCAGTTATTGTATTGTTCATCTCTGTTTGTTTGTTCTTTAATTCTTCTAGGTCTTTGTTAAACATTTCTTGCATCTTCTTGATCTTTGCCTCCTTTGTTTTTCTGAGGTCCTGGATCATCTTCACTATCATTATTCTGAATTCTTTTTCTGGAAATTTGCCTATCTCCTCCTCATTTAGTTGTTTTTCTGCAGTTTTATCTTGTTCCTTCATCTGATATGTAGTTCTCTACCTTTTCACTTTGTCTTTCTTTCTGTGAATGTGGTTTTTGTTCCACAGGCTGCAGGATTGTAGCTCTTCTTGCTTGTGCTGTCTGCTCTCTGGTTGATGAGGCTATCTAAGAGGCTTGTGCAAGCTTCCAGATGGAAAGGACTGGTGATGGGTAGAACTGGGTGCTGCTCTGGTGGGCAGAGCTCAGTAAAACTTTAATCTGCCTCTCTGCTAATGAGTGGGGCTGAGTTCCCTCTCTTTTGGATATTTGGCCTGAGGTGACTGAGCACTGCAAGCTACAGGCTCTTTGGTGTGGCTAATGATGGACTCCAGGAGGGCTCATGCCAAGGAGTACTTCCCAGAACTTCTGCTGTCAATGTCCTTGTCCCCCTGGTGAGCCACAGCCACCCCCTGCCTCTGCAGAAGACCCTCCAACACTAGCAGATAGGTCTGGTTCTGTCTCCTATGGGGTCACTGCTCCTTCTCCCTGGGTCCTGATGCACACACTAATTTGTGTGTGTCCTCCAAGAGTGGAGTCTCTATTTCCCTCAGTCCTGTTGAAGTCTTGCAATCAAATCTCACTAGCTTTCAAAGTCTGATTCTCTGGGAATTCCTCCTCCCATTGCCAGACTCTCAGGTTGGGAAGCCTGACATGAGGCTCAGACCCTTCACTCCAGTGGGTGGACTTCTGTGGTATAATTGTTCTCCAGTTTATGAGTCACCCACTCAGTGTTTATGCAATTTAATTTTATCGTGATTGCGCCCTTCCTACCGTCTCATTGCAGCTTCTCCTTTGTCTTTGTGTGCGGGGTGTCTTTTTTGGTGAGTTCCAGTGTCCTCCTGTTAATGATTGTTCAACAGTTAGCTGTGAGTCTGGTGCTCTTGCAAGAGAGAGTCTGTACCAGCTTGCTTTTAACAACAAAATTCACTTATTTAATTAACTTCAGTCTACCCCTAGCCAATCCTGACAATCCCCCAAACCCTCTATCACTTTCTGTATTCATATTAGTTTTGTCCCTTATTTTTTTCATCCAGAAACAACCAGCTCTAAGACAGACTTACTTTCCCTTCCTGTAATAAAATGCAATTCCATTCCTCATACCCCCTTTACTGAAAACACACATCTTGCTTTTCTACTGTATACTGAAATGTTTCCTTTATTTCTTTTATTAGCTTTAATTACATGTTTAAACTAGAGTCCTCAACTCTTAAAAACCTTAATTTCTAGTGACAACCAAGAAGTAGGCCATTATGAGTTGTCTTTTACATTAGCATTCTGTAGATTTGTGAAAATACCAATGATAATTCCTAAAAACATTTACTTTCTTATAGAGAACATCTCAAGGTGGCACCAAACACATTCACTGATAGCTCTAAATACCTTTAGTTTCTTTGTTTAGTAATTGATGTCTCAGTATCTTATTTTATTTGGGAATGATCCAGCTATTCAACAAACTTTCATCATATAAATTAATTTAGCACAACTCTAAATTTCAACTTGCTGGATCTCTGGAGGGATTATTCTTAAGTAGACATTCCTAAAATATAATTATTCTTATAGATTTACATAAAAGCACTTATTTCATTTACATTTACTGTCCTTCAAAAAAAAATTTTTATATTGAGTTATTTTCCTTGTTGATGATTTGTAACAGATATAATAAGTTTTTATTTGACTTCTATTAAACCTAGGTACAGTAAGTGTATTATATCAGTACTTAATGTTGATGACTGTTAAGACATGTCTACATTAATTAAATTAACAAGCTTAAACTAAGTTTAATACTACATATTAATTTAATACTGAATATTTCCCAGTCCATGGGAACCTGAAATTAATTCTGGCCAGTTACCTTCTGTATTTTTGAGAATTTATATAAGCACTCAATTTCCTTTAAGCCAATTAGGTAGAGCTCATTGTCAAATTAATTTTGATAATACCATCCAAAGTTAAGGACATATATACATTGCACACAGACATATAGAGAAACACAACCAGAGATCTCATAGCTTCATTTCCTAAACTTAGTCATGAATCAGGTATTACAATATAAAACTCACTAGTTTTTAAACAGTTGAAATAAGTTAAATTTAGAAAGACTTCTTCCCCACCCTTTTTTTTTCCTCAGTCACAAAAATTAGAGAAGATCTAGATAAGACAAGTGGTTTTGACAGCCCTGGTCTCAAGGCACAGTGAGAGATAAGCAAGTTCTCCTAGTAGGACTTCTTCCCTAAGTGTCAGAATTCTGGAAACATGTTTTATCAAGCTTTATTTCTCTAAGTGCATATGCAAATACGTATATCCTTGAATAAAAGCTCTCAAATATTTATCTTCTTTATTCCCAACTCCAGTCCAGTTGTTTATGGAGGAGCAGGCTGAGGCTTTGGGAGGGGAAGGAGCTTTCCTGGTCACCCACCAGGGGAGGAGGAGAGCCAGGAATCTATCCCAGGCTTTGTTCATTAGCAAATACTTTGTGAGGGCCTGTGGTGTGCCAAGAAATAACCCACAGCCTGGAACTGCAATAGTTTCTTTCCCAAACTTTTCATTTTGAAAATTTTAAAGCATGATGAAAACTTGAAAGAATGATATGATAAACACCCTTCCATCTAGATTTAACAATTCAACTATTAACTGCCTCATTTACTTTATTTCTCTGTGTGTCTGTACATATACATATCTTTCTTCTTGTTTTTTTTTTTCTTTTTAGTTAGACTTTATTTTTAGAGCAGGTTTAGGTTCACATGAAAATGGAGGAAGGTACGGAGATTCCCATGTACCCCTTCCCCCACACAATATAGCCTCCCTGTTATCAACATCCCCTTCCACAGTAGTACATTTGTTACAATCGATGACTTATAATCGCCCCAAGCCCTTAGTTTACATGAGGGTTTACTCTTGGTTTTGTACATACTGTGGGTTTGGGCATATATATAATGATACATATCCATCATTATAATATCATACACAGTATTTTTACTGCCTTAAAAATCCTTTCTGAGTATTCTTCCCTCTCCCACCCCAGCCCCTGGTACTTTTTATTGTCTCCATAATTTTGCCTTTTTCAGAATGTCACATAGTTGGAATCAGAATATGGAGTCATCTAGTGAGCTTGTGCCTCTGGACTGTGAACTTCACATGTGCTTCTCAGTCCTCCCTTCTTACTTAGGTGGGACAGGATGGCTAGAGTGAGGTAGAGTTGAGTATTTCCCTTTCCCCACATGGAAGGTTAGAGCTGACTAGTGTTGGGTATTTCCTTTTACCCAGTTCAGGTAAGCTCTGATAATTCCCCAGCAGGTTAGGCTCTGCTTAACTAGCTTCTCCTAAGGGCAAGCCTCGTTAAGAGGAATAGAGTGCTCTGACATATTTCAGAATGATTCCTTTTCCTTCCCCCTAATAGAGGCACAAGTGGATTTTCCTCTGATATTTACTGTGAGAATTTGGTCAAGATCCTGGAGGTAAATTTCACAGTATTGCAGGAGGTCTCCCTAATACTGGGTCCTCTGAGAATTCTAGCTCCCAGAGTTGTCCAATGAGCCTCCAGCAATTCATTAATTACAGTTCAGGTTTTCCCACACCAGCACACATTCTCAAAGGGTTTCCAGTTGTAAGTTGTGACTCATTGTATTCATCAGTCCTGGAAAGTGTTGAGAGAGTGATTTCCAGTCTTGGGACAGTGATTTTCCTGTGAGTTCTCTCCTCTTTTACAAATTCAAGGAAAGGTGTTGATTATTCAAATCTGTTCAGCTTTTACTTGTTGTTAGGACAGAGTTAGAACTTCAAAGATTCTTATCTGTGAAACTGAATCGTACTTTTCTTGTTTGTTTGTTTTTCTGAAACATTTGAAGTTAAATCACATATATCATATTTCATTCCTGAATGCTTAAGCAGAAATCTCATAATAATGAGAACATGCTCTTACTTATAATGGCATACCATTATCATAGATAAGAAAATTAAAGCCCATTATTATTATATTATTAATTATTATATCTTCTTTTTCAAGTTTCTCTAATAGTTTCCCAAATAGCTTTTATAGTCCAATAGTCACCCCAAACAGATATTTATTACACCACCACTCCCATCTTTGATCTAATTAAGGTTAAAGCATTGCATTGGGTTGTTATATCTCTGTAGTTTTTTGAATCTAGAGCAATTCTCCTGCCCCTTTTTTCTTTGCAAGAGACATTCAATTTTGGAAAATCCCAGCCCAATTGCGGTGCAGAATATTCTACATTCTACATTTGACTGATTCGTTCCTTATTCTGTCCTTTAACTTGTTTCTGTATCCCCTGTATTTCCTGTCGTCTTAGTTCAGACTGCTTTCAGGTAATACCATAAACAGCAGACATTTATTGCTCACATTTCTGGAAATAAGCTGGGAAGTCTAATTTCAGGGTGCTAGCCAGCTTGGTTCCTGGGGAAAGCCCTGGCTTGCAAATGGCCACCTTCTTGCTTGTCCTCACATGGTGGAGAGAGATCATATCTTTCTTGTCTCTTCTTCTCAGGGCATGAATCTCTTTTCTGAGGGTTCTAATCTCAAGAACTAATGACCTCCCAAAGGCTCCACCTTCAAATATCACCACATTGAGGAGTATGGCCTCAATACAAGACTTCTGGGGGGGATACAAACATTCAGTCCATAGCAACTGTAAAATGAAAACCACTTCTAGAGGCTTGATTCAGGGTTAAGCATATTTGCAAAGAATACATAGCAAATGAAACTACAAACTTGTCGAAGGGTTATCTGTATACCTTTTGTACGTATCTATGAATTATGTTGCTGTCTTTGCACACATTTTTATTGGGGTTTGATTTTTTTTAATCAATATAGTCTGAGGCTAGTCTATATTCTGCTACCAAACAAGGGACTTAAATTGATCTCTGAAGTCATTGCTAATAAGACAAGAGATGGACAAAAACGCAACTCGTAATCCCTGTGGAGAGATGTTTTTTCTGGCCCAAATGTTTATCAGTGGGTGAATGAATAACCCAATAGTGTTATATCTAAGCAATGGAATACTACTCAGCAATAAAAAGAATGAACTATTGATTCATACAATACTATTCTGAACAAAAGAAGCCAGGCAAAAGACAGCATATACAGTATGATTTTATTTATATAAAATTCTAAAAAGTGCAAACTAATCTATAGTGACAGGAAGCAGATCAATGGTTGCCTGGTGATAAAATGAGAAGAGGAGCGAAGCAGAAGGAAGAGATTACAAAAAGCCATGAGGAAGGATTGGGGGATGCTGAAGATGTTTGCTATCTTGATTATGGTGATGGGCAAAGCTTATCAAGCTCTACACTTTAAGTATATGCAAGTAAATGTAACTGAATATTATTGGGCATTTCTTGGTGTTCAGTTGATGGCTGTCAATGTTTGGATGAATAATAAAATAAATTCATATATAATTCACTAATTATTTTATGTTTTGTACACAATTTTTCTTGCCTTTATTTCAGGAAAAAATATGTTTTTATCGACATTCACAAAATGTGCCTTCTACTGACAGTAATGCCATTTGAACAAGTTTTCTTGAGTGTTTTTTCTCAAAGCTGTTTTATTTTAAATTTTAAATTTTAGAAACTGCACTCTGCGAATGCAGTGATACCTGGAATTTTCAAAAAAATGCTTCAATCAATATTTAGATTTGGAAATAAACCATGATTTTTGTATATCACATCAAACACTGCAATGGGATTGCAGATCATAAATTAATTTTATCAAAGAAATTATAAAATATTTTAATTTAATGACATAAACCACTCTTACATGTCATGATTGTCAGCATCTCTTTAAGCAATCCCTAGATCCATATACGATTTAAGCTCTATTTCTTTAAAAAAATGTTCTTCTCTCTAAAATAATTGAAATAAACTATTTATATTACAAAAATACAAATTATCTATATTAGCAATATTTTAAATAAATTAATTAAACCTGGAAATTTTAATTTTTTGAAAATTTAGTTAATTTTATTAAATGTTCAAATCGGAGTCCTCTTTTTTTTTAATCGAGGCATAATTGATATGAAAGTTTATATTAGTTTCAGATGTATAATCTAATGATTCGATATTTGTATATATTGTGAAATGATCACTGCAGTAAGTCTAGTTATCATCATAGTTACATCACAATACAGAGTTATAAAAATTTTTTTTCTTATGATGAGGACTTTTATGATTTATTTTTTCTTATGATGAAGAGTTTTAAGATTTATTGTATAGTAGGGGATCTATATTCAATATCTTGTAATAGCTTATAATAAAAAATAATCTAAAAATATGTATATATATGCATTTATATATATAAGTGAATCACTGTGCTGTACAACTGAAATTAACACAATAGTGTAAATCAAGTATACTTCAATAAAAAAATTTAAAATTAGCAACTTTCAGATATGTAATACAGTATTATTAAGTATAGTCACCACACTGCGTATTAAATCTCCATGACTTCTTTATTTTATGACTGGAAGTTGGTACTCTTTGACCACTTTCACCCATTTCACCCACCATTCACCCCCACACTTTTGGCAGCCACCAATGTTCCAATCGGTTCTCTGAATCTATGAACTTGTTGTTCTTGTTTTTTCTTTTTAAATTCCACATGTAGGTGAAATCATACACTACTTGTCTTTCTCTGTCTGACTTATTTCAATTAAAATAATACACTCTTAGTCCATCCATGTTGTCACAAATGGCAATATTATATTCTTCTTTATGGCTGAAGAATATCCCATTGTATATATACCACATCTTCTTTATCCATTTATCCATCAGTGAACACTTAGGTTGTTCCCATGTCTTGCTGATTGTAAATACTGCTGCAAAAAACATGGGAGTGCATACACATTTACAAGTTAATGTTTTTATTCTCTTAAGATAATACCCTGAAGTGGAATTGCTGGATCATATGGTAGTTCTATTTTTAATTTTTGGGGGAATCTCCATACTCTTTTCCATAGAGGCTGCACCAATTTACATTCCAACCAAAAGTGCACGAGTGTTCCCTTTTGTCCACATCCTCACCAACACTTGTTATTTCTTGTCTTTTTGATAATAACCATTTTGATGGGTGTGACGTGATATCTAACAGTGGCTTTGATTTGCATTTCCCTGATGTTTACTGATGCTCATCATTTTTTCAGGTGTCTGTTGGCCATCTGTATGTCTTCTTTGAAAAAAAATGTCTATTAAGATCTTCTGCTCATGTTTAATTGGATTCTTTGTTTTGTTGTTGTTTTGTGGGGTTTTTGTTTTCTGTTTTTGCTACTGAATTGTATGAGCTCTCTTTATATTTTGGATATTAACACCTTATCAGCTGTATGATTTGCAAATATTTTCTCACATTTAGGGTTGCCTTTTTATTTTATTGATGGCTTCCTTTGCTGTGCGGAAGCTTTTTAGTTTGACGTAGTCCCACTTGTTTATTTTTGCTTTTGTTGCCTTTGCTTTTGGTGTCAGATTGAAAATATCATTGCCAGAACCAATATCAAGGAGCTTAACATCTATGTTTTCTTCTAGGATTTTTATGGTTTCACATCTTATATCAAGTCTTTAATCGATTTTGAGTTTTTTTGTGTATAGTATAAGGTAGTGCATAGTATAAGATTCATTCTTTTGCATGTAGCTGTCCAATTTTCCCGATACCATTTATTGAAGAAATTGTCCTTTCTTTATTTCATATTCTTGGCTCCTTTGTCATAAATTAATTATGTATGCCTGGATTTATTTCTGGCCTCTCTCCTCTGTTCCATTGTTCTATGTGTCTGTTTTTATTCCAATACTTTACTGTTTTGATTACTGAATCCTTGTAATAGAGTTTGAAATTAGGAAGCATGATGCTTCCAGCTTTCTTCTTTCTTAAAATTTCTTTGGTTATTGGGGATCTTGGGTGGTGCTATTCAAATTTTAGGATTGTTTGTTCTATTTCTATGAAAAATGCCATTGGCAATCAGAGAAGAAAAAGAAATAAAAGGAATCCAAATTTGAAAAGAAGTTAAATTGCCACTGTTTGCAGATGACCTGATACTATAAATAGAAAATCCTAAAGAAGATACCAGAAAACTACTAGAGCTCATCAATGAATTTGGTAAAGTTGCAGGATACGAAATTAATACAGAGAAATCTGTTACATTTTTAGACACTAGCAACAAAAGATCAGAAAAAGAAATTCAAGAAAAAATCCTTTTTTCTATTGCACAAAAAAGGATAAAATGCCTAGGAATAAACCTACCTAATGAGGCAAAAGACCTATGCTCCAAAAACTATAAGATGCTGATGAAAGAAATCAAAGATGACACAAACAGATGGAAAGATATACCATGTTCTTCGACTGGAAGTATCAGTACTGTCAAAATGACTATACAACACAAGACAATCTACAGATTCAATACAATCCATATCAAATTACTAATGGCTCATCAAAATTACCATTTAATAATAATGATAATAATAATAAAAAAAATAAAGAGGGAGGGAGGAAACTTTGGGAGGTGATGGATATGTTGATGGCATAAATTGTGGTGATGTTTCCATGGATGTATATGTATATGCAAACTCATCAAGTTGTATACATTAAATATGTACAGCTTTTTGTATATCAATCATACCTCAAAAGAGCAGTTTTAAAAATTACCATTTAATGTAACCAACAAGGACTTAATCTCCAAAATATACAAACAGCTGATACAACTCAACAACAAAATACCAAACAACCCAATCAAAAAATGGGCAAAAGATCTAAATAGACATTTCTCCAGAGAAGACATACAGATGGCCAAGAAGCACATGAAAATCTGCTCAACATCACTAATTATTAGAGAAATGCAAATCAAAACTACAATGAGGTATCACCTCACACCAGTCAGAATGGCTATCATCAAAATGTCTACAAATAATAAATGCTGCAGAGGGTGTGGAGAGAAGGGAACCCTCCTTCACTGTTGGTGGGAATGTAAATTGGTACAGCCACTGTGGAGAACAGTATGGAGGTTCCTAAAAAACTAAAAATAGAACTACCATATGACCCTGCAATCCCACTCTTGGGCATATATCCAGAGAAAAATATGATCTGAAAGGATACATGTACCCCAATATTCACTGAAGCACTGTTTACAATAGCCAAGACCTGGAAGCAACCTAAATGTCCATTGACAGAGGAATGGATAAAGAAGTTATGGTACATGTACACAATGGAATATTACTCAGCTATTAAAAAGAATGAAATAATGTCATTTGCAACAACATTAATGGACCTAGAGACTGTCATACCGAGTGAAGTAAGTCACACAGAGAAAGAAAAATATTATATGATATCACTTATATGTGGAATTTAAAAATGATACAAATGAACTTATTTACAAAACAGAAATAAACTCACAGACTCAGAGAACAAACGTTTGGTTACCAGGGTGAGGGGGGGCAGAGGGATAGTTAGGGAGTTTGGGATTGACAGAAAAAAAATTGTATATCACTATATTGTACACCTTTAACTTATATAATATGTACATCAACTATACATCAACTAAAAAGTTAAAAAAAAGAAAAATGTCATTGGTATTTTGATAGAGATTGTGTTGAATCTGTAGATTGCTTTGGATAGTATAGACATTTTTAAAATATTAACTCTTCTAATCCATGAACATAGAATATCTTTCTATTTATTAATATCTTCAATTTCTTTCATCACTGTACATGTCTTTCCCTTCCTTGGTTCAATTTGTTTGTGTTTTTAAATGGGATTTTTTTCTTAATTTATCTTTCGAATACTTTGTTGTTAGTATATGGAAACATGAAATTTTTGGCTATTGATTCTGTATCTTGCAACTTCACTGAATTTGCTTATTCCCGCAGGTTTTGGGTGGAGTGTTTAGAGGTTTCTAAGCCCCCTCTTGACAACATTATAACTCACAATTTCCCAGGACTTCTTTTGTTTAGAGGGTAGAAGTTTAGCTATTTAGAGAAGCATTTGTTTTAAACCTGATTGGTATTAGTTGCATGTGGATATTTCACGTTATAGGTGCTTAGCACTGAGCACCGCATTCTGAGAGGAAACCATGAGTGTATTAGTGTGTTTGTGTGTGTGTGTGTTGTAATCTGCAGTTCCCTTTGAAGCATGAAGACTCTGGCAAGGCATCTTGCTCGGGTATAAATGTGTAATAATGTTTGTAGCCCTTTGTCAGTTGTATAAATTGGAAATATCTTTTCTCAAATTTCCCCACACTCTCTTTATACTGCCCTCTAATTAAAAGGAACTCTAAAATTTCATATGGTCAAACTTACATTTTCCTTCATGGCAGGTGCATTTTTGTAGATATTAACTAAAAACAAATTTTAATTGAGAGATCATGAAGATATTCCTCTATTTTAGCTCCCAAATGCCCTATAGTATGTCCATTCATATGTGGCTGGAGTTGACTTATATACACAGAATCAGTTCAATATTCTGGATCCCTTCTCATTAAAAGACTGAAATTTAATTGGGTGGGGGGAATGACATCATTATAACATTCAATCTTCTTAATATTTTATGTGGTAATTCTTGTCATCTATTTTTGTCCTTTTAAAGATTTTCTCTGTAATGAGAAATATGCATATTTTTGTGAGATTTCTTCCTAGATATTTGCTGTTTTTTGGTTCTATTACGAATGACAAGTTTCATTTTCTGATTGATACTCTTATACAGAAATGCACTTGAATTTTGCATATTGATCTTGTATGTAGCAACCTTGCAAAATTTACATATGTATTAAATTCATTTGTAAATCATTTTGGGTTTTCTATGTAAAAAATCATATCATTTAATAATAGGAAAATTTCTATTTTTTTCTTTCCAATTATTATACTTGTTCCCTCCTTGCCTGTTTGTGCTGCTTATGAATGCCAAAGCATTGTTGAATAGGTGTCGCATTTCCATTCTAAGAGAAAACTATCAGAATTTTATCAGTGTTGTAGGGTTTTGGTAGATATCCTTCAACAGATTAAGGAAGTTCGCTTCACTGTCTAATTTTCTAAATTTTTTTTTTTCTTCTCATGACTCCATGTATTAACCTGGGAAAGCTGACTTACAAAACACCACAGACTGACTGGTTTAAACAAAACAAATTTATTTTCTTGCAGTTCTGGAGGTCCAAGATCAAGGTGTCTGCAGGTTTGTTTTCTACTGAGGCCTCCTTGGCTTGCAGATAACCTCTCTCCGTGCCCTCTCATGGCCTTTTCTCTATGCATGCACATCCCTGGTATCTTTCTCCTTTTGAGGACAGTCATTGAAGTAGGGCCCAACACCGTGTTAAACAGGTGATAGCAAGAATCCTTTTTTGGGGCTTCGCTGTCCCTAGTGGCACAGTGGTTGAGAGCCCACCTGCCGATGCAGGGGACACGGGTTCGTGCCCCGGTCTGGCAGGATCCCACATGCCGCGGAGCAGCTGGGCCCGTGAGCCATGGCCGCTGAGCCTGCGCGTCTGGAGCCTGTGCTCCGCAACGGGAAAGACCACAGCAGTGAGAGGCCCGCATACCGCAAAAAAAAAAAAAAAAAAAAAAAAAAAAAAAAAAATATATATATATATATATATATATATATATATAGAATCCTTGTTTGAGGTCCATTGTCAAAACACTAACAGAATTTCATCACTGTGGTGGGTTTTGGTAGATATCAACTAACACATTAAGGCAATGACCTTTTCCTAATTTGCTAAATTTTCCTTTTTTTAAATCACTGACTGGTCATATTAGATTTGTCACCATTTTCATTTAACCTTGATTACCTACTTAAGTGCCCCACCTCTGAATACAGTTTGTGGTGGGACACATTCACTTCATAACTATGGATGATGAATTTTATCAAATGATTTTTCTGCCATCTATTGAGATAATCATGAGACTTGTTTTCATTTAGTCTATTATGTAGTAAAATAAATTGAGTATTCAGTGACGTTTCTTATTGGTCTCTGGCTTTTTAGAATATAACTTTATTGGTTGTAAAGATATGCATGTGTGGTAAACCTTTCAAGAAAAACAAAGGAATTATTATTATTATTATTTTATTTTTTTGCGGTACGTGGGTCTCTCACCGTTATGGCCTCTCCCGTTGCGGAGCGCAGGCTCCGGACGCGCAGGCTCAGCGGCCATGGCTCACGGGCCCAGCCACTCTGCGGCATGTGGGATCTTCCCGGACCGGGGCACGAACCCGTGTCCCCTGCATCGGCAGGCGGACTCTCAACCACTGCGCCACCAGGGAAGCCCCAAAGGAATTATTAATATCAAGATACTGGATGCTTCAAACTGAGGAAAATGGGGGTGACATAGTGTGTTAGAATCCACGGGGCCTCTGAGCTACCGTGTAATGTTTGATTTCTTCACCTAGGTGTTTTATACACGGGTACTAATTTTACTATTCTCCTTTAAATTGTATCTACATGTTTACTACACAATCTTATATGCCTGCTTTTCATAACAAAACAAAAATAGATGAGTCACACTCAAAGATGAAATAAGCTACTGTGAAAATTAGAAATAGAATAGAAACATGCTTAAATGTTGGAACCAGGAAGAGAAAAGTAGCAGCCAGTTTAACCCTGTTGAGACATGGAAACAAATCTCCCCAAGCACAGGAAGGAGCAGGGACAATCTGCAAGTATTTAGGGGAACTTCCCTGGCGGTCCAGTGGTTAAGACTCGGAGCTTTCACTGCATTGGGCGCAGGTTCTGTCCCTGGCTGGGGAACTATGATCACACATGTCACAGAGGGGGAGGGGTGTTATTAGGCCCCCAAAATAAAAAACCAAGGAAAAGTATAAGACTGATCTTTTTCTATGTCAAATATCTCCCAGGAAGATGTATAAATCATCTCACATAATGTCATAGTTACTGGACAATCTCAAATTTCAAGTAAGAGAGTAATTTAGATGTACTACTGGTAATGAGCAAAACCCAACCCCTGTATAAAGGGCAATAAATCTGCCTAACCTTTGCTTTCGAGGGAGACTGGACAGTATACAAACCTGCCTGTGCTCTGATGGAGATGCCACCTCTATCTTTCAAGGCTGTTTCCCATAAAAACGTCCTGGGAAACATAGTCCTGAGTGGTCGGTCCCTTGCTCTCGACATGTGCAAGACGCCCCCTGAGAACTGTCTCCACACAGGTGTGTTTCCTCTCCCACATGGAACGTGTAAGGTGCTTATGGAACAGGTAAATATATAGGTATAGGAAATATGCAAGTGTTCACACATTTACTGAAGCTGTGAAATTACAATTTTATACGCCCCAACGTTAGAATTCCAGAAACACTTTACAGTTAAACTCCACGTCCCTGTTAGTTCCCACAACATCTCTACTGCTATGGAAACACCACCAACAACAACAACAAAATAGAAAACAAAATGAGAAAAACTTTCTTCATGACTTTAAGTCAAATAAACATTTAAAAAAAAAATCTCGGTGCCAGATGTAAGGACAGTTGTAAACATTCTACCTACTGTCCATAAATTTCAGGAAGAAAAAGAAGCAAAGTCAAAGATCATCCTTAGTAATCTCTTACTGCGCAGATTGTAAGAGGTTGAGTATAGCATCCGATAGAGAAATAGGGCTTTAAGATCTCAGAAAATTTGTCGGTGAAAGAGTGGATGTGGGACCTGTCCTTCCAACTGTAGAAGGAAATCGCACGCAACTCATAGTCCAGATACACATCGATCCCGCCAGGCTCCTCCTTCAGCTCCAGGGGAAGGGCGCCCCCCGGCCCGCGGGCCTCACAATCCCCTCCGCGCAGCCCCAGAGTCCAGAGGCGTTTCTGTCCCTCCAGGTGCCCAGCGCCGCTCCTGGAGGCGGAGTCTGCGCAGACGCCCACAGCCCACGAGGCCCCGCCCACCCACCCCTCCCACTACCGCCCGCCGCTGGCAAAGCCCACAGAGTCCAGCACCGCAGGCTCCGTGCAGAATCTGTGCGCGCTTGGGGGAAAAAGCTGCCTGCTCCTCGCAAACGTCACCGACTTTCTATCCTCGGACACGAGCAGGTTGGGATGCGCTGTCTCGGGGTCCAGGGTCACGTCCTCCCGGAACTTCTGAATGATTTTCTGCAGAGCTGAGTGCTGCGGGGGGGCAGGCTGCAGCCTTCCCGCCTCAGCTGGAAGGAGTAGACGTCGGGGCACCTCAGACGCTCGCACCTGCCCAGGACGCCCCCGATGCCACTCAGCAGCCTGGCTCCAGGCAGCACGCTTCTCTCTGTCACCTCGTGCAGGAGGCCCCGCAGCTCGCAGATGTGGTCTGAGGAGGCGGTGATGTTGGCGCCCAGCTGCTCCCGGATGTCCTGCTCCTCCTGGACCAGCCTCGCCAGGACGGCCTCCTGCTCGCCGTCCACAGCCCGGCTCAGCTGCCAGAACTCCGAGGCCAGCTCCAGCCGCTGGCGCTGCACCAGCTCCCGCAGCTCCAGCAGCTTTCTGTCCTGCGCGGCCACCAGGCTGTGGGCATCTGCCACCCGCCTCTTCAAAGGCTCCACGTAAGCGCTGAGCCTCTGCCGGTGGTCAGCCGCGGCCTCGCCCACCGGCCTCAAGTGGCCCTGGTGCTCAGGGGTCCGTGCGCACAGGGGACACAGCACTTCCACGTGTTCCTCGCAGAAGAGGCTCAGGACCTGGCGGTGCAGCTCGCACGGGCGCGGCTCCTCGCAGCTCCTCCTGTTGCTCCGGCTGCTCTGGAGCAGCCTGGCCACACGGATCATCCTGCCCAGCTGGGTGTTTCTCCTCACCTGCCGCTCCTGGCACGGGCGGTGGCACACGGGGCAGGGGAACCTGTCCTCCAGGTGAGCCCAGGACCGCTGGATGCAGAAGCGGCAGGAGTTGTGCCCACACTCAGTGGTGACGGGGTCTCTCAGGCCCTCCAGACAGATGGAACAATTGGCTTCTGCCTGGAGTCCAGCCAGGGCCGCTGCCACAGTCATCGGGGCTGCACTGAGGTGGGTTTCTTAGGAGGCCGGGCTACTGGGTCTCTGCGCTGAGTAGCAGGTGCACCCTCGGGTCTCCCTCCTTCCTGTCCTGGATGTTGCAGGACTCTGGGGTGCAGGCAGGTGTTCAGAGAGGCTTCCTCCACTCCTGCGGCCTATCATAGAGCAGCTGGGCGACTCACTGCCCTCAGCAGCTCCAGGGTGTGAAGCCAAGCTCAGCAACTCTCTGGGTCAGAAAGCAGACACAGCTCCAAAGTGCCTTTTCCTTCCTGGGGATGAGAAAATAATCCTTCCTGTGAAAAGGCTGCCCTGTGTCTTGAGGGACCCTCACTGCCACAGTGAGGCATCCTCTGATCCTCCCCTCCACCATGACCCACCTACACCCACATGGACCACAGGTTGATGGCACCAGGTCCTGGGACTGTGGAAAGTGTGTGGGCTTGAGGACAAGAGCCCAGGGCCTGGATGGGACTCCCCCTCAGTCACCTCCTATCTGGGAACCTGGGGAAAGTTACATAACATCCCATTTCAAAGAGAATCTGGTTAAAGGATAAAAAACCCAGCTTCAATAATTTCAATCTTGTCAAAAATCTAATTTAAAAAACTGGTACTTTTTGGCTTAAACCACAGATCCTTCTAACAGCACTGAATTCATAATACATCAAAATTTACTTTTCACTTAAGCTTCTCAACTACAGAATACATGAAATTTTTTGCATAAGTGGATGGGATTTGGACTAGATGAAATTTACTCTGGGCACCCTCCCAAAACTGACTTTTCACTTCAAGCTCAGAACGAGATTGAGATCAGTACGTCAATTTGAGTTGAAGCTGAGAAACACACACACATACAAACGTACTCCCTGATGACAGTGGTGAGCTACCAACTAGTGAGGATTTGTGGAGTCAAGATCCTAAGAAGAAGGTGTGGAGCTTTCCCTTTGAAGCATCTGCTGATTCTCAAAGAGGCTGAGAGGCCACCAACTCTCAGGGCTGAGAACTCTTGAGTTCAGGGCACCCACACAGGAAGAGTCCTGTTAGACGCTCCAAACTTTCCACTGGGATCAGCAAAGTGATCCCCAAAGCTGAAAGTGAGCATCCATGGAGGGTATGGGGGGAGGTGGGAGGGGGTGGGGGTGTATTGATTTAATCATCTCCAGCCCGGATAGGTTAAAGACAATCTCTGAGTCCAGAGACCCCAGAATGAATTTCAAGCGCTAAGATATAACGTCTTGGAGATATGTGGTGTCACTGGATCATTCATACACAGCTGGTGAGAGGTAAGTGGGCACAACCACTTTTGAAAACTATTTTGCATTATTAACTATCGTAGAACATACACTCAGTTATTTTACTCAGGCTGTGTAACCATCCAGACTATGAACCAGGGCTACAAACTCTGTGCACAAAAGTACATACACGAAGGTTCAATACAACGCTTTTCACAAGTCCAAACTGGAAATAACCGCAAAGTTCCACGGCATTAGAATGGCTAGATGAATGTGGTCTGTTCAAACAATGGGACATTAATCAGCAATGTGTGGACACTAAATACTCTTCACCCCAAAACTGGGGTGAATCTCAAAGATGTAACGTGGTGTGACAAAAAGCCAGGCACAAAAGAATACACACCGTGTGTGCAGGAGAAACGACTTCATGGTGTTAGACCTCAGCATCAGTGCTCATACTGGGGGAGGAGGGATGGGCTAGTGATTGGGAGGAAGGTGAGAAGGGCTCTAGGGGTGCTGGTAACAATCTGTTTCTTCATCTGGGTGGTGGTGTAGGGTTACAGGCTTATGCAGTTTTCACTGTGCATGTCTAATAAAAGCAAAAGTGACCATAAAACCATAGACTATAGAAATAAATTATAGAGAAATATGTTCCATCTGTTTGGCCGAGGAAGCAAATTTTTGAAAATCAGAAAACTACATGATTACTTCAAGCATATATTTAGCTTATATCAAGCAATTCAAGCAAACATAATGAAAAATCTGGACATAAAAATGGGTAAAGAAGATAAAAAGATGCCAATAATGAAATCAAAGCAGATCATTTTTAATAATCCAGAGATATCAGAGTGAAAAACAGGAGAGATTGTTCTTTGTGCCTTGTCTGATTGGCATAGATTTATAAAATACTGCAAACAGGGTAGTGGAGCCAGAAAGAGAGGAAGCCTGGTAGGGTGGAGCGAGCAGAGATTCTGAGCCAAGCTGCCTGGGCTGCAATCCTGGCTCTTCCATCTATGGCCCTGTGACCTTTGACAGGTCAGAAGGGATTTATGGAGGAGGGGGAAAATGTGCCTAGCAGCAGGCCTGGCACATGGAAGGTGCTCTATGGTACTCAACTAACAAAACCCCAGACTTTCCATGCTCAGGATGCTGTGATCAAAGAATATGTCTTTCACTGTCACCACTAACACCCTTGCCAAAGTCCCTACATGTTCCTCTGGGTGCCTGCACCAGCCTCTGACCACCCAGCCCACTACCACCCACTGGGCCCCTCCAGTCTCCTCCCACCCACACCAGGATCTAATCACACCCTCTCCTGCAGGACTGCTGTTCCTGGCACGAGAACCACGTCCTTCCCTCAGCTCCAGCTTCTCCCAGCACCAAGCTCTCTGCAGCACTCAACCTCCTGCCCTCTTCCTGCAGGTTCAGCCCACTCTGGTCCCAGCACCTTTGTACAAGCAGAGCCCTCACTTGTCTCCTCACTCTCCCAGCTCAGAGCTCACTTGTCCCTTCCTCCTGATCCCAGCTTCCCGACTCCATGAGGGGTCACCTCCCCCAACAAAATGTGCCAGAGCTGTAAGGACAGGATCAGGAACTCTTTCCACTCTGGCTGTTGTAAATTTACCCAGGTTTTGGAAATCTGCATCCCACACGTGACTGCCAACTCCGTGTTATCCCGCCATGATGGCATCTCCAAATATCACCTCAGTCCCGGACTAAGCTGTTAAATGACTAAAATCCTGGCCAGGTTTCCAGTCTCCCTTAGGAACTGAGTGACTTTGGGCAACTTAACTTGTACTCTCTGTGTGTGCAAGCAGGCAGTGGTGAAGTTGAGGAAGACCGAGTTCATTCAAGGCCCCATAGCTCTAATCCCTCCACTCTCCACCTACACACTGATGATGGATTTAAAAATCAAAGAGGAGCCCGGTGGCCACCTTTGATGTGGTTTCAGACATGACCGTGCATCACTGAGAATTTGATTTTCTGAACTGGTTGCGGCTCAAGGACACCATCAGCCATTTTCACAACAGCATCTGCTGACAGCTATGGGGCAACTTTGCAGTTTCAACGTCCCCGCCCCCGCACCTGCAGCTGTGTAATCATTTGCAGCCCCAGCCAATGCTTCTTTGCTTAGCACCCTTATTTTATGTAACCTTGCAGGTTCTTTGCCTTGATAAGCCTCCCCTAGCTTGGACTCAGGGAACACAAGTCAAGTGCTTCATGAATCCGGGTCTCTGGGGCTGCTGTCCTAACAACCCCCAAATAAAGGCCTCTATTTCAATCAGGTCTTGGTTTCTGAAATTTTGGTTAACACCACAAAGTGCCCCTGACTGAGACATCTTGGAGGGGGATCCCACAGGGGCTTCAAACCAGCCTCTGGGGGCTTTCTCACACACAGATACCAGTCTCTCCATCCTTGGGCCCTGGACAGGGTGGGAACTGGGCATCTGTGCTCTCAGCAAACATTTAGGTGAGCTAGGACAAGGCCCGCTGTGGGACTGGGAACCCTAATAAAGGACAGGTTTTTACATATGCCAAACCCCAGTCTGGATTCCCTTGGAGGTGGATCCCTAGGCTGGGCCTGGAGCAGCGGCTCAGGAAGCCCCATGGTCTTGCCTCATCCTTGATCCCCGCTTACCTGAGGGGGCAGTTCTCTCTGGGTTCCTGGGCCAGGTCCTCAGGCTGCTCTCCCAACATATGGCGGGGTCTGGGATGTGACGGGTATATATACACCCCCAGGAGGGTGGAGCTGTTGGGGTCCAGCCCTAAAGGCTGTGGCTCCTCCATAGATGGGAGCGTGGGCCCTGGGCATGGAGGGGTGTGTGGGGTGTGTTCAGAGGTGCTGCTTAGAGATGAGAGAGGAGGGCCAGGCCCTGCCTAGATTAGGTCAGGTGATAAACAGGATCTCCATTGCACCTTTGTGATCCTCCCTTGATCCTCTCAATGCCACTTAATTTCATCTTTGCTGATGATGAACTGAAATCTGAAAAGCTTTGTAAGGTTGTCCATTTACTCCCCGAGGAGGGGAGATGTGATTCAGGGCCCTCTGGCTCCCCCGCCCTTCCCGGTTAGGTAGCAAATTGTCAGGGAGGCTGCAAAATTACACGTCCCTGAGCAAAATTTGCAGAAGGTAGTGGGGAGGCTGGGGAATATTAGGTAAAAGGAAAGTTACTGATGAGGGCACAACGAAGTACTGCACACTAGGCTTTTCATTGGTTGGCAGAGAATATTTATTATGATTACATCATATGCAGAGTATAAGACTCCCATCAGGCTCAGCTGCACTACATCCCTGAGAAGAGGGCAGGTTATCCTGCCTCCCTTGAAAGCTGTTTCCCCATTTGTAGGTTGGGGACAGAAACAATACTTTACACTTAGAGTATCTCTAGCCTAATAACCAGAAATTCAGTAAATATTTCAAATGAGAATGCATGGAAAGTACATACTACCCATGAAGTACTTCAGTTTTGATTGGCATTATTTTCACTATTTTGATTAATATTTTCTTGTATTATTTTATTTTATGCCAGGAAAATAGATATTTAAAAACACATAAGAGGGCTTCCCTGGTGGCGCAGTGGTTGAGAGTTCGCCTGCCGATGCAGGGGACACGGGTTCATGCCCCGGTCCGGGAAGATTCCACATGCCGCGGAGCAGCTAGGCCCGTGAGCCATGGCCGCTGAGCCTGCGCGTCCCGGAGCCTGTGCTCCGCAACGGGAGAGGCCACAACAGTGAGAGGCCCGCGTACTGCAAAAAAAAAAAAAAAAAACAACAGCAATAACACATAAGAACACTGAGGGGATAATCAGCCATCATCCTACCACTTAGATAAATCAAGATTCATGCTCTCAACTGTGTGATTTCAGAAGTTTGTATATATCCACATCTTTATTTTTTTATATGACAGGTGATAAATGGCAGTATATTTTACATACAGTTTCATAATCTGCTTCCCTCTACTTAACATTATATAAAATGGTGTCCTTCACAATCATAAAATTGTTTCTCTAATAGGAAATACAATTTTTTAAAAAGGGAGTGTATATTGTTTAAAATATGTAGAGGATAAAAAAGGAAGTCCACCAATGCCCCCAAATAATCTCTGTTAATGCATTAATTTAAACCTTTTTTTTTTTTGCTGCATATACTGTACACTCACAACATAAATACTAGTGTATTTACACATTGTCACGTGAGCATCGAGTAGCACCTAAGTGTTCTTAGTGTTGGGGAAACTGAAGTAAACAAAACCAAGTCCTTGCTCGCCTAGAGCAGCACAGATGAAAAACAAAAACATAAATCTCCTGCATATATGCATGGGACAAAACTGTTTTAACATATTTTTTTAATATCTGACCCAATAAAGTGTCAGGTGATGACAGCTGATAAAAAGAAAAATCAGAATGAAAATTGGTCCAACCACCTTGAAAACCAGTTTGGTTCTTTCTACTTAAGCTGAGTATGCACCTACACAACCCTTCAGCTCAGCAATTCCACTCCTGTTATTTATGTTTAGAAATGTGTCCATTTGTGCAAGGAAGCACATAGCAACACAATTCCCAATAGGGGAAATCTGGAAACAACCCAAGGGCTTTCAGCAACAGAATGAACTAATGAACAGCAGTACAGGCATGCAATGGACTACTATTCACCAAGAAAAGGGATCTGAAAAACAGAAAAATAAGGATGAATTCCCCACCTGTCATATTAAGCTGAAGAGTCCAGAAATACAATAACATACTGTGTATGGCTCCCCTCATATGAAGATCAAAACCAGGCCAAACCAGTGCATGGTTTAGCAGCAGGTGGCGGTTATCTTTGGGGAGGAGAGTGGAGGCAGTGATGGAGAGTGGCCAGGAGGGGAAAGGGAGCAGGTACTGTTTAAATGGTAGGCTTTGTAGGTGGTTACAGGGCTGTGTTTGCTTTGTAATCATTCTCAGGTGATGCAAAACGATGGATGTGTGTGTCTTTATGTATATACGGTCTACACCCATAAATGTTTACTTAAAAATAGAAACTGTTTCTATTCTGTCTCCATAGGTGAGCCAGGGAATCTGCATTTGCAGCAAGCATTTTGGTGACCCCCAGCCAAGGGAAACGGTGATAACAGGGATGTGCAGTACGAGGAAACTGAGTTCAGACCCTGGTCACTCACTGGCTGTGTGACCACAGATGTGCATCATGGTGGGGTCCCAAGTAGCCTTCCTTCCAGCCCCACCTCCAAACTGCACAATGTCCCCTGTCCTCTGCCTTGTCCCAGTGACCCTAGGTGTGGCCAGTGTGGAGTGGACTCTGGAACAAGACTCTGGGTTTGAGTTTGGGCTCTGCCAGTTATCAGCTGTAAGCTTGGGAGCACGGGTGAGCTCACCCCGCTGTGCCTCGATTTCATGCTCTGTGAAGTGAGTTGGTGGTAGAACCTACCTCCTCGGGTACTTGAGACTCAAACAAGAAGTGAGAAGACAGAAAGTGCTGTGTCAGTGACTCTTGTCATGAGGACGATTATAATTGCACCTGAAGCAGGTAAATGTCAGTCTATGCTCTGAATCTCAGATGTGAAGAGCGTGGTTCCTGTGAGAGTGGATCTGACACTGGCTCTGCCACTTACCAGCTGTGCTCCTACAGTGCACCAGGCCCATGTTCACACAGTTGTGCTCAGGCCAGGAGTGTGAACACCAGTTTGCCTTACTGGTGGCTGTGATGGTTTCCAACTCTGGTGAGAGAAAGAGCTCTCTCATGATTGAGGGGCTCAGGACACTCCTTGTCATCCCCTCTGTAGTCAGGATGGAGGGGTGACTGGATCTGATCCTGGCTTGTGCATTTTTAAATAAATTTGTCTATGGAAGTCTCACATACATCAAAAAAGTGTAGAATTCATTAGCGTACAGCTTGATGTATTGTCACAAAGAGAATGCAGGTCTGAAATAAGAAGCCAGGTATTAAAAAACAGGCATTGCCAACAATCTCCCCTCACAAGCCCCCAGTCTGGGGTCAGGATACTTATCCTAATAACGGTAAAGGAGATGAGTTTTTAAAGCAGAGGTGTAATGAGATCAATTTTTTTTTGAAAAGTGCATTCCAGAGAACAGAATGATGACAGGGACTGAAGAGGACCCAGCAAATGGGCCATTTAGGATAATAGAGAAGTGGCCCTGGTGAGAGCTGCTGCCACCCTGATTTGGGAGAGAGAAATGGAGTTGAGGAAAAGTGGTGTGGGCCATTGGGTGTGGAGATATTATTCACTGAAATAGGTAATCCCGTGATTACCTACCTCCTAAGAGGCTAGGAGGGGTAATTACTTCAATGTAAGACAGAGTGAAGTGTTGGCAATTGGGGAAGAGGCATCTAGAAATGGCCAAATGACATTTGGACACAAGACTTTCAGGTAGATCCACCTGAACTACACCTAGAGATTGAGGAACCTTTAGGACACAGCTGGTAACTGTGGCCTCCCCAGTGAGGGGGAGCACATAGAAAGTGTTTGTAAATCAGTTTTAAATTTCAGCATGTGTCAGAATCACTCAGAGATCTTACTGACACATGCATAACTCAGAAAATGTGGGTTTGGTCCCAGACTACTCCAAGAACAGGACTATCACAAAATAGTGAGTCATGTAAGTGTTTTGGTTTCCCAATGTGTATCAAAAGTATGTTTACACTGTACTGTAGTCTATCATGTGTGCAATAGCATTTTGTCTAAAAAACAATGTAATGCCTTAATTAAAAAAATTTTTATTGCCATGCTAACAACCATCATATGAACCTTCAGTGGGTGATAGTAGTAACTTCAAAGATCACTCATCACAGATGACCATTCAAATATAATAATGATGAAAAACTGACATATTGTGAGAATTACCAAAATGTGGCACAGAGGCATGAAGTGAGCAAACGCTGCTGGAAAGATGGCACCAACAGCCCTGCTCGATGCAGGGTACCACCATCCCTCCATTTGTAAATAAGTCACAGGGTGATGAAAGGAGGAAGGCCTGTACACAGACTGCTGAGCCACCCCTGCATGTTCTGACACAGTAGATCCCAGGTGGGACCCAGGAAGCTGCATTTTTAACCATCTCCCAGGTGATGCTGATGATGTTGGTCTGGGAACCACACATTCAGAACAACTAGAGGGCGCTGCGAAGGGACCACATACAGCCTTCTGGATTCTCTAGGTACCTCGTTTGCCACTTCTTCCAGTTACTAGATTTTTACCAAAGAAATGAATCAATAGCACATGTTTTTCAAAAATAAACAAAAGAGACCTAATGGAGCTTAAAAGCTTTTGCAAAACAAAGGGAACTACAAACAAGATGAAAAGACAACCCTCAGAATGGGAAAAAAATATTTGCAAATGAATCAACAGACAAAAGATTAATCTCCAAAATATATAAACAGCTCATGCAGCTCAATAGTAAAAAACAAACAACTCAATCAAAAAATGGGCAGAAGACCTAAATAGACATTTCTCCGAAGAAGACATACAGATGGCCAAGAAGCACATGAAAATCTGCTCAACATCACTAATCATTAGAGAAATGCAAATCAAAACTACAATGAGGTATCACCTCACACCAGTTAGAATGGGCATCATCAGAAAATCTACAAACAACAAATGCTGGAGAGGGTGTGGAGAAAAGGGAACCCTCTTGCACTGTTGGTGGGAATGTAAATTGATACAGCCACTATGGGGAACAGTATGAAGATTCCCTAAAAAACTAAAAATCGAATTACCATATGACCCAGCAATCCCACTACTGGGCATATACCCAGAGAAAACCATAATTCAAAAAGACCCATACACCCAAGTGCTCACTGGAGCACTATTTACAGTAGCCAGGTCATGGAAGCAACCTAAATGCCCATCGACAGATGGATGGATAAAGAAGATGTGATACATATATACAATGGAATATTACTCAGCCATAAAAAGGAACGAAATTGGGTCATTTGTAGAGACGTGGATGAATCTAGTGACTGTCATACAGAGTGAATTAAGTCAGAAAGAGAAAAACAAATATCATATATTAAGGCATATATGTGGAATCTAGAAAAATGGTACAGGTGAAGCAGTCTGCAGGGCAGAAATTGAGACACAGATGTAGAGAACAAACGTATGGACAACAAGGGGGGAAGCAGCGGGGGGTGGGGGTGGGGGTGGGGGTGTGATGAATTGGGAGATTGGGACTGACATGTATACACTGATGCGTATAAAATGTATGACTAATAAGAACCTGCTGTATAAAAAAATAAATTAAATAAAATTCAAAAAAATTCAAAAAAAAGAAAAGCAAGATGTGGAAAAGTGTGAATAATACAACCCTGTTTCTATAAAACTAACAACAATAAAAATATTTCATATACATGTAAAAAAAAAATCCATTGGATTTGGCAATTAGTGGATTAACAACGTCATTCTGAAAGTGGTCTTGATAGAGCCAGATGAAGGTGACGTGTCCATGAAGGAGAGTGGCTATTAATCAATGTGATATTGACTATAGATATCAACATTATGATTTTTTTTAAAGTATAAAAAATAGTACATGTTTTTGACAAAATTCAATTAACAATCAAGTTAAGAAGAAAAACGGGAATTTCATTTGAGCCAAACTGAGAATTATAACCTGGGTTCTAAACTTTAATATTTTGAAATAATGATAGATTCAAGGAACTTTTAAAGATAGTACAGAGGGGTCCCATGGACCCACTGTCTACGTTCCCATGTTTCTTAACAATATTATATGAAAACCAAGAATTTGATATTGGTCAAATGAGTACATACAGTTCTGTGACACTTATGACATGCAGATTCATGTAGCCACCACCAAATAGAGAACTATTCCATCCCTATGAAGTCTTATAGTCACAGCCATCACACTCCCACATCATACCAAAACCATGACACCTGCTTTTGGTAAAGTAGTATTTCAGAGTAACATTAAAAGTTCATGACCTCTCATCTATAAGTATTTCATTATGTATTTCCTAAGAACAGAATACTTTCTTATGTAGCTAAAGTGTAATTTTAGAATTCAAGATGGTTAACTATGATATTACTCTTGTCCAATAAATAGTGCGTATTCAAAATTTCCCTTTTGTCCCATACTATCCACTTTACAGCAGTTTTCCTGCCTATCTAGAATCAAAGCTTAAGCTCATGAATTTCTCTTAGTTGTTTCTTTAGTCTCTTTTAATGTAGAACACTCCCCCATAATTTCTTTTTCAGTGTCATTCTTGTTTATGCAGTGTTTAAGACCATTGAATGTTCCATGGTTTCAATTTTGGTGATTATTTCCCTGTGATTAGATTTGGGTAATGGTGTGGGGGGCAGAACTGTTCCATATGTGCTGTTTTTCTTCCCATCGCAGGCCATCAATTTATCCATTCATTGGTCAGGAGGTGTTCTCTAGTCTCTACATTGTAAAGCACTTATTTTGTCTCTCTATACATGAACTATAATTCTCAGAGTGATATTTTGAGATTGTGTGAATATATTATTTCCCATGAAATTTTACCTTACAGTATTTGCAGTCATTGATGATTCTTGCCTGAAATAATTGTTATATTGTGATTGCCAGTCTAGGAAATTTTGAAATTAAAAGCTTTTCTCCCCAGTGGAGAGATTACTTGCTTGAACCTGTGGTTAGTTACTTGTAGAAGAAAGTCATTAATGTTAAATCTGGGTGGGCTAATTTGTGATAGAGCTACAAGCAGTGAATCTCCCTTGCCCTTGAAGTTGAGGTAGGTACAGGGGACTGAACATGACTTCGGTGGCTGTCATCAGTATGGCGGTCCAGTGAAACATAAAACTGTTCAATCTGCTATCGCTGGGGGAGGATATCCACTTCTCACTGGGTCTTGAGCTTGAGCAGGCCTTGCCAGAGGGAGCATTCTTATCCACCACTTCTGTTCTCAACTCAGTGGAGTTCGTGACAGCCTTGGTACAGCCACAAGAGGTGTCTAGCTACCCCCATCTGTGTGGATAACTGGAAAGATCCAGTAACCATCAACTGTGGGCACAACTTCTGTCACTCATGCATCAACATGGCTTGGAAGGACCTAGGTGATACCTTCCCCAGCTCAGTCATTTGACTGAAATTGCTAATTTACTCCAGGTCAGAAGGAGCACGTGGAAGGGGCAGAAAGAGAGTTCTGTGTGTGAGAAGCACAATCAGTTTCTGACCCTTTTTATGGAAGGATCTAGAGGTTTTATGTACACAGTGCAGTTTCTTCATTCAACAATGGAAACACTACATTTGCCCCATTAAGAAAGCTGCCTCTTATCACAAGAAAATTCTACAGTGTACCGTTGAGCCCTTGAAGAGTGATATGGAACAAGTTGAAAAAGTGATAACTCTGCAAGCCAGCCAATCAGTTGAACAGAGGAAGCAGGTTAAATATAGGAGAGAAGAAATAAATTCTGAATGTGAGCAAATTTAGACTGTTTCTACAGAATCAGCAAGAGGATATTCCCAAGCAGATGGAAGATGAAGAGATGGACATTTTAACAAAACTCTATGAAAATTTTGTAACATTTACAGATCATGCTTCCACATTGAAACATCTGCTGAGGGAGGTAGTGGGTAAGTGTATGCAGTCAGAACTGGAATTACTGAGACAGGTTAAGAGTATCCAGTGCAAGTATCAAATCCTGAAATGCTCTGAGCATTTTCATTCCAATTAAACAAGTATGGATTTAACCTTCCTCTACAATATTCTGGCATTGATAGAATTACCAAGCCATTTCTAGTAGATGTGATTTTAGACCTTGAAACAGCACATCCTCAACTTATTGTCTCCGAGGATGGAAAAATTGTGCAATATGGAAAGAGAAAGCCAAACTTTTTATTACCCAAGTAGATTTTATCTCTGTCCTGCTGTCCCATGTTGTAATAGATTTCATTCTGGCAGACATTACTGCGAGATAGAAGCGGGAAACAAGACTGTGCCGAGATTATTTTCCTAGGAACTGGCAAAATCACCCAGTAGTTGAGGGTCCCATCTAGGCAGATGGGTGGTATGTTTAGAGAACTTATGTTGTGTCAAGTCCTAAGAGAAACCATCCTGTCCATGGTAGAACCCAGTAAGATTGGTATTTTTCTGAACTATGTGTTGGGTGAGGTTTCCTTCTACAATTAGAATGATAGATTTTTTCCCTATACTTTTTTTTTTAATCTTTATTGGAGTATAATTGCTTTCCAATGTTGTGTTAGTTTCTGCTGTATAACAAAGTGAATCAGCTATATGTATACATATATCCCCATATCTCCTCCCTCTTGCATCTCCCTCCCACCCTCCCTATCCCACCCCTCTAGGTGGCCACAAAGCACCAAGCTGATCTCCCTGTGCGATGCGGCTGCTTCCCACTAGCTATCTATTTTACATTTGGCAGTGTGTATATGTCCATGCCACTCTCTCACTTCATCCCAGCTTACCCTTCCCCCTCCCTGTGTCCTCAAGTCCATTCTCTATGTCTGCGTCTTTATTCCTGTCCTGCCCCTAGGTTGTTCAGAACAGTTTTTCCCCTTTTTTTTAGATTCCATATATATGTGTTAGCATATGCTATTTCTTTTTCTCTTTCTGACGTACTTCACTCTGTATGACAGACTCTAGGTCCATCCACCTCACTACAAATAACTCAATTTCGTTTCTTTTTATGGCTGAGTAATATTCCGCTATATATATGGGCCACATCTTCTTTATCCATTCATCTGTCAATGAACATTTAGGGTGCTTCCATTTCGTGGCTATTGTAAATAGTGCTGCAATGAACATTGTGGTACATGACTCTTTTTGAATTATGGTTGAAAAAGTACTTTAAATATCAATGGACTAAAAGGTCTGATCAAAAGACATACAGTGGCAGATTGGAAAATAAAACAAGAATCTACAACATGCTGTCTACAAGAGACCTACTTTAGGGCAAAAGACACACATATTTTGGAAGTGAGGGGATGGAAAAAATATGTCATCCAAATGGAAATTACAAGAAAGTAGTGGTATCAATACACATGCCAGACAAAATAGACTTTAAAACAAAAGCCAGAAATATAGATGAAGTAGGACTCTATATAATGGTAAAAGAGTCAATACCTTAAGAGGCTATCAAACTCTATAAATATATGCACCCTGTATAGGAGCACCTAAATACATAAAACAAACACTAACAGACAGAGAAGGAGAAATTGACAGGAATATGGTAAGAGTCAGAGACTTTAACAGTCCAATGACACCAATGGACACATCTTCCAGGCAGAAAATCAATATGGCAACAGAAATCCTAAATGACACAATAAGACAGCTAGACTTAATTGATACATACAGGATGCCACATCCAAAGAAAACCCAGAATACACATTATTTCAAATGCATATGGAATATTCTCTAGGATAGACCACAGTCTAGGACACAAAACAAAGCCTTAACAAATTTAAGAGGGTAGAAATTATTTCAAGCATCTTTTCTGACCTCAGTGGCATGAAATTAGAAATCAACCACAGAAAGAGAAATGAGAAAAAAATGAATACATGGGGACTAAACAACAGGCAACTAAAAAGCTATTGGGTCAACTATGAAATCAAATAGAAAATTAAAAAATACCTTGAGCCAAACAGCAATGGAAACATAACCATATAAATGCTATGGGAAGCAGCAAAATCAGTTCTAAGCAGGAAGTCTATAGCCATACAGAACTTCCTCAAAAAACAAGAAGCACTCCACATGAACAACCTAACCTACCACCTGTAAGAATTAGAGAAAGGACAAACAAAACTGAAAGTCAGAAAAAGGAAGGAAATAATAAAGATGAGAGATGAAATAAATAAAATAGAGATTAATAAAAACAATATAGAAAATTAATAAAACCAAGAGCTGCTTTTTTGGAAGGATAAACACAATTGACAAACCTCTGGCTAGGTTCACCAAGAAGAAAAGAGACAGGATCCATTAAACAAAATAAGCAACGAAAGAGAAGAAATAATAACGGATATTGCAGAAATAAAAAATACCATAAGAAAATATTATGAACAGTTATATGTCAATAAAATGGACAACCTAGAAGAAATCGACCAGTTTTTAGAAAATACAGCATGGCAAAATGAATCAAGAAGAAACAGATAATTTGAACAGACAGATCACTAGAAATAAAATAAAATTTATAGGAAAAAGAAACTCCCTGCAAACAAAAGTCCAGGACCAGATGGCTTCACTGGGGAAATGTATCAAGTCTACAAAGAATAATTTATACCGATCCTTCACAAACTCTGCAAAAATACTGAAAAGGAGGCAACACTCTCAAAGACATTTTATGAAGCCACCAGCACCCTGATACCAAAAGGAGACAAAGATACCCCCCAAAAATACAATTATAGGTGAATATCTTAGATGAATACAGATGCCAGAATTCTCAACAAAATATTAGCAAACCAAATCCAAGAGCACATAAAAAAGATTATACCAGCAAGCCCACCCCTGGGCATATATTAGGAGAAAACCATAATTTGAAAAGATACATGCACCCCAATGTTCATTACAGCACTGTTTACAATAACCAGGACATGGAAGCAACCTAAATGTCCATCAACAGAGGAATGGATAAAGAGGATGTGGTACATATATATAATGGAATATTACTCAGCCATAAAAAAGAACAAAATAAAGCCATTTGCAGCAACATGGATTGACCTAAAGATTGACATGATGAGAGAAAGACAAATATCATATGATATTTTTTTTTGCTTTTTGTGCATATTCCACTTATATGTGGAATCTAAAAAAAGTGTACAAATGAACTTATCTACAAAACAGAAGTAGAGATACAGATATAGAAAACAAACTTATGGTTTCCAGGGGCTAAGGGGGGAGGGATAAATTGGGAGAATGGGATTGACATATACATGCTACCGTATATAAAATAGATAACTAATAAAGACCTACTGTATAGCGCAGGGAACTCTACTCAATGCTTTGTAATGGCCTATATGGGAAAAGAATCTAGGAAATAGTGGGTGTGTGTGTATGTATAACTGATTCACTTTGCTGTATACCTGAATCTAATACAGCACTGTAAATCAACTATAATCCAATAAAAATTTTAGAAAAGAAAGATCATTCAAGATGACCAAGTAGAATTCATCCTAAGTTCACAAGGATGGTTTAACATACACAAATCAATCAATGTGATAAACCACATCAACAAAAGATAAAAACCACCTGACCATCTCAATAGATGCCGAAAAAACATTTAATAAATTTAACATCCCTGCATGACAAAAACTCTCACCAAAGTGGGTATAGAGGGGATATATATCAACATAATTTAAACCATTTATGACCAACGACCAACATAATACTCAACAGTGAAAAGCTGAAAGATTGCCTGCTAAATTCTGGAAAAAGACAAGGATGCTCAATCTCATCACCTCTATTCAACAGAGTATTGGACCTCCTAGTCATAGCATTCAGACAAGAAAAATAAATAAAATGTATGCAAATTGGAAGGAAAGAGGTAATATTGTCAGTATATGCCATTATCATGATACTCTATATAGAAAATCCTAAAGACTCCATGCAAAAACTATTAGAACTGTTAAATGAATTGAGCAAGGTAGCAAGATACAAGATTAACATACAGAAATTTGTTGAATTTCTTTACATTAACAGTGAAATATCAAAAAGAGAAAGTTAAAAAAAAATCACATTGAGGGCTTCCCTGGTGGCACAGTGGTTAAGAGTCCGCCTGCCGATGCAGGGGACACGAGCTCTTGCCCCGGTCCGGGAAGATACCACCTGCCGCGGAGCGGCTAGGCCCGTGAGCCACGGCCGCTGAGCCTGTGCGTCCAGAGCCTGTGCTCTGCAACGGGAGAGGCCACAACACTGAGAGGCCTGCGTACCAAAACAAAAAAAAATCACATTGAAAAAAAAAAGAAACCCCTCAGAATAAACCTAAGCAAGGAGGTGAAATACTTACATGCTGAGAAGTATAAAACACTGATAAAGGAAATTGAAGATGATTCAAGGAAATAGAAAGATATCCCATGCTCTTGGAAGAATTAATATAGTTAAAATGGTCATACTTCCCAAAGCAATCTACAGATTTAATGTGATCCTTATCAAATGACCCATGACATTTTTCACAGAGCAAGAACAAAGAATCCTAAAATTTATATGGGACCTCAAAAGGCCCAGAATTGCCAAAGCAAGTCTTAAAAAAAAAGAAGAAAAGTACCCTACAAATTTCAGAGGACTACTACAAAGCTTTAGGAATCAAAACAGCATAGTATTGACACAAAAACAGACATATGGATCAATGGAACAGAATACAGGGCCCAGAAATAAACCCACACACCTACAGTCCATTAATTTTAAAAAGTAGGCAAGAATATACAATGGAGAAAAGACTGTCCCTTCAGCAAGTGATGTTGGGAAAGGTGGACCACTGTATGTAAATCAATAAAGTTTGAACACTCCCTCACACCATACACAAAAATAAAATTTCTTAAAGACATAGATATAAGACATGACAGCAGAAAACTCCTAGAACAGGGCAAAACATCCTCTGACAGAAATCACTGCAATGTTTTCTTAGATCAGTCTCCCAAGGCAAAAAAAAAAAAGCAAAAATAAACAAATGGGACCTAATCAAACTTACATGCTTCTGCACAGAAAAGAAAACCATAAATAAAATGAAAAGACAACCTATGGACTGGGAGAAAATATTTGCAAATGATGCAACCAACAAGGGCTTAATTTCCAAAATATACAAAGAGTTCAAACAACTCAACATGGACAAAATAAACAACCCAATCAAAAAATGTGCAGAGGACTTAAATAGACATTTTTCCAAAGAAGACATCCAGACGGCCAACGAGCACATGAAAAGATGCCCAATGTGGCTAATTATTGGAGAAAAGCAATCAAAACATCAATGAGGTATCACCTCCCACTGGTCAGAATGGCCATCATCAAAAAGTCTACAAATAATAGATGCTGGAGAGGGTGTGGAGAAAAGGGAACCCTTCTACACTGTTCATGGGAACGTAAATTGGTTCAGCCACAATGGAAAACAGTATGGAGGTTCCTTAGAAAGTATAGCATTACCATATGAACCAGCAATCCCAATCCTGGGCATATATCTGGAAAAGAGGAAAACTCTAATTCGAACAGATATGTGCACCACAATGTTCATAGCAGCACTACTTACAATAGCAAAGACATGGAAGCAACCTAAATGTCCATCAACAGAAGAATGGATAAAGAAGATGTGGTACATATATACAATGGAATATTACTCCATAGAAAAGAATAAAATAGAAAGAATATTATAGAATTAAATAGCCATAGAAAAGAATAAAATAATGCCATCTGCAGCAACATGGATGGGCCTAGAAATTGTCATGCTGAGTGAAGTAAGTAAGATGGAGAAAGGCAAATATCATATGATATCACTTACATGTGAAATCTAAAATATAGTAAAAATGAACTTATATACAAAAGAGAAATCGACTCACAGAAATAGAAAACTCATGGTTACCAAACAGGAGAGGAGGGAGGGATAAATTAGGAGTGTGGGAGTAACAGTTACATCCCACCCTACATAAAATAAATAAACAAAAGGATTTACTCTATAGTACAGTATATATACATACATACACTACTGAATCAGTTCGCTTTACATCTGAAACTAATACAATACTGTGAATCAACTATACTTCAAAAAAGACAAATTAGATATTTTGTGATAGAATTTTCTGGAAGAATCAATAGTGTGAAGTGATTTTTTTCCTTTCTTTTGTTTTGTTTTTGGTAAATATTACATTTTCAAGGAATTTGTAATAGATTTCCAAACTTTTCACAGGAGAAATGGGGAATTGCAAGTTCAGCATTATAATTTTAGAAAACATAGGCTGAAACATCCTGCATTATGGTAGTTGAAAAATAAAAATGAATATACCCTGCCTGTGGGGATCAGAATATCTGAAAAATAAACTTGGATTATACAGTATCCTAAGGACCATTATGGTCAACCCAGTGAGGCAAAACTCAAGCCACACAAAATTTGATTCTGCTGTCAAAACTGCTAATGCCACAAACACACCAAGAGGGTGTAAAATGGTTTATTTGCACTCACTGAAGCTTCATGTGGAGTCAGGGAAGCCACCGGTCCAAAAATGGCTTGAGAGAAGGGGAAAAAGCCACTAGCTTGGAGGTTTTTGCTGGTTTGGAAGAGCTCCTCTGCAGGCAGGGCCTTCCTGGGTTAGAACCACCCTAAGCCTAGTCAAGGTCAGGCTGCCCTGACCATTTGCCCAGATATGGGGCAGAGGTGAAGCCAGAGGGGGAGGATTAAAAAGACATCAGCAGGGCTTCCCTGGTGGCGCAGTGGTTGGGAGTCCGCCTGCCGATGCAGGGGGCGCGGGTTCGTGCCCCGGTCTGGGAGGATCCCACGTGCCGCGAAGCGGCTGGGTCCGTGAGCCGTGGCCGCTGGGCCTGCACGTCCGGGGCCTGTGCTCCGCAGTGGGAGGGGCCGCAGCGGTGAGAGGCCCGCGAACCGCAAAAAAAAAAAAAAAAAAAAAAGACATCAGCAGTCAGACATCAAAGATGGACTCAGACTCTTTATTGCAAGGACTTTCCCTGAACACAGGAAGAAAGTAGAACACACAGAATGTCTTCCAAGGGGGCTCAGCACTCATCTTCAACTAGACTTATTGTAAGGGATTTGGAAGAAGGTCCAATAGAGAAATAGGGCATAAGTCTTTCTGTAAATATGTCACTGAATGTATATAAATGAGATCTATCATTCAAATTGTAAAAAGAAACTTCCCCCAACTCATAGTCCAGAAAAACACCAATCCAACAGGTGTATCCTGAATTCCGTATGCCATGAGTAGTACCCCAGAGCTGAATTCGCCAGCAGCCATTGCTTGGGGATGGTGATGATGGAGCATTTCTGGGGAAAGTTTCTTTACACATACCTAAGGACCATTCACCCAGGCCTTTTTCTTTTACCTGCCAAAAATGCCTGCCAGCGTCAAATCCCTCAGAACTCAGGACTTCTAGGTGAGAAGTAAATGCCTCGGGATTAAGAACACAGTTTGGTTCCATCCCTCGAAATGTTACCATTTTCCTGTCCTGTGAGATGATGAGACTGTGGTGAGCAGTTTCAGGATTAAATGTCAAGTCTACGTGAAATGTGCCGATCATTTTGTGGAGGCCAAAATATTGTTGGGGGAGAGTGAAAACCTCCTCCTTTAAATCATAAGAAAAGCCTGCTGGACTCTCTAAGTTTTCATATGTGCTATGGATCCTTTCAATGTCTATCAGTAAATCCAGGTCAGGCTGCAAACACTTCTCAGTTATTTCATCAAGCAGACTTTGCAACGTGGGTCCGTGGTTTGATATTTGGTTTTTTTCTTCAATTATTTTATCTTGAACACGCTTCTCTTCATTTAGTAACCTAACATGAACTAGATCGTGCTCCATTCCCAAGAAATGCTTAAAGTGTACAACTTCAGAGTACAATTAATTCCTTTGATTCTCCACCTCCCACATCAAGTCAGATGATTTGGAGATTTGCATCTCTAATGCCTTTTCAAGCATCTTCAAGCTGCTTTGTCAGGGGCTCAATGTGGGCTTTGATCCTCCTCCTGGGAGAGGGTGCAGCCTGCTCCATGGGTGCCAGGGGGTGACCACGGTGGTCAGAGGAGACCCTGCACTGGGGACACAGCAGCTCCAGGTCCTTCTCACAGAAGAGGCTCAGAACATGCCTGTGCTTCTCACACGGGGGTTTCTCTTTCTGCCATTTCCTCATGTCCTCCGTGTTGGGAAGGTTCCTCACACAATCAATCATGAGACATAACTGAGTGTTCCTCCTGATGCCCTTGTCAGGGCAGGGCTGGAGGCAGACAGGACAGGGGAAGATGTCGTGGAGACCCTTCCAGCACTGCTGGATGCAGGGGTAACAAGGAGTTGTGCCCAGTCAGTGGTCACTGCATCTCTCAGGTAATCCAGGCAGATGGGGCAGCTGGCCTCTGCTTGGAGCTGTGCCAGGGAAGATGCCAGGGCCATTGTGCAGGGAGGGTTTCTGTCTGAGGAGACTCCCTTCAGAGAAACCTGGCTCTCCAGGGATGGGGACAAGTGAGAACCATCTGACCCTTCAGCCTTCTCTCTGCTCCTTCACGGCTGCCAGTAGGTTTGCCAGGATCTGCAGGGAGCTGTGGCCACTCAGGCCTATTTCTACCCCTTCCCTTCAACCCTACAGCAGCCGCCAGGAGGACTGAGAGCCCCAGTCAGTCTCTGCTTCCTTTGGCACTTCTGTCCCTTTTACTTAATGGGCTGAAAGCGAGCTTTCTAGGTGGTCCTCTTCTTCACAGAGAGCCACTGCTCCCAGTAGTGACGAAAATCAACAGCACAGGGACACAATCGGCAAAATCCAGGTGTGGGCAACTCTATGGCACAACTCACCAGCTCCTTCAAGAAACTGATAACAAGAGGGAAAAGAATGTATATTACAGAAATAAAGAGCATGTATATAATCAACAATATTTGACAAGGCTTTTTTTCTTAATTGAAATACATACATCCAAACAAAAAGACAATTGTAGTCAGTTGGGACTGTGGACATGTGATAATTTTTTAAAGGTTATTAATGAAAAGACATCCTATACTTGAAAGACACAGAGTACACTATTTACATTGAAAACTCTATGATATGCAGGATTTGCTTCCCAGTGATGAGGAGCAGGGTTGGCTGGGGGCATCACTCACTGGATGTGTACGTGGGATGTTGTGGGCTGAACTGTGTGCCCCCCATGGTCCATAAGTTGAAGCTTAACTCCCAGTACATCAGAATGGGACCCTATATGGTAATAAAGTCTGTAATGTGCTGATTAAGGTAAAATGAGGCTGCTGGGGAGAGGCCCTTATGCAACATTGACAGATGTCCTTAGAAGGGGAAAAGACATCAGGGATGGGCACCCACAGAGGAAAGGCCATGTGAGGTCACAGCCAGGAGGAGGCCACCTGGGAGAGAGGCCTCAGGAGAAAGTGAACCTGCCAGGACTTTGATATTCAACTTCCAGCCTCCAGAACTGGGAAAATGAGTTTCTGTTGTTGAAGTCACTCCAACAGTGTGTGGTGTTTTGTTTTGTCAACACTTGGAAAGGATACATTGGGTTTGTTCTACTATTTTCCCATTAAATTACAAGCATAACTTGTTCTATGTAAAAACTCTTTTCACAAGGCTGACCAGTGTTCTCAGTGTGCTCCTGCCCCAGCCAGACCAGCCAGCTTTTCTCTTCTTTCTTTGAGCCACAACTCTCCCTCTTCCTCCATCCTAAAATGTCCACACCCCTTCAGTCTCTGTATCCAAGGGGAAAGTTAGAGATTACAGCAGACTCAGAAGACGTACCAACCTGGGAATGTAATTTGGTGTAGCCAATATGCAAAACAGTATGGAGGTTCCTCAAAAAAACTAAAAATAGGGCTTCCCTGGTGGCGCAGTGGTTGAGAGTCCGCCTGCCAATGCAGGGGACACGGGTTCGTGCCCCGGTCCGGGAAGATCCCACATGCCGTGGAGCAGCTGGACCCGAGAGCCATGGCCACTAAGCCTGCGCGTCCGGAGCCTGTGCTCCACAACAGGAGAGGCCACAACAGTGAGAGGCCCGCGTACTGCAAAAAAAAAAAACAAACTAAAAATAGAATTACCATATGACCTAGCAATCTCACTTCTGGGCATATAGCTGGACAAAACTATAATCCAAAACGACACATGCACCCTTATGTTCATTACAGCACTATTCACAATAGACAAGACATGGAAACAACTTAAATGTCCATCAACAGAGGAACGGATTAAGACGATATGGTATATATATACAATGGAATTCTACTCAGCCATTAAAAAGAATGAAATAATGCCATTTGCAGTAACATGGATGGAACTAGAGATTATCATACTAAGTCAGAAAGAGAAAGACTAATGCCATATGATACCATTTATATATATAACAGAAGACATGGTACAAATTAACCTATCTATGAAACAGAAACAGACTCACAGACATAGAGAACAGACTTGTGGTTGGAAAAGGGAAGGGGAGGGAGATGGACAGAATGGGAGTTTGGGGTTAGCAGATGCAAACTATTATACATAGGATGGATAAACAACAAGGTCCTACTGTATAACACAGGGAATTGATATAAACCATAATGGAAAAAAAATGTATATGTATATATAATATGAATCACTTTGCTATACAGCAGAAATTAACAAAACATTGTAAATCAACCGTACTTCAATAAAAAAAAAAAGATGTACCACCATTACAAGTAATTGACCTGAGCTAGCTGCAAGTTCAAATACATGAAAATAATACTATCATTCTAAGACAGGAAGACACAGACATTTTGGAAAAGGACCTGGGAACAGCCTTGGGCACAACAGGCATTGCAGGTTAAAGAACAAAGTCCCTGGGGCCTGAGTCCCAAAAGAAGAAAAAAAAAAAAGAAAAAGAAACAGGGCTTAAAAGGTTAACCTTATCTCTGTTGCACTAAAACAGATTTCACACAGTTGATTACAATATCAAAGGAAACTGTGTGTATATGTCCTTATGATAGCCAGCAATTATTTATCTTCCATAAAGTAACAACACAGGCACATATATAAAACCTTAACTAGGGAGCCCATATGTTGAGAAGAAAACGGAACAGCTGAGAGCAGGGTGCTTGACACACAGCAGGTCCCAAACCCACACCTGCCCCCACCCCCCAGCCACAGGAGCCCCTGGGACTTGCCCACACCTCCCACAGGTGAGAGGCAGATGTCAGGTCACATCCACACCCACAGCTGAAGCTTCCTTCCTCCCTATTCTCCTCTGAACCCACAGAATTGTCCACTCTGCCAGCCAGAGAGTCTGTTCCAAATGAATGGAATGAGAACCTCCTGCCCTCTAGGACCTCCCAGACGACCCCAACTTGGCCCTTCTCCACCAGGGTGGGGTCACACAGTGTCCCCTGAGTAGCTTGTTTGTCCCTGCTCAGGCCCACCTGAGACTCTGTCCCCAAGTCCATGCTCGCCTGCTCACGCTTCTCAGTCTTGGCTCTGTGCTGGGGGAGCTGCTCTGTATCCTCAAGGCCTTTGTGGGTATCCTGGCTCCACCCACTGGGACTCTTGGCTTCTTCCCCACAGAGCAGAAGGTCTTCCTCAATCCAGGTCTGGATCCAAGTCTGAAAGCATGAAACAGCCCACCTTCTCTGTTCATTGCTGGGGTCAGAATCTGGCCCCTTGGGCCTTTATAAGCCTGTAGTGAGGTTCCTTCCCTTCATCCCAATGGACAGATTGCAGATGCAATTCGCCTGGGGAGATTACAGGCTGCTGATGACACCTCCCATCTTCCTCTCTGATTGCATCTTCTGTCCAGGGCATGGAAGACACTCTTACCTTAATCCCCTCTCTCTAATCCCATCAATGATCTAGTTTCTGGATCTATGGAAAGTCCTTACTTTTGTTTTTCTCAGGTGAAATTGTTGAACATTCTTGGCCTGTCCCTTCACAGGTTGCTTCAATTCTGTCTACCCCTTAAAGGAGGTGTTTCCAGACTTTGTCCTCTTTCTGTTTTCTAGATTTCCAAAGCCTTTCTCAACCTCTCAGGCCCTAAAGGCAGCAGAGAAGATCTCAGGACCCTGCACAATCTAAATGGATTTCTTTATCACACATGACCCTCACAACAATAATGGCTCCCAACTGAAAGATGAGAAAATTGAGGGCCAGAGAGGTCATAGAAGGAGAGTGAGATCGCAGCCCAGGTGAGTTCTACTCAGAATCCCAAAGCCTAGACGCCTACTATCCTGCCCTACACAAGGGCAGTGAAGAGCCCTGACACTTCTCTCCCCTGGGCCTGAGCCTAAACGTGCAGCCTGCCCCTGCCCCTGCCCCTGCCTCTGGAAACCTGGGACCATTCCGAATCCCACAGGACCTGCCCCCTCACTACCTCCACAAGCATCCTACACTTTATGCTTTCAGTAGTGAGACAGCTCACAGTTGAGGATGACATTTTCTGGAAAAGTTTAGGGCAGCTTCTTATCCTCTCACCTGAATTCTCCATCATGTGTGGGCTGAGACAAATGTTGTGTTGCTTCCAGTCTGTCCTCCTAGGAGACTCTACCTCCACAAAGAAGGGACTGTTGAATTATATTCTGAGTTGATATCAAAGGAAACATTCAAATACTTCCTGTAACTAATGTAACCCCTCTTTTGATTCATGACTTTTGATATAGAAGGGTGATTTTGTTTTAAATTTATGCTAATTTTTAGTGAAATTTATTTTCTTCACAATATATATTTGATGATTTTTGAATGATAAATTCATGGATCAGTGTGGTTGTATGTTTTCCTATAGAACATTGAACTATAGTGAATATAATTTAATATTTCAGTGATTTAGAAGTGCCCTGAAGATATTTGAATTGCAAGAGCTCTGCATTTTGAAATTTTATCTGTGAGAAACTTTTCAAAGCATACCAATAGTTGTGGTAGTAAACCTATTCTGCTATTCTGGTATGAGAACTGCTATCAATAAAAATGTATTAATATGGTTTTTAAAAAAAGAAGGCACTGTATCTCTCATGTCAGCATTCCATGCATTCAACAGGGCTAGTGTGGGAATTTAATAGAAAGTGATTTTAAATGGTTTGTCAGGAAATATATAGTTTTCCTCACATAAACACTGCACTGTGTATACTGGAAATCAGCTGGAATTCATTATTCATTCAGTACAGTATTTTGCTACTCAACCAGGAAAAATAAAATCAAACACCTAAAATGAAACATAGTGATATTGGTAAATATCTGCCTATCGTAGACAACCAAACGCAAGTGACTTCTGGATCCTGAAGTCCAATATATGTGTGGTCCTGTAAAAACAAATATCAGTCCTGTATTTCAGTAATTTAAATCAATACCCTACTCCAAATGCACTTGAATGATTCATGTATGATACACATAGATACACAAGCATAGCAGTAAAAGTAGCCATCTAGCAGTCATAGCAACAAAAAGCAACACTTCATATTTTGCCAGGATGCATAAATATATAAAAAATTTTGTCAAGTGCGGTAGTGTGTGTGCCTGGGTGAGGGAGATTAGGAGTAGGAGGTGAAGATAAAGGGAAAAAGTAAAAATGAAGAGATTACTCTTGCGTAAAGTAATAATGACAGTATACAATGAACTGCAGAAACCCCCAAAACACCTACCAAACAAAAATAAAACAAGCAAGTACATTCAATGAGGATAAATAAATTCCCTGAGTAGCGAAAGCCATGGGAATAATACATTATCCATAGTGAGTGGTAAATTACTTTGTTAACCTAATATCTTTAGAAAATTTTTATTAATTAATCAAATATTGAAGTTTGCATATTTTTAAAAATTCAAATGGTGCAGAAATATATGGGATCAATTTTTCCTCTACCCTCCACATCCTCCACTCCACTAACCCATCTCTTAAAACACAATTTCATCACTCTCTTCAGTGTCAGCTTCTGTTGCCTTTTCATGTATGTTTCTGCCTCATTATTTTTTTGTTTTTATATATTTAGAGACATATGTAACACTTTTCAAGAAATATTCATGTAAAATATGGAAAAAGACAAGGATGCCTACTCTCACCACGTGCATTCAACATAGTATCGGAAGTCCTAGCCACAGCAATCAGATAAGGGAAAGAAATAAAATGTATCCAAATTGGAAGGGTAAGGTAAAATTGTCATCATATACAGATGACATAATCTCTATATAGAAAACCCGAAAGACTCCATGTAAAAAATACTAGAACTGACAATCAAATTCAGCAAGGTAGAAGGGCACAAGGTTAATATACAGAAATTAGTTGCATTTCTTTACACTAACAATGGAATATCAGAAAGGGCAAGTTTAAAAATCCCTTTTAAAATTGCACCAAAAAGAATAAAATACTTAGGAATAAACCTGACCAAGGAGGTGAAAGTCTTATATGCTGAGAACTATAAAGCATTGATAAAGAAAATTGAAGATGATTTGAGGAAATGGAAAAGCGTCCCATGCTCTTGGATTGGAAGAATTTAATATTGTTAAGATGGCCATACTACCCAAAGCAATCTACGGATTTAATGTAATTTCTATCAAAAATGTCGACCCAGGACATTTTTTTTTTTTTTTTTTTTTTTGTGGTACGCAGGCCTCTCATTGTTGTGGCCTCTCCCGTTGCGGAGCACAGGCTCTGGATGTGCAGGCTCAGCGGCCATGGCTCACGGGCCCAGCTGCTCTGCAGCATGTGGGATCCTCCCGGACCGGGGCACGAACCCATGTCCCCTGCATCGACAGGTGGACTCTCAACCACTGCACCACCAGGGAAGCCCCAACCCAGGACATTTTTCACAGAACTAGAACAAATAATCCAAAAATGTACATACAACCATGAAAGACCCAGAATTGCCAAAGGAATATTGAGGAAAAAGAACAAAGCTGGAGTCATAACCCTTCCAGATTTCAAAGGGATACTACAAAGCTACAGTAATCAAAACAGGGTAGTATTGGAACAAAAAAACATGCATCGATGGAACAGAATAGAGAGCCCAGAAATAAACCCACACCTGAAGTCAATTAATCAAAGGAGGCAAGAGTATATATACAATGAAGAAAAATATGTCTTTTCAGCCAGTGGTGTTGGAAATGCTGGACAGCTGCATGTAAATCAATGAAGTTAGAACACTCCCTCACACCATGCACAAACATAAACTCAAAATGCCTTAAAGGCTTAAATATAAGACATGACCCCATAAAACTCCTAGAAGAAAGCACAGGCAAAACATTCTCTGACATAAATTGTAGCAATGTTTTCTTAGGTCAGTCTCCCAAGGCAGTAGAAATAAAAGCAAAACAAAACAAATGGGACTGAATCAAACTCATATACTTTTGCACAGCAAAGAAACCATTTTAAAAAAAGACAACTTATATAAATATTGAGAGGAAATACTTGCAAACAATGAGACCCACAAGTGCTTAATTCCCAAAATATTCAAACAGCTCATACAACTTAAAAACAAAAACCAAACAACCCAATCAAAAAATGTGTAGAAGACCTAAATAGACTTTTCTCCAAAGAAGATATTCAGATGGCCAATAGGCACATGGAAAGATGCTCAACATCCATAATTCTCAGAGAAATGCAAATAAAAACTACAGTGAGGTCTCATCTCACACCAGTGAGAATGGCCATCAATAAAATGTCTACAAATAGTAACTGCTGGAAAGAATGTGGAGAAAAGGGAACCTGCCTACATTGTTGGTGGGAATGTCAATTGGTGCAACCACTATGGAAAACACTATGGAGGTTCCTTAAAAAAAACTAAAAATAGAGTTACCGTATGAACTAGCAATCCCACTCTTGGGGATATATCCAGAGAAAACTCTAATTTGAAAGGATACATGCACCCCAATGTTCATAATAGCACTATTTACAATAGTTAAGACATGGAAGCAACCTAAATGTCCATCAGCAGTTGAATGGATAAAGAAGATGTGGTAATATATATGCAATGAAATATTACTCAACTATAAAAAAGACTGAATTATTGCCATTTTTGCACACATGGATAGACTTAGAAATTATCATATTAAGTGAAGTAAATAAGAAAGAGAAAGACAAATACTGTATGAAATAACTTACATGTGGAATTTTAAAAACTAATACAAATTAACTTATTTACAAAACAAAGATTCACAGACATAGAAAACAAACTTATGGAGAGGGGAGCTTCAAGATGGCAGAGGAGTAAGACGTGGAGATCACCTTCCTCCCCACAAATACATCAAAAATACATCTACATGTGGAACAACTCCTACAGAACACCTACTGAATGCTGGCAGAAGAACTCAGACTTCCCAAAAGGCAAGGAACTCCCCACATACCTGGGTAGAGCAAAAGGAAAAAGGAAAAAAAAAGAGAGAGAGAGAGATAAAGGAATCAGGATGGAACCTTCACCTCTGGGAGGGAGCTGTGAAGGAGGAAAATTTTCCACAAACTAGGAATTCCTCTCACTGGTGGGGATGGAAGGGAGCTTCGGAGCCCCAGAGGAAAGTGCAGCAACAGGGGTGCCAACGGAAAGCAGAGAGAATGCTGCACAGAGGATCAGTGCTGACCAGCACTCCCCAGCCTGAGAGGCTTGTCAGCTCACCTTCCAGGGCAGGTGGGGGCTGGGTGCTGAGGCTTGGGCTTTGGAGGTCAAATCCCAGGGAGAGGACTGGGGTTGGCTGCGTGAACACAGCCTGAGGGGGCTAGTGCACCACAACTAGTCAGGAGGGAGTCCAGGAAAAAGCCTGGGCCTGCTGGAGAGGCAAGAGATGATTGTTGCAGGGTGCTTGAGGAGAGGAGCTTACTGCTCCATGCGGTCACAGATGGCAGGGCACCTCCTACATGAGCTCCAGAGGTGGGCACAAGCCGCGGCTGTTATCTTGGACAAGAGAGGTGGGTGATGGCTGCCACTGCAGCCACCAAGTGTCCTGTGCACAAGCGCAGGTCACTGGCCACACCTTCCTGGGAGACTGCAGTCTGCCACTGCCAAGGGTCCTGCGATCTGAGTCCAACTACCCCAGGAGAATACACAGCATGCCTCGGGACTTGCAACTTTACGCCGGCCTCTGCTGCTTCCCGCACTCCCCACACATCTCAATTGTGACTGCCATATCTCTCCCTCTCCCTGGCCTGCGAGAGGAAATGAGCCTTAATCAGTGCTGCTTTAGCCCCCTTTGCCTGGGTGGGGAAGACACCTGGCCCAGGCAGAGACAGGGCCAAAACCAAAACTGAAACCCAGGGCAGTGTGACCAAAGGAAAATCTCTCCATGCAGCTGCAAAAGCAGCAGATTAAATCCCCACAATCAGCTTGGTAAACCCTGCATCTGTGAAATATATGAATAGACAATGAGTGTTCCCACAATCAAGGCTGTGGACTTTGGGGACAGCTGTAGACTTTGGAGTCAAGTGCATAAAGGAGTAAGGTCAGATCAGAGGCTGAGCAGGCCCCAGAGTGTCCACAGCAGGTCCAGACACCAACCTAGAAGTATTGGAAGATTTCCTGGGGAGGTGAGGATTGGTGGCTCACTGTGCGGGCAAGGGCACTGACAGCTGAGGCCACAGGAAAATACCACTACTATTACTACTATAAATATTTTTTTCCATTTAGTCCTATTGTTGTTTCTTTTTTTATTATTCTTTTAATTTTATGTTTTTATTTACTTTTTCTTTTCTTTTTATGCTTTTATTTTTAATACACTTTTATCTTATTTTTTCCTATTTCCACTGTACTTTTTCATTATATTGTGTTTTTTCCTTTTTTTTTCTAACATTTTTATTGGAGTATAATTGCTTTACAATGGTGTGTTAGTTTCTGCTTTATAACAAAGTGAATCACCTATAGGTATACATATATCCCCATATCCCCTCTCTCTTGTGTCTCCCTCCCACTCTCCCTATGCCAATCCTCTAGATGGTCACAAAGCACTGAGAGGATCTCCCTGTGCTATGCAGCTGCTTCCCACTAGATATCTATTTTACATCTGGTAGTGTATATATGTCCCTGCCACTCTCTCACTTTGTCCCAGCTTACCCTTCCCCCTCCCCAGATCCTCAAGTCCATTCTCTACTAGGTCTGTGTCTTTATTCCCATCTTGACCCTAGGTTCTTCATGACCTTTTTTTTTTTTTTTAGATTCCATATATATGTGTTAGCATATGGTATTTGTTTTTCTCTTTCTGACTTCACTCTGTATGACAGACTCTAGGTCCATCCAACTCACTACAAATAAATGAATTTCATTTCTTTTTTATGGCTGAGTAATATTCCATTGTATATACGTGCCACTTCTTCTTTATCCATTCATCTGTTGATAGACACTTAGGTTGCTTCCATGTCCTGGCTATTGTAAATAGAGCTGCAATGAACATTTTGGTACATGATTTTTTTTTGAATTATGCTTTTCTCAGGGTATATGCGCAGTAGTGGGATTGCTCGGTTGTATGGTAGTACTATTTTTAGTTTTTTAAGGAACCTCCATACTGTTCTCCATAATGGCTATAACAATTTACATTCCCACCAACACTGCAAGAGGTTTCCCTTATCTCCACACCCTCTGCAGCATTTATTGTTTCTAGATTTTTTTGATGATGGCCATTCTGACTGGTGTGAGATGATATCTCATTGTAGTTTTGATTTGCATTTCTCTAAAGATTAATGATGTTGAGCATTCTTTCATGTGTTTGCTGGCAATCTGTATATCTTCTTTGGAGAAATGTCTATTTAGGTCTTCTGCCCATTTATGGATTAGATTGTTTGTGTTTTTGATACTGAGCTGCATGAGCAGCTTGTAAATTTTGGAGATTAATCCTTTGTCAGTTGCTTCATTTGCAAATATTTTCTGCCATTCTGAGGGTTGTCTTTGCATCCTGTTTAAGGTTTCCTTTGCTGTGCAAAAGCTTTTAAATTTCATTAGGTCCCATCTGTTTACTTTTGGGGTTTTTTCCATTTCTGTAGGAGGTGAGTCAAAAAGGATCTTGCTGGGCTTCCCTGGTGGCACAGTGGTGAGAGTCCGCCTGCCAATGCAGGGGACACAGGTTCGTGCCCCGGTCCAGGAAGATCCCACATGCCACGGAGCGGCTAAGCCTGTGAGCCATGGCCGCTGAGTCAGTGCGTCTGGAGCCTGTACTCGGCAAAGGCAGAGGCCACAATAGTGAGAGGCCCGCATACAGCAAAAAGAAAAAACAAAGAAAAAAGGATCTTGCTGTGATTTATGTCATAGAGAGTTCTGCCTATGTTTTCCTCTAAGAGTTTGATAGTGTCTGCCCTTACATTTAGGTCTTTAATCCATTTTGAGTTTACTTTTGTGTATGGTGTTAGGGAGTGTTCTAATTTCATCCTTTTACCTGTAGCTGTCCAATTTTCCCAGCACCACTTATTGAAAAGACTGTCTTATCTCCACTGTATATTCTTGCCTTCTTTATCAAAGATAAGGTGACCATATGTGTGTGGGTTTATCTCTGTGTTTTCTATCATGTTCCATTGATCTATATTTCTGTTTTTGTGCCAGTACCATACTGTCTCGATTGCTGTAGCTTTGTAGTATAGTCTGAAGTCAGGGAGCCTGATTCCTCCAGCTCCGTTTTTTCTCTCAAGATTGCTTTGGCAATTCAGGGTCTTTTGTGTTTCCATACAAATTGTGAAATTTTTTGTTCTAGTTCTGTGAAAAATGCCAGTGGTAGCTTGACAGGGATTGCACTGAACTGCAGATTGCTTTGGGTAATATAGTCATTTTCACAATGTTGATTCTTCCAATCCAAGAACATGGTATATATCTCCATCTATTTGTATCATCTTTAATTTCTTTCATCAGTGTCTTATAATTTTCTGCATACAGGTTTTTTGTCTCCCTCGGTAGGTTTATTCCTAGATATTTTATTCTTTTTGTTGCAATGGTAAATGGGAGTGTTTCCTTAATTTCTCTTTCAGATGTTTCATCATTGTATGAATGCAAGAGATTTCTGTGCATTAATTTTGTATCCTGCTACTTTACCAAATTCATTGATTAGCTCTAGTAGTTTTCTGGTAGCGTCTTTAGGATTCTCTATGTATAGTATCATGTCATCTGCAAACAGAGACAGCTTTACTTCTTTTCTGATTTGCATTACTTTTATTTCTTTTTCTTCTCTGATTGCTTGGCTAAAACTTTCAAAACTATGTTGAATGATAGTGGTGAGAGTTGGCAAACTTGTCTTGTTCCTGATCTTAGTGGAAATGGTTTCAGTTCTTCACCATTGAGGACGATGTTGGCTGTGGATTTGTCATATATGGCCGTTATTATGTTGAGGTAAGTTCCATCTATGCCTACTTTCTGGAGGGTTTTTATCATAAATGGGTGTTGAGTTTTGTTGAAAGCTTTCTCTGCAACTATTGAGATGATCATATGGTTTTTCTCCTTCAATTTGTTAATATGGTGTATCACATAGATTAATTTGCGTATATTGAGGCATCCTTGCATTCATGGGATAAACCTCATTTGGCCATTGTGTATGATCCGTTTAATGTGCTGTTGGATTCTGTTTGCTAGTATTTTGTTGAGGATTTTTGCATCTATGTTCATCAGTGATATTGACCTGTAGTTTTCTTTCTTTGTGACATTTTTTTCTGGTTTTGTTATCAGGGTGATACTGGCCTCATAGAATGAGTTTGGGAGTGGTCCTCCGTCTGCTATATTTTGGAAGTGTTTAATAAAGATAGGTGTTAGCTCTTCTCTAAATGTTTGATAGAATACACCTGTGAAGCCATCTGGTCCTGGGTTTTTGTTTGTTGGAAGATTTTTAATCACATTTTCACTTTCAGTGCTTGTGATTGGTCTGTTCATATATTCTGTTTCTTACTGGTTCACTCTCAGAAGCTTGTGCATTTCTAAGAATTTCTCCATTTCTTCCAGGTTGTCCATTTATTGGCATATAGTTGCTTATACTAGCCTCCCATGATCCTTTGTATTTCTGCAGTGTCAGTTGTTACTTCTCCTTTTTCATTTCTAATTCTATTGATTTGAGTCTTCTCCCTGTTTTTCATGATATGTCTGGCTAATGGTTTATCAATTTTGTTTATCTTCTCAAAGAAACAGCTTTTAGTTGTATTTATCTTTGCTATCGTTTCCTTCATTTTTTTCATTTATTTCTGGTCTGATCTTTATGATTTCTTTCCTTCTTCTAACTTTGGGGTTTTTGTTCTTCTTCCTCTAATTGCTTTAGGTTTAAAGTTAGGTTGTTTATTTGAGATGTTTCTTGTTTCTTAAGGTCAGATTGTATTGCTATAAACTTCCATTTAGAACTGCTTTTGCTGCATCTAATAGGTTTTGGGTCATCGTGTTTTCATTCTCATTTGTTTCTAGGTATTTTCTGATTTCCACATTGATTTCTTCAGTGATCTCTTGGTTATTAAGTAGTGTAATGTTTAGCCTCCATGTGTTTGTATCTTTTATAGATTTTTTCCTATAATTGATATCTAGTCTCATAACGTTGTGGCCAGAAAAGATACTTGATATGATTTCAATTTTCTTAAATTTACCAAGGCTTGATTTGTGCCCCAAGATATGATCTATCCTGGACTATGTTCCACGAGCACGTGAGAAGAAAGTGTATTCTGTTGTTTTTGGATGTAACGTCCTATAATATCAATTAAGTCCATCTTGTTTAACGTATCATTTAAAGCTTGTGTTTCCTTATTTATTTTCATTTTGGATGATCTGTCCATTGGTGAAAGTGGGCTGCAAAAATGTCCTACTATAATTGTGTTACTGTCGATTTCCCCTTTTATGGCTGTTGGTATTTGCCTTATGTACTGAGGTGCTCCTATGTTGGGTGCATAAATATTTACAATTGTTATATCTTCTTCTTGGATTTATCCCTTTATCATTATATAGTGTCCTACTTTGTCCCTTGTAATAGTCTATGTTTTAAAGTCTATTTTGTCTGATATGAGAATTGCTACTCCAGCTTTCTTTTGGTTTCCATTTGCATGGAATATCTTCTTCCATCCCCTCACTTTCAGTCTATATGTGTCCCTAGGTCTGAAGTGGGTCTCTTATAGACAGCATATATACAGGTCTTGTATTTTTATCCATTCAGCCAGTCTATATCTTTTGATTGGAGCATTTAATCCATAAGAAAATGGTAATCAGAACATACATATCGATACCTACCTTAAATGTAAATGGATTAAATGCTCCAACCAAAAGACATAGACTGGCTGAATGGATACAAAACCAAGACCTGTATATATGTTGTCTACAAGAGACCCACTTCAGACCTAGGGACACATACAGACTGAAAGTGAGGAGATAGAAAAAGATATTCCATGCAAATGGAAATTAAAAGAAAGATGGAGTGGCAATTCTCATATCAGACAAAACAGACTTTAAAATAAAGATTATTACAAGTGAGAAAGAAGGACACTACATAATGATCAAGGGATCAACCCAAGAAGGAGATATAACAATTGTAAATATTTATGTACCCAACATACGAGGACCTCAATACATAAGGGAAATGCTAACAACCATAAAAGGGAAAATCGACAGTAACACAATCATAGTAGGAGACTTTAACACCCCACTTTCACCAATGGACAGATCATCCAAAATGAATATAAATAAGGAAACACAAGCTTTAAATGATACATTAAACAAGATGGACTTAATTGATATTTATAGGACATTCCATCCAAAAACAACAGAATACACTTTCTTCTCACATGCTCATGGAACATTCTTCAGGATAGATCATACCTTGGGTCACAAATCAAGCCTTGGAAAATTTAAGAAAATTGAAATCGTATCAAGTATCTTTTCTGAACACAAGACTATGAGACTACATATCAATTATAGGAAAAAATCTGTAAAACATACAAACACATGGAGGCTAAACAATACACTACTAAATAACCAAGAGATCACTGAAGAAATCAAAGAGGAAATCCAAAAATACCTGAAAACAAATGACAATGAAATTAAGATGACCAAAAACCTATGGGATGCAGCAAACACGGTTCTAAGAGGGAAGTTTATACCAATACAATCCTATCTCAAGAAACAAGAAATATCTCAAATAAACAACCTAACCTTACATCTAAAACAATTAGAGAAAGAAGAACAAAAAAACCCCAAAGTTAGCAGAAGGAAACAAATCATAAAGATCAGATCAGAAATAAATGAAAAACAAATAAAGGAAACAATAACAAAGATCAATAACACTAAAAGCTGGTTCTTTGAGACCATAAACAAAACTGATAAACCATTAGCCAGACTCATTTAGACAAAAACTGTGTAGACTCAAATCAATAGAATTAGAAGTGAAAAAAGAGTAGTAAAAACTGACACTGCAGAAATACAAAGGATCATGAGCGACTACTACAAGCAATTATATGCCAATAAAATGGACAACCTGGAAGAAATGGACAAATTCTTAGACAAACACAACCTTCCGAGACTGAACCAGGAAGAAATAGAAAGTATAAACAGACCAATCACAAGCACTGAAATTGAGACTATGATTAAAAATCTTCAAACAAACAAAAGCTCAAAACCAGTTGACTTCACAGGTGAATTCTATCAAACATTTAGAGAAGAGCTAACACCTATCCTTCTCAAACTCTTCCAAAATATACCAGAGGAAGGAACTCTCCCCAAGTCATTCTACATGGCCACCATCACCCTGTTACCAAAGCCAGACATACCTGTCACAAAGAAAGAAAACTACAGGCCAATATCACTGGTGAACATAGATGCAAAAATCCCCAACAAAATACTAGCAAACAGAATCCAACAGCACATTAAAAGGATCATACACCATGATCAAGTGGAGTTTATCCCAGGAATGCAAGGATTCTTCAATATACACAAATCAATCAATGTGATAAACCATATTAACAAATTGAAGGAGAAAAACCATATGATCATCTCAATAGTTGCAGAGAAATCTTTCAACAAAATTCAACACCGATTTATGATAAAAACCCTGCAGAAAGTAGGCATAGAGGGAACTTTCCTCAACATAACAAAGGCCATATATGACAAACCCACAGCCAACATTGTCCTCAGTGGTGAAAATCTGAAAGCATTTCCACTAATATCAGGAACAAGACAAGCTTGCCCAATCTCACCACTCTTATTCAACATAGTTTTGGAAGTTTAGCCACAGCAATCAGACAAGAAAAGGAATCCAAATCGGAAAAGAAGAAGTTAAGCTGTCACTGTTTGCAGATGACATGATAGTATACATGGAGAATCCTAAAGATGCTACCAGAAAACTACTAGAGCTAATCAATGAATTTGGTAAAGTAGCAGGATACAAAATTAATGCACTGAAATCCCTGGCATTCCTATAAACTAATGATGAAAAATCTGAAAGTGAAATCAAGAAAAGACTCCCCTTTACCATTGCAACAAAAAGAATAAAATATCTAGGAATAAACCTACCTAAGGAGACAAAAGACCTGTATGCAGAAAATTATAAGACACTGATGAGAGATATTAAAGATGATACAAATAATGGAGAGATATATCATGTTCTTGGATTGGAAGAATCAACATTGTGAAAATGACTCTACTACCCAATGCAACCTACAGATTCAATGCAATCCTTATCAAACTACCACTGGCATTTTTCACAGAACTAGAACAAAAAATTTCACAATTTGTATGGAACCACAGAAGACCCCGAATAGCCAAAGCAATCTTGAGAATGAAAAACGGAGGTGGAGGAATCAGGCTCCCTGACTTCAGACTACACTACAAAGCTACAGTAATCGAGACAGTATGGTTCTGGCACAAAAACAGAAATATAGATCAATGGAAAAGGATAGAAAGCCCAGAGATAAACCCACACACATATGGTCACCTTATCTTTGATAAAGGAGGCAGGAATGAACAGTGGAGAAAGGACAACCTCTTCAATAAGCAGTGCTGGGAGAACTGGACAGGTACATGTAAAAGTATGAGATTAGATCACTCCCTAACACCATACCGGAAAATAAGCTCAAAATGGATTAGAGACCTAAATGTAAGCCCAGAAACTATCAAACTCTTAGAGGAAAACATAGGCAGAACACTCTATGACATAAATCACAGCAAGATCCTTTCTGACCCACCTCCTAGAGTAATGGAAATAAAAACAAAAATAAACAAATGGGACCTAATGAAACTTCAAAGCTTTGCACAGCAAAGGAAACCATAAACAAGACCAAAAGACAGCCCTCAGAATGGGAGAACATATTTGCAAATGAAGCAACTGACAAAGGATTAATCTCCAAAATTTACAAGCAGCTCATGCAGCTCAATAACAAAAAAACAAACAACCCAATCCAAAAATGGGCAGAAGACCTAAATAGACATTTCTCCAAAGAAGATATACAGATTGCCAGCAAACACATGAAAGAATGCTCAATATCATTAATCATTAGAGAAATGCAAATCAAAACTACAATGAGATATCATCTCACACCAGTCAGAATGGCAATCATGAAAAAAATCTAGAAACAATAAATGCTGGAGAGGGTGTGGAGAAAAGGGAACACTCTTGCACTGCTCGTGGGAATGTGAATTGGTATAGCCACTATGGAGAACAGTATGGAGGTTCCTTAGAAAACTACAAATAGAACTACCATATGACCCAGCCATCCCACTATTTGGCATATACCCTGAGAAAACCATAATTCAAAAAGAATCATGTACCAAAATATTCATTGCAGCTCTATTTACAATAGCCCAGAGATGGAAACAACCTAAGTGTCCATCATCGGATGAATGGATAAAGAAGATGTAGCATATATATACAATGGAATATTAGCCATAAAAAGAAATGAAATTGAGCTATTTGTAATGAGGTGGGTAGACCTAGAGTCTGTCATACAGAGTGAAGTAAGTCAGAAAGAGAAAGACAAATACCGTATGCTAACACATATATATGGAATTTAAGAAAAAAAGATGTCATGAAGAACCTAGGGGTAAGACAGGAATAGAGACACAGACCTACTAGAGAACCTACTTGAGGATATGGGGAGGGGGAAGTGTAAGCTGTGACAAAGCGAGAGAGAGGCATGGACATATATACACTACCAAACATAAAGTAGATAGCTAGTGGGAAGCAGCCGCATAGCACAGGGAGATCAGCTTGGTGCTCTGTGACCACCTGGAGGGGTGGCATAGGGTGGGTGGGAGGGAGGGAGACACAAGAGGGAAGAGATATGAGAACATATGTATATGTATAACTGATTCACTTTGTTATAAAGCAGAAACTAACACACAATTGTAAAGCAATTATACTCCAATAAAGATTTAAAAAAATAAAAAACCTACATAAATAAATCCAAAACAATTTAACAAAATGGCAATAAGAACATAAATATCAATAATTACCTTGAATGTAAACAGATTAAATGCTCCAATCAGAAGACACAGACAAACTGAATGGATACAAAAGTAAGATAGATATAGATATAGATATAGATAGATAGATAGATAGATAGATAGATATAGATAGATATAGATAGATATATTTGTTGTCTACAAGAGACCCAATTCAGATCTAGAGACACATACAGACTGAAAGTGAGGGTATGGAAAAAGGTATTCCATGCAAATGGAAATCAAAAGAAAGTTGGAGTAGCAATACTCATATCAGACAAAATATACTTTAAAATAAAGACTGTTACCAGAGACAAAGAAGGATGCTACATAATGATCAAGGGATCAATCAAAGAAGAAGATATAACAATTTTAAATCCATATGTAGCCAACATAGAAGCACCTCAATATACAAGGCAGATATTAACAGACATAAAAGGAAAACTTGACAGTAACACGATAATAGTGGGATATTTCAGCACCCCACTTTCATCAATGGATATGTCATCCAGACAGAAAATCCATAAGGAAACACAGGCCTTAAATGCCGCATTAGATCAGATGCAATTAATTGATATTTATAGAGCTTTCCATCTGAAAGCAGCAAAATATTCATTCCATTCAATTGCACATGGAACATTCTCCAGGATAGATCACATGCTGGGCCTCAAAGCAAAGCTCAGTAATATATATATTTTTAAATGAAATCATACCAATTATTTTTTCCAACCACTATGAGATTAGAAATCAACTATAAAAAAAAAACCTGCAAAACACATTGAGGCTAAAAAATATGCTACTAAACAACTGATGACTCCCTGAAGAAGTCAAAGATGAAATCAAAAAATACTTAGAGAGCCTGAAGCAAGATGGTGGAGTAGAAGGATGTGCTCTCACTCCCTCTTGTGAGAACACCAGAATCACAACTAGCTGCTGGACAATCATCAACAGGAAGACACTGGAACTCACCAACAAAGATACCCCACATCCAAAGACAAAGGAGAAACCACAATGAGACACTAGCAGGGGCACAATCACAGCAAAATCAAATCCCATAACTACTGGGTGGGTGACTCATAGACTGGAGAACACTTATACCACAGAAGTCCACCCACTGGAGTGAAGGTTGAGCCCCACGTCAGGCTTCCCAACCTCTGGGTCTGGCAACAGGAGGAGGAATTCCTAGATAATCAGATTTTGAAGGCTAGTGGGATTTGATTGCAGGATTTCTACATGACTTGGGAAAACAGAGACTCCACTCTTGGAGGGCACACACAAAGTAGTGTGTGCATTGGGACCCAGGGGAAGGAGCAGTGAACCCAGGGGAGACTGAACGAGATCTACCTTCTAGTATTGGAGGGTCTGCTGCAGAGGCGGGGGATGGCTGTGGCTCACCGTGGAGACAAGAACACTGGCAGCAGAAGTTCTGGGAAGTACTCCTTGGCGTGAACCCTCCCAGAGTCTGCCATTAACCCTACCAAACAGCCCAGGTAGGCTCCAGTGTTGGGTTGCCTCAGGCCAAACAACCAACAGGGAGGGAACCCAGCCCCACCCATCAGCAGTCAAGCAGAGTAAAGTTTTACTGCGCTCTGCCTACCAGAGCAACACCCAGCTCTAGCCACCACCAGTCCCTCTCATCAGGAAACCTGCACAACCTCTTAGATAGCCTCATCCACCAAGGGCCGAGTGCAGAAACAAGAAGAACTACAATCCTGTAGCCTGTGGAACAAAAAACACATTCACAGAAAGATAGACAAGACGAAAAGGCAAAGGGCTATGTACCAGATGAAGGAACAAGATAAAACCCAAGAAAAACAACTAAATGAAGTGGAGATAGGCAACCTTCCAGAAAAAGAATTCAGAATAATGATAGTGAAAATGATCCAGGACCTCGGAAAAAGAATGGAGGCAAAGATCGAGAAGATGCAAGAAATGTTTAACAAAGACCTAGAAGAATTAAAGAACAAACAAACAGAGATGAACAATACAATAACTGAAATGAAAACTACACTAGAAGGAATCAATAGCAGAATAACTGAGGCAGAAGAACAGATAAGTGACCTGGAAGACAGAATGGTGGAATTCACTGCTGCAGAACAGAATAAAGAAAAAAGAATGAAGAGAAATGAAGACAGCCTAAGAAACCTCTGGGACAACATTAAACGCAACAACATTCACATTACAAGGGTCCCAGAAGGAGAAGAGAGAGAGAAAGGACCTGAGAAAATATTTGAAGAGATTATAGTCAAAAACTTCCCTAACATGGGAAAGGAAATAGCTACCCAAGCCCAGGAAATGCAGAGAGTCCCATACAGGATAAACCCAAGGAGAAAAACACTGAGACACATAGTAATCAAATTGGCAAAAATTAAAGACAAAGAAAAATTATTGAAAGCAGGAAGGGAAAAATGACAATATACACGGAAACTCCCATAAGGTTAACAGCTGATTTCTCAGCAGAAACTCGACAAGCAAGAAGGGAGTGGCATGATATATTTAAAGTGATGAAAGGGAAGAACCTACAACCAAGATTACTCTACCCTCCAAGGATCTCATTCAGATTCGATGGAGAAATCAAAAGCTTTATAGACAAGCAAAAGCTAAGAGAATTCAGCACCACCAAACCAGCTCTACAACAAATGCTAAAGGAACTTCTCTAAGTGGGAAACACAAGAGAAGACAAGAACCTACAAAAACAAACCCAAAACAATTAAGAAAATGGTCATAGGAACATACATATTGATAATTACCTTAAACGTGAAAGGATTAAAAGCTCCAACCAAAAGACACAAGCTTGCTGAATGGATACAAAAACAAGACCCATATATATGCTGTCTACAAGAGACCCACTTCAGACCTAGGGACACATACAGACTGAAAGTGAGGGGATGGAAAAAGATATTCCATGCAAATGGAAATCAGATGAAAGGTGGAGTAGCAATACTCATATCAGATAAAATAGATTTTAAAATAAAGAATGTTACAAGACACAAGGAAGGACACTACATAATGATCAAGGGATCAATCCAAGAAGAAGATATAACAATTATAAAGATATATACACCCAACTTAGGAGCACCTCAATATATAAGGCAACTGCTAACAGCTATGAAAGAGGAAATCGACAGTAACACAATAATAGTGGGGGACTTTAACACCTCACTTACACCAGTGGACAGATCATCCAAAATGAAAATAAATAAGAAAACAGAAGCTTTTAATGACACAATAGACCAGACAGATTTAATTGATATTTATAGGACATTCCATCCAAAAACAGCAGATTACACTTTCTTCTCAAGTGCGCACAGAACATTCTCCAGGATAGATCACATCTTGGGTCTATCAATCAAGCCTCAGTAAATTTAAGAAAATTGAAATCATATCAAGCATCTTTTCTGACCACAACACTATGATATTAGAAATGAAACACAGGGGAAAAAACTTAAAAACACAAACACATGGTGGCTAACACTACATTACTAAATAACCAAGATATCACTGAAGAAATCGAAGAGGAAATCAAAAAATACCTAGAGACAAATGACAATGAAAACATGACAATCCAAAATCTATGGGATGCAGCAACAGCAGTTCTAAGAGGGAAGTTCATACCTATACAAGCCTACCTCAAGAAACAAGAAAAATCTCCAATAAATAATCTAACCTTACACCTAAAGGAACTAGAGGAAGAAGCACAAACAAAACCAAAAGTTAACTGAAGGAAAGAAATCATAAAAATCAGAGCAGAAATAAATGAAATAGAAAGAAAGAAAACAATAGCAAAGGTCAATAAAACTAAAAGCTGGTTCTTTGAGAAGATAAACAAAATTGATAAACCATTAGCCAGACTCATCAAGAAAAAGAGGGAGAGGACTTAAATCAATAAAATTACAAATGAAAAAGGAGAAGTTACAACAGACACCACAGAAATACAAAGCATCCTAAGAGACTACTACAAGCAACTCTATGGCAATAAAATGGACAACCTGGAAGAAATGGATGAATTCTTAGAGAGGTATAACCTTCCAAAACTGAACCAGGAAGAAATAGAAAATATGAACAGACCAATCACAAGTAATGAAATTGAAACTGTGATTAAAAATCTTCCAACAAACAAACGTCCAGGACAAGATGGCTTCACAGGTAAATTCTATCAAACATTTAGAGAAGAGCTAAAACCCATCCTTCTCAAACTTTTCCAAAAAATTGTAGAGGAAGAAACACTCCCAAACTCATTTTATAAAGCCACCATCACCATGATACCAAAACCAGACAAAGATACTACAAAAAAAGAAAATTACAGAGCAATATCACTGATGAATATAGATGCAAAAGTCCTCAACAAAATACTAGCAAACAGAATCCTAGAACACATTAAAAGGATCATACACCATGATCAAGTGGGATTTATCCCAGGGATGCAAGGATTCTTCAATATACACAAATCAGTCAATGTGATACACCATATTAACAAATTGAAGAATAAAAACCATATGATCATCTCAATAGATGCAGAAAAAGCTTTTGACAAAATTCAACACCCATTTATGATAAAAACTCTCCAGAAAGTGGACATAGAGGGAACCTACCTCAACATAATAAAGACCATATATGACAAACACACAGCAAACATCATTCTCAATGGTGAAAAACCTGAAAGCATTTCCTCTGAGATGAGGAACAAGACAAGGATGTCCACTCTCACCGCTATTATTCAACATAGTTTTGGAAGTCCTAGCCTTGGCAATCAGAGAAGAAAAAGAAATAAAAGGAATACAAATTGGAAAAGAAGAAGTAAAACTGTCACTGTTTGCAGATGACATGATACTATACATAAAGAATCCTAAAGATGCCACCAGACAACTACTAGAGCTAATCAATGAATTTGGGAAAGTAGCAGGATACAAAATTAATGCACAGAAATCTCTTGCATTCCTATACACTAATGATGAAAAATCTGAAAGAGAAATTAAGGAAACACTCCCATTTACCATTGCAACAAAAAGAATAAAATACCTAGGAATAAACCTACCTAGGGAGACAAAAGACTTGTATGCAGAAAACTATAAGACACTGATGAAAGAAATTAAAGATAATACCAACAGATGGGGAGATATACCATGTTCTTGGATTGGAAGAATCAATATTGTGAAAATGACTACATTACCCAAAGCAATCTACAGATTCAATGCAATCCCTATCAAATTACCAATGGCATTTTTTATGGAACTAGAACAAAAAATCTTAAAATTTGTATGGAGATACAAAATACCCCAAATAGCCAAAGTAGTCTTGAGGGGAAAAAAAGGAGCTGGAGGAATCAGGCTCCCTGACTTCAGACTATACTACAAGCTACAGTAATCAAGGCAATATGGTACTGGCACAAAAACAGAAACAGATCAATGGAACAAGATAGAAAGCCCAGAGGTAAACCCATGCACCTATGGTCAACTAATCTCTGACAAAGGAGGCAAGGATATACAATGGAGAAAAGACAGTCTCTTCAATAAGTGGTACTGGGAAAACTGGACAGCTACATGTAAAAGAATGAAATTAGAACACTCCCTAACACCATACACAAAAATAAACTCAAAATGGATTGGAGACCTAAATGTAAGACTGGACACTATAAAACTCTTAGAGGAAAACATAGGAAGAACATAAATCACAGCAAGATCTTTTTTGACCCACCTCCTAGAGAAATGGAAATAAAAACAAAAATAAACAAATGAGACCTAATGAAACGTAAAAGCTTTTGCACAGCAAAGGAAACCATAAATAAGATGAAAAGACAGCCCTCAGAATGGGAGAAAATATTTCCAAATGAATCAACGGACAAAGGATTAATCTCCAAAATATATAAGCAACTCATGCAGCTCAATATTAAAAAAACAAACAACCCAATACAAAAATGGGTAGAAGGCCTAAATAGACATTTCTCCAAAGAAGACATACAGATGGCCAAGAAGCACATGAAAAGCTGCTCAACACCACTAATTATTAGAGAAACGCAAATCGAAACTACAGTGAGATATCACCTCAAACCAGTTAGAATGGGATTCATCAGAAAATCTAGAAACAAGAAATGCTGGAGAGGGTGTGGAGAAAAGGGAACCCTCTTGCACTGTTGGTGGGAATGTAAACTCATACAGCCACTATGGAGAACAGTACGGAGGTTCCTTAAAAAACTAAAAATCGAATTACCATGTGATCCAGCAATCCCACTACTATGCATATACCCAGGGAAAACCACAATTCAAAAAGACACATGCACCCCAATGTTCATTGCAGCACTATTTACAGTAGTCAGGTCATGGAATCAACCTAAATGCCCATTGACAGATGAATGAATAAAGAAGATGTAGCACATATATACAATGGAATATTACTCAACCATAAAAAGGAACGAAATTGGGTTATTTGTTAAGACGTGGATGGATCTAGAGACTGTCATACAGAGTGAAGTAAGTCAGAAAGAGGAAAACAAATATCATATATTAATGCATATATGTGGAACCTAGAAAAATGGAACAGATGAACCGGTTTTCAGGGCAGAAATTGAGACACAGATGTAGAGAACAAATGTATGGACACCAAGGGGGGAGGCATGGGTGCGTGGGGATTGTGGTGTGATAAATTGGGCGATTGGGATTGACATGTATACCCTGATGTGTATAAAATTGATGAGTAATAAGAACCTGCTGTATTAAAAAAAATAGAAAGAAACTATTTATCAGGTTTATAGACACGTGTGCAATTAAAAAAAAACACTACTGTTACCTTGAAAAAAGAAGAAAGAAACCTAGAGACCAAAAAAAACCCCAAAAACATGACAATCCAAAACTTATGGGATTCAGTAAAAGCAGTTTTATGAGGGACATTTTAATCAATACAAGCTTACCTCAAGCAACAAGAAAAATCTCAACTAAACAACCTAACCTTAAAACTAAAGCAACAAGAAAAACAACATCAAACGAAACACAAAGTTAGTAGAAGGAAAGAAATCACAAAGATCAGTGCAGAACTAAATGAAATAGAGATGAAGAAAACAATAGAAAAGAGCAGTGAAACTAAAGCTGGTTCTTTCAAAAAATGAACAAATTGGAAAAAATTAAGCCAGACTCACCAGGACAAAAAGGGCAAATCAATAAAGTGAGAAATAAAAAAGGAGAAGTTACAAACAACACCACAGAAATTCAAAGGACCACAAGAGACTACCACAAGCAAATATAAGCCAATGAAATAGACAATCTAGAAGAAATGGACAATTACTTAGAAATAAGCAGTCACTCAAGACTGAACCAGGAAGAAATAGCTAATATGAACAGGCCAATTACAAGTACTGAAATTGAAACTGTGATTTTAAAACTCCCACCAGTGTTCCTGGTTTTAGGCTTTCTCCTGTTTCTCAGAGGATTTATCAATTATGCAAAAGTCCGGAAGATGCCAGAAACTTTCTCAAATCTCCCCAGGACCAGAGTTCTCTTTATTTATTAAAGATGTTTTCTGGCAGAGGCCTTCCTGCATTTATGAATTCTTTCCCAAGAAGCAAGAGAACACCTGCAGGAAGTGAATCAAGAGGCGGAACACAGAGGAATAATCACCTGCTTTAAAAAAATAAAGTACTGTTGACAAAGATCATTTCTCTCTATTTGTTCCTAGATGTAAAATTTTAATAGTTAATGCAAAATTCTGTAATCATTGAATCATTAGTGGTTAATGTTTGAAAAAGCTCTCGCAATCAAGTCTGTGATGTACTAATAATGCCTTATCTATTTGTAGTCATTTTAAATAGCATGAGCCTTGTCCCTGTAGTCAGTAGGGGGCGATCTTGCTTTATTCATCCTCCATCTCAAAATGAATTTGGAATTAAATATTTTAGTGTAAGATATGTACAATGCTGGCCATTTAAAAAAGGGGTTTTCTCAAAAGTATAACTTTTGTTATGACTGCATTTCTGCACATAATCCATTTTGCTGTTAAAATTAATCTAGAAATTTATTTAATTGTACTGTGAACACCTAGAAACAAAATCATAGTGCAAAATACATTTAAGGTGTGGTCAAGAATATGTTCTTAATTGGTAAATGATAAGCATTAATTTTTTATAGTCTGTATTCTAATTTTGCTGTACCTTATTCTGTTGTGTACCTAAGGGATTGTAAAGGTGTTATCACTGTATAAAATAGAAAGGACAAGGACAAATGCAGCATAATTACTAATAAAATGCAATTGGTGATACTTTCTGTGAAAAAAATAAAAAATAAAAAAAAAAAATAAAACTCCCACCAAACAAAAATGCAAGACCAAATGGCTTCACAGGTGAATTCTATCAAACATCTAAAGAAGAGTTAACACTTATCCTTCTGAAACCATTCCAAAATATTGCAGAGGAAGGAAAAATTCTGAATTCATTCTATTAGGCTATTGTCACTCTTTTACCAAAACCAAAGATACCACACACAAAAAAAGAAAATCACAGGCTAATATCACTGATCATCATAGATGCAGGAATCCTCAACAAAATGTTACCAAACCAAATTCAGCAATGCATTTAAAGGATCATACAGCATGATGAATGGGGTATATTGTATGGATGCAACGGCTTTTCAATACCTGCAAATCAATCAGTGAGTTATACCACATTAACAAATTGAAGAATAAAAACCATATGATCACCTCAAAAGATGTAGAAAAAGCTTTTGATAAAATTCAACATCTATTTATGATTAAAAATTCTCCAGAGGGGCTTCCCTGGTGGCGCAGTGGTTGAGAGTCCGCCTGCCAATGCAGGGGCCGTGGGTTCATGCCCTGGTCCGGGAAGATCCCACATGTCGCGGAGCGGCTGGGCCCGTGAGCCATGGCCGCTGAGCCTGCACGTCCGGAGCCTGTGCTCCGCAACGGGACAGGCCACGGCAGTGAGAGGCCCACGTACCGCCAAAAAAAAAAAAAAAAAAAAATTCTCCAGAAAGTGGGAATAGAGAGAACACAACTCAACATAATAAAGGCTATAATATGACAAACCTACATCATACTCAGTGGTGAAAAGCTGAAAGCATTTCCTCTAAGATCAGGAACAAGGCAAGGATGTCCATTCTTGCAACTTTTATTCAACATAGTTTTGAAATTCCTAGCCACAGCAATCAGAGAAGAAATAAAAAGGGGAGGGGGGTATCCAAACTGGAAAAGAAGAAGTAAAACTGTCACTGTTTGCAGATGACATGATACTATACATAGACAATCCTAAAGATGCTACCAGAAAACTACTACAGCTTGTCAATGAATTTGGTAGAGTTGCAGTATACAAAACTAATAAACAGAAATCTGCTGCAATCCTATACACTAACACAAAATAGCAGAAAGAGAAATTAAGGAAACAATCCCATTTAGCATCGCATCAAAAAGAATAAAATACCTAGGAGTAAACCTACCTAAGGAGGCAAAAAAACTGTACTCTGAAAACTATAAGACACTGATGAAAGAAATTGATGATGGCACAACAGATGGAAAGATATACCATGTCTTGGGTTGGAAGTATCATTATTGTCAAAATGACTATACTACCCAAAGCAGTCTACAGATTCAATACAATCCCTATCAAATTACCAATGGCATTTTTCACAGAACTGAAACAAAAAATCTTAAATTTTTATGGAGATACATAAGACATAGAATAGCCAAAGCAATCTTGAGAAAGAAAAATGGAGCTGGAAGAATCAGGCTTCCTAACTTCAGACTATACTACCAAGCTATAGTCATCAAAACAGTATGGTATGGGCACAAAAATAGAAATATAGATCAATAGAACAGGATAGAAAGCCCATAGATAAACCCACTTACCTATGGTCAACTAATCTATGACAAAGGAGGCAAGACTATACAATGGAGAAAATACAGGATCTTCAATAAATGGTGCTTGGAAAACTGGACAGTTACATGTGAAAAATGAAATTAGAACATTCTTTAACCTCATACATGAAAATAAACTCAAAATGGATTAAAGACCTAAAAGACCAGATCCCAATGTAAATTGGTACAGCCACTATGGAGAACAGTATGGAGGTTCCTTATAAAAGTAAAAACAGAGCTACCATATGATCCAGCAATCCAACTCCTGGGCATATATCTGGAAAATATCATAGTTCAAAAGGATACAAGCACCCTAATGTTCATAGCAGCATTGTTTACAATTGCCAAGACTTGGAATCAACCTAAATGTCCATCGACAGATGAAAGGATAAAGTTGTGGTACATATATAAGTGGAATATTACTTAGCCATTAACAAGAATGAAATAATGCCATTTGCAGCAACATGGATGGACTTGGAGATTATCATACTTAGTGAAGTAAGTCAGACAGAGAAAGACAAATATCATATGATATTGCTAACATGCAGAATCTAATAAAAAATGATACAATTGAACTTATTTACAAAATAGAAAGAGACTCACAGACTTAGAGAATGAAATTATGGTTACTAGGGGGGAAAGGTATGGAGGAGGGATAGATTGGAAGTTTGGGACTGACACGTACCCACAGCTGTATTTAAAATACATAACCAACAAATACCTACTGTATAGCACACAGAACTCTGCTCAATAACCTGTAATAACCTAAATGAAAAAAGAATTTGTAAAAGAATAGATACTGGTATATGTACAACTGAATCACTTTGCTGTATACCTGAAACTAACACAATATTGTAAAAAATAAAATAACATAAAATAAACAACAAGGTCCTGCTGCATAGCACAGGGAACTATATTCAATATCCTGGATTAAACCATAATGCAAAAGTATATGGAAAAGAATATATATATACATATATATATATATGTGTATGTGTGTGTGTGTGTGTGTGTATATACACACATATACGTATGTGTCTGTGTGTGTATATATATATATGTTTTTGATGTACACCAGAAACTAAAAAAACCTTATCAATCAACTATACTTCAATAAACAATACAAAATAAAAAACAAAGCAATGCAGTTTTTGTCCTATTTCAGTGTGGATGACTGAGAGAGGGTAAGGCTGTTCTTTTCATCTGGACCACAAATTCCTGTTCTGCAGAATTGTGCACGGAGTGGTGTGTAGCACCATCTGCTGGAAAGCTTTTGTACAACCAAAATACATGAATAGATGTTAAATAACGCAGGGTGTTCAGTGCTTCAGTGGCCACTGCAGCTTGTGTCCAGGATCACGGAGCTGAATGTTTCTAGCTCTAGATCTATCCAGGAGCAGTCTCTGCACATATAGGCCAATGCCAGTTCCATCTTTTAAACCACAATTGAGAGCACAAGTGCTCTCCAATCTAACACATCACCCTTTTTGTTCACAAAACTTAGGGTCTTAGAAATTGTCCCCTACTCACAAAAGCATTTCATTTTGGGGGGTCAACTATGAGCAACAGCCTAAAAGGAAAGTGCTGCATTCATGATGGGAAAAGAAAGTTTTTAGTGAAAGGGTATCCTTTCTGGTACATCAGCACAGTTTAGACCTTGTACACTTATGTGTATCAAACATCCATAAAAACATTACCAGAATTCTCTATTGTAGGAAGAATTGTCTCCCATTAAAAAATGTGGAAAGGGAGACTTAGAGTGGTGACTTATTCGGGGCCACCGGGAGGGAATATCACTTCTCTGGGCTGTGACAACAGCCTGTCTCTTTCAAAATACTTAGAGATCTGTACTTTTTACTCCTCCTTGACCTGCTCATTCCTGATTTGAGAATACTCTCCCAGAAAACTGTCCAAAAATAATAACATCATGATTCATAAGGTTTCCATGCAAGGAGAATTCATCAAATGGAAAGATTAGTGATGTCACGTGCAGGGGAAGCAGAATGAGCTTGAGCTTTGGGGTGATCTCTGCTCTCTGCCAAATAAATATAAGACAAAAGGCACATTGATGTTGTTAATAGTAAGTGTAGATGTATATTCTCCTAGTAACAGGCACAAAACAGTTACTCTATATATGATATTAGCATTAGATCAATGCTTCCCACAAAAAGGAAATGCATAAGCATTAGTAGATTACAAAAACTCACAGTACAAGGAGACCTTGGTAATTCTGGGCCCCAAAATCTTACTTCTAGTTTTTTGTTTTAGGTATGTCATCCTCTATAGACTCATGGAAGTGCCTAGATATTTTACTCGATCTGTGCACATCATATGGTGAAAGTTTTTCCCAACGTTCCATTTTGAGGAGGGAGAGTGGGAGCAAAGATGGGAAGGAGATTGTTCTGCATAATTTAATCACATATCTTTATGAGTTTATCATACAAAATAACTTATACATTATGGATGAGTATAATTTTTTTTAATGACTGTATCTGAGTCTGTTCCAACTCTCCATTTCACTTAATTCCATGAGTTGATCTCTCAAGGATCATACACTCCTATTTTCCCACACGCTTTTTAAAAAATAATTTCAACCCTACAGAAAAATGAAAAGAATAGTAAACTTAATACCTATATACCTATCCCTCTCATTGTCCAATGAACATGCTGTCCACATTGTATTATTTCTCTCCACATATCCCTTTTGTTTAATTGTTAAATAGCTCTGCTAAAGCATTTGGAAGTAAGTTTCAGACACCTACTAAATACTGAAGTTTTAACATCCTAAAAATGAGAATGTCTTCTATAGAATCACAATATCATTATTGTAATGAAGGAATATGATTTTAATTCGAACAAAATATTCATTTCTCTATTTGTTCAAAGCCATCTTTAAATTAATTTTCCAATTCATCTCATTAATGTTCATACACTGTCATTTTGCTTCAGGCTTCTTATAATCTAGATAAATTCTGCTGACTCTTTTTACAAATACGTTTATTGAGGTATAATTGACAAACAATAATGTGCACATTAAAGTGCACAATTTCACGGGGGCTGACATATATATAATGAATGAAATTACCGGCATCATCAAGGCAATGAAAACACCCATCCACCCCCGACAATATCTTCAATGTAGAACACTGCTCCTGTCCCTCCCCCTCTTTGTCTTTCATGACATTGACTTTTGTGAAAGCTTCAAGCCAGTTGTCCAGTGCAGTGTCCTCATTCTAGATTTGCCTGTTTCCTCATGGTTTGATTCTGATTGAACATTTTTGTCCAGGACATCACACGGGCAATGTAGAGTTCCTCCCACTGCATCCCATTAGGGGATATAGAACGTCACTTTGGGCACTTGGTTCAAATGGTGTCCTCGGATGCCTCCATGATAAAGGTCCCTTTCCTCTTCATCATCTCAAGTGGTCTGTGGCCTGATACCATATTTCCTAACAACAAACCCAAAGGCATTGACTGGAAGTGATGATTGTTGCTGGCTCAGTGGTGGCATCGTGAGTAGCAGATGGTGGTTCTCTAATTCTGCACGCCTACACTTCACTGCTGGCATCTTCTCTAAGGAAGACCTTTCCTTCCCTGACTCCCCCTCTGGCCTTTTTAAAGGTACCCCTTGGACTCATGAATTCTTTTTTCTCCGTCCGATGTCTATAACCCATTATCTTTCTTGTTGAGGTCCCGACTGCTCTGTGTTGGGTCTGTCGAGCTCTTTGCCCTGCCTCTGCCTCCTTCTTCTTGGTCCTCCCTAGTCTTCCAGAATATCCCTGCTGTCAGACACAAGAGCCTTCAGGGTCATCTTCTTCTTTCCTGAGACCAGACCTAGAACCAACCATTTCTCCACAACATCTTGCTTGCATTTATTGGTGAGTGACATTGGAAAATCAAGATCTAGGGGAGTAAACCTTTTTGAATGTCTGATGTAAAATACTTGAGGGTGTACATGTTAAGAACTATGAAGGACTATTATCTATTACCTGAGACTTACCTTATTTTTGAGCTAAAAAGTTAACCTGCTCCTATCTCCTGGATGCTGGCCGAAGATGAGACACAAAACACTTTCTTATTCAAGGCACGGCAACCAGCATGTTCTCCATGTTAGCATCAGTTCCTCACGTCCCTCCATCCGTGGAGTGGACCCAGATGGATGCTGTGCACACACCAAATTTGCAGCACAGCCAAGGAACCTCCAGCCCAGTTCATCCTGAGCTTCTGTACTGGGCTGCAGGCAAACCTGCACAGTCTGTCCCTCAAAGGGGGGCATCATTTTTATCATGTTGTACAGCATTCACTCTTCCTCTGCCCAGGAGGGCGATTCTATGTTGATTTTCCAAAGCAATTCCTCATGCAAGCATCCATGAAAAGACAGTCCAGAACCAAAAAGCAGTCCATGCCTCTGCTCACAGGATGTGCAGAAACCCAAAAGACTCATAGAGAAAATTGTCCTAATATTAAACAGCCAGGAAGAAGGGTTACAATAGGAACTAAGACTATTCTTTGACCTTGGAAACCTGGGTCTTTGATGAGGTTATTATGAATAATTTTGGGAAGTGGGAGGTGGAGGTGTGGAGAAGGTACAGGGAGGACCCCTCTTCAAGCAGGGTCTGCACAGGGTCTTCAAGTATGCTCTCCAGACCAGCAACATCAGGACCATGCAGACATTTATTAAAAATCCGGATCCTTGAGCCCCACCTCCAGCCTACTGAATTAGAAATTCATCGGGTTGGGTGGGGAGTCCAGAAATCAATCTACGTTACAAAAGCTGACCAGGTGATCTTGGTGCACCCTAACATCTGAGAACCATTCATCTGGAAGTTGCATTTGAAGGAAACTAGGATATGTCCCCCTAAAAGTTGTGATTTTGACATAAAAATTATTTTGAGCCAAAGGCAACTAAGAAGCAGCAAACTCAGAAAAACTCCCTTTTTCTGCCTAGAGGTGGGATATAAGTTCTTCTTTTAGTGGAGGCAGATGCTTATCAGCCCGGAGAGGGCACCAGAGAAACTTGCGAACAAACCTCACCATTAATTCTCTTTCGTGGATTTAACTTCCCGCATTTGGCCACCCTTGAAAGCCTAAATCTGCTTCCCAAGCCCTCTTTCTTGCCTACAAATGCACTACCTTTGTTGAAGCTGCTTTATAAACTGGGATTCTAAGCCACCATTTGGGGTTCCTTTTCCTTTAGGTTCGTTCAGCTAGAGGGGTGTTGCTGACTTAATTCACTGTTTTCCTCATGCTAATTTTTCTGTCTGAGACTCTCAGCTAAAATTAAAGTTGGGTAGAGGATGTATTTTGCCTGGCCCACACATTCAAAGCAAACAATTCTTCCTCACCCTACTGGATAATTCCATCCCCATAAGATGATGAAGGGAATTTGTCACATACAGCACAGGAGAATCCTGGGTTAAAAGAGGAAGTTTTCTGGGTTTTAGTGACAGGATCAGCACTGAAAGTGTAAATTCTCTGCCTGAAAATTGAATATTTGAAAACGGAGTTGTTTTTTAGAGTTAAAAGCAGGAAATGACGGCACATCAGAGAACTCATTGACTGTCAGGTGTCAGCCACTCTGAAGACTTCAACTACATGATCTTTTTTAAAGGGTCTCAAATCAGTGTTTATAGCTTAAACCTCTTCCCTAAATATCAAACCAGTAAAATCAAGTGCAAACTAGATATTTCTATTTCTTCATGGACCAAACACACATTGTGTTCAATCTGAACTCGCTTCCCGTTCAATCCTGCCCTGGCCCAGTGCTTGCTATTTCAGAGGCTGAAGCTCTGGCCTTCCTCTCCATATCCCATCGTTTACTAATCTTGTGGGTCCACTTCTCACCTCATTCCACCACGTGGCTTCGGGACACCACAGTTTCTAGCAAGAGCCCCCTAAGGATCCAACCTGGCAGCTGCATCTTTCCCACCTCATCCACCCAAGTCTAAGAAGCAGCCAGGGAGATCTTTTCAAAAGCATCTGCTGCTCCTGGGGTCCCTCTGCTTGAAATCTGCCAGCAGGTTCCACTGTTCTCAGGGTCAAAACCCAAAATTCCTAACAGGGCTCCAGGCCAGCTGTCCCTTGCCTCACTCACTGGCTTCAGGAAGTCATTCTCTGTGCCCTCATTTCAGGAAGAAATGCCACCATAACTTCTCAGTTTGCTAAAGCCCATGGACCTGTGAGAGGAAACATCAGACCTCTGAATTTGCTTCTAACCACACTCTAGGCCCCACAGAAAGAGTCCCCAGGGTCCCCCAAGTAGCCGGATCTCTTAGCAAAACTCCCTACCTGGTGCTCCTGTTTTGTTCTAATGGTGGGCTCCCTGCGTGATTTACCTTCTGTGTCTTTTTTGGGCCTCCTGTGTCTCTGCTGGTAAGTTGCAGTGGATGCTCTTCACTCCTTCTCCCAACAGCCCTGAGTGCTGGCAGCTTCTTCACCCATAGTGAGAACTCTCCTGGGTGCAGGTGCCTCTCGTGCTGGTCTAAGAGAGACCATAGAGAGTCTGGGCAGTGTACATCCAAGCTGCACTTGACAAAGTTCCCAAGGAGGTTCCAATTGAAAACAGGTGTGAGGATCCCTGGCTGTAGCCTCAGTAAAGATTGGTTTTATGTGATTGGAATGTGGGTAGCAGGGAAGCAGAAGGATAAGAATAATGATTGTGGGCATCTGAGTGACAACATCTGTAAAGTATTTTAATTCTAAAATAAATCCAGTGTTTTACGTGAATATACTCACAATATTTAGAGAACAATTTCCAAATGACAACCAAAACCTTTTTTTAAAAAGGTGAACGTCTTTGACAAATAGTTATTGAGCATAATTTCTCAGCTAGTTGGTGTACTAGACTTTTAAGACACCGTGACCAAGGAAAAAGCAGTCACAGAATGTCCAGTCTCATAGGTGGGAAAGGGGTGAAACAACCACCAGATTCATGAGTCAGCGTGAGGTGCTGGCAGGGAGTATACCCTGGCATCCTAAAGACACTACCTTTGCCAGGAAGTCGAGGAAAGACTCCCTGGAGAATTGATGCATGGTAGGAGGAGGGTAACAGGACAGATTTCTGGTTGAGATCTAACCAGAGTTATCACTCTGACTGCAGAGGGGGATCAATGGAGAGGTCCCAGTGGAGTCTGGGGAGGAGCCATGGTTGGGTAGCCAAGTGTGAGGGAGGCTGCAAAGTTACACCTCCCTGAGCAAAAGTTGCAGAAGGTGGTGGGGATCCCGGGGAATATTAAGTAAAACAAAAGTTACTGATGAGGGAACAGCAAAGAAGTGCTGAGCACTGGGTTGAGGTTTATTGGTTGGCAGAGAACATTTATTATGATCATTCATATGCAGATTACATGACTCCCATCAGGCTTAGCTGCATTACATCTCTGAGAAGAGGGCAGGTTATCCTGTATCCCTTGAAAGCCATTTCCCCATTTGTAAGCTGGGGACAGAAACAGTACTTTACACTTAGAGTAACTCTAGCCTAATAACCAGAAATTCAGTAAATATTTTAAATGAGAATACATGTAAGGTACATACTATCCATGAAGTACTTCATTTTTGATTGGCATGATTTTCAATCTTTTGAGTAATATTTTTTCTAGTATCATTTTATGTAATGTCAGGAGAAGAACTATGCTAAAACACATAAAAAACACTAACAGGGGGAATAATCAGGCATCATCCTCCCCTTAGATAAATCAGGATTTATATTCTCAACTGTGTGTTTCCAGAAAATTTATATATCCACATATTTATATTTTTATGTGACAGATGATTTAGCATAAATGGTAGTATATTTTACAAATAGTTCCTTAAATCTGTCCATTTAACATTAGAAATGTGTCCTTCACTGTCATAAAATTACTTCTCTAGTAAGAAATACAATTTTTTAAAAAAGAGTAATATATATTGTTTATAAAATGTAAAGGGCAGAAAAGGAAGTCCACCCATGCCCCCAAATAATCTCTGTTAATCGTTTAGAACTTTTTGTACTATATATACTGTACACTCACCACATCATTACTAGTGTACTTAAACATCCTAACATGAGCACCAAATAGCAGCTAAGTGTTCCTAGCATTGGGAAAACTTCAGTGAACAAAACCAAGTCTCTGCTCTCCTAGAGTATCAAAGATGGAAAACAAAAACATAAATCTCCTGCATATATGCACATGAGAAAAACGTTTTAACATATTTCTAACATCTGGCTCAATACAAACATAATGTGTCAGGTGATAACAGCTATATAAAGGAAAATCAGCATGGAAATAGTCCAGACCCCTTTGGAAACCTGTTTGGCTCTTGATACTAAAGCTGAGTATGCATATATGCTCCCCTATGGCTCAGAAATTCCACTCTTGTTATCTATCTTTCAGAATGTGGTCATGTATGCAAGGATGCTCATAGGAGCACAATTCCCAAGGGGAAATCTGGAAACAACCCAAGAGATTTCAACAACAGAATGGACTAATGAACAGTAGTACAGGCATACGATGGAATACTATTCACCAAGAAAAAGGAATGAAAAACAGAAAAATAAGGATGAATTCTCGATCCATCATATTGACATGAAGAACCCAGAATTAAAATAGAATAGTGTATGCCTCCCCTTATATGAAGATCAAAACCAGGCCAAACCAGCGAATCTTTTAGCAGCAGGTGGCGGTTATCTTTGGGGAGGAGCGTGGAGGCAGTGATGGAGAGTGGCCAGGAGGGGAAAGGGAGCAGGTACTGTTCTATTTGTGGGCTTGGTGGCTTACGGGACTATGTTCACTTTGCAATCATTCTCAGGATATGTAAAATGATGGGTGCATGTCTTTATGTATGTATGGTCTACATCCATAAATGTTTACTTAAAAAAAGAAACTGCTTCTGTTCTGTCTCCATAGGTGAGCCAGGGAATCTGCATTTGCAACAAGCATTTTGGTGACCCCCAGCCAAGGGAAACGGTGATAACAGAGATATGCAGTAAGAGGAAACTGAGTTCAGACCCCTGGTCACTCACTGACTAGTTGTGTGACCACAGACGTGCGTCATGGTGGGGTCTCAAGTAGCCTTCCTTCCAGCCCCACCTCCAAGCTGCACAATGTCCCCTGCCCTCTGCCATGTCCCAGTGACCCTAGGTGTGGTCAGTGTGGAGTGGACTCTGGAACAAGACTCTGCGTTTGAGTCCGGGCTCTGCCATTTATCAGCTGTAAGCTTGGGAGCACGGGTTAGCTCACACCCCTGTGCCTCAATTTCATTCTCTGTGAAGTGAGTTGGTGGCAGAACCTACCTCCTCGGGTACTTGAGACTCAAGCAAGCAGTGAGAAGACAGAAAGTGCTATGTCAGTGACTCTTGTAGTGAGGACGATTATAATTGCACCTGAAGCACATACCCATTAGCCTCTACTGTGAGTCTCAGATCTGAAGAGTGTGGTTCCTGTGAGAGTGGATCTGACACTGGCTCAGCCACTTACCAGCTGTGCCCCTACTGTGTGCCAGCCCCATGTTCACACAGCTGTGCTCAGGCCAGGAGTCTGAACACCTGTTTGCCTTACTGTAGTAACTGCAGTGGTTTCCGGCTCTGGTGAGAGAAAGGGCTCTCTCATGATCTAGGGGTTCAGGAAAATACAAACTCCTTGTCATCGGGATGGAGGGGTGACTGGGTCTGATGCTGGCATGTGCTTTTTAAATGAATTTGTCAATAGAAGTCTCACACATATCAGGAAATTTGCAAAATTCTTTAGTGTCTTATCACAAAGGGAATGCAGGTCTGAAACAAGATCTCATCTGTAAAAACAAAAGGCATTGCCAGCAATCTCCCCCCACAAACCCTAATCTAGGGACAGGATCATACCCTAATAACAGTAAAAGAGATGAGTTTTTTAAGCAGAGGTGTAATGAGATCAATTTTTTTTGGAAAAGTGAATGCCAGAGAACAGAATGATGACAGGGATGGCAGATGACCCAGTGAATGGGCCACTTAGGAGAATAGAGCAGTGGCCCAGGTGAGAGCTGCTGCTGCCCTGGTTTGGGAGAGAGAAATGGAGTTGAGGAAAAGTGGTGTGGGCCATTGGGTGTGGAGATATTATTTACTGAAATAGGCATTCCTGTGAGTAACAGGCTGAGTGCAGGGGATGGATTCAATGTAAGAGAGTGAAGTGTTGGCAGTCTGGGAAGAGGCATCTAGAAGTGGCCAAATGGCATCTGGACACAAGGCTTTCAGGTAGATCCACCTGAGCTAAAGCTAGAGATTGAAGAGCCTTCAGGACACAGCTGGTAACTGTGGCCTCCCCAGTGAGGGGGAGCACATAGAAAGTGTTTCTAGATCAGTTTTAAATTTCAACATGTGTCAGAATCACTGGGAGAGTTTACTGACACAGGCATAGATCAGAGATATTGTGGGCCTGGTTACAGGCTACCTCAAGAAAAAAAAAAAGAAAACAACTATGACAAAATAGTGAGTCATGTGAGTGTTTTGGTTTCCAAGTGTGTATCAAAGGTATGTTTACACTATACTGTCATCTATTATGTGTGCAATAGCATTTTGTCTAAAAAACAATGTAATGCCTTAATTAAAAGACTTTATTGCTAAAAAAAATGCTAACCCTCATCTGCGCCTTCAGCAGGTTGTAGTAGTAACTTCAAAGATCACTGATCACAGTTCAAATTTAATAGTGATGAAAAACTCTGACATATTGTGACAGTTACCAAAATGTGGCACAGATACAGGAAGTGAGCAAATGCTGCTGGAAAAATGGCACCAATAGCCTTGCTCCATGCAGGGTTGCCACCACCCCTCCATTTGTAAATAGGTCATAGCGTGATGAAAGGAGAAAGGCCTGTACACAGACTGCTGAGCCACCCCTGCAGGTTCTGACTCAGTAGATCCCAGGTGGGAACCTGGAAGCTGCATTTCTAACCAGCTCCCAGGTGACGCACATGATGTTGGTCTGGGAACCACACATTCAGACCCACTAGAGGGCGCTGCAAAGGGGCCACATATAGGTTTCTGGATTTTCTAGGTACCTCATCTGTCACTTCTTCCAGTTACTAGATTTTTACCAAAGAAACAAATCAATAGTACGTGTTGTCCACAAAAATTCAATTAACAATGACATTAAGAAGGGAATTTCAGGGGCTTCCCTGGTGGCGCAGTGGTTGAGAGTCTGCCTGCCAATGCAGGGGACACGGGTTCGTGCCCCGGTCTGGGAAGATCCCACATGCCACAGAGCGGCTGGGCCCAGAGCCTGTGCTCCACAATGGGAAAGGCCGCAGCAGTGAGAGGCCCGCGTACCGCCAAAAAAAAAAAAAAAGAAGGGAATTTCATTCAAGCCAAACTGAGGAATATAACCTAAGTTCCACCTGTTAGAAGTTGAAGGCATAGTCATGTACGTGTTTGAGACACAGGATCGTCCATCAAAATAACATATGGATATGTTACATAAAGTTCACCAAGGTAAGCACGTACAAAGTGAGCAGCAAGGTCCATGACTCCCTACGGAGCTGGGAAAGAAGGCTATTCTTTTAATAAATCACATTGCTAGCATCAAAGAAAGGGGAAAATATTGATATTTATGTTCAAGCAGGTTCTCCCATCTTTTAGGAGCTGTGGGTTATGTGTGATGCAGAGGCACCCTGCACATTAGGGAGAGAGGGAGAAGGCCCAAAGGGACAGAGAGAGTGAATTTTAGGTTTAAATTTTCTTTTCCTGCCTTAAAACATAAATTTTATTCTATCGATATTGAACATAGTAGGTGAGTCATTGCTTACCAGTGTTCACATAATTATAAATACATTTCTTCTTCATTCTTCAGGATAAGTTCCCTCACTTAGTTTGGCTCTAAAGCCCTCCCAGCAGTTCATTCCCTTGGACATTTTGGGGGCACAATCGATATTTCCACACTAGTGAGGGGCAGACCTTAGTTGGAGCTCCCCAGCCTGAAAGAACTGATGTAAACAGTCAAGTGTTCAACTTTGATGGCCTCATCTGGAATAAATGCCTGAGTTACAGTCATTAAATCCAACTCCCTACATTCAAACTTTCACTCGCTCCTCAAGGTTTCAGTCCTGCCTTTCTACTCAGACGGTTCCTCATGGTGATTCTGTTTCCAACACCATTGATACTTTCATGACCTGAGGGCTCAGGAACTGGACTTTGTCAACCAGTCGCAGGTGCTCTTTCAATAGCTGTATCTGCTTTGTTTTCCTCTTCCTGGCTGCTCTGTGGCCGTGGTCCCTGGGGTTCTGCCCTTGACTCCCTCTCACTTTCCACCAGCGTCTCTCCACCTGTGTTCTGGTCCCACAGACTGCTATGCAACAGAGCACATTCATTTCTCATCCCTGCCCAGTGAACCTCAGAACTGGGGAGCCTGGGGAGAGAAATGCCCACCCCTGCCCCCCATGAATGGGAGCTGGCCTGGCACCCTCACCTAGGTCTTGCTGTTCTCCTGATGAGCGTAAACAACTTCACAGAACAGCAACATCATCCGACAGGGCCACTCTGTGACTTTGATCAACAAGACAAACACAAGACTACTCTTGAAGCAGGTCTGGACACAGACAAAACATGAACATTGTTCAAACCACAAAAAAGACCCAACATCCAGGACAGGACCCACCTCTCTTCGCTAATAGGAGTGACGGCTATTTGCCCATCACATCTTCAGCCTCAGTCTAGTCTTCCCTCCTTCTGCATGAGGTTTATGAAGATACCCTGTCACAGAATGAATCCCCTACTGGCAATATCCTATCAGAGCAATGTCCTTCTTCCTTAGCCTTTTCCTAAACCCCATAACACAACACCACCAAAATAACACCCCCTCCCTGAAATGCTAGAGGGTTCCCCATGGTGTGTCCTCCCTTGCTGAGAGTAGTGAGCCCAGGTGCTAAATAAAAGTGGTTCCCGTCCCTTTGGCTTGAGAGTGTTGACAGGGACAGAGGAGAGATAGATATTGTGGGGAGAGAAGGAAGAGCCAGGTTCCCTCAGTGTAGGGGGTGCACTGGGGGAGGTGGGCTCATAGTTATGAAAAACAAGATTCTCATGTGTCCAGAATCGCTGCTCTCAAGCCATGACTCCAGCTCAGCTCCATGTGCTGAGTGGCAGGACTGGGTCTACGGGGAGGAAAACATTGGACTCATCTCAGGTGCACAATTTAAGGGGTGCCAAAACACACAGGGATCAAGACCAATACTACTTTAAGTATTTTTAAAAGTTAAAACTAGGGCTTCCCTGGTGGCGCAGTGGTTGAGAGTCCGCCTGCCGATACAGGGGACACAGGTTCGTGCCCCGGTCCGGGAGGATCCCATATGCCGTGGAGCGGCTGGTCCCGTGAGCCATGGCCGCTGGGCCTGCGCGTCCGGAGCCTGTGCTCCGCAACGGGAGAGGCCACAACAGTGAGAGGCCCGCGTACAGCAAAAAAAAAAAATTCAAAATTAATGCAAGAAATCCATGATGAACAAAATGTCAAAATCTTAAAGATAGGATATGTATTACTGATTTTTCCTTCATAAACAATTTCTTGCCAAATTCATGCATAACTAATTCATGTATTACTAATGCCTGCTATATTTTGTCATATTTGATTCAATATTTTATATTAAGAAAAAAATTAGTGTTACAGATAATTTTGAGGTACCCCAGAATCATTCTTCATTTTCATTCTTCATGTGGCTCAAGTTAGTTTGTACCTTTCAGTATACTTCAAAATTAATTATTATGAAAACTTTCAAAGATACAGAGAAGCAGACACAATTGCATTAAAAAATATTACCATCAACCCACATTCAACATTTATCAAAATTTTGTTGATTCATCTTTTTTCTTCCCTTTATGGTTGCTTTCATACTTGTATACATCATACCTCACTAAAAATGTGGACATTTTTTACTAAAACCTTTATAATACCTAGAAAACAAGCCACAACTCCGTGATATCATTTAATACTTTATAGTCAAAATTCCCCAACTGCCTCATAAATGTCTTTTGTTATGTTGGTTTATTCAAATGTGGATCCAAAGAAGTTTCATGTTTCACATTTAGGATTTTTTTTTTCATTTTCAACACTATTCTTTTTTTTTTTTTAATGCCAGCATTGACTCATTGACCTGTACAATTTCCCACATTCAAGTGTTGTTTCTTTTAAGGTCATTAACATATTCCTCCTCTACGCCCTACATTTACCATAAAGTGAAAGGATGCTACAAATGCTCATCCAATTCAGATTCAATGTTTTGTGGTTAGATGATTTATAGGTGATGCAGAGTAGCTCAAAAAAACATCAAATAATTGTACACATAATGTGTAGTTGCTCCCGTTTAGTGATGCTATGATTGATCAGTAGGTTAAGGTGCCAAAGCCTTGGTGCTCAAGTGTAAAGTCCCCACCAGAGGGTCTACCAGCTCAGTAAGGAGATGCTGAAAAAGTCTTAAACACTGAAAGAAAGAAAACTGTCATTATTTGCAAAAGATAAAACTGTCTGTTACAAAACTCGAAGAACCTGAAGAGAAATTATATAGCCTTAAGGGGATTTTAGCAAGATTATTGTATAAAGTATTAATACATATTTTAAGTATATCCACATGTGAGAAACAAAAACATAGTGTTTAAAGTGAATCTTTTACAATTGCATCAACATGTAAAATACGTTTGAATGAATCTAAACATGAAATGCAAAAGTTGTATGAACAAAATCATAAACATTTAATGAAAGAGATTAAGGAAGACCTTTATAAATGTAAGATATACCACACCTCCATGGATTGGATGACTCAAACTAAAAGTTTCATGTCTCTCCAATTTAGATTGCTGCCTCAATGAAATCCCGAATAAAATTCACAAAAACACTATTTTAATAATCAAATATGATTTTACATTTTATTTTGTTTATCTATGTTCAGGGACCAAACTAGAGAGGCAAATCATCACTGGAAACATTATTTTTGAGGAGTGGATAGCTTGTAGGTGCTTCATAAAAGTGCTTATTTAAACTATTTCCTGAGTTGTCCTTGACAACACATTTTAAAACAATGAAGTACATGTGCTGATATAGGACAAAAATAAGTGGAAAATAAGCAGTTAAAATGAGATAGATTGCCCTCATTGCAAATATACCCAGGGGAATGTTCTATACACATAAAGTATACATCATATAAACATTGGGGTTTATATGTAGGCTACTTGGGAAGGTTCATCAAAAAGCCATTAAGCAGGATTCCTCTAGAAAGGGAAACAGAGGAAAGGAGGCCCCCATGTGACCATTCTACCCGGGAAGGCTTTTCTGTAATGCACATCCCATCATTTTACCCTTCAACATTTTAAGGAAGATGTTTCTGGAGTGCAGGCATATGTGCTCCTGTTTAAGAAAATCTTTATGCTGTCCTGGGAGTAGATGGCTGTCCTCAGGGAGAGAAGAGGAGCACCTTCATCTGAGACTCATCTCCCTCTGTGGGCACCATAAGTGCCTGCCTGTGGGGAGTGTGCTGGGGTCCTAGTGTCCCAGGCTGCTAATCAGCATCCAGGGACAGGGAGTACTTAGGACAGGTTTGATGGATTAACATAGGAATGATTGAGCCATCAATGAATGGGACATCATGTAGGCATTCATTATATATTAATACAAAGATCCTTAGTCCTCTATGAATATAAAGATGTGAGAAAGATCAAATCTGGAAATGGAGATTCAGGATTACTTCGGAACTTACAAAACATAAGGAGCTCCAGGGAAATGTATTTAAAGTACATTCAAGGCCTCCTCAAGGCAAACTTCTATTTCATTCCATCCAGGGAAGCCTGTCCCTAAACCTGTCCTGGTGCTGCCCCATGACAGCCCCTCGCCCACCTGCTACAACACTCCCACAAAGCCCCCACCTCCTGAAGGAGAGGTGCAGCTGCACCTCAAGGAGAGAGCTTGTCTGCTGCCTGAGAGGTTGAGAACTGCAGAAGGGTTTTGGAAATCCAGAAACGGAGATTAGGATACATTTGGGAAACACCTCCTTTAAGGGGCAGACAGAATTCAAATAACCTCTGAAGGGACAGGCCAAGAATATTCAGCAATTTCACTTTAGGAAAAAAAAATGAGGACTTTCCAATGTATTCCAAGGAACCGCTATATTTAAAATGGGTAACCAACAAGGACCTACTGTATAGCACAGGGAACTCCGTTCAATGTTATGTGGAAGCCTGGATGGGAGGGGAGTTTGGGCGAGTATGGATATATATGTATGTATGGCTGAGTCGCTTTGCTTTGCACATGAAAGTATCACACTGTTAATTGACTATACTCCAATATAAAATAAAAAGTTAAAACATTAAAAAAATTTAAAAATAATTCAACAATCAAAATAAATAAAAATAAAATAGACATGAAAATCACCTGTACCTTGAAATATATTTATAATTATTAATCATTATTTTAGAAAATGGTGTGATTTCACATAAGTGAAATGAATACTTAGAAATCTGTGATTTCACATAAGTGAAATGGATAAAACTTAGAATTCATTTGTCATATTACTAGAATTCATTTGCACTGTGTTTTATTTTAATGCATTTGGAAAGACCCATGCTGTAACAGTGAAATTTTCCCAAAAGCAACTGTACTAAAAACCTCAAATAATACAGCACAATCCTGACAGGAAGAAAAGGGAAAGTAATATAATTAGTCAATAGGTTTTTAGTACCTGCTTTATGCCCAGCTGAACCCTGTTCAACAAGTGAAAAATATATAGGACATGGTCCCTGTCTTAAGAAAACTTATAGCTCATTAAAAAGATGCAACAAATTCCTTATTTAAAAAAATTCAGAACAGTTAGGTATGAAATTTTGTGCTTTGATTTTAAGAACAGTAGATATTCAGAGAAAAAGGGAAAGGGGAAGAAAAGGCTGAATGACAGTCATAAAAGGCTTTTTGAAGGAGAGAGAATTCAGGAAGGTCCAGGAAGGATGGGTATGGTCTGGTTAGAAGAAAAGGAGAGATGTTATTTCAGAAGATTAAAATTGATTGAATAAAGACAATAAGCCCATTAATTTACATTTGATGGGGGAAATGAAAGGCACGAGGAGGAGAGGAATGAGAACATCTGATGGACAGAAGCAACAGAGTGAAGGGCAATAAAGTGAAGATGGGACGGGAACTATAAACCTGTCTCCACTCTGCCAGGCACGTGAACTAAACACCCTGAGTCCATCCAATCTCCAGGCGAGGCTCCCCGGACTCCCTTAGAGGAATTCATCATCAATTCAGAATATCAGGTATCAGGCTTGGTATGGAGTGACCATGAGCTGATGGCTTGGATCTTGTGCTTAACACAAGGCTTCATGTTGAGACACTCCTCCAAAGGGTTATTTTGTTTTAAATTCGGCTCCTCTGGGATTCTATTCTATTCCTCAACTCTCCTAGTGCTTCCTTGGGCCATAATTCACGGATCTCAGGCTCATTAACTAGAACAACCCTCTGGCTCTATCTTTGTTGTGGAAATTGAAGCTAACCTTTCTCATAGTTATATTCTACAAAAGTCAGATAATTTATAATTTGAAACTCTATGAATAGATAATGTGATACATAAATGCTGTGTCTTTTTCAACTAGTTGTAGGAAGTTTGGTATTCAAGGCTTACGCAAATTTACTGAGTTAAAACTGTAATTTATGAGAGGAAACTTCAATCTTTTCTGCTTGGGAGTTTGAAAAGAATGAAGGGGAAATCATTGGAATGAATATGGATTTGTTTTGAACAAAGGAAATTCATATGTGGAAATGATCTACAGGGCATTCACTTTAGCTTCCAGACAATGCTGAATTTCTTCCTACCATAAAAGCTCAGAGGTTAAGTTCAGACTATTTTAAACTATGATTCAGCTGCTACCAAATGTCAAGGAGAGCTTGTATGAGTCCTGGGCAATATAGTTTAATATAAAGTGGTGGCCTGACTATAGTCAACACTATTGTGGTTTTGTTTTTTTAATTGTCTTTCACTGCCTCTAGATTCTTTTTTTTTTTTTTTTGAGCATAGTTGCTTTACAATGTTATGTTAGTTTCTGCTGTACAGTAAAGTGAATCAGCTATATGTATATATATATCTCCTCTTTTTTGGATTTTCTTCCCATTTAGGTCACCACAGAGCACTGAGTAGAGTTCCCTGTGCTATACAGCAGGTTCTCATTAGTTATCTATTTTATACATAGTAGTGTATATGTGTCAGTCCCAATCTCCCAATTCATCCCACCCACCCACTCCCTGCCTTGGTTTCCATACATTTGTTCTCTATATCTGTGTCTGTATTTCTGCTTTGCAAATAAGTTCAGCTGTGCCATTTTTAGATTCCAATTATATGCAATAATATATCATATTTGTTTTTCTCTTTCTGACTTACTTCACTCTGTATGACAACCTCTATCTCTGCAAATAGCACAATTTTGTTCCTTTTTATGGCTAAGTAGTATTCCATTGTATATATATGCCACATCTTTATCCATTCATCCATCAACAGAAATTTAGGTTGCTTCCATGTCCTGGCTATTTTAAATAGTGCTTCAGTGAACACTGGGCATGTGTCTTTTAGAAATATGGTTTTCTCAGGGTATATGCCCAGTAGTGGGATTACTGGGTCATATAGTAGTGATATTTTTAGTTATTTAAGGAACCTCCATACTATTCTCCATAGAGACTGTATCAATTTACATTCCCACCAACAGTGTAATAGGGTTCCTTTTTCTTCACATCCATTTATTGTTTATAGATTTATTGATATTTTTCATGATGGCCATTCTGACTGGTGTGAGGTGATACCTCATTGCAGCTTTGATTTACATTTCTCTAATAATTAGTGATGTTGAGCATCTTTTCATGTGTTTGTTGGCCATCTGCATATCTTCTTTGGAGAAATATCTATTTAGGTCTTCCACCCATTTTTTGATTAAGTCGTTTGTTTTTCTGACACTGAGCTGCATGAGCTGTTTGTATATTTTGGAGATTAATCCCTTGTCAGTTGCTTCCTTTGCAAATATTTTCTCCCATTCTGAAGGTTGTATTTTTGTGTTGTTTATGGTTTTCTTTGCTGTACAAACCTTTTAATTTTAATGAGGTCCCATTTGTTTATTTTTGTTTTTATTTTCATTACTCTAGGATATGAGTCAAAAAAGATCTTGCTGGGATTTATGTCAAAGAATGTTCTGCCTATGTTTTCCTGTAAGAGTTTTATAGTGCCCAGGCTTACATTTAGGTCATTAATCCATTTTGAGTTTATTTTTTGTGTATGGGGTTAGGGGGTGTTCTAATTTCATTCTTTTACATGTAGTTGTCCAGTTTTCCCAGCACTACATATTGAAGAGACTGTCTTTTCTCCATTGTGTCAATATATTATTGTCTCCTTTGTCATAGATTAGGTGACCAAAGATGCGTGGGTTTATATCTGGGCTTTCTATCCTGTTCCATTGATCTATATTTCTGTTTTTGCGCCAGTACCATGCTGTCTTGATTACTGTAGCTTTGTAGTATAGTCTGAAGTCAGGAAGCCTGATTCCTCCAGCTCCGTTTTTCTTTCTCAAGATTGCTTTGGCTATTTGAGGTCTTTTGTATCTCCATACAAATTTTAAGGTATTTTGTTCTAGTTCTGTGAAAAATGCCACAGTAATTTGATAGGGACTGCACTGAATTCAACTGCATAAATGCAGTTGAATCTGCTTTGGGTAGTATAGTCATTTTCACAATATTCATTCTTCCAATCCAAGAACATGGTATATCTTTCCAACTGTTTGTGTCATCTTTGATTTCTTTCATCTGTAACTTATAGTATTCTGAGTACAGGAATTTTGCTCCTTTATGTAGGTTAATCCCTAGGTATTCTTTTTGTGGTAATAGTAAATGTGATTGTTTCCTTAATTTCTCTTTCTGATATTTTGTTGTTAGTGTATAGGAATGCAAGAGATTTCTGTGCATTAATTTTGTATCCTGCAACTTTATCAAATTCATTGATGAGCTCTAGTAGTTTTCTGGTGGCATCTTTAGGATTTTCTATGTATAGTATCATGTCACTGGCAAGCAGTGACAGTTTTACTTCATCTTTTCCAATTTGGATTCCTTTTGTTTCTTTTCTTTTCTGACTGCCATAGAGGGGACTTCCAAAACTATGTTGAAAAATAGTGGTGAGAGTTAACATCCTTGTCTTGTTCCTGATCTTAGAGGAAATGCTTTCAGTTTTTCACCATTGAGAATGATGTTTGCTGTGTGTTTGTCATATATGGCCTTTATTATGTTGAGGTAGGTTCCCTCTATGACCACTTTCTAGAGAGTTTTTATCATAAATGGGTGTTGAATTTTGTCCAAACATTTTTCTGCATCTGTTGAGATGACCATATAGTTTTTATTCTTCAGTTTGTTAATATGGTGTATCACATTGAGTGATTTGCATATATTGAAGAATCATTGCATCCTTGGGATAAATCTCACTTGATCATGTTGCATGATCCTTTTAATGTGTTGTTAGATTCTGTTTGCTTGTATTTTGTTGAGAATTTTTGTATCTATATTCATCAGTGATATTGGTCTGTAATTTTCTTTTTTTGTAATATCTTTGTCTGGTTTTGGTATCAGGTGGATGGTGGCCTGGTAGAATGAGCTTGGGAGTTTTTCCAAGCTTTCTCTGTAACTTTTTGGAAGAGTTTGAGAAGGAAGGGTGTTAGCTCTTTAAATGTTTAATAGAATTCGCCTGTGAATCCATCTGGTCCTGGACTTTTGTTTGTTGGAAGATTTTTAATCACAATTTCAATCTCATTACTTGTGATTCATCAGTTATGTTTTCTGTTTCATCCTGGCTCAGTCTCGGAAGGTTGTACCTTACTAAGAATTTGTCCATTTCTTCCAGGTTGTCTATTTTTTTGGCATAGTGTTGCTTGTAGTAGTCTCTTATGATCCTTTGTAGTTCTGCAATGTCCATTGTAATTTTTCTTTTTCATTTCTAATTCATGGATTTGAATCCTCTCCCCCTTTTTTCTTGATGAGTCTGGCTAAAGGTTTATCCATTTTTTTTCTCTTCGCAAAGAACCAGGTTTTAGTTTTATTGATCTTTGCTATTGTTTTCTTCATTTCTATATAATTTATTTCTGCTCTGATTTTTACAGTTTCCTTCATTCTATTTTTGGGTTTCGTTTATTCTTTCTCTAGTTGCTTTAGGTGTAATGTTACATTGTTTATTGGGGACTTTTCTTGTTTCTTGAGGTAGGATTGTATTGATATAAGCTTCCCTCTTAGAACTGCTTTTGCTGCACCCCACAGGTTTTGGGTCATGGTGATTTTGTTGTCATTTGTTTCTATGTATTTTTTTATTTCCTCTTTGATTTCTTCAGTGATCTCCTGGTTATTTAGTTGCATATTGTTTAACCTCTACGTGTTTGTGTTTTTTTTTTTTTTTTCTGTAGTTGATTTCTAATCTCATAGCATTGTGGTCAGAAAAGATGGTTGATATGATTTCAATTTTCTTAAATTTACTGAGGCTTGATTTGTGACCCAAGATGTGATCTATCCTGGAGAATGTTCCATGTGCACTTGAGAAAAAAGTGTATTATGGTGCTTTCAGATGGAATGTCCTGTAAATATCAATTAAATCTGTCGGGTCTATTGTGTCATTTAAGGCTTGTGTTTCCTTACAGAGTTTCTGTCTGGATGACATATCCATTGATGTAAGCATGGTGCTAAGGTCCCCCACTATTATTGTGTTACAGTCAAGTTTTCCTTTCGTGTCTGTTAATATTTGCCTTATATATTGAGGTGCTTCTATGCTGGCTGCATATGTATTTACAATTGTTATATCTTCTTCTTTGTTGATCCCTTGATCAGTATGTAGCATCCTTCTTTGTCTCTTGTAACAGTCTTTATTTTAAAGTCTATTTTGTCTGATATTAGTATTGCTGCTCCAGCTTTCTTTTGATTTCCATTTGCATGGAATATCTTTTTCCATCTCCTCACTTTCAGTCTGTATGTGTCCCTAGGCCTGAAGTGGGTCTCTTGTAGACAACATATATACAGGTCTTCTTTTTGTATCTATTCAGCCAGAATGTATCCATACTGTGTCTTTTGGTTAGAGCATTTAATCCATTTATATTTAAGGTAATTATCAATATGTGTGTTCCTATTACCTTTTTGTTAATTGTTTTGGGTTTGTTTTTATAGGTCTTTTTCTCCTCTTGTGTTTCCCTTTTAGAGAAGTTCCTCTAGCATTTGCTGTAGATCTGGTTTGGTGGTGCTGAATTCTCTTAGTTTTTGCTCGACTGTAAAGCTTTTGATTTCTCATCGAATCTGAATGAGATCCTTGCTGGGTAGAGTAATCTTGGTTGTAATTTTTTCCCTTTTACCACTTTAAATATATCCTGCCACTCCCTCCTGGCCTGCAGAGTTTCTGCTGAAAAATCATTTGATAACCTTATGGGATTCCCTTATATGTTCTTTTTTGCTTTTCCCTTGCTGCTTTTAATATTTTTTTCTTTGTATTTAGTTTTTGTTAGTTTGATTAATATGTGTCTTGGCATGTTTCTCCTTGGGTTTATCCTGTATGGGACTCTCTGTTCTTCCTGGACTTGATTTCATTTCTCGTGTTAGGGAAGTTTTTGACTGTAATCTCTTCAAATATTTTCTCAGACCCTTTATCTTTTTCTTCTTCTTCTGGGATCCCTATAATTTGAAAGTTGGTATGTTTAATGTTGTCCCAGAAGTCTCTGAGACTGTCATTTCTTTTCATTCTTTTTTCTTTATTCTGCTCCTTGGCAGTAATTTCCACCATTCTATCTTCCGGCTCACTTAATCATTATGCTGCCCAGTTAATCTGCTATTGATTCCTTTTAGTGTATTTTTCATTTCAACTATTGTGTTTTTCATCACTGTTTGTTCTTTAGTTCTTTGTCTTTGTTAAACATTTATTTTATTTTCTCAATCCATGATTCCATTCCATTTCTGAGATTTTGGATCATCTTTAATGTCATTATTCTGAATTCTTTTTCAGGTAAGTTGCTTATTTCCTCTTCATTTATTTGGACTTGTAGGTGTTTACCTTGCTATTTCATCTGTACCATATTTTCCTATAGTCTCTTCTTTTTTTCTGATGGGTGGGGCTGTGTTCCTGTCTTGCTGGTTGTTTGGACTGAGGCATCCAGCACTGGAGTTTGCAGGCAGTTAGGTGGAGCCAGGTCTTAGTACTGAGATGAGGACCTCTGGGAAATCTGACACCAATTAATATTCCTTGGGGCCTGAAGTTCTATATTAGCCCAGCAGCTTGGACTCAGCGTTCCCACCACAGGAGCTCAGGCCTGACCCCTGGCCTTGGAACAAAGACCCTGGTCATGTCGGGATTTGTCCCGTCCTTTCGGTGCCTTATGTCCCCTACCGGCACCCATTACATGCTCTGCAAGAATTGCTCTGATGTATTTTTATTGTACTTGTGGGGAGACGCAAACTTCACATCATCTTACTCCACCATCTTAACTCCGCCTGCCTCCAGATTCTTAACTTCTCGTGGGAAGGAACCTCATCCCAAACAGCCAGGGATTCCAGCAACCAGCACACACCTGGTGCGGCAGGCGCTCAGAACTGCTCACTGAATGAAGATGCACTGTCTGTCCGTCATATTCACATGGAGACTTTCAGCTTTCACGGGACATCATTTTATTGGTACTTTGATTCAGACACTGAATCTTCCAGCTCCTTGGTGTCAGATTTCCTAGCCTCCAGAACTACCAATCCATGAAATCCCGTATGGAACTTGGCACCCAAGCAGGACAGCCAGTGGGAAGGGAACTGCAGATCAGTGCCCTCAAGCCAGCCGGGTCCAGCGCCCCTGCCCAGGGAAGGCAGCCTGTGGGCCTGTATTGTATATTTGAAAGTTGCTAAAAGAGTAGATCTTAAAAGTTCTTATCACAAGTAAAAATAAAAATTCTAACTATGTGAGGTGATAAATGTTAACTAAACTTATTGTGGTGATCATTTCACAATATATATGTATATCAAATTCTTATGCTGTATACCTTAAAGTTATATGATATTATATGTCAAATATATCTCAATAAAACTAGAAAAAATAAATAAACTTATGGCCTTCTTCTGGGGAAAAAAAAAAAAAGTATTCCAAGGAGCCAGAAACTAGATCACTGATAGAGAGAGGGGATTAAGGTGGAGTGTCTGCCACACCCTGGACAGAAGATTCAATCAGAGAGGAAGATGAGAGGTATCATCAGCAGTCTGTAATCTCCCAGGCTGATTGCATCTGCAGTCTGTCTAATGGGATAAAGGAAAGGAGTCTCCCTACAGGCTTTTAAGGCCCAAGGGGCCCGATTCTGACCCCAGCAGTGAACAGAGAAGGTGGGCTGTGTCGTGCCTTCAGACCTGGATCAAGACCTGGATCGAGGAAGACCTTCTGCTCTGTGAGGAAGAAGCCCAGAGCCCCAGTGGGTGGAGCCAGGATGCCCCCAAGACCTTGAGGACACAGACCAGCTCCCGCAGCACAGAGCCAAGACTGAGAAGCATGGGCAGGTGAGTATGGACTTGGGGCCAGAGTCTCAGGTGGGCCTGAGCAGGGACAACATAGCTGCCCAGGGGACACTGGGTGACCACAGTCTGACGGAGAAGGGCCAAGTCAGGATGGTCTGGGAGGTGTTAGAGGGCAGGAGGTTCTCATTGGATTCATTTGGAACAGACTCTCTGGCCAGCAGAATGGAAAATTCCATGGGTTCAGAGGAAGATGCAGTAGGGGGAAGGAAGCCCCAGTTGTGGGTGTGGGTGTGACCTGGAATCTGCCTGTCACCTGGACCATACCTGTGGGAGGTGTGGGCAAGTCCTAGGGGCTCCTGTGGGATGGACCTGCTGTGTGTCAGGCACCCTGCTCACTGCTGTTCCGTTTTCTTCTCAATATATGGGCTCCTTAGTTAAGGTTTTATGTATGTACCCATGTGGTTACTTTATGGAAGATAAATATTTGCTGGCTATCATAAGGACATATATATACACAGTTTCTTTTTATACTGTATTCACCTGTGACATTTGTTTTAGCATAATAGAGATAAGGTCAATCTTTTAAGCCCTGTTTCTTCTTTTTTTTTTTCCTCCTTTTGGGAATCAGACCGCAGAGAGTTTGTTCTTTAGCCTGCAGTGCCTGTTTTGCCCAAGGCCATTCCTAGGTCTTTTTCTAGAATGGCTGTGCTCTTGTCTTCCTGTCTCAAAATAATAGTATTATTTTCATGTGTTTGAACTTGCAGCCAACTCACATCAATTACTTGTAATGGTGGTACGTCATATTTTTTTAATTGAAGTAGAGCTGATTTACAATATTTTGTTAATTTCAGCTGTATAGCAGAGTAATTCACATTATATATATATATATTCTTTTTCATATTCTTTTCCATTATGGTTTATAACAGGATATTGAATATATTTCCTTGTGCTGTACAGTAGGACCTTGTTGTTTATCCATTCCATATCTAATAGTTTGCATCTGCTAACCCCAAACTCCCACTCTGTCCCTCTGCCACCCCCTCCCTCCCCCTTTAGAACCACAAGTCTGTTCTGTATGTCTGTGAGTCTGTTTCTGTTTCAGAGGTAGGTAGGTTAATTTGTGTCATATTTTAGATTATACATGTAAGTGATATTATATGGCATTTGTCTTTCTCTTTCTGACCTACTTAGTATGATAATCTCAAGTTCCATCCATGTTGCTGCAAAAGGCATTATTTTATTCTTTTTAATGGATGAGTAGCATTCCACTGTATACATGTGCTACATCTTCTTTATCCATTCCTCTGTTGATGGACATTTCAGTTTCTTCCATGTTTTGGAGATTGTGAATAGCGCTGTTATGAAAATAGGGATACATGTGTCACTTTGAATTATAGTTTTGTTCAATATGTGCCTAGGAGAGACATTGCTGGATCATATGGCACTTCCAGTTTTAGTTTTTCTGAGGAAACTCCATGCTGTTTTGCATATTGGCTACTCCAACTTACATTCCCAGGTTGGTACGCCTTTTGAGTCTGCTGTAATCTCTAAACTTCCCCCGGAGGTAGAGACTGAAGGGATGTGGACACTTTAGGATGGAGGGAGAGGGAGAGTTGTGGCTCAAAGAAGGAAGAGAGAAGCTGGCGTGGCCTGGCTGGGGCAGGAGCACACTGAGAACATTGGTCAGCCTTGTGAAAAGAGTTTTTACATAGAACATGTTAAGCTTGTAAATTAATAGAAAAATAGTAGAACAAACATAATGTATCAGTTGCCAAGGGCTGCCACAACAAAACACCACACATCAGGGTGACTTCAGCAACAGAAACTCTGTCCCAGGTCTGGAGACTGGAAGTTGAATATCAAAGGGTCAGCAGGTTCACTTTCTCCTGAGGCCTCTCTCCCAGGTGGCCTCCTCGTGGCTGTGACCTCACATGGCCTTTCCTCTGTGGGTGCCCATCCCTGATGTCTCTTCCCCTTCTAAGGACATCTGTCAATGTTGCATAAGGGCCTCTCCCCAGCAGCCTCATTTTACCTTAATCAGCACATTACAGACTTTATTACCATATAGGGTCCCATTCTGATGTACTGGGAGTTAAGCTTCAACTTATGAACCGTGGGGGCACACAGTTCAGCCCACAACATCCCACGTACACATCCAGTGAGTGATGCCCCCAGCCATCCCTGCTCCTCATCACAGGGAAGCAAACCTAGATATCATAGGGTTTATATGTAAATGGATCTCTTTTCATTAATAAAATCACATTAAGTAACCTATAAAAACATCATCAGAGTTTTCCGAGGACAGCGACCGCGTCTGTGGAGCCGCCCCAGGAGCCGGAGCTGTCGCATCCCCTCCTCTTCCACTTCCCGTTGCAAACAATAAAAGCCGTTCGTACCGTTAAAAAAAAAAAAAAAAAAAAAAAATCATCAGAGACCCACAATCCCAACTGATTACAATTAGATTTTGTTTGGAAATTTATGTATTAGAATCCAAAAAAAAGCTTGGTCAAATATTGTTGATTATATACATGCTCTTTATTTCTGTAATATACATTCTTTTCCCTCTTGTTATCAGTTTCTTGAAGGAGCTGGTGAGTTGTGCCATAGAGTTGCCCACACCTGGATTTTGCCGATTGTGTCCCTGTGCTGTTGATTTTCGTCACTACTGGGAGCAGTGGCTCTCTGTGAAGAAGAGGACCACCTAGCAAGCTTGATTTCAGCCCATTAAGTAAAAGGGACAGAAGTGCCAAAGGAAGCAGAGACTGACTGGGGCTCTCAGTCCTCCTGGCGGCTGCTGTAGGGTTGAAGGGAAGGGGTAGAAATAGGCCTGAGTGGCCACAGCTCCCTGCAGATTCTGGCAAACCTACTGGCAGCCGTGAAGGAGCAGAGAGAAGGCTGAAGGGTCAGATGGTTCTCACTTGTCCCCACCCCTGGAGAGCCAGGTTTCTCTGAAGGGAGTCTCCTCAGACAGAAACCCTCCCTGCACAATGGCCCTGGCATCTTCCCTGGCACAGCTCCAAGCAGAGGCCAGCTGCCCCATCTGCCTGGATTACTTGAGAGACACAGTGACCACTGACTGGGCACAACTCCTGTCACCCCTGCATTTAACAGTGCTGGGAGGGTCTCCACGACATCTTCCCCTGTCATGTCTGTCTCCAGCCCTGCCCTGACAAGGGCTTTGGAAGGAACACTCAGTTATGTCTCATGATTGATTTTGTGAAGCAGCTTCCCAGCACAGAGGAAAAGAGGAAATGGCAGAAAGAGAAACCCCCGTGCGAGAAGCACAGGCAGGTTCTGAGCCTGTTGTGTGAGAAGGACCTGGAGCTGCTGTGTCTTCAGTGCAGGGTCTCTCCTCTGACCACCGCGATCACCCCCTGGCACCCATGGAGCAGGCTGCAGCCTGTCACAGGAGGAGGCACAAAGTCCACATTGAGCCCCTGAAAAAGCAGCTTGAAGATGCTGAAAAGTCATTAGAAATGCAAGCCTCAAAATCGTTTGAGTTGGTGCGGAAGGTGAACAATCAAAGGAGGGAATTGCACTCCGAAGTTGAATGCATTAAGCATTTCTTGGGAACAGAGCATGTTGAAACTCACGTTAGGTTACTAAGTGAAGAGAAGGATGTTCAAGATAAAATAATTGAAAAAAAACACCAAATATCGGGCCACAGATCCACGTTGAAAAATCTACTTGGTGAAATAAATAAGTGTTGCAACCTGACCTGGATTTACTGACAGGCATTGAAAGGATCCACAGCACATATGGAAACCTAAAGAGCCCGGCAGCCTTTTCCTACAAATTAAAGAAGGAGGTTTTCACTCTCCCCCCACAATATTTTGGCCTCCACAAAATGATCTGCACATTTCAGGTACATCTCACACTAGATGCTGAAACTGCTCACCACAGTCTCAAAGTTTCACAAGACAGGAAAACTGCAACATTTCGAAGGATGGAACCAAACTGTGTTCTTAATCCTGAGGCATTTACTTCTCACCTAGAAGTCCTGAGTTCTGAGGGATTTGATGCTGGCAGGCATTTTTGGCAGGTAGAAGAGGCCTAGGTGACTGCTCCTTAGGTATGTGTAAAGAATCTTTCCCCAGAAATGCTCCTATATCACCATCCCCAAGCAATGGCTCCTGGCAAATGCAGCTCTGGGGTAGTGCACCTAACACAGGGGATTCAGGAAACCCATGTCGGATTGGCGTTTTTCTGGACTATGAGTTGGGAGAAATTTCTTTTTGTAATTTGAAAAAGAGATCTCCTTTATATTTATTCAGTGACATTTTTACAGAAAAACTTAAGCCCGATTTCTCTATTGGACCTCTTTCAAAATCACTTACAATAAGTCTAGTTGAAGATGAGTACTGAACCCCCTTAGAAGACAATGTGTATGTTCTATTTTCTCCCTGTGTTCAGGGAACATCCTTGTAATAAACAGTAATAAACAAAAACAAAAAAACAAAAAAAAGTTACTTCCTCGGGGAGGCCAGGCATAATCTTCACCCACCCAGAAGCAACTGATCCAAAGAGGTGACTGATTGTTCTTAGGTTTCAGAAACAAAACTACCCCTCGCCCACTGCACCCTGTGACGCCAGCCCACCTGAAGCCTTTGGAGCTGTGCTCTTCACTCCTCTACTGTGCAGGGAAGGAAGAAGACGCAGTGGTGAAGCTTTTCAAACCAACCTCAAAGCACTAATAACGTGAAAATGTTGCTCCGGAATTAGAGGATCAGCAGAAGCCAATGACTGCCCAGTCACCTGGGAAACGACCCCTCCCCACCATCTTGCTCAGGCTCTTCCGGGTCCCCACCCTTAGACATTGAGCATGCGCAGGCCCATCCGCGCCCACTTCCAGTGCACCCACCCATCACCGTGGCCCAGAGAGTGTTTCCAGGGACTGGTCTCTTAGGGGCCAGAGGTGTGAGCCTTGCCCTGGAGCCTCCAGACTCCTCAGAGCCTCGGGCCTGAGAGGGCTGAGCCACCTGCTCCAGGTGAGCCGGGAGGGCCCTGAGGAAGGGCGGAGGGAGCTTAGCTGAGCAGGGGGCTTTCTGGGCATCTCCTGGCGCCAGACTTAGTGGTCTCTTAAGAAAAGTCACAGGTCGAATCTTGAGAGCTGGGAATCCGCCACAGGTTTAATTTCTTAGCCTGATGTTTATTGAGCGCACGCTAGCCGAGCTTTTCAACAGCCGTAAGAATGGAGTAGATAATCAGTTTTGAGGAAAAATAGCAAAGAATTCAGACCATGAACCATACACTCTAGTGTCATTAACCAATGGCTGACAAAAAATAAATGTAAAATCTTAAGTGGGTTTGTGGCGTGACAGATGTGTGGTGGCAGGGCGAGCAGAGGGGCCGGAGGGCCTCATCCTCAGGATCTCACTGTTTTAACGGTAATGAACATTGGAGAGTAAGAGGATTACATTTGAGTGTAGAGTGCTGTAGAGTTATGGAATTGATGGTCGGCATGGAGTAGAAGACGGTAGTCAGAATAGTCGGCCTCTGTATGTAGCCTGGACTGGAAAAGTGTCCCCCAAAACTGTTCTTTTCACTCCAAGGCCTGAGTCTGGAAGGTGGGTTTGGGGAGATAAGTATGGGGGAGGGGAGAACCCATTAGGAATATGTGTGGGAACGCCAGGGCACCTGCTTAATTTAAATGAAATACTCTCTATGAAACAATAGAATGTTTCTTTCTGGTTCCAGAAATTTCAGTCTTTTTTTTTTTTTTTGGCTGTGCTACACAGCTTGTGGTATTTTAGTTCCCTGACCAGGGATTGAACCTGGGCCCCAGGCAGTTAGAGTGTAGAGTCCTAAACCCTAGACTACCAGGGAATTCCCTTTTTTCTTATTTTTAGTCTTTTTTTAATTGGAATATAATTGCCACAATGTTGTGTTAGTTTCTGCTGTAACAATGAAGTGAATCAGCTACATGTATCCATATATCCCCTCCTTCTTGGACCTCCCTCCCACCCCAACCCTCATCCCACCCATCTAGGTCATCACAGAGCACTGAGGTGAGCTTCCTGTGCTTTATAGCATGTTCCCACTAGCTACCTATTTTATGCATGGTAGTGTATATATATATCAATCCCAATCTCTTAATTGGTCTCACCCTCCCCATCCCCCACTGTGTCCACATGTCCATTCTTTATGTCTGCATCTCTGTTCCTGCCCTGAAATAGGTTCATCTGTACCCTTTTTCTAGATTCCACATATATGCATTAATATATGATATTTGGTTTTTTTTCTTTCTGGCTTACTTCATTCTGTATGACAGACTCTAGGTCTATCCACATCTCTACAAATGACCCAATTTCTTTCCTTTTTATGGCTGAGTAATATTCCATTGTATACATGTGCCACATCTTCTTTATCCATTCATCTGTTGTTGGACATTTAGGTTGTTTCCATGTCCTGGCTATTGGAAATAGTGCTGCAATGCATATTGGGGTACATGTGTCCCTTTAAGTTATGGTAGTCAGGGTATATGCCTGGTAGTTGGGTTGCTGGGTCATATAGTAGGTCTAATTTTATTTTTTTAAGGAACATCCATACTGTTCTCCATAGTGGCTGTACCAGTTTGCCTTCCCACCAACAGTAGAGGAGGGTTCTGTTTTCTCCACACCCTCTCCAGCATTTATTGTTTGTAGATATTTTGATGATGACCATTCTGACTGGTGTGATACCTCATTGTAGTTTTGACTTCTATTTCTCTAATAATTAGTGGTGTTGAGCATCCTTTCATGTGCCCCTTGGCCATCTGTGTGTCCTCCTTGGTAAGATGTCTATTTAGGTCTTCCACCCATTTTTTGATTGGGTTGTTTGTTTTTTTGATATTGAGCTCCATGAGCTGTTTGTATATTTTGGAGATTAATCTGTTTTCTGTTGCTTCATTTGCAAATATTTTCTCCCATTCTGTTGGTTGTCTTTTCATCTTGTTTATGGTTTCCTTTGCTGTGCAAAAGCTTTTAAGTTTAGTTATGTCCCATTTGTTTATTTTTGGTTTTATTTTCATTACTCTAGGAGGTGAGTCAAAAAAGATCTTGCTGTGGTTTATGTCAAAGAGTGTTTCTCCTATGTTTTCCTCTAAGAGTTTTATAATGTCCACCCTTAAATTTAAATCTTTAATCCATTTTGAGTTTATTTTTGTGTATCATGTTAGGTAGTGTTCTAATTTCATCCTTTAACATGTAGCTGTCCAGTTTTCGTAGCACCACTTATTGAAAAGTCTGTCTTTTCTCCATTATATGTTCTTGCCTCCTTTGTCATAAATTAGGTGACCATATGTGCTAGGGTGTGACAGATGTGGTACCCTGTACCATTGATCTATATGTCTCTTTTTGTGCCAGTACCATACCGTCTTGATTACTGTAGCTTTGTAGTATAGTTTAAAGTTGGGGAGCCTGATTCCTCCAGCTCAGTTTTTCTTTCTCAAGGTTGCTTTGCCTATTCAGGGTCTTTTGTGTTTCCATACAAATTGTAAGATTTTTTGTTCTAATTCTGTGAAGAATACCATTGGTAATTTGATAGGGATTGCATTGAATCTGTAGATTGCTTTGGGTTATATATTCATTTTCACAACATTTATTATTCCAATCCAAGAACATGGTATATTTCTCCATCTGTTTATGTCATCTATGATTTCTTTCATCAGTGTTTTATAGTTTTCTGAGTACAGGTCTTTTGCCTCCGTAGGTGGGTTTATTCCTAGGTATTTTATTCTTTTTGTTGCAATGGTAAATGGGATTGTTTCCTTAATTTTTCTTTCGTTGTTAGTGTATGCAAATGCCAGAGATTTTTGTGCATTAATTTTGTATCCTGCAACCTTACCAAATTCATTGATTAGTTCTAATATTTTTCTGGTGGCATCTTTAGGACTTTCTATGTATAGTATCATGTCATCTGCAAACAGTGACAGTTTTACCTCTTCTTTGCCAATTTGGATTCCTTTTATTTCTTTTTCTTCTCTGCTTGTTGTGGCTAGGACTTCCAAAACTGAATAACAGTGGTGAGAGTGGACATCTTGTTCTTGATCTTAGTGGAAATGCTTTCTATTTTTCACCATTGAGAATAATGTTTGCTGTGGGTTAGACATATGTAGTCTTTATTATGTTGAGGTAGGCTCCATCTTTGCCCATTTTCTGGAGAGTTTTTATCATAAATGGTTGTTGAATTTTGTCAAAAGCTTACTCTGCACCTATTGAGATGATCATGTGGATTTATTCTTTAATTTGTTGACATGGTATATCACATTGATTGATTTGCATATTTTGAAGAATCCTTGTATTCCTGAGACAAATACCACTTGATCATGGTGTATGATCCTTTTGATGTGTTTTTGGAGTCTGTTCGCTAATATTTTGTTGAGAATTTTGCGTCTATGTTCATCAATGATATTGGTCTGTAATTTTCTTTTTTTGTGATATCTTTGTCTCATTTTCATATCAGGGTATGATGGCCTCATAGAACGAATTTGTGAGTGTTCCTTCCTCTGCAATTTTTTGCAAGAGTTTTAGAAGGATAGGTTTTAGCTCTTCTCTAAAAGTTTGATGGAATTCGCCTGTGAAGGCATCTGGTCCTGGAATTTTGTTTTTTGGAAGATTTTTAATTACAGTTTCAATTTCATTACTTGTGATAGGTCTGTTTACATTTTCTAATTCTTCCTGTTTCACTGTTGAAAAATTGTACCTTTCCAAGAATTTGTCCATTTCTTACAGGTTGTCCATTTTATCAGCATATAGTTGCTTATAGTAGACTCTTATAATTCTTTGCATTTCTTCAGTGTCAGTTGTCATTTCTCTTTTTTCATTTCTAATTTTATTGATTTGCTTCCTCTCTGTTTTTTTCTTGATGAGTCTAGCTAAGGGTTTATCAATTTTGTTTATCTTCTCAAAGAACCAACTTTTAGGTTTATTGATCTTTGCTATTGTTTCCTTCATTTCTTTTTCATTTATTTCTGCTCTGATCTTTATGATTTCTTTCCTTCTACTGACTTTGGGTTTTCTTTATTCTCTTTCTCTAGTTGCTTTAGGTGTAGGGTTAGATTGTTTATCTGAGATTTTTCTTGTCTCTTGAGGTGAGATTGGATTGCTGTAAACTTCACTCTTAGAACTGCTTTTGCTGCATCCCATAGGATTTGGGTTGCCATGTTTTCATTGTCATTTGTTTCTATGTATTTTTTTTATTTCCTCTTAGATTTCTTCAGTAATATCTTGGTTATTTAGTAGCACACTGTTTAGCCTCCATGTATTTGTGTTTTTTATAGTTTTTTTTTCCTGTAATTGATTTCTAATTTCATAGCATTGTGGTCAGAAAAGATCCTTGATATGATTTCAATTTTCTTACATTTTCTGAGGCTTGATTTGTGACCCAAGGTGTGATCTATCCTGGAGAATGTTCTGTGTGCACTTGAGAAGAAAATGTATTCTGCTACTTTTGGGTAGAATGTCCTATAAATATCAATTAAATCTATCTGGTCTATTTTGTCATTTAAAGCTTGTATTTTCTTATTTATTTTCTGTTTGGATGATCTGTCCATTGGTGTAAATGGGGTGTTAGTGCCCCCTACAATTACTGTGTTACTGTTGATTTCCCCTTACATGGTTGTTAGCATTTGTGTTATGTGTTGAGGTGCTCCTATGTTAGGGGCATAAATATTTACAATTGTTATATCTTTTTCTTGCACTGATCCCTTGATCATTATGTAGTGTCCTTCCTTGTCTCTTGTAACATTCTTTATTTTAAAGTTTACTTTATCTGATATGAGAATTGCTACTCCAGCTTTCTTTTGATTTCCATTTGCATGGAATATCTTTGTCCATTCCCCCACTTTCAGTCTGTATGTGTCCCTAGGTCTGAAGTGGGTCTCTTGTAGACAGCATATATATGGGTCTTGTTTTTGAATCCATTCAGCCAGTCTGTGTCTTTCGGCTGGGACATTTAGTCCATTTACACTTAAGGTAATTATGGATATGTATGTTCCTATTACCATTTTCTAAATTATTTTAGGTTTGTTTTTGTAGGTCCTTTTCTTCTCTTGTGTTTCCTGCCTAGAGAAATTCCTTTAGCATTCATTGTAAAGCTGGTTTGGTGGTGCTGAATTCTCTTAGCTTTTACTTATCTGTAAAGCTTTTGATTTCTCTGACGAATCTGAATGAGATCTTTGTTGGGTAAAGTAATCTTGGTTGTAGGTTTTTCTCTTTCATCACTTTAAGTATATCCTGCCACTCCCTTCTGGCCTGCAGAGTTTCTGCTGAAAAATCAGCTGATAACCTTATGGGGATTCCCTTGTATGTTATTTTTTGCTTTTCCCTTGCTGCTTTTAATATTTTTTCTTTGAATTTAATTTTTGTTAGTTTGAGTAATATGTGTCTTGGTGTTTTTCTCCTAGGGTTTATCCTGTACGGACTCTCTGGGCTTCCTGGACTTGGGGGGCTATTTCATTTCCCATGTTAGGGAAGTTTTCGACTATAATCTCTTCTAATATTTTCTCAGACCCTTTTTTTTTCTCTTCTTCTTCGGGATCCCTATAATTTGAATGTTGGTGCCTTTAGTGCTGTCCCCAAGGTCTCTGAGATTGCCTTCAATTCTTTTTATTCTTTTTTCCTTGTTCTGCTCCTCAGCATTTTTTCCCACCATTCTGTCTTCTAGCTCACTTATTCATTCTTCTGCCTCAGTTATTCTCTTATTGATTCCTTCTAGTGTATTTTTCATTTCAGTTATTGTGTTGTTTATCTCTGTTTGTTTGTTCCTTAGTTCTTCTTTTTTAAACATTTTTGTATTTTCTTGGTCTGTGCTTCCATGCTATTTCTGAGATTTTGGATTGTCTTTACTATCATTACTCTGAATTCTTTTTCAGGTAGGTTGCGTATTTCCTCTTCATTTATTTGGTCTTGTAGGTTTTTACCTTGCTTCTTCATCTGTGACATATTTTTTTGTTGTCTCTTTTTTTTTTTTTTTGATGGGTGGACTGTGTTCTTGTCTTACTGGTTGTTTGGCCTGAGGCTTCCAGCATGGAGTTTGTAGGCTGTTGGGTACAGCCGGGTCTTGGTGCCAAGATGAGGATCTCCAGGAGACCTCACTCTAATTAATATTCCTTGGGATCTGAGGTTATCTGTTTGTCCATTGGTTCAGACTTGGAGCTCACCACAGGAGCTCAGGCTTTATGCCCTGCCTGTGAACCAAGATCCTACAACCCATGTGGGGCAGCAAAAAAAGAAAAAAAAGAAAAAAAAAAGGAGCAGAACAATAACAAACAGTAAAAATTAAAATAAAATTAGAAAACTAACAAATATGTTAGAAAAAATAAAAATATAGATGAAATATGACCAGAAGGTAAAACAGAACCACAAGAGCAAAAATGAGGGGGAAAAAAAAAAGCTGCAAAAGGACTTGGCCGTGGGGCATGGGGCTTATGTGGGGGGCAGGGCTTTGGCACAGGCGGGGTGTAGGTGGTGGCCTATGCTTAGGACCTAGCCAGAAAAGACCCTGGGGGATGGGGGGGCAGGGCTTAGGGTCATCTGGAGGGGCCCTTAAGTGCCTCAGGCCTTGGAATGTGGATGATCAGGCCCAGGAACCCAGCAGCCTCCAGTGGGTGGGGAAAACGCCATCCATGCCTTCCCTCCCCACCATCCTCAGATCCCAGAGGGTCCCTCCCCATCTGCCCCTCCTCTGTTTTTCCCCCCTCTCTCCCTTCTATGCCCCTAGGATCTCTGCAGCCAGAGGGGGCCCCAGAGGGTTGAGGACACCCCCAGTACCCCAGCAGGCTTCCCCAAACCTGATTAGGCAGGGGAAATGCCAGCTGCATTCCCCCCGATCGTCTAAACCCCCGAGGGTCCCTCCAGGTGTGGGAAGCCCTCCCTCTCCCAGCCACCCCTCAATGGCGCCAGTTCCATCTGGCCTCCACCCCTCCTTCTTGCTTGCTACCCCCCATGTCCTACCCGGTCACTCAGGAGTTCCTCCTATATCCCCTTGGGTGTCGAGGTCCCCCCCAGCATCTGGTTGGTGCCCTAGTTGTGGGGAGACACAAACTCTGCATCCTTCTGCTCTGCCATCTTCTTTAGTCATACTTGTAATGTACTACCTGTATAGCCTTGGGCAATATTCTTAAAACCTTATATATTTAATCAGCCAAAATGCATTTGTAAAATATGGAATTTTAAACAAGGATTAGGAATCCATGACATGACAGTGTTATTTATGAACATTAGATTGGAAGGTCAGAAGACACATTTTCATTACTTTATACATTTCTTTTTATACCATAGAGGAGGAAAAATATTTTTCCCTCTACTCTGCTGGGTTCTTGGCTGAGACACCCATCTCCCCTTCCATAATTAAAGATTAACAGGAGAAAAAACAAAACAACTTTAAATACATATGGTCATGTCGGAGCTCCATAAAGGAATGAGACTCAAAAGGCAGCCTGGCAACTGAGGCTTATATACCAGACTGAAAAGAGCAAAGGGATAGGGGCCTGGGTTTCAAATGGGAGGAAGGCAATTCACTGGAAGGTGAGGAGAGGAAATTGTTGGTAAAGTTTGCTCTGCCATGCAAATAAGTCAGGTAGATGAGTGATCTCTGGAAATAGAGCACTGCCAGGTACAGTCTCCCTTTCTAATATAAATTTCCCTAAATTCTACTCTGTTTTCTGAGCTTCTGTGTCTACAGTTTCTCAAAATAGTCTGCTCAAAATCATCCTTATGCCAAATGGGCATATTTTGGGGTGGCATATTCTGTTATCCTTTAATTACAATGTAACAAAAAAGAATTTTAATGCACTAATACCTTACAGCTCCTTCAAAACTAGATGCATGCAAACTTTCTTTGCCAAACTACTGCCATGAGCAGTTAACACATTTTCTTCTCACTAAAGATTTAGCAGTACCAAAATTTATAGTAGCTTTTAGACTGAAATAGTGCTATCGTATATACTTTAATACAATGTTACATGATATAATAAAAATCTAGGCAGTTGAGATAGATTTCTAAGAGCTTTTTTCACTTTGAAAATGTATAAGATCTTGTGTCTAGGAGTCCCCGAGACCTAGGTAGAGCTATTACTAGGGGGACTCAGAAATCTCAGGGTAAAGGATATTCAGACCTGTGATTGATTATAGTGAATGGATACAGCAAAATCAACAAAGGGAAAAGATGCATGAGATGAAGTCTCAGGAAACCAAGGCAAACTTCCAAGAATCCTCTCCCAGGAGAGTCACACAGACCCACTTAACACCTCCAGCAACAAGTTGTGACAACATGTGTGAAATGTTGTTACCGGGGAAGCTCTTTAGAGGCTTGTTGCCCCCAAATCTGGGGGGAACAAGTCATGTAGCCAACCTCTGCCTAGAATGTATCAGATCTCCAGATTCCCAGAAGGAATACTGGTGGTTAGCATAAACCACATCATTTGTACCTACACTTTAGCACAGTGAGCCATTATCAGGGAATGGTGGTAACCCTTACAAAATCCAAGTTCCCAGACAGGACCCAAGGGCCAGCCTTTTAAGCAGGCCTTTCTAAGGACAGCAGTCTTAAGCCTGCTCTTTTAACTCTTTTTTGTACAGTGCCACTTATTGAGCATCTGTTCTGGGTTAGGTACTGCATGTCATCCCCAAAGCACCATGGTGTATTCATCAGAACCCAGAAGTTCTCTGAACCCTAACATTCAGGGGGGTTTTCTTGGTTTTATTTTTTTAATGGAGGTTTCACTATGTTGACATGGTTTATTAAGTCATTGGTCATTGGTGATTACCTCAATCTCCAGTGCCTCTCCCCAGGAAGTCACAGGTTAGGACTGAAAGTTCCAACACTCTAATCGTACCTTGATCTTTCTGGTGACTTGCCTCCATTCTGGTGCTGTCTATGGGTCCTTGGCCATCACTCATCTCATTAGCATACAAAAGACCCTCTTAACACTAGGGAGATTTCAAGGTTGTTAAGAGTCCTGTGTCAGGAACCTGGGATAAAAACTAAATATATATTTATTAGGTACAGAAGTAACAAGAAGTACAGTGTGCTTAATGGTTTAGAGTTTTATGCTACTGGGAAGTTAATAAGTTAGCCTGTTAATGTTTCATAGTTGGTGCCAGATGACACAAACTCCTAGGGTCAGAGACAGAGGACTCTTACTATTGGCCCAGCCAGAAGCATGAGCATCATGATGTGTCAGTTCCCCATACCTCCCAAGTCCCACAGAGGTGATGTGGAGGGGCCACGTGGATGCTGTGCACACTGTGGGTTTGCAACACATTCAGAGATCCCTGAGTTTGGGGGATCCCCTTTCATAGCAAGCCTGTTTCTGGTCCCACAGGGAGACTTTACCTCCCCTTTCAAGGATGCTTTCTGCAAACACAACCCTGAGAAATGGCCCCAATGGTATAGGTATATTAGCGTAAACTGGGTACAATAAAGTTTTGTAATAAAAAAGGAGACTGTCCATATTCTCAAGAAATATTAGTTTAAGTATTTAAGGGAAAACTGACATGATGTCTATAATTTAAACTGTTTGAAATAATATATTCTACACACGTATATATTCATACACACTCTTGCCCTCACATGTAGTGAGAAATACTGGTCAGCCCAAATCTTAAAAACTGGACACTCTAAGCAAGGGAATAAGGGGGTTGACTACATTATTGTTTCAATATTGCTGTAGTTTTGAAGACTTTCAAAAGGAAAAGTTAGAGAAACCTCTGGCTGGTTTATTCTGTCCTGTCATGCCTAATTTCCAGGCAGAGTTATTCTCTCAAATAGTGGCTACTCAACCATCAGTACACTATTCCTTTTCCTTCTCCCCCACATTATCAGGCACCATTTTTTAACTTTTTCTGCTGTTCACATTTCACATAAAATGATGCTTGAACATAGTAAAATTGTCATGATTTCACATTTAATGCTGGATTTGTGCTTATAACCAAGGGGAAATTACCCCATTCTGACTCATCACTTCTACGCTATCTTATTTCAGAATTATTAAAATGTGAAAAAAATATGCATCTTAGAATTAATAAAATATGGTTGTATATACTTGTCATGCATTTTATCGTCCCTCCTTGCCCATTATAATCCAGCTCACTTTAGGAGAACATTGGGCGTAGGGTCCTGAAGGAGCTTAAGCCAATTGGACTGTGTATGGCCTGCCTTCCTGAATATACATGCAGGTAATCCTCTTCCACACGTAAATCACACTCCTCACCCCACCCCAGCTAACACTTACCTTGAGTAGGAATTACTTGCCAGATATTCTGGCCACTGTTATCCGCATGTGTGTGTTTGGACAGCAGCGTTTGTATGGTGTGTGTGAATGGTAGGAATGGGCTGGTAGAAGGTGGGTTTTCAAACACAGACTGACTCACAGCTCCTGTCTCCTTTTCCTCTGATCTAGCAGGGCTCAGTATTTCTGAAACGCTTCTATGTTAGTGTCTCGTCTGTATAAATATTATTCCCTTTGACTAGGTGACCCTTTCCTTACATTTCCCTGGGTTGAGTTGAGACTTTGTGGAAGGAGCTTGAGTCCCCTTCTCTGGTAAGGTTTGCTGTGCGTCAGGCACTGTGGTAAGTGCCTTCCACACAGTCACTGATTCTCAGTTAAACCCTCATACCAACTATGAAATTAGTGCTGGGAGAGGAATTTCAACATAGGCCTTTGAAGTCTATTATGTATGCCAAGAATGCAGGGCCCTGACTGCCCTTCAACCAGGCCATCTAATACCAGTTCATGTATAAATATTCTCAGTTGCACCTACAATGTCCTTTATAACTTTTTCTCTCTATTCCCAGAGAAATTCAGATTAGATTTGGTTGTCTCTTCTCTTTAATTTTTTGTAATTGAACAGTCTCCCCACTTCTGTCTGTTATATAACATTGACATTTTTAATATTAATGTTTTTTAGGGTTTATTCATTTTGTATTCATTATTATTATTTATTTTTTAATAAAAAGCCCTTCTTGAGTATCTACTACAGGCCAATGAGCAAGGTAGACTAAGAACCTACTTATCTTACTATTGATGGACAAAAGAGAAAATAACCAACAAAAACACACATGAGGTAGACAATTTTAGATTATGATTGCATTCTATGAAAGAAAACAGAGGGGATAGCAAAGAGAGTGCAGGGAGAGGAAGACAGTCAAACTATGTGAGTAGAAACTGTTTCCTCGAGGAGATAACATTTGAGAGAGGAGACCTGAAAGAAAACACAGAGGTGTACAAAGATTCCTGCGGAGAATGCTTAACTCCATAGCAATGACCTCAGCATCGATGAAATAAAATTTATATTTTAAGGCAGGACAAGAATATGTAAACATAAAATCCTCTTTCTGTGTTTGTTTGGGCCACCTCTCTCCCTCCCCAATGTGCAGGGTGCTTCTGCATTACACATAAACCAGAGCTCCTCAAAGATGGGACTGCCTGCTCAACCTTAAAGATCAATTGTTTTCCCGTTCATCTGACCCTAGCAACTTAACTTCTTAAAAGAATAGCATTCTTTCCCAACTCTGTAGGAGTCATAGTGACTTGCTGCTCACTTTGGACATGCTTACCTGGACTATGTATCCTTCATGAACTTTATGTAAAATATCAGTATGTCATTTTGATATAAGATTCTTTGTCTTGAAAATGTATACGACTTTGCTTTCCAACTTCTAACAGGTGGAACAATTCTTTCTGTGAGTCTGTCTCCCAGGTTATAATCCTCAGTTTGGCTCGAATAAAATTTCCCCTTTTTTCTTCTTAACTTGATTGTTAATTAAATTTTGTAATCACCATATTCAACCAAAAACAGTTAATTTTTGCTGCAGTGTACCAAGGAAGAAAGAAAGATAGGACTCAACCTCAAAGTGACTAGTCAGGATCAGTACTTAAGATTTTGTATCATGTTGAGTTGAGGTTTTAAAGTGCATTCAGACACTGGAAAAATTTAATCACTGGGAAGAGAGGATATAAGTTGTCTATTCAATGGAAAATTTTGATTACTGAGTGGGAATGGATGCAAGGGAGCAAGAGTGGAAGCAGGCTGACCAGGTAGAAGGGTGGTACCATAACCAAGTGGAGAGCTGTTGGTGGCTTGGTCTAGGTTAGGCTTCTGTACTGCACTCATATATCTCACAAGGTAGGGGACTGCCCCCAAAATGTACAGAACAATAAATGAGTAGAAAAAGCAAGGGATATAGTGATTTATATCCCAGTGTACTACAAAATGAGTGAGACCACTTCCATTTAAGTTAACCATTTGTTTGAGCCTGCAGGTGATTTTTCTAAAACTTTAATATTTTGAAATAATGATAGATTCAAGGAACTTTTAAAGATAGTACAGAGGGGTCCCATGGACCCACTGTCTACGTTCCCATGTTTCTTAACAATATTATATGAAAACCAAGAATTTGATATTTGTCAAATGAGTACGTATAGTTCTGTGACACTTATGGCATGCAGATTCATGTAGCCACCACCAAATAGAGAACTATTCCATCTCTATGAAGTCTTATAGTCACAGCCATCACACTCCCACATCATACCAAAACCATGACACCTGCTTTTGGTAAAGTAGTATTTCAGAGTAACATTCAAAGTTCATGACCCCTCATCTATAAGTATTTCATTATGTATTTCCTAAGAACAGAATACTTTCTTATGTAGCTAAAGTGTAATTTTAGAATTCAAGATGGTTAACTATGATATTACTCTTGTCCAATAAATAGTGCGTATTCAAAATTTCCCTTTTGTCCCATACTATCCACTTTACAGCAGTTTTCCTGCCTATCTAGAATCAAAGCTTAAGATCATGAATTTCTCTTAGTTGTTTCTTTAGTCTCTTTTAATGTAGAACACTCCCCCATATTTTTTTTCAGTGTCATTCTTGTTTATGCAGTGTTTAAGACCATTGAATGTTCCATGGTTTCAATTTTGGTGATTATTTCCCTGTGATTAGATTTGGGTAATGGTGGGGGGGGGGGCAGAACTGTTCCATATGTGCTGTTTTTCTTCCCATCGCAGGCCATCAATTTATCCATTCATTGGTCAGGAGGTGTTCTCTATTCTCTACATCATAAAGGCACTTATTTTGTCTCTCTACACATGAACTATAATTCTCAGAGTGATATTTTGAGATTGTGTGAATATATTATTTCCCATGAAATTTTACCTTACAGTATTTGCAGTCATTGATGATTCTTGCCTGAATTAATTATTATATTGTGATTGCCCGTCTAGGAAATTTTGAAATTAAAAGCTTTTCTCCCCCATAGGAATGATTGCTTTCTTGAACCTGTGGCTACTTACTTGTAGAAGAAACTCATTAATGTTAAATTTCGGTGGGCTAATTTGCAATAGAGGTACAAGCAGTGAATCTCTCTTGCCCTTCAAGTTGAGGTAGGTGCAGGGGACTCAGCAAGACTTCGGTGGCTGTCATCAGCATGCCGGTCCAGTGCAACGTAAAGCTGGTCAATCTATGATCTCTGGAGGAAGATATCCACTTCTCACTGGGTCTTGAGCTTGAGGCAGGCCTTGCCACAGGGAGCATTCTTATCCACCACTTTTGTTCTCAACTCAGTGGAGTTCGTGAGAGCCCTGGTACAGGCACAAGAGGTGTCTAGCTACCCCATCTGTGTGGATAACTTGAAGGATCCAGTAACCATCAACTGTGGGCACAGCTTCTGTTGCTCATGCATCAACATGACTTGGAAGGACCTAGGTGATACCTTCCCCTGTCCTGTCTGCCATTTTTGGTTTGGAGACAAGAACATCAGGAGCAAACCCAGCTCAGTCACTTGACTGAAGTTGCTAATTTACTCCAGATCAGAAGGAGCACATGGAAGGGGCAGGAAGAGAATTCTGTGTGTGAGAAGCACAATCAGTTTCTGACCCTTTTTTGTGGGAAGGACCTAGAGGTTTTATGTACACAGTGCTGTTTCTCCATTCAACACCAGAAACACTACAATTGCCCCATCATGAAAGCTGCCTCTCATCACAGGAAAGTTCTAGAATGTACCGTTGAGCCCTTGAAGAGTGATATGGAACAAGTTGAAAAAGTGATAACTCTGCAAGCCAGCCAATCAGTTGAACGTGAGAAACCAGGTTAAATGTAGGAGAGAAGAAATAAATTCTGAATGTGAGCAATTTAGACTGTTTCTACGGAATCAGCAAGAGGATATTCTTAGGCAGATGGAAGATGAAGAGATGGACATTTTAACAAAACTCTGTGAAAACTTTGTAACATTTACAGATCATGCTTCCACACTGAAACATCTGCTGAGGGAGGTAGGGGAATCTTGCCATGACATACGAACAACCACTCTGCAGATGTGGTTAGACTATCCTTGCAAACTTGTTTGTTCTTTTTGTTCACCTATAAACTCTGGCTAATGTATTTTGTCAACTCAGCCAATTTATAAGCATGAAAGTTACCAGTATGGGAAGACATGGCAAAACTGAGTCCTGATCATTAACTTGTAATGAAATGTTATCTAAAAGAATAATTTGGAATGAAAATATTAATTCAGATTATTGACAGTAAGAAGAAATTTGGTGTAATGTCACAAAGTGCAGAAAAAATACACTCACTGTTAGCTTTCATATATATGTCTAAAAACAAATTCACTCTGAAGTTCAAAAATATAAAATTCCTTTAACACACTCAAGATCATTAACTATGAGTTTTAATATATCCCTGCACTTCTGGTTCACTTAAGAAAAATCAGAAAATACAGTTTAGTAAAAGAAAAAAAAGAATATTTACTGATAGTCTCACCACACAGAAATAACCATGATAAGCATTTGTTATCATTTTTTAGGACATTTTAAATGTAGATATATAGTCATGCATTGAAAAAAATCGCATACGTAAATTTGCTTTTTTTTAATTTAAAATGAACATATTGCTTGTTAATAAATATATATGTGCAACATCATTTTCAATTCTTGCATGGTATATATGTGCCACTGTTTATTCAGTTTATCCTTTATTGTTGGATAATTTATTTTTCAGGGCTCTTTCAGTTGCAAGGAACACAAAACTTAAACTGCCCCAGACCAAAAGAGGAAAAGTCTTAGGTAGGCTGTCCTCTGTTGGCAAGATAGCTACCAGCAGTTCTGGAATAATATCCTTTCAACTCCAAGTTCAGCAGGTGGGGGAAAAGCCATGCCTTCAAATGTTCTAGTTCTAGAGTTCACTCTAACTAGACCAATTTGGATTCGATCACTGTATGGAGAGGAGGAGCTGGGTGTAATCCGACAAAATCAGAGCGATCTTACCAGAATGAGGGAATATGAATGCTGATGGGCAAAAACAGCATCTGTCCACTCCAGACATTTTCAGTGTTTGCAACTATTTGCCTTCATGGACTATATACCCCAGGGACTATCCTTGAACATAAATCTTTAGAAACATGATTGATTATTTCCTTGGGATATATACTTAAAAGAGAAATTACCAGATCTAAGAGCATGATATATTTTTAATGAATTTTATACCTTTTGCCAGATTGCCTTCCAGAAAATGCTGCCAATTAACCTGTGCTTTAGAAAATAGGAAGTTCTATGGAAATTTCTCTCTCACTTATTTTTCTTAAAGCTTAGACATATATTTATGGCTTTAAAAGATTGCCAGTTCAATCATGTAGAATGAAAGTATTCTGTACATTGAAAAACAACTCAAACAAATAAAAAGTTTCCTCATATCCTTACCATTACTGCTAGGCAAAAATTTCGTCTTTTTTTACTTTGTATTTATATTAATTACTCCTAAAAAAATTTATATACATATATCTATTGGTATTTTTATTCTGTAAACTTTCTGCTAATGTCCTTAGGCATTTATTCATTAGAGTATTGTCTTATTCATTTATAAAAGTTGTCATGTATTCACCCTTAATCTTTGTCCTATATGTTGCATTTACCTCTTAACTTGGTTAGGAGCTAATAAAGTTTAGAGTATATAATATAGAGGCCTGGTTTGTTGCCCACGTTTAAAGCCTGTTTCCACCACTTTGTTTTGTGTCTTTGGGCAAGTTCTATAACCCCGCCTCTGCCTAAGTTTCCTTTTTGGGAAATGGAGATCATAAATAGTATTTATTTCACAGAATTGCTGTGAGGATTAAATGAAATAATGCATCTGAATAACTGAGGACAGTGTCTGGTATATAGTGATCAATTTTAGATATTATTTTTGTTTGTGTTGTTTTTCAGTGTATAGAAGATTTACATTTTATGTAACTGAATCTAGCAATCTTTCTTTTAAGCCTTCAATAAGTGTCTAAGCTTTAAAAAAAAAAAGATAAAAGAGAACTTTCCACAACTTTCTATTATCCAAAGCACAGATTAATTGGCAAGAATTTACTTTGTATAATTGCTAATCTGGGGACTTCCCTGCTGGCGCAGTGGTTAAGAATCTGCTTGCCAATGCAGGGGACATGGGTTAGATCCCTGGTCTGGGAAGGCCCCACATGCTGCGGAGCAACTAAGCCCATGCGCCGCAACTACTGAGCCTGCGCTCTAGAGCCCGTGAGCTGCAACTACTGAGCCTGTGTGCCACAACTACTGAGGCCCGTGCGCCTAGAGCCCACGCTCCGCAACAAGAGAAGCCACCACAACGAGAAGCCCATGCACCACAGCGAAGAGTAGCCCCTGCTCGCTGCAACTAGAGAAAGACCACGCACAGCAACAAAGACCCAATGCAGCCAAAAATAAATAATTTTTTAAAAATTCATTTAAAAAAATTGGTAATCTGTACAGACTTAGAGAAAAACAATCTATCTGGTAATTAATGCCACTGAATTATACACTTAAAAATAGTTAAAATAGTAAATTTTATATTATAAATATTTTGTATAATTTAAAAAAATTAATAATGTAATATTCCAAAACCCATTGAATTGTACACCTAAGTGAGTGAATTATATGGTATGTGAATTTATATCTCAATAATGCTGCTTTCTTTAAAAGCCTAGCTGGAAAAGTAATGTCCACTTAGAATATGACAAATTTCCCTTCTCTTTCCAAATGAAGGCACTATGACAATAAGAATTGCTTTGCATTTTGATTCATTCATTTGACAAATATTTACTGAGTACCTATTATAGGCCAAGCACTGTGCCAGCCCCTGGGGATTCATTGGAGACCAAAACAGTCATGGAGATTATTATAGTAAAGGTATGGGGGCCAGACATTAAAAAAATTCACCCAAATGAATATTTAATTACAAGTCCAAGATGTGCTTCTTGGAAAACTGAAGATTACCATATAATGGGAAAATAATTTAGACTAGGGGTCAGGAAAGGCCTCTTTGAGGAAATCAAGCTAAGGCTTAAGGGAAGACTAGGACTTATGCTGGAGAATTTCCCAATGAATTCCATGAACATACTATAGTAAATAACGAACAGCCTATAGCAACATTAAATTTTAGGGGAACAGCTACAACAAAAACAAACACCCTACCAATTTTCCTAACAAGACATTTAAACCTACTCAGTTCTTACACTGATAAATGATGCTGGGATGCAGTAAATGTTCTATGCCAGCACTTCTTAGACTTTGCTGTGCCTATAAATTTTCCTGAGGATCATCTAGAATGCAGATTCTGATTCAGTAGGTCTGGGCCAGGCCCTGAGACCCAGATGTGGCCATGCTGCCTGGCAGAGCACCACATTTAACTAAGGAAAACAGACATTGCCATTAAATAGATGCAGCAGCTTTCCTGAATTATCTTGTGAACTCTCTCTTGAACTGTTTATTTTCAGTTCAAGCAAGTTTGCTGCTGTTGGATTTCATAAAGCTTTGACTGAAGAACTGGCTGCCTTAGAAAACACTGGAGTCAAAACAACATGTCTCTGCCCTAATTTCATAAACACTGGCTTCATCAAAAACCCAAGAACCAGGTAAGTTGAGACAGAAATGGACAAAAAAAGATTGGGGATTGCTATGAATATCAACAATTCTGTGGGTTTTCCTAAGTATTTTAATCATTGAAACACCTGATATTTGAGGCCTTTACCTCATCTCAGTTTCAGCTTCTGTAGACTGTGGGAAAATAGGTGGAGAGACAGAGAGAGGGAGAGAATGTATATAATTATAGATATGAATGACACAGTGAAGTTGCTAATCCTTCCTTTAGGTCTGGTGGTTCTCAGACTTAAGTGTACATACATTTCTCCAGGAGCGCTTGGGAACCATGTAGGGGTCCCACCCCACAGAGATGTTGATTTATTTGCTTTGGTTGGGATTCAGTAGTGGTGGGGAAGGGAGCCTGGAACTCTGTATGTTTAACAAGCCTCATAAGTAATTCTGATAGAGGTGACCCAGGACCACAATGTAAAAAAAGGCCTTTCCTTTGGTAATCTAGAGATTATCCTCCAAAATAAGTAGCAGACCATAGTCTGTCCTTGGTTAAAAAATAAAATTACAAAGGATCGGTGCTGAGGTTTATTTTTAATGTTTCCTCTGGGAATAGCTTTAACGTTTTTGTAAACATGATGCATACTTTTAAAAAAAAATTCCAACATACACAAAAATACAAATAAAGTTTCTTCTTAAATTTCCTTAAAACCCTCTATCCAGTGGAAACTACTTTCAACATTTTGAAGCACATCAATTTGGTCATCTCTTTATGTACAGATTAAAGGTATAATTTCATATAATTAGCATATGTTACATATGGGCTTCTGGAAGCAGTAAGTAAACTGCTTGCTTCACTAAGCATTATGATTATAGATAACAATACTGTATTAAAAAGTTCAAAGTTGCTAAGAAGATAGTTCTTTTTTAACATCTTTCTTGCAGTATAATTGCTTTAAAAGGTTGTGTTAGTTTCTGCTGTATAACAAAGTGAATCAGCTATACGTATACGTATATCCCCATATCCCCACTCTCTTGCATCTCCCTCCCACCCTCCCTCTCCCACCCCTCTAGGTGGTCACAAAGCACCGAGCTGATCTCCCTGTACTATGCAGCTGCTTCCCACTAGCTATCTATTTTACATTTGGTAGTGTATATATGTCAATGCCACTCTCTCACTTTGTCACAGCTTACCCTTCCCCCTCCCCGTGTCCTCAGGTCCATTCTCTACATCTGTGTCTTTATTCCTGTCCTGCTCCTAGGTTCATCAGAACCATTTTTTTTTAGAGTCCACATATATGTGTTAGCATATGTTATTTGTTTTTCTCTTTCTGACTTCACTCTGTATGACAGACTCTAGGTCCATCCACCTTACAACAAATAACTCAATTTCGTTTCTTTTTATGGCTGAGAAATATTCCATTGTATGTGTGTGCCATATCTTCTTTATCCATTCATCTGTCGATGGACACTTAGGTTGCTTCCATGTCCTGGCTATTGTAAATAGTGCTGCAATGAACATTGTGGTACCTGACTCTTTTTGAATATGGTTTTCTCAGGTATATGCCCAGTAGTGGGATTGCTGGGTCGTATGGTAGTTCTATGTTTAGTTTTGTTTGTTTGTTTGTTTTTTGCAGTATGTGGGCCTCTCACTATTGTGGCCTCTCCCGTTGCGGAGCACAGGCTACAGACACACAGGCTTAGCAGCCATGGCTCACGGGCCTAGCCGCTCCGCGTCACGTGGGATCTTCCCGGACCGGGGCACGAACCCGTGTCCCCTGCATCGGCAGGTGGACTCTCAACCACTGTGCCACCAGGGAAGCCCCTATGTTTAGTTTTTTAAGGCGCCTCCATACTGTTCTCCATAGTGGCTTTATCAGTTTACATTCCCACCAACAGTACAAGAGGGTTCCCTCTTCTCCACACCCTCTCCAGCATTTATTGTTTGTTTATTTTTTGATGATGGCCATTCTGACTGCTGTGAGATTATACCTCATTGTAGTTTTGATTTGCATTTCTCTAATGATTAGTGATGTTGAGAATCCTTTCATGCGTTTGTTGGACATCTGTATATCTTCTTTGGGGAAATGTCTGTTTAGGTCTTCTGCTCATTTTTTGATTGGGTTGTTCGTTTTTTTGAGATTGAGCTGCATGAGCTGCTTGTATATTTTGCAGATTAATCCTTTCTGAGTTGCTTCGTTTGGAAATATTTTCTCCCATTCTGAGGGTTGTCTTTTCATCTTATTTATGGTTTCCTTTGCTGTGCAAAAGCTTTGAAGTTTCATTAGGTCCCATTTGTTTATTTTTGTTTTTATTTCCATTTCTCTAGGAGGTGGGTCAAAAAGGATCTTGCTGTGATTTATGTCATAGAGTATTCTGCCTATGTTTTCCTCTAAGAGTTTTATAGTGTCTGGTCCTACATTTAGGTCTTTAATCCATTTTGAGTTTGTTTTTGTGTATGGTGTTAAGAAGTGTTCTAATTTCATTCCTTTACATGTAACTGTCCAGTTTTTCCAGCACCACTTATTGCAGAAGCTGTCTTTTCTCCATTCTATACTCTTGCCTCCTTTATCAAAGGTAAGGTGACCATATGTGCGTGGGTTTATCTCTGGACTTTATGTCCTGTTCCATTGATCTATATTTCTGTTTTTGTGCCAGTACCCTGCTGTTTTGATTACTGTAGCTTTGTAGTATAGTCTGAAGTCAGGGAGCCTGATTCCTCCAGCTCCGTTTTTCTTTCTCAAGATTGCTTTGGCTATTTGGGGTCTTTTGTGTTTCCATACAAATTGTGAAATTTTTTGTTCTAGTTCTGTGAAAAATGCCATTGGTACTTTGATAGGGATTGCATTGAATCTGTAGATTGCTTTGGGTAGTATAGTCATTTTCACAATTTTGATTCTCCCAATCCAAGAGTATGGTATATCTCTCCATCTGTTTGTATTGTCTTTAATTTCTTTCATCAGTGTCTCATAGTTTTCTGCATACCGGTCTTTTGTCTCCTTAGGTAAGTTTATTCCTAGGTATTTTATTCTTTTTGTTGCAGTGGTAAATGGGAGTGTTTCCTTAATTTCTCTTTCAGATTTTTCATCATTAGTGAATACGAATGCAAGAGATTTCTGTGCATTAATTTTATATCCTGCTACTTTACCAAATTCGTTGATTAGCTCTAGTAGTTTTCTGGTAGCATCTTTAGGATTCTCTATGTATAGTATCATGTCATCTGCAAACAGTGACAGTTTTACTTCTTCTTTTCTGATTTGGATTCCTTTTACTTCTTTTTCTTGTCTGATTGCTGTGGCTAAAACTTCCAAAACTATGTTGAATAATAGTGGTGAGAGTGGACAACGTTGTCTTTTTCCTGATCTTAGAGGAAATGGCTTGCAGGCTGTAGAGCGCAGGCTCAGTATTTGTGGTGCACAGGCTTAGTTACTCCGTGGCATGTGGTATATTCCAAGACCAGGGCTCGAACCCATGTCCCCAGCCTTGGTAGGTGGATTATTAACCACTAGGCCACCAGGGAAGTCCTGTGTCCTTCATTTCTTTTTCAGTTATTTCTGATCTGATTTTTTTTATTTCATTCCTCTGCTAACTTTGGGGTTTTTTGTTCTTCTTTCTCTAATTGCTTTAGGTGTAAGGTTAGATTGTTTATTTGAGATGTTTCTTGAAGTAGGATTGTATTGCTATAAACTGACTCTTAGAACTGCTTTTGCTGTATCCCATAGGTTTTGGGTCCTCATGTTTTCATTGTCAATTGTTTCTAGGTATTTTTTGATTTCTTTGATTTCTTCAGTGATCTCTTGGTTATTTAGTAGTGTATTGTTTACCCTCCATGTGTTTGTATTTTTTGCAGATTTGTTCCTATAATTGATATCTAGTCTCATAACATTGTGATTGGAAAAGATATTTGATATGATTTCAGTTTTCTTAAATTTACCAAGTTTTGATTTGTGACCCAAGATATAATCTCTCCTGGAGAATGTTCCATGAGCACTTGAGAAGAAAATGTATTCTGTTATTTTTGGATGGAATGTCCTATAAATATCAGTTAAGTCCATCTTGTTTAATGTATCATTTAAAGCTTGTGTTTCCTTATTTATTTTCATTTTGGATGATTTGTCCATTGGTGAAAGTGTGGTGTGAAAGTCCCCTACTATGATTGTGTTACTGTCAAGGTCCCCTTTTATGGCTGTTAGCATTTGTCTTATGTATTGAGGTGCTCCTATGTTGGGTGCAGTTTACAATTGTTATATCTTCTTCTTGGATTGATTCCTTGATCATTATGTGGTGTCCTTCCTTGTCTCTTGTAACATTCTTTTAAAGTCTATTTTGTCGATATGAGAATTGCTACTCCAGCTTTCTTTTGATTTCCATTTGCATGGAATATCTTTTTTCATCCTCTCACTTTCAGTCTGTATGTGTCCCTAGGTCTGAAGTGGGTCTCTTGTAGGCAGCATATATAAAGGTCTTGTTTTTTTATCCATTCAGCCAGTCTATGTCTTTTGGTTGGAGCATTTAATCCATTTACATTTAAGGTAATTTTCGATATGTATGTTTCTATTACCATTTTCTTAATTGTTTTGGGTTTGTTAGTGTAGGTCTTTTCCTTCTCTTGTGTTTCCTGCCTAGAAAAGTTCCTTTAGCATTTGTTGTAAAGCTTGTTTGTGGTGCCGAACTCTGTCAGCTTTTGCTTGTCTGTAAAGGTTTTAATTTCTCCATCATATCTTAATGACATCCTTGCTGGGTAGAGTAATCTTGGTTGTAGGTTTTTCCCTTTCATCACTTTATGCCACTCCCTTCTGGCTTGCAGAGTTTCTGCTGAAAGATCAGCTATTAACTTTATGGGGATTCCCTTGTATGTTCTTTGTTGTTTTTCCCTTGCTGCTTTTAGTAGTGTTTCTTTGTATTTAATTTTTGACAGTTTGATTAATATGTGTCTTGGCGTGTTTCTCCTTGGATTTATCCTGTATGGAACTCTCTGCACTTCCTGGACTTGATTGACTACTTCCTTTCCCATATTAGGGAAGTTTTCAACTATAATCTCTTCAAATATTTTCTAAGTCCCTTTCTTTTTCTCTTCTTCCTCTGGGACCCCTATAATTCGAATATTGGTGCATTTAAGGTTGTCCCAGAGGTCCCTAAGACTGTCCTCAATTCTTTTCAGTCTTTTTTCTTTAAGATGATCTGTGGTTGTTATTTCCACTATTTTATCTTCCAGGTCACTTATCTGTTCTTCTACCTCAGTTATTCTGCTATTGATTCCTTCTAGAGAATTTTTCATCACATTTGTTTTGTTGTTCATCATTTTTTGTTTGCTCTTTAGTTCTTCTAGGTCCTTGTTAAATGTTTCTTGTATTTTTTCCATTCTATTTCCAAGTATTTGGATCATCTTTACTATCATTACTCTGAATTCTTTTTCAGGTAGCCTGCCTATTTCCTCTTCATTTGTTTGGTCTGGTGGGTTTTAACCTTGCTCCTTCATCTGCTATGTGTTCCTCTGTCTTCCCATTTTGCTTAACTTACTGTGTTTGGGGTCTCCTTTTTGCAGGCTACAGGTTCATAATTCCCATTTTTTTTGGTGTCTGCCCCCAGTGGCTAAGGTTGGTTGGTTCAGTGGGTTGTGTAGGCTTCCTTGTGGAGGGGACTGGTGCCTGAGGCTAGATTTGTCTTTCTGATGGGTAGGACTGTGTCTGTTGGTGTGTTTTGGGGTGTCTGTGAACTTCTTATGATTTTAGGCAGCCTCTCTGCTAATGGGTGGTATTGTGTTCCTGTCTTGCTAGTTGTTTGACATGGGGTATCCAGCACTGGAGCTTGCTGGTCATTGAGTGGAGCTTGGTCTTAGCGTTGAGATGGAGATCTCTGGGAGAGCTCTCACCAATTGATATTACATGGGGCCAGGAGGTCTCTGGTGATCCAATGTCCTGAACTCAGCTCTCCCACTTCAGAGGCTCAGGCCTGTCAGCCACATGGCTCAGAAGGGAGGAAAAAAAGAAAGAAGAAAAATAAATAAATAAATAAATACAATAAAGTTATTAAAATAAAAAATTTTTTAAATATTATTAAAATAAAATTTAAAAAGTAAAAAAATAAAAATAAAAGAGAGCAACCAAACCAATAAACAAATCCAACAATGATGACAGGTGCTAAAAACTATACTAAGATACACATAAAAATCAGAAACTAGTCAGTAGCATACAGCAAACCCCAAGTCTACAGTTGCTCCCAAAGTCTACCACCTCAATTTTGGGATGATTCATTGTTCAGGTATTCCACCGATGCAGGGCACATCAAGTTCATTGTGGGTACTTAATCCGCTGCTCTGGAGGCTGCACAGAGAAATTTTCCTTTCTATTCTTTGTTCGCACAGCTCCTGGGGTTCAGCTTTGGATTTGGCCCCGCCTCTGTGTGTAGGTCACCCTCTGGCGTCTGTTCTTCACCCAGACAAGAAGGTGGTTAAAGGAGCGGCTGATTAGGGGGCTCTGGATCACTCAGGCCGGGGCGGCAGAAGGAGGGGTACAGAATGCGGGGCAAGCCTGCGGTGGCAGAGGCCAGCGTGACACTGCAACAGCCTGAGGCGCACCATGTGTTCTCCCAGGGAAGTTGTCCCTGGATCACGGGACCCTGGCAATGGCGGGCTGCACAGGCTCCCAGGGGGGTGTGGATAGTGACCTGTGCTTACACACAGGATTCTTGGTGACTGCAGCAGCAGCCTTAGCGTTTCATGCCCATCTCTTGTGTTTGCGCTGATAGCCACGGCTCACGCCCTTCCCTGGAGCTTGTTTAGGTGGTGCTCTGAATCCCCTCTCCTCACCTGAAACAATGGTCTCTTGCCTCTTAGGCAGTTCCAGACTTTTCCCCCCCCCCCGGACTCCCTCCCTGCTAACTGTGATGCACTAGCCTCTTCAGGCTGTGTTCACACAGCCAACCCCAGCCCTCTCCCTGGGATCGGACCTCTGAAGCCCAAGCCTCAGCTCCCAGCCCCGCCTGCCCCGGCGGGTGAGCAGACAAGCCTCTCAGGCTGGTGAGTGCTGGTCGGCACCGATCCTCTGTGCGGGAATCTCTCTGCTTTGCCTTCTGCACCCCTGTTGCTGTTCTCTCCTCTGAGGCTCCGAAGCTTCCCACCCGCCCACCCCCCATCTCCACCAGTGAAGGGGCTGCCTAGTGTGTGGAAAGTTTTCCTCCTTCACAACTCCCTCCCAGAGGTGCAGGTCCCATCCTTATTCTTTTCTCTCTGTTTTTTTCTTTTTTCTTTTGCCCTACCCTAGGTACATGGGGAGTATCTTGACTTTTGGGAAGTCTGAGGTCTTCTGCAAGCATTCAGTAGGGGTTCTGTAGGAACCGTTCCACACGTAGATGTATTTTTGATGTATTGGTTGGAGAGGAAGGTGATCTCCACATCTTACTCCTCTGCCATCTTGAAGGTCCTCCAAGAAGATAGATCTTAATTGTTCCCATCACAAAACAGAAATAACCATGTAATATGATAGAGGTGTTAGCTAATGCTAAGGTGGCAATCATATTGCAATATATAAATGTATCAAATCAACTGGTTGTACACCTTAAACTTATATCATATGATATGTCAGTTGTATCTCAATAAGTATTATTTAATTAGTTAATTAATTTTAAAAAGAGTTCACTAAAACTGAAAGATGTTATCTAAGGAGGAAGAGAGTACCATCCCCAAGGATAAAATTTGCCAATATTTAGACACTAAAATAATATATTTGAGTCAAGTTTTTCACTCAGACTGTCTTGCAGCAGTTAAAAACAGACATGATATTGAATATGTTTTTTAATTATAATTGAATTTTTTACCCTTGCCCCCAGAAGAATCCGGCACAAAGCTAACCTTCATGTGGGCAAGGGTGCCCTCTCCTGGCAAAGCTTTACTAGTGCAATTAAAAAAATCACTGGGACGCTTGCTGTGGGGGGTGGGGAGGGGAAGTATAAATAGAAGTTGGCCTGATTCTAGCCTAATCACAGGAATATAACCTGGCTAAGAAAGGGTCTGGGGCTTGTCCTGCCACACGAAGCCCTTTGAAGATAAGCTGATATTAGAGTGGATGCCAAAGGTGAAGTTACTTTTAATATAGAAACTTAGTTTTAATTAGAGAACAGAAAAATTCTTACTTTAGTTTGTATTTTGGACCCTATATAAAATCTGTAATTTTCTTAAACCTCACAACAATACTTTGCTTAGAGAGATAAAGTAACTTGACTTAAATTGGCAGAACTGAGATTCAGACTAAACTTTCCTTTTTACACAGAGGGATAGCCTTTGAGGAAAAAGGAAACAACCTCTAGATGACCAATTCAAAATAATTTGTATTATATTAATGTTGGAACTTAAATTCTCTTTTAAAGCGCCTCAGAGATGTAGTTCATTGGTTATATTTACACATCTAACCAACTGCAAAGAAATTGGTTTACTGTGTTATAATGCAGCATAATAATACAATGAGTTTATTGGAATTAAGTATAATCAGGTACTCCAAGTAATTTTTTTGACAGCTAAGAGTTATTTTTGTTAGATAAACTTGGATATCAAGAAATCATCTTATTAAAAGCATTTATTAAAAGCCTACTAGATACCACATACCCTACTAAGGTACCTAACATAAATTACCTCTAATCTTTAAAACAAGAGGTCTAGATTTGGACCCACACCATAGTTTGCCTACCCCAGCTCTAATCCTTATAACAATCTGCAAGATAAGTTTTACTATGCTCATTTTATGGAGAAAGAAACTGAAACTTGGAGAAATTAAGAAAATTGCCCAAGGTCACACAGTCCCAGAGCTGCAGACTAGAATTCTTACCTAGGTCCCTGACCCCAAAAGCCTCATTATTCCTAGCTTTATTTTATTTTATTTAGTTAGTTAGTTAGTTAGTTAGTTAGTTAGTTAGTTATGGCTGCTTTGGGTCTTTGTTGCTGCACGCAGGCTTTCTCTAGTTGCGGCAAACGGGAGCTACTCTTCATTGCGGTGCGTGGGCTTCTCATTGCGGTGGCTTCTCTTGTTGTGGAGCATGGCGTCTGGGCGCGCGGGCTTCAGTAGTTGTGGCACGCAGGTTCAGTAGTTGTGGTGCATGGGCTTAGTTGCACCACAGCATGTGGGATCTTCCTGGCCCAGGGTTCGAACCCATGTCCCCTGCATTGGCAAGTGTATTCGTAACCACTGCACCACCAAGGAAGTCCCTTCTAGTTTTATTTTTTTAACATAATTTTTTTAAATAAATTTACTTTTTTATTTTTGGCAGGGTTGGGTCTTTGTTGCTGCACACGGGCTTTCTCTAGTTGTGGCGAGCGGGGGCTACTCTTCCTTGCAGTGTGCGGGCTTCTCATTGCAGTGGCTTCTCTTTGTTGTGGAGCACGGGCTCTAGGCATGTGGGCTTCAGTAGTTGTGGCACACGGGCTCAGTAGTTGTGGCTCGCAGGCTCTAGAGTGCAGGCTTAATAGTTGTGGCACACAGGCTTAGTTGCTCCGCAGCACGTGGGATCTTCCCAGACCAGGGCTCAAACCCATGTCCCCTGCATTGGCAGGTGGATTCTTAACCACTGCACCACCAGGGAAGTCCTTAATTTCTTTTTTTTAACTGAAATGTAGCTAATGAACAATATTATGTTAGTTTGTGGTTATAGTGGTTACTATATTGTGATTTGACATTTACATACATTATGAAATGATCATCATGATAAGTCTAGTAACCATTTGTCCCTATACAAAGGGTATAGGGATCATATTCCTTATGCTGTATATTACATCGGTATGTCTTATTTATTTTATAACTGGAGGTTTGTCCAGTTCACCTATTTTGTCCCCACTCCTTCCCCCTCCCCTCCGGCAACCACTTATTTGTTCTCTGTATCTATGAGTCTGTTTTCATTTTATTTCGTTTATTTGTTTGTTTTGTTTTTTAGATTCCACATATAAGTGAAATAATATGGGATCTGTCTTTCTTTGTCTGACTTATTTCACTTAGCATAATACTCTCTAGATCCATTCACGCTGTTGCAAATAGCAAGATTTTTTTTAAGGGCTGAGTAATATTCTGTTGTATATATATATACCACATTTTCTTTACCCCCTCATCTATTGATGGACACTTAGATTACTTCCATGTCTTGGCTATTGTAAATAATGCTGCAATGAACATTGGTGTGTACTGTTATTGATTTCTAATTTCATCCCACTGTGGTCGAAGAACATAATTTTTATGATTTCAATATTTTTAAATTTAATGAGATTTGTTTTGTGGCCTAATATATGATCTGTCCTGGAGAATGTTTCTTGTGCCCTTAAGAAGAATACATATTCTACTGTTGTTGGATTAAGTGTTCTATAGATGCTCTTAGGTCCAGTTGATTTACACTGTTGTTCAAGTTTTATATTTCCTTGCTGATCTTCTGTCTAGCTGTTCAGTCCATTGTTGAAAGTGGGATTAATGTCTCCAACTCTTACTTTTAAACTGTCCATATCTCCCTTCAATTCGATTATTTTTTGCTTCATCTATTTTGGGGCTCCATTATTAGATATACGAACAATTTTTAATTAAGTGCTTTTCCCTTAAATAAGTTATTTTTTTCTTTTCTGTTAGTGTATAAATAATGCAGCATAATCTGGATTTATTAGATAACAAAAATTGTATGATCTGATTCATCCTCTTAAAATGTCTACTCTCCTATATGTAATATACATAACAAAATTTATTTTCTCTAAAAATTTAGCTTTTGTGTGTGTGCTACAGAAAGATATTAGTTTTCATTGGCTAGTACCGTAAAAAAAGTTGTTATATCAGGAGGTGACAAGTAACATTTGTATAGTATAACTGTATAAGTACTTATATGTACATTTCCCATTTAACCATCATGTTACCCACAGAGTGCTAAAGCTGGCTTATATTCATTCAGTGACACCATGTTGGTAGCTTGAAATTGGCTATTTTGGTGGGAGTATTTATACCATAGAAACTGGAAAATGCTACAAAACTGGTAATTCTGTCCCCAGGAGAGCCAGTTGTTACACATTTACCAGCATACCACTGCATTATCTCCATTTTTCATATTAAACAAAACAAAATGTTTGTTTTGTTATGTTTTGTTTTATATGTTTTTCATATAAAAACAAAAACCTGAGCTTTAAAGAGTAGAGATGTCATCCCCAAAATTATTCAGCTACTTAAGTGGTAAAATTAGATAATCAAACACAGTTCTTCTACCTGAAAGTACTCTTTCTCCCTAAGTATTCTTATGATCCTACATGAATTCTTCTTCTCAACCCCAGCAGATTGGCCTGGAGTGATTTTGGATAGTTTCTACAAAATCCGTTACCTACATTTATTTAATAGGATTTGCAACTCTTGTTAAAATTAGACTATCAGGGAATAAAATATTTCCACGTACTGATATTTTAATGATTAAGATTTTAGTCTGCCAAGAAATTGAATTTTTTCTGGAAGACTTTTCTTTTGATCTTTTTAATATCATGATATTGGACAGCCTTTAAGTTTAATGAAAATTCTTCTGACAGAGGCTAAGACCTTAGGTAAAGAGATCAAGTAACTAAGGAAAGTTCAGTAAATGCAACACCATTGGATTGGTAGGTTAGCAAGGCCACAGTGTGAATTCGAGAGAGTATGCTATACTGTTTACACAGGCGTTTGTGAGCTTTGATGGAGCTTGGGAATATTGAAGTCTGGTAGCGATATGCTTGAAAGTGAATTTCCCTCTGAACACTTTTCAAGGCACAAGCATCCTTCAGCTTCTAGAGTCACCCTCCTCAACACCCATTACCTTCTTATCCCACAGGCTAAAGGACTGCTTAGTCTTCTTCAAGTTTCCATTGCCTTTCATTTTTGCCTCTATTGAGCCAAAAGCCATCGCTTTCATTATTATATTTCCTCTGCAGTGACATCTCCAAGCTTTTCATATGTAATACTGTTGTGTCGGGGTGCTGGGGTGAACACAGTGTTCTAATAAATGACTGACCTATGCTGAGAATGAAAGATTATATCATGTATGTTTTAAGCTCTGCTTTCCTTCATGTATCCAATTATCATGCTCACTTTTAAGTACAATACTACACTTTCCAATTGTCCCAGTTTTACTTTACTACATGTTCTTCTTTCTGAATGAACTATTCTGTATTTGTTCCTAAAGAATCTCATCCAATTTTTTTGCCTTACTTCTCTCAACTAGTGGCACACATTTAAAATCTGCCTCCCCAAAATGTTAGTCACCCAGTTTGGTGACATTAGCAAATTTCATGAATAAATTTGATTATGTATCTTTTTTCTAAGTCATTAAAAAAATGTTAGGGACTTCCCTGGTGGCGCAGTGGTTAAGAGTCCACCTGCCAATGCAGGGGACACGGTGAGCCCTGGTCTGCAAAGATCCCACATGACGCGGAGCAGCTGAGCCCATGCGCCACGGCTGCTGAGCCTGCGCTCTAGAGTCTGCGAGCCACAACTGCTGAGGCCTGCGTGCCTGGGGCCCGTGCTCCGCAACAAAGAGTGGCCCCCACTCACCGCAACTGGAGAAAGGCCCGCGTGCAGCACCAAGGACCCAACGCAGCCAAAAGTAAATAAATAAAATAAATAATTTTTTTTAAATGTTAAAAACTCAGGACCAACTCTTGTGCAACTCCATCCTAAGTGCCCTTATTCTAACACCGAGATAACAGAGGCCACTTTTTAGGGACTACTTGCTACTCAGTAGTACATATACCAGGATGATTACACAGTAAAGATGTAACATGGAACAAAGTAAGAAAGCTGAAAATTAAATCAAGACCTAAGAAATACAAGGGTTACATACGGAGATCAAGGACTTAGAGCTGAGCATATTCCTATATTTTAATTCCTCTGATATTCTAGAAATTGTTCATTAAATAGTCTTAATAGGATAATAAAACTTGTATAATGGCATCTGACTTCTTTCCCAAGACTTCTAGAGATTTAAAAGTGAAATTTGTCAGTCCTAATCTAGCTAAATTATTTTCGAGTCCTAGTTACTTCTATAGTTCTCATTTGCAAAATAGGGACTATAGTGTCTCCTTCATAGAGTTGTTGGAAAACTTTAGTGAGATAACTTATGTAGATTGTTTAACACAGTGTGCAGTACATGATAAGCACTAAATGGGGTTTTTTTTTGTTATTTTTTTATATATACTGCAATTTTATTTCAATCGCACAAACGAAGTTAGCATGTAGGAAATTTAAATGAAACAGTACGGTAAAAATAGCAGAGAACCAAAAATTCTAATAAGGAAGTACAACTAAAGCATGAGAATTCAACATTCATTAGTTTTTCAGTTTTGATTGACACTTGATGCTTGCAAATTTTGAGACAAACTTGGAGATCATGATGAGTATTCTGAAGAGATTTCATCACCAGCACTAAGATTTGTACATTCAGTTGGTTTGCAGTTGACTTGTTAGCCATTTACATAGTGTATAGTACGGATTCGTCACAGGTCAGATCACAGTGTTGAAGGAAAGAAGTACCTTCCTGTAATTAGAAAGGGTCCCCTAAACTGCACTCAGCTTAAGACAAAAGCACAAAAACCATCATAATATTGTGGCTCCAAGGAATATAGTTTTGATAAGGAAAATCACCTAAGCTTCTGTTTCCCATTTTAATTACTGAAATCTCTAACAATGACAAAACTGTCACATAGGACAGTGAATGTATACAGTAATTCAATCAAACTTCTTGGAAAGAACACATTTAGCAAGCTGGGATACTGCAGAATGACAGGAAATAAAACGTGGTTCAACACTGGTTCTTTTTGTCATTTTACACAGACATCATGTTAATATTAGACCCAGGCACAAAACGTTTAGGGCATAAACCAGTTTCCTTTTTAAGATCTAGCATTTTTACCGTAGTCTGTTACCTTACTTTGGAACACTTGTACCCAGTACTCTATCCTACTATAGACTGTTTAACTTAATCAACAGAATCAAAAGTGATTTCTGACCAGATTTATGGGGGACATAAACATTTGTATCATCAAAGTGTTTGCGTAACCAAAAGTACAATAATAAAGATGAAAATGCCTCCTATTTCTTTTAGAAAGTAGTACTTCATAAGCTTGCCTGCATCTTTAATGTCTTCACTATTGGATGACAATGAATAGTTGATAGAAAAAAAAAGAACTGTATACTTGAATTATGATAGCTCATCCATCACAGATCTAAAAATGAAGTTTCTACAGAAACAGGAACTATTTTAACAAGGGGAAAAAATTCCCTCATTCAAACCTCTTTGAGTGGTAATGGCTGCAAACTTGCAGCACTTAGAATTCTAACTACGCTATCAACAAGTTCTGTCTTACGAACTTAGATTAAGAAATCTACAAAGCAAATGAAAGTGGATTATTTCTTCAAAATTTTAGTAAAACTACTGATAAAGGTTTCAAAGCAAATATGGCACATAACAACTCAAGCATAAATCAAGATGGAGAGCCTGGAGAATTTTGATTTCCTAAAATTTCAAAAAATTCTATCATTGCAACATACAGGATTTCTCCCCTATTTTAATCTTAGAAGTTTCAAAGAAAAGAGAGTGGATAACATACACACACGTGAGTGCCCACACAAACACGCACGCACACACACACACACACACGGTGGTAAGTAGAGTAGTTACTTCTTCCCACCACCTAAGTCTCACTTTATTAAAAGAAAATTATGCGGGACACCCCTTTGTTGTTTTCCCTTTATCTAATGATTTCTGTGACCTTAATTGCTGTCATCATTGTTACTTTTCTAGTATTTCAACATAACAAGATTCAAAAGCAGCTTTGTAGTCAGGAACATGTACCTGAACACCTGTATAACTGCAGAGCACCAAGGTAATAACAACTGCCAAATTCAGGGATGGACCTTTTGAGTTCCACAGTAAGATGTAATTCATGTGAAGCTCAGAATCATGTTTCAGACCATTGAACTTACTCAAGTTAAAATACAATAGGTGAAGACATGATGTAAAAGATTAAGTACTTGGTGCTGTTAACATATTTACCAATAAAAGTCACAAAATATTCCTCATTATTATTCATGCAGGTAACTGAGAACAAAGATAGTGCAGAAATTAACTTTAAATAAAAAATTATTCCTTCCCTTCCTCCCATTCCCCTATACTCTACAAAATGTTTTCCCTGGGACTAGGCCTTGAAAAGGCCACTACATATTAGTTTGACATGCATTACCGTCTGCAATTTAAAAAGCTAATTTTGTGGTGATTGTAATTACATTATAAAAATGTCCACATGCGGGCTTCCCTGGTGGTGCAGTGGTTGAGAGTCCGTCTGCCAATGCAGGGGGACACGGGTTCGTGCCCCGGTCCGGGAAGATCCCACATGCCTCAGAGCGGCTGGGCCCATGAGCCTTGGCCACTGAGCCTGCGCGTCCGGAGCCTGTGCTCCGCAACGGGAGAGACCACAACAGTGAGAGTCCCGCGTACCGCCAAAAAAAAAAAAAAGTCCACATGCATAAATCTAAAAAAGGTTGAAAAACTACAGTAAATCTATTCTGTTTTACATTTGACCACCGGTTTGTGTTATGTAGGAGTCACAGATTTGGTAAAGCATTGTAACAATTTAGGAAGCCATCTAAATCTTTAAATTCTGGACAAATTTTATGTTTGAATCTACAAAATTGCACGAAGGCTAAACTCGAAAGACTTCTTATCATTCTAAAATTCCTCACTCCGAACAAATCATTTTTAGGACACTTTCTTATAAATATCACCTTTTGAAAGCACATACAATTCCATTTGTTCCACATTTTATGAACTTAACCTACATAGGGCTGAACTTAATTATTCATGGAATATCAAATATGATAGGAAGACAAACCTGAGAGAAACATTTACAATACAATAGCATAACTTGCTAAATATCTCATCACCATTCTCTGAAAAAAACTTCTCAAGCCTTTCTCCTCTTTATTTTAGCAATGGATTGTGGAAAATGTGCGATTTTCTCTTGACATGAAAATATTTCAATGCACAGTGATCTTGCCTGACGGATTCAGTATTTTCTGCAAAACTGATACAGGAACTCCTATACGACTCTCTTCCATCGTGTTGTAAAGGTCAGAAAAAAGCAGCAAAATGGGAGGGAATAGGTTACTGCCAGAGTAGTGATGCCTGAAGTCTTTCAAACTATGCTGGTTTTTCCCTCCTTCTGACTGTTTGTCTCCGTTTTCTTCTTACAGCTCACAAAATGTAAGGGTTTTGTTGTTGGTAACACAGTTGTTCTTTGTAGGTTTTTTTTTTTCCTTTCTCCAGATTAAAGTCCTATCTCTCCTTAGTTTGATTCTCTATGCAGTATTTGACTTGCTCAGTTCCTGCCTGATTGCATCAATGAGCTCTTCTTTTAGCTTAGTTAATTCTTTTCTTATTTCATCTAACATGTCCTGCTTCAGCCTGTCATAGTCCAGTCCCTCCATCTGGACTCCATTGGCACTGGGCTGTGACAAGGGCACAGATTTTGGTCTGTGTAATGAATCATAGGACCTGTTGTCAAAAACAACCTGATTTTAACCTTGGAGAATCCCATCTGGAAATAACAGGTGACTTGCTGCCACTCATTGTATTTGTTCTTTCCCAAGGTTTTCTTGTCGGTTCAGGTGTACTTGTTGAAGAGGTCTTAGAAGTTATAGGCTCTGAATCTTCATTTTTGTCCTCTTTTTGTTCTGTTTCTATTGTTGATCCCTTTTTTAGCAATTCTTCTCCTCCTGGCCAGCAGGGCACTCATTTCTTCCATTAAACCACTATCCTCTAATGGAAGGGGTCCATTTCCACCACCCATATCTGTTTTAGAGGAGGCCGAATTCACACCAATGGTATTCCCACCACCTGGGAAGGAGGCATCCTCCATCCGTGACACTTTCCTAAGTTTTGCTCCAGCAATTGCAGCTTAAAGGGCCATGGTCTTCAGACATGGATCCCGAAAAAACGCCACCTGCAGGGAGGGGAGGAGCAGGAGGTGGGGGGAGGGGGGTACCTGATTAGGAAGAGGTGGTGGAGGAGGCAGAGGGGGGGGCCCTGAGGACGGCAGTGGAGGGGGTGGAGGGGGCCCTGGGGGCGGAGGGAGCGTGGCTGATGCCTGGGCAGGACCTGGTGGGAGTGGAGGAGGGGGTGGAGGTGCAGGCGGTCCCAAGACAATGTCCTGTTGGGCTGGAGATTCTGCGGCTGAGAGGCTGCCTGCGAGCCTGGGTCAGAAGCAGAGGAGTCATCTCCACAGAGGCAGGGGCAGCGGCATTTGCCATTCTTGGCTCTCGCTCCCATTCCAGCTGCTCCCTTTCTAGCCGCTCTTGCCGCTCTCGTTCTGGCCTTTCCCGGTCCAGCCTCTCCAGCCTCTCCCCTCCAGACGATCCTGACGTTCCCTTTCTTGTCTCTCTCTCTCTCCAGCTGCTCCTGTTCTAGTCGCTCCCTCTCCAGCCTTTCCCTTTCTAACCTCTCCCTCTCCAGTCTCTTCCTTTCCATTCTTTCTCTCTCCAGCCTTTCCTGCTCCAGCTCCTTTTGTCATTGCTGTTCTTGTAGTTGCCTTCTTTGAATTTCCAGCTCTTCTTGTGATGGGCCATTCTGAACTTGGGCAGGTAGTTGTGAATTTTGTCAAGGCAATATTGGCCCCGTTTCCTGTGAATTCAACACTTCTAAGGCATGTGTCATGGCACTTGTGAAGACATTGGCATCTTCTTTGCTGCCAAAGTTGAGACCAGACACCTGTCTAGCAACCCTTTAGGAATGGCACAATTTATCACGACCTGATGGTACTGAATCTTCCCGCCCACAACTCTGAATGTGTTGTTGCCTGTATGATGATATATATGAACTCTGCTGAACCTGACTGAACCACCAGCTGGCACCCACTTTTTATTGGCATCATCATAAACCATCACAGCAGCTCTTGCATGACAGATACTCTGTTCACGTCTCATTGTGCTTTCTTCTTTATGCCTTTAGATGTAGAAGATCTTTGTAGGTTCCAGTCTTTTTTATCGATGGCTGTTCAGATGTTAGTTGTGGTTTTGGTGTGTTCATGAGAGGAAGTAAGCGCAAGGTCCTTCCACTCCACCATCTTGAAAGACTCCTCCTGTTTTTGTTATTATTAATGCTAAAACAGCTATCACTTTTGAGCATCTGTGTTGGGCTAGATGCTACAAGTCAGTTATGTTATGGTTTCTATGGTAACTTAACTTACTCACTTAGCACCAAATCAAAGCTAAAACGTCATTGAAATGTTTTGTTTCTGAAGACTACTTCTGATTTCAGTTTGGGACCCACCCTGGAACCTGAGGCAGTGATAAACAAGCTGGTAGATGGGATCCTGACTGAGCAGAAAATCGTCTTTATTCCATCTTCTATAAGCTTTTTAACAGTGGTGGAAAGGTAAGCCACAGTGATGTTTGTCAGCATTATAAATAAAGGTTATCTATTACATGTTTTTACTCAGATTTAAAACCAGGCATTTGATAAAAGTACAATTAAATGTAATTAAATTAATAAAAATAATAGGCTTAAAGAATCCATCCATTTTTAAAACCACATTTGTTAATCATTCAAGCAAGATTGGTATAGCTTGGGTAAAGGAACTGAATAATTTCCATATGTTTTTTAAGTTTTTTGTAGGTTTGTTTTTTGAAGAAAGAAATTTGTATAATTCTGGAAGTCCTGTCTTATAAATGAATGTATATGAAGGAGGATAGTTTTTAAGCATTATTACATGATGGAATTATGGGACAATGATTTTGGAGGAGACCATAGTCAGGTTTTAGATATTCATTTAAATATACAACAGATAATCACTGAGCTCTTACTTTGTACAAAATTATACTGAAGCATAGGTATTGCTAAATAATCTTTTCTAATTTTAGAGACCCTTGAGCCTTGCTACTTCAAATGTGGTCCATGGACCAGCATCATCAGCATCACCTGGGAGTTTATTGGAAATGCAGAGTCTCCTGATCTCCTGAATCAGAATTTGTATTTTAATATGACCCACAGGTGATTGTATGCATATTCAAATTTGAGAAACATTTCTTGGGAACAGGAGCTCTCAACTTTGGTGCCCATTAGAATTCACCTGGGATTTTAAAAAATGCTAACGCCTGATACCTGCTCCCAAGATTCTGATCTAAATGGTCTGATCTAAATGGTCTGTGGCCTGGTCTCTGAGGGATACATCCTTCTAAGTGATTCTAATGTACAGCCAAGATTGGAAACTGCTGGTTTAAAGACTGTCTCATCATAGCACATTACCCCATTACTCTTCTGGGAGGAAGGCTGTGTGGCAGTGAGTCTGGTCAGGGGAAAGTGAAGAGGTGCCTTTGGTCAGGAAAAGAAAAAAAAGCCTCCTCCTGCCTGTCCCTAAAGTCAGGCTTCCCCGACATGGATCACTTGGGAAGTCAATTTAAAAAATAGGGCTTCCCTGGTGGCGCAGTGGTTGAGAGTCCGCCTGCAGATGCAGGGGACGCGGGTTAGTGTCCCGGTCGGGCAGGATCCCACATGCCGCGGAGCGGCTGGGCCCATGAGCCATGGTCGCTGAACCTGCGCATCCGGAGCCTGTGCTCCGCAACAGGAGAGGCCACAGCAGTGAGAGGCCCGCGTACTGCAAAAAAAAAAAAAAAAAAAAAATTAAAAAATTAAAAATAGAAAAATCTCACCTCTAGAGATTTTAATATAGGATGTTTGAATTGGGATCCAGGAATCTCTATTTTAACAAGCAACTGTCACGGGCATTTTGTTCAAAGATCATACTTTGAGAACTACTGACCTAGAGCCTTAAAAAAAAATTCAGGAGATCAAAAGCATTAAGTGGCTTGTGTCAGGCTTTTTAGCCCCTTCTTCTAGGAACTATGGTTGAAACTACCTTAAAGGTTTAGGTAGTAAAGCTCAAGGATCTTCTTGGTGAATAAATGAATTAAAACCTGTGAAGTGTTTCACATTTGACTTATCACATTATGTAAGCCTTCAGTGATCACAGTCCTTTAGAAGGTAACTCTCTGAGGGAAGTAATTTTGCCTGGTTTTCATCACTATATCCTCGCACTTTGTTTTTTGCGGTACGCGGGCCTCTCACTGTTGTGGCCTCTCCCATTGAGAAGCACAGGCTCCGGACGCGCAGGCTCAGCAGCCATGGCTCACGGGCATAGCCGCTCCGCGGCATGTGGGATCTTCCCGGACCGGGGCACGAACCCGGATCCCCTGCATCGGCAGGCGGACTCTCAACCACTGCGCCACCAGGGAAGCCCTATATCCTCGCACTTCGAAGAGTTGATGGACACATAGGAGGCACCAAAATTTTTGTTAATTAAATAAAGATTACCTAGACCTTTAACATAGAGACTCACAGTTTGTGTTCTGGAGTTAGGTGAAGTTGTGTTTTTCCGACTTGCTCGCTACATGAACATGGATGAGTTATCTAACTTCTTTGAAGCTCGGTTTCTTCATGGAGACAACACATCTTTATAGGGCTGTGAGGAATAAACAAAATAATACATTCAAAATATTCAGTATACTATATTATATAAGTAATATAATATATACTGTATATGTTGTATATACTATAAAATATTATAGTATACTATAAGTAATAAATGTTATGCACTACTATCATTGTAATTATCACTATTATTAATATTGCCCTGATATTCCTCCGACTACAAATGTTTGGTGCTCTGTATAGTTACACTGACTTATATATTCTGTTTAGTTTCTCTCAGACTCATTGGAATGTGACAAGTTCCTCAAAATTCTTAAGTATAGGGTGGGGAGAAAAAAATTAAGCCTACTGTGTGTCCATCACCATTTAAGGCATTTATGTTAACACATTGATTCTTCACAAGAACACTCTGGGGTATGTGTTAACTCTTTCGTTTACATGTAAGGAATTTAAACGCTTTTGTTAATTTGTTCAGCATTATGCTCAAAACCAAGTACACTGTTTGCATTTTCTTTTAGCAATTCTGCTTCCACAGTCTCTTAGTGGAACATTTTATTAGTTTCTGGATTATAAAGTATAAAATTATTTCCTATTCTTATTTCCTTTCCAATGTCATGTTTCTTTTTTTAAGAGCCTTTAGCATCTGAATTATTCAGTTCTATACACCTTGTATCTTAGATCTTTTGAAGAATATTCAAGTATATTTATTTTGAAGACTAAATCTTTCAAGTCACTCCTACCCTAAAGAAGGCTAAACTTCCTTCCTTTTCCTTTGCAAAAGGAAATGGATTTCATTGGACAGAACATACAATAGTGACTCAGAGTAAATGTTCTTAATCTTATTTAAGATGAACGTAGACAAGATATATGATAAATATAAATATTCTTAAAGATATTTTACAAATGTACTTAATATTAATTTCTTAATGATTTTCATGTATCTTTCTTTTAGGATCCTTCCTGAGCGTTTCCTGGCAATTTTAAAGTGAAAGATTGATGTTAGGTTTGATGCAGTTATTGGATATAAAATGAAAGAAAAATAAGTTTTGGTCTTTTGAAAACTAATTTACAAAGTTTAAGTTGATTTCATCTAATAGTAATCAGAATTTTAATGTTTGGACGCTTTTCCTAATTACCTTTTTTTCTTCAATACCATCTTTTGAGATTCTGGCAGGTCCTAATTTCATATAATACACAGAAATATATGAGGAACTGATTTTGTGAAAAAATGAAGAAAAAGAGAAACAGTTTTACAATAATTCCCAAGATTTTGTGGCTCATTGAAGGCTCTGCAAGGTTTGTACTAAAAATATTTAAGATGTATTTTTATTTTTAATTACACTTAAATTTTATATAATTCACATTTCCTTTTCTATTCTACATCAAAATGGAAACTTCAAACTCGCTAAATACAATGAAGGACTATATCTAGTGGTATTTCATAATGAATCTCATGCGATATAAGAAACATTGCTCAAACATTCCAGCCTATACATTACTACTGTTTTCTGAGAAATACCTCACATTCCAATGCCAAACATTTCAGCACAAGGAAATTAGAGATGAACACATGTTGCAAGGATAAAAGCATCTTTGGGATTTGAGGCAGAGAATTGGGAGAATGTACCCATAAGTAGCAACAATAATAGATGGACCAAACTTAAACTTTTGGTGTTTCTATCTTTTTATTTTGAACAGAACATAGCTTAACCTTCAAATGAAAGGAAAATGGATTATGTGATCAAGGTCTTTTTCTTTTTCTCTTTTAGTATCTGGAAATCTGTTTAAGGAAAGTTATACTATAGATTCTGTAACATGTAAGTAAATTTCATCTGAAGGTATTTCTACAATAAATTTCTCCCTCTTTCCCATCAACTAACTTCTTCTAATACAAAGAATCAAAATTAAATGTAGAATATATATGCAACATTTACTTGATGTAAGTATATATCAGAGTCAAAAATGCCTGCTTTCCAGGGACTTTCCTGATGGTCCAGCGGTTAAGACTCTTGCATTTTCATTGCAGGGGGTACGGGTTTGACTAATATCTGGAATGCCACATGGTGCAGCCAAAAAGAAAAAAAGGTCTGCTTTCCAAAACATCATTATATTGAATATTGTAACTTGGAGTCCTCTCCATACTTTAGTTCTACTAGAGTATCTGTGAATCGCCAGCATTTATGGATTTACCTAGACCCTATTATGTTAGCAGAGAATGACACGAGAAGGTGGAGAGTCCGTTATAGTCATCTTCTAACTCATTTTGAAACAGATTGTTTATTCTTTTGATTAAGTTATACCTGTTCCAGCTTGTCAAGTGGCAAATTTCAACAGGCTAGGAGAAAGCCTTTAGTGAAACTTCAGTAAAATAACTGAGGCCCAAAATGTACTGACAACTTTCCTCTTTTCACAATAAACTTGGTTTGGCTCTTAACACACTTGTCTAAAATTAGCAGTTGGATGAATTTTGGCATTGACCATTGTGAGAAATAAGTACTACTTCTCTTTTTTGCGAGGTACTTCCTGGATATTATGCTAACTCTAAACCCACTTCTCAAAGGTTTAATGGGAAAATCCATCTTAGCCATCAACCGTGCTGCTTGTAAGGGTCACACCAGAATCAGAGAGGCTTACATTGTTTTCAGGTAAATACAGAAAGACTCCCAATTGTCAACTGTCATGGTACCCTGTGGTCCTAAACTAGGACCTTGAAGACCGATGGCTCTCTCCTCTGCAGGGTACAGAAATCCTGACTGTGGCGGTGAGCCACCCTCCCTGGACCCACCCTAAAGCCTTCTTCTGAGCCCTTGCTATCACGCTGGGGCTCTGCCATGGGACTGCTGAGGCTCACCAGCCTCTCTCCTATTCCCTTTGAGAATATTCCCATGCTTGCTTCAGAAACAGTCTTCCCCACCCCTGCCCCCATGCCACCATTCTCACTTGCCAGAAATCTACACTTCTTAATGGAAATGAGGGTTAGAAAGAGTGGGGGAATCAGACCAAAGAAAAGGGTTAAAACTGGCCCTCAATACCTTCTCAACACCAACCTGGCTAGTGAGTAAATGGCCAGTAAGTATTTTACAGTGGGGAAGGGGAGCAATTAAGAGCCTCCTCTCCCAGGCTGGGTGATAGATTTACCTCCTTGGACAATTCTATGTGTGTGACATCATTATCCCCATTTCAAAGATGAGATAACTATAGACCAGGGAAGTTCACCAAACACGTAAAATCACATGGCTACTTAGAAGTCAAGCTCAGGATTTGAACCCATGTTTGCTGACCTCACTATCATACAGCCTCAGTGGAATTCTTGGAGAGTTGAACCATCACCCTACCATCACTCTACTTTTACCCAAGCTTTCCTTTATGTTTAAACAATATTCCAAAATCAGCCAATGAAAATCTCTGATGGCAATTGAAGCTATTCAATCTGGGATTATTTTAAAGTAGAATAAAATGCTACAATGCGGATGCCCAATTATTCCACCTAAAACAGTCCAACCAGGCCTGGCTCCAAATCACCATAGTCTAAAGTTTCCTGAAATTGGGAATTCCCTGGTGGTCCAGTGTTTACAACTCTTTGCTTTCACTGCCAAGGGTGCAGGTTCAATCCCTAGTTGGGGAACTAAGGTCCCACAAGCCACATAGATAGATAGACAGAGAGATAGATGATAGATAAACAGATAGGTAAAGTTTCTTGAAATTAAAATACTGAGCCTGAAAATATTGGAGTAGTCATAATCTACACTGGACATCAAATCCTTCCCCCAAATAGATAGGAGTTTCCACTTGACCTGAGAGCCAATCTGACCACTTGAGTTCTTTGGTTTTGGGGGGTTTTTTGGTCTAGGGATGACTAGGTCAACCTCAGAATTGGGGAGATGTGCCTTTTACTTTTATAGTCGTCCCTATAATTACAGGCACCCTAGAACTGCAAAAAGAGCACTGGTCAATGTAATTCAAATTAGCTGTTCTGAAATCTCAGTTTTTTCATCTATAAAAGGATCAAATTAGATTACATAGGCTCCTAGATTATCTCCAGTTCCAGTTAAATAGATGTTTTTAAATCAACACATGGAAAACCTAGCATCTTCTCTACCCCATCTGTGTTCCCTAACAGAATGACACTTTTAACGAGTGTCTAAGCCAGAATCCTGGAGCTATACCTGCCTCCTCTTCCCTCACCTTATCTCTCACCTCACCAACATCCTAATCCCCAGCACACACATTCAATATCAATCATCATTCCCACATTTATACTTCCAGCCCAAATCTTCCCTCTGAGCACCAGACAGATATCCAGTGCCCTCTTGATATCTCTGCCCATATGGCCAATAGGCATTTCAAGGTGGCATTGCCGAAAGTGAGCTTTTAATGTTCTCCCAAACCTGTTCCAAACCCCATTAATTAGTTGCTCAGGCCAAAAAGATTCGTGTCATCCTCAATTCCTCTCTCTCACTCCCATATCCATCATGAAAACAATTCTGTTTGCTCCACTTTGAAAATATATCCAGAATTCTGTCACCTCTTTTCATCCCCACTGCTACCCCCAATCCATCTCCCTCACCTCTTGTTCCCCTTTCTGCTACTCCAAACACAGCAGCCAGATTGACTCTTTGAAATATGAGATCATGTCATGCTTCAGCTCAAAATCCTTCATTAACTTATCTAAAAGCTAAAGTCCTTACCATGACCTACAAGGCCATATGTTGTCCAGTCTTCTTACCTGCTACTTTACTACCTTATTAGTCAGGGTTCTCCAGAGAAACATAACCAGTAGGAGGTTTTATATACATACATACTGGCAGACAGACAGAGAGAAAGAGACAGATGTATTTCAAGGAATTGAGAAATCGGCTTATATGATTGTGGAGGCTATAAAATTTGAAATTTGTAGAGGAAGCTGGCAGGCTGGAAACTCTTGGGCAGAAGTTTATACTGCAGTCTTGAGGCAGAATTTCTTCTTACTCAGGGTGTCTTAGTTCAGGCTGCTGTAACAGAATGCCAAAGACCAGGTGGCTTATGAACAACAGAAAATTATTCTTCACACTTCTGGAGGCTGGAAGTCCAAGATTAAGACACCAGCAGATTCAGTGTCTGGTGAGAGCCTGCTTCCTGGTTCACAATCAGCCAGTCTATCTTCTCGGTGTGTTGTCACAGGACAGAAGGGACAGGGGAGCTCTCTGAGGTCTCTTTTTTTTTTTTTTTAATTTATTTATTTTTGGCTACGTTGGGTCTTCGTTGCTGCGTGCAAGCTTTCTCTAGTTGCAGCAAGTGAGGGCTGCTCTTTGTTGCGGTGCACAGGCTTCTTATTGCAGTGGCTTCTCTTGTTGCAGAGCATGGGCTCCAGGCGCACGGGCTTCAGTATTTGCAGCACGTGGGCTCAGTAGTTGTGGTTTGTGGGCTTAGTTGCTCCGAGGCACGTGGGATCTTCACGGACCAGGGCTCGAACCCGTGTCCTCTGCACTGGCAGGCAGATTCTTAACCACGGTGCCACCAGGGAAGTCCCGTGAGGTCTCTTTTATAAGATACTAATTTCCTTCATGAGGGCTTCCAAAGGCCCTTCCAAAGGCCCCAAGTTATGATGGCCAATGTCAACTTCAATATTAGTTGTTTTGAAACGGCTGGTATAGAACTGCAATTGTGTTAGAGTGATAAATTAAGTGTGTTCCTTTAAATAAGGAATCTTGGAGGCAGCATCCGCAGGAAGAGTTCATTGGAACAGGAGTAACTGATAGAGACAAGACCCCCTGGGGCATAATCGTTACACCCCACTTGCACACTCCTTGAAATGAACCCACTGAAGGCTCTTCACTAGAGGACCCGATACCCCCTGCTGAGAGCTGTTCTAGACGGACAGCTGCTGGAGGCTCTGTCAGAGTAGAGGGCGACTTCCGCTCACAACCTGCGGCAGGACCAGAGACCACTGCTTGTGCTAAGATGCCTCCTTCCCAGACTTCTCCTTGGAGTGGTTCTTAACCCCTTTCCTATTTTCCCTACTTTGACTAACCTGTGTTTTGTGCAAAAACCAAGTGATTTGTGAATTGAATATTGGCTACATTTTGTATAGCTCTAATGTCATGATTCTTTGCTGGACCCTGAGACAAACACCACACTTCCAAATACCATTACATTGGAGATTAGATTGCAACTTGTGAACCTCGGAGGGACACAAACATTCAGTCTATAGCACAGAGAAAGCTTGGTTTTGCTTTCAAAGGCTTGCAATGGATTCAGTGAAGCCCATCCACATTATCAAGAATAATTTCCTTTTATTTAAAGACTGCTGGTTGTAGATGTTAACCACATCTACAAAATACCTTCACACTCAACCACTGTGCCACCAGGGAAGCCCAGTCCCTTTTTTAAAAAAAATTTATTTAATTAATTTATTTTTGGCTGCATTTGGGCTTCGTTGCTGTACGCGGGCTTTCTCTAGTTGCAGTGAGTGGGGGCTACTCTTTGTTGTGGTGCTCAGGCTTCTTATTGCGGTGGCTTCTCTTATTGCGGAGCACATGCACGCTTCAGTAGTTGTGGTACATGGGCTCAGTAGTTGTGGCGCACGGGCTCTAGAGCACATGCTCAGTAGTTGTGGCGCACGGGCTTAGTTGTTCCCTGGCATGTGGGATCTTCCTGGACCAGGGTTCGAACCCATGTCCCCTGCATTGGCAGGCGGATTCTTAACCACTGTGCCACCAGGGAAGCCCCATACTAGTCCCTTGATGTTTCTCAACCCACCAGACATGCTCCCATTTCAAGACCTTTGTACATTACTCTTTTCTCTCCAGAACCTTTTCCTCCAGATATCCACATAACTAGCTCCCTCTTTCCTTTAAGTCTTTTTCCTTAGGTCTTTTCAGAATTTCTCACTCCATACCTAAAACTGCAACCCTGCTTACACAGCCTACACACATTTGCATTTCTCCCTCTGTTCTCTAATCTTCTCCTTGGCACTTATCATTATGGAGCATGCTACATATGTTGCTTACTTATGCTCTTTATTGTCAATATTGCCCTTAGAGTGTAAGCTTCCCAAGGGAAGAGATTTGTTTTGTTTTTAATATTCATTTATTTATTCATTCATTCATTTGGCTGCTCTGGGTCTTAGTTATGGCATGCAGGATCTTTGTTGCCACGTATGGGAGCTTCGTTGCTGCACGCAGGATCTTTAGTTGTGGCATGAGGGATCTAGTTCCCTGACCAGGGATCGAACCCAGGCCCCCTGCATTGGGAGCTCGGAGTCTTAGCCACTGGACCACCAAGGAAGTCCAGGAGGTGATTTGTTTTTATGTATTTCGTTCACTGCTATACCCCCCAATGCCTGGAACAGCCCATAAAACGTACCAAGTATTTGATATTTTTTTAATGAATGCATATTTCTTCCATGATTCTAGCTCCTAAATATCTCCTTTGTACCACCCTCTTTTAGACCACCATCATTTCTGACCTGGATTACTGAAAAACCTCCTAACTGGTCTCCCTTCATCTCTTCTTATCCTTCTTCCAATGCAATCTCCAGCTTGCAGCGTTTCTAAATCTGATGATAGCAGTCTCCCACTCAAAACCTTTTACTAGCCCTCACTGTTGTTAAGACTCTGAGAGATTAAGCCTTTGCTGTGTCTCTATCTTCGCTCTACCTGACACTCTGTGCTCCAAGACAGAGCTTCCTATTCCTTGCATGTGCCATGATCGCTCACCTCCTGGTACCCATACACCTGGTTTCCTATGTCTGGAACATTCGTATCCCCTTCATCATCCAGCTAACCCCTTCTCACCTTATCAATTTGGCAGTACACAGAAGCCTTGATGGTGAACTAATGAACCCCTCCAGAAAGGGGGGAAAAAAGTATTTATTTGAAAAGATTACATTCTTAAACTTCTACTTGGCAGATTACTATAGTTAGACTAAACAAACTGTGGATTAAAACAATGTGCACAGATTCCATAACTTCCTCATCTTATGGCCTCCAAAGGAATAACGGCTTAGTGTTGATCTTGCTTTACACCATGATATACCACCTACCCATCATCAGTTACAATATCATATCAACTCTTCTGAGCTCTACAGTGTGCAAGTGACATTCACAGAATGGCTCTGCTCAGAAGGTCAAGTCCAACTCGGATGATACCTCTGCCAATGTTCTCTCCACATTCTCCTTTTCCTTCCCTTTCTTTTGCTATGTAAATGCTATGATTAATATTACCATCATTATTATCTGTGTTCCAAATTATAAATCGCTAGTTATGCTATTCCATCTTTTTCCCTTTCTGGTTATCATTACTTGGTAAAAATCATTACATTTCTAAAATTGACAGTCAGAGGGGTGGCTCTCAAGAGGGATATTAATTTAAAAGAGAAAAAAAAGCAGACTAAATTCAAAAAATATTTCAGTTTAATAAGAATCTAAATGTTATAGATGGTATTAGTTTAGTCAACAAAATTTTTCCAAAAGCAACTCATCCTAAAATGTAATGCAAAGAAAAATTAATGATAAACGTGATGTGCCTTCATTCATATCAGTAGGAAAAAACTGATGTAACATGTGATCAGAGTAAACTAAATGTTTTTACTTGTTACGAAAATTTGTTGAAATGAAGCCAATGATGTCATGAAGACATGCAAACAAAACTCTTCAACTCTTAAAAAAAAAGAAAAAAGCAAGGGGGGTAGATTCTATGTTTCTAGCATTTGTTGAGAAAGTTAAACCTGTATTTGAGGAATATGAACATTCTCACCCCAAGATAACAAAAAAAATAATAAAAGGTAGTTTTCCAGGTGATCTCAGTCTGAATGAAATTTCTCAGCATCCAAACTATTTGAGCATAATGTGAACTAAGTAACATTAACAAAGTGATTTTCACTTTCTCAAAGTTTCTTAATTCTTGGATAATACAGATATCCCAGAAGGTAAAAGAATCTAGATCCTGCTATAAAATTTTTCATTGCCTTTTAGAAGTATATCAGTAGTATATGAATTTGCATGGTGTGAGTCCTCTGGTCTGGCCCACTCTGAGCAAGTGAAATATTGAACTTAGAGGCATTCAACCTGAAAACGGATTCCTGATGTTGCAGCCAGCATGAAGTCTGATCTAAATCACCTATGTTAACATTTAAATATTTAAATGGATCCATATAAACATCACTGCAAACCTGCATGCAGACTGATATAGTCAAGTACTCTTTTTTTATAAATATACTCAGGGTTAAAACTTAAAGAGCCAATTATACTCTCTCCAATGCGATATAGTATAGCCTAGGTCAGGATGCCTCAACCTTGGTACAACTGACACTTGGGGCTGGATAATTCTTTCCCTCAATGCACAGGGCTGTCTGTGGATTGTAAGATGTTTAGCAGCATCCCTGGCCTTTACCCACTAGATGCCACTAGCATGCCTGAGGTGTGACAACCAACAATGTCTCCAGTCATGGCAAACTGTCTCCTTTGGGGCAAAAGTATCCTTGGTTGAGAACTATTTGGCTGGTTGGTTTTAACTTAGTTGGTCTAAGTTAAAAGTTGGGGCTCTGCAATCTGACTTCCTGAATCCTAACTGAATGTCTTACTGGCTGTGGGACTTTAGCAAGTTACTTCACTTTTCTTTCCATCAGTTTCTTCATCTGTACAATGCTCATTCTAATAGGACCTACCTCAAATATTTCCTGTGAGGATTAAATAAGTTGTTACATAAAGCCCTTATATCAGTCTATGGCAAATAGTAAGCACTTAATAAATTTAAGCTATTACTATTATTATTATTTGGTTTATATAACCATTTACTACTTGAAAATCTACTTCATATACATGCTCTCTCATCTGAGTCTCATATCCCCCTTGTGTGTGGGTATGTGAGGAAGCTTGAACTTATGATGTGTGGGTAAAGGTCTGTGTTGGGTAAAAGCATTTTACCCAGAAGCATTTATTTTTATCATTATTTTCCAGATAAGAAAAGTGAGACATAGAAAAAATAAAAAGAATTGCTTGAAGTCATGCCACTTTTTGTGTGTGTGTGGTAAAATATACATAATATAATGTTTACTACTTTAACCATTTTTATTTGTATTTTATTTTATTTTATTTTTAAATCTTTTGGCCATGCAGCATGTCGGATCTTAGTTCCCAGACCAGGGATCCAACCTGCCTCGTGCATTGGAAACACGGAGTCTTAACCATTGGACCGCCAGGGAAGTCCCTTAACCACTTTTAAAAGTAGAGTTTAATGGCATTAAGTATATTCATGTTGTTGTGGAACCATCACCACCATTCATCTCCATAGCTGTTTTTAAACTAAAGTATAGTTGATTTAAGATATTGTGTTAGTTTCAAGTATACAACAAAGAGATCCAGTTATACATATTTTTTCAGATTACTTTCTGTTATAGCTTATTATAAGATATTGAATGTAGTTCGCTGTGCTATACAGTAAATCCTTATGTTTATATATATAGTAGTGTGTACTATTAAACTCATACTCCTAATTTATCCTTCCCTGTCCTTTCCCCTTTGGTAACCATAAGTTTATTTTCTATATCTGTGAGTCTGTTTCTGTTTTGCAACTAAATTCATTTGTATTATTTTTTTAGATTCCACATATACATGATATCACATAATATTTGTCTTTCTCAGTTTGACTTAATCCACTTAGTATGATATCCTCCAGGTCCTCCATGTTGCAGCAAATGGCAACATTTCATTAGTTTTTATGGCTGAGTAATATTCCATTGTATATATTTATCATGTCTTCTGGGAATAGGCCCTTCATCTAAATTCTTTAGGCAGCTTATGGAGAAGTAAAAAGAAAGACTTCCCAAGTCTTCTGTTTCCTAAAAATAATCAGCCTAAATTAATCTTCATGCCAAGGAGACACATTTCGGGGTGGAAAATTTTGTTCCCTTATTATGCATATATCACATTTTGTTTATCCATTTATCCATTGATGAACACTTAAGTTGTTTCCACTTTTGAGGTATTGGAAGTCACACCCCCTTGTAAGTGAATACTTCTGGCTCTTGGTCTAATGCTCTTTTCCAAATTATCACAAAGGGAACTGATATAACCTATAATCTCCCCCAAACACAAGAGGTTTTCAGGGAAATGGGCATCTCATGTAAAATGATTAGCAAATTGAGACATATTGAGCTTTTATGAATAAATCAATCAAACTAAGCTTGGTGAGTTCATGCTTTAAGATTCCTTAAGATAATATCTCTACTTTCTTCTTTTCCTTCATTAAAAAACGAAACAAAATCAAAAACATTTCACAGAGAGATACCAAGCAACCATTAGCTGATGCAGTATCTCTAGGATTATTTCTAGAGGTAAAACTTCATGGTTGTGGACAAAGAATTGTTGCCTGCCATTTTGTAAACAATAAATGTTGCTTTCCATCAAGCCATCAGCCACTGCAGCCGCCCAACCATTCACCTTGAGGGGAATTCAGGACAGAGAAAAACAGGATACTGGCCCAAAATAGTTAAGATGCATATCAAAGGAATAATGTCAAGGAGCCCAGATTCTTGCATCTTGCCATACATAGAAAAGCACTAAAATTATTAACTTGAGATGTCTGTTTTGTGTGATTAGCAATAAACTTTGATGTTTGACTACATTTTTTTTCCCAGCAAAAACTACTATATATCCTGGCTCTGAAACCACAGAAATGCATCTCGGCGGCAGGGGGCTCGGAGGAGCTCTGGCTCTTTTTGTCTCAGCATAAAAAGAATTCAGTAAAAGGCAAAGTGATAGTTAAGAAGTGATTTATTAGAATAGGACACTTGTGAGCTTACAAACAAGCAGGCAGGCAAGCAAGCGTTAGTGGGTTACATTTTTATAATCAAAGGAAGAGCGGGATTGGGGGGGGAGACCATCTTCTTCCTCCTTCTTCGAGTCTTCCATCAACTCCTCCTAACTGTTGGGTGGGGGAGTTTTTGGCACTATGTGGCCCATCCGGGACTGTCAAGGTGCTATGGAAAAATTATTTCAGGTCTCAGTATAATGATGGTCTTTCACTTTGAAGTGTCACCTTTCCCAAATTACTGCTTGTTATGTGTGAAGAGAGCATGTCCTAGGGGGTCATTAACTTGTGGACATTCACTGGGCGGGATGTAGGCCTTATTTTTCCACTATTGTTTTATTGTCTTCAGGCATGACTCATGCCTCCATTGCATGGTTTTGTTGCTAAGCAAGCCTGTCTGGCTTTGCTGCTAAGCGATTTGCTCTGTTTCACAAGTCAAGCAAGCCCACAAAGTTTCAAGATTTTCCCATTGCTTTCTTGAGTGATCGTTGACTTACTGTGGTTTCCCAAAGCCCCCTAAAGTTCCCTCTCTATCTACAGTCCCCTAGTGGGACTTCTAATTTTTTTTTTGGCTGCACCATGCAGCATGCAGGATCTTAGTTCCCCGACCAGGGATTGAACCTGGGATTGCGCCCTCGGCAGTGAAAGCACAGAGTCCTAACCACTGGACTGCCAGGGAATTCCCTAAACTAACTATTTGATTACCCTACTCTATCCCTATCAGCTCCTCCTTTACCTCTTTGGAGCAGTACACTGTCTGAGAGGGTATAACATCAGGCTATAGTCCTCAGGCCACCAAATAAAACATAATTCTCATTTTTTAGGTTGTGCATCTTTTTTTCAGTTGCCATGGTGAAACATAGAACAGAACTGCTTCTCAGAAAGTAAGTCCATATTATGCCAGAGAGCTGCTTAAGAATGATAAAAGAAAGGTGCTAATGTTTCTCCTGAATTTAAAAAAGTGAGTTTTTTTATTAGCAGAATAAAAAGAATTGGTCCTAATTAACTTTGGGCAAATAAATCAGAGTATTGATTTCACTACAGTAATAAATATTGATTTTTTTAAAATAAATTTATTTTACTTTATTTTTGGCTGTGTTGGGTCTTTGTTGCTGCGTGTGGGTTTTTCTCTTGTTGCGGAGAGCAGGGGCTACTCTTCGTTGCGGTGTGCAGGCCTCTCATTGCGGTGGTTTCTATTGTCGCGGAGCACTGGCTCTAGGTGCGCGGGCTTCAGTAGTTGTGGCGCATGGGCTTCGTTGCTCCGCAGCATGTGGGATCTTCCCAAACCAGGGCTCGAACCCGTGTCCCCTGCATTGGCAGGCGGATTCTTAACCACTGTGCCACCAGGGAAGCCCCAATATTGATCATTTTTCTTCAGAAACTGAACTGCAAGAAAAGTGTGCCTCCTGAAAGTAGAGGAAGTTTAAAACTATGCCTTTACTGTGGAATGTAATAGCAATTAGCACATGGGAATAGGCATGGACGATGGAGGTACAAATGTAGAGAAATGGAATGATAGATACAATAAGAGGGCACCATTTCATTGAACTGTTAGCTACCATAAATCCCATGACCTGATTTCACTCCAGTGATAAATGGTTTACTTTTAAATAACTTATGCCCTATACTATACTTGCATTCATTTTAAACTTAATTGAGTATGAGCTGAATACAAAATAAAATATCAACTTTTAAATCAAGGTACATAGATGTCAAATCAGTGCTTGAAAACTAGTAAAATATAGTATTAAACAACAACAACCAAAAAGAAAATCCAGAGAGGACTTTCCCTTGAGTTCCCTTGTCCCCATGCCAAGTTTTTACTAGCAATTGATACCACTTCAAAAGCTCAAAGTGCATCTAACGCATTAGAACACATGGACAAAGCTTGCCTGCAAATCTAGCTTACCTCTGCCAGTCCCATCAACACCTGGAACACAGCTCTTCCCTGGAGCTCTCTGAAGAGGGTGGCTCTTTGCTGGGACTAGACAGGGACTGAACCAGAGGAGAAGAGTACAGAGCAGAGCCATGAATATTATCTTGGATCTCCTCCTGCTTCTGATCATCATCATCTACTCCTACTTAGAATCCTTGGTGAAGGTTTTCATTCCCCAGGGGAGAAAATCTGTGGCTGGAGAGATTGTTCTCATTACAGGAGCTGGGCATGGAATAGGAAGGCATACTGCCTATGAATTTGCAAAACGGAAGAGCAGACTGGTTCTGTGGGATATTAATAAGGTACTGGATTCATTTACCCACCTTTTAAAGTTACAAGTGAGACAGGTGTTTAAAAACTTATTTGACTTGGGGCTCCCCTGGTGGCGCAGTGGTTGAGAGTCCGCCTGCCGATGCAGGGGACACGGGTTCGTGCCCCAGTCCGGGAAGATCCCACATGCCGCGGAGCGGCTGGGCCCGTGAGCCATGGCCGCTGAGCCTGCGCGTCTGGAGCCTGTGTTCGGCAACGGGAGAAGCCACAACAGTGAGAGGCCCGAACTTATTTGACTTAACATTTGCTTATATTTGTATTTGTCTTTCTCGAAGTTTGGTAACTAAATTCCCTGGAGCCTTACTCTACATATGCATCAGGATGGGTTTTTTGTAGTAGTTGTTGTTGTTTAAAGTACAAGTGCCATATTACCCATCACATCTAGTTGCGGAGAGCGAGTTGGAAGAGGACTATGGTCATGGCACCCAATAGCTTTTTTTTTTTAAGATTTATTTTTTATTTATTTATTTATTTTTGGCTCTCCAGGGTCTTAGTTGTGGCATGGGATCTTCATCGAAGCATGTGGGACCTTTCATTCCTGCGTGAGGGCTTCTCTCTAGTTGTGGCATGCAGGTTTTCTCTCTCTAGTTGTGGTGCTCAGGCTCCAGCGCTCATGGGCTCTATAGTTGTGGCGCATGGGTTCCAGGGCACGTGGACTCTGTAGTTTGCACGCAGGTTCTCTAGTAAAGGAGCACGAGCTCACTAGTTGTAGCGCAAGAGCTCAGTTGCCCCTCGGCATGTGGGATCCTAGTTCCCTGACCAGGGATTGAACCCGCGTCCCGTGCATTGGAAGGCAGATTCTTTACCACTGGACCACCAGGGAAGTCCCCACCAGGATGGTTTGATGAAGGGAACATAACTGAGACCTTAGCAGTGATTTTTATGCCATGATATGCAATTTTGATAACATAGACTCAGGAGCCAGGGTACTTCCAAACTGTTTAAATTGAGCAGACAATTTCTCTCAGCCTCAGTTTCCTTATCTGAAATGGGGATAATATTGGGTTGGCCAAAAAGTTCGTTCGGGTTTTTCTGTACGATGTTCTGTAACAGAAAGAACATCTTACAGAAAAACCCGAATGAACTTTTTGGCCAACCCAATACCTCACAGGATAGGCAAGAACAGGGGTTAGCAAACTACAGCCAATGAACCAAACCTGGCCCCAGAGCAGACTGTTGAGCTAGGAATGTATTTTTTAAATGTCTGGCAAGACAAAAACCAAATAAAAAAGAAGAATATGTGACAGAATTTCTTCGTGCCTTCTCTCACATGCACGCAATCCTAAAATTTTTACAATCTGCTAGGTGCTTTACTGCCTATTACATAGTTGGTGCTCAACAAACATATGTTAAGTATATTGTTGAGTATTCTTCTCCATACTCAAACATCTCCTTTCATGATACCACAAAGAGCAACATCTTTCAAGCATGTTCTTTAAGCTATGAGAATGTAGCAAAACAAGTGAAAACTCGTGAGACTTACATGAGCCTTCCCTGGCAGAAAAGCCAGGTATAATCTCTGCGAGTTAGGCAAGCGGTGCCTCTCAGGAAATTTGCTTACAAACAAGTGGGACATTTTGGACGTGAATTTTAATCTTAAAAAAAATTTCTTCTCCAATGCTTTCTCCCTCACTCTTGTCCCCTCACTGACCTACATCTTTTGGAATTTGCTTTTTTCCAATTACAGCATGGCGTTGAGGAAACTGCAGCTGAATGCAGAAAACTAGGGGCCATTACACATGTGTTTGTGGTAGACTGCAGTAACAGAGAAGAGATTTATGACTCTGTAAACCAGGTGAGACTTCAGAATACAAATTTCTTCCCATAATTTTGTGTCCCCTTACATGGAATATGAAAAGGTTCTTTGTGACTGCCTAATTTAAATTAGATTTGTTTTTTTTTTTTAGCCTCTGCTAACTGAGGTAGTTGTGTGAACAAGGAAGGACATAAACCTTTTCCTTCCATATAATCCACTCAACTCTGCCTATTAATTAATTAATTAATCGATTAATTAATCGATTTCATTCTGGTTAGAAGTTTGAGCAGCTGCACAGAGTGACAGAGAAAAGATTTATCATCAGGGAAAAGGATAACTTTCTACTTTCATTTTAGTCCTATTACTTTTGCAGTAATTCCTTTATTTTTTCCTTTAAATATTTCCTCTTTGAGATTTTATTTATGTTGGTGCCAATCTAATCTTCTATAGAAAATATAATATTAATAATTATTATAACAATTTTTAAGGGTAAATATCAAATACAATGGACAAAGCACTCTGAAAATGGTTGTACCCTTTGATTTAATCCCTACAATAACCCTCTTAACCTCACTTGACAGGTGAGCAAACAGATTCAGAGGGTATAAGCCAGACCAGGTCATGTAGCTAGTAGGTGGCAGAGCCAGGATTACTCAATTAGTACTTTAAAAATATTTGGTAAGAACTGATATGTCAGACTAAGGTCATGTAGCTAGTAGGTAGTGAAAACAGGATTACTCAATTAGCACTTTTAAAATATTTGGTTAGAACAGATATATCAATCAACACAAATATTAATTTCATTTTATTGGTAAGTTTCAAAAAATATCTATGATGTACTGGGTACTGAAATTTAGCTGTTAAAAAAAACAGTTTACCCCAGCTTTATGACAGTGTCTTCTTGGCAAGCACTCTTTGGACTAAAGCTCTTTCCTGCCTGAACTCTGAGAGATCTCATCAAACAGAATAAAGAATCTAATCCCTGGATGATATCAGCCCCAAAACTTTAAGTTTCGATACTACACCCAATGAACGTGTTCTTTCTATTTCAACAGGTAAAGAAAGAGGTGGGTGATGTAACTATCGTGGTGAATAATGCTGGGGCAATATATCCAGCTGACCTTCTTAGTACAAAGGATGAAGAGATTACCAAAACTTTTGAGGTCAACATCCTAGGACATTTTTGGGTGAGCGTGAATCAGAAATATTCCTAGTTTGTGTATGTCTGACAATTCCTCTTAAGGTACATGAAGTTCATAATTGAGTTCACATCCTTCTGGATGGGAAACTCCATATCTTTGCCTTAAAACAACAATCATCCAATATTCGTGTCTCTGACAGAAGGGCACAGATTTCAAGGGGACGTGACTCACCAGAATGTAGGCTAGTTAGTCTGCCTTATCCACCAGTACCTAACACAAATCCTGGCATGTACTGGGCACTCAAAAAATATTCATGGAGCTTTCCTAAGGATTGTCAGTGTACACCTTTTCAGTGCTTTAGAGAAAATACATACAGTGTACATTCACTTGTGACCTCATGTCATGGAATTTTAGAACAGAAAGGACAAAGAACTCACTACTTGGGTTATATAGGGGTTGGGGGTGCTTCTGGCTGGAACTCTGAGCAAAGCTCTAGGTCAGGCTGGAGCTTAGAGTTAAGGCTCTACAGACCTCTTATAATTGTTTGGTTTTGTGAGACACTGAAATATGTCTTTGTAGAGAGCATTTATATGAATTAATCTTCCAGTGCCTCAATATTAGTGTAGAACATAGGACAGATCTGGATTCTGGAAGAGAGAAGAAAAAAAGAGATGTATTCCCCCATTTTCCCAAGCCCCTCACACATGCTAATGAGAATTAATTATTATGCCCACCAAACTACTTAGAGACCCCATGTATTCGTTGTCTACAGCTGCATAACAATTATATCAAAACTTAGTGGATTGAAGCCAGAATAAATGTTCATATTCCTCTCACAGTTTCTGTGGGTCAGGAATTTGGGGGTGGCTTGGTTTGGCAATTCTGGCTCTATGAATTTGCACAGGGTCCATAGGGTGCATTTATAAAATAGTATTGATATTTCTCACCAAACAGTAAAGCTTTTTGGAGGTAAAGAAAGACTTTTTGTTTCCTGTAACATCAACATATAATGCACAGTATTACAAATAGGGAGATACTAATCTCCCTAATCATGGTACACAATGACCATGGGTCAGTACAGGACTCAGCTTTTTCTGCTCAACTTGATATAGGTACACAAGATTTTAACTCTTCTCATTAGCAAGATAAAGCCCCAAACAAACAAACAAAAAATTACATGATACCAGATTACCATACGGAATTTTCTCAGCTCTGAAAACTCTGAATTTTTCCCTTAATAATATTGTTTAGATGATGGATCCATAAAAGAGATTTTTGATTCCCTCTGAAGGGAAGAAGAGGGATTTTAAGATGAGTTCTTGGCATGTGGTATGCAGTGCACAGCACTCGATGCCAGCTCAAACCAATTGTTTTAATCTTTTTTTCATTTCTGTCATCGGTGGAGAAGTAATCATGGAATCTTGGCATGTATTTCATTTCATCGAAAAAGTTGTCTTAAATGACATTTTGTCTTAAAAGTAAAACTACCGGACTTCCCTGGTGGCGCAATGGTTGAGAGTCCGCCTGCCGATGCAGGGGACACGGGTTCGTGCCCTGGTCCGGGAAGATCCCACATTCCGCGGAGCGGCTGGGCTCGTGAGCCATGGCTGCTGAGCCTGCGCATCCGCAGCCTGTCCTCCGCAACGGGAGAGGCCACAACAGTGAGAGGCCCGCGTACCGCAAAAATAAAATAAAATAAATAGAATAAAACTACCTAATTTGGAAACTTAACACCTGTGTCATTGTTTCTTTTGGTTCCGCAATGATCCTGAAGATCACAAAGGCACTTCTTCCAGCGATGATGCAGAGAAACCATGGCCACATTGTCACAGTGGCTTCACTATGCGGCCACGGAGTGATTCCTTATATTATTCCATATTGGTAAGTATTACTTTCTAGTAGTGCTATATATTTTTACACTTTTAAGGTTTTATTAGACCTCAGATTCCAGTCCTCATAACAGGTAATTTGTTTTATTTTTCTTTATTTTATTTATTTATTTCTGGAGAGCTAGAATTGTGTTTTCTTCATTTTTGAATCTTCTTAGAACAAAAAGTCAAATGCCTTGCAAAAAATAAAAGCTATAAAAAGTCTCATAGCAGATAATTTGGATTTACAGAATGTATACAGTAGTTTAGAATAAACTCTTAAAAATGACTTCTCCTAAAACAAGGAAACTGGTTTTAAATGAAAAATCATTTAAAATATTTTTAGATTTCTGAAAACTCCTCCACAGAGCAATGAAAGAAAACAGTAATGCCAAGCATGTTTCCATTGTATCCTGGAATGAGTAGATGCTCATAAAGGAAATAAGGAACTAAAAAACAAAAATAAAAAAAAAAAAAAAAAGAAGGAACTCACAGACTAAGAAGCAAAATATAAGGAAGTCCAAATGAACACAAATCTACGCCATGGCCTGCATGCCCAAGATAAGCTAAACAGAGTGGCTCCTGGATCAAAACATTTTTCAGTGTGCTTGTGCCATGAAAGATTGTGTGTGTGTGTGTGTGTGTGTGTGTGACAGAGAGAGAGAGAGAGAGAGAGAGAGAGGGATTGAGAGAAAGCCTTTACCGTATTAAAAGATGCAGATAGCATATTCCATGCTCTACCAAGGACATAAGGAAACGAAAGTGGGAACTCCCTAAAGACACACTATTTGCAAAATATCTTTTCTTCATACACTCCTTCAATGGCATCTCATTTCCTTATTCTGGTCTTATATCAACCTCATAGAAAAATTTAATTTGTTAACATTTTGGCCAATTCTTTTTGTAATAGCCAATACATGTGTATCAGTGGGTGGGGATGGGGGTGGATAGTTAGTTGGTTTATTACTTACCTACACATCCATGTTCAAGGTTGAATTTGGTCACGGACCAAATTATTTCTGACACCAAATGTAGTCACAGATGTAGTTAATTTTTGCTGTAGGTTAAGGTGTCCTTGCACATACATATGGTTGTTTCAAGCTGCCTCTAGCATCTTAAAACACAAATCAGAATTTCACAGATTAAACATTTAATATTGTTTTAATGTTTAGAAATGGGGAAACCCAATGTAACAATTGTTTTCCTTTTTTCTTTTCTTTTAAGAGAGCAGCCAGCCTTTAACTTTATGGTTCTTGTCATCTGAGTCAAAAATACAATTAACATTACATAGCTTCTTATAGGTAATAAAGTTATTATGCATATGCTATTTGATTTAATCCTCAAGATGGCTCTATATTTTATTACCAGCATCTTTTTATAAATGAATTTTATTTTGTTTTTTGGCTGCACTGTGCGGCGTGTGGGATCTTAGTTCCCCAACTCAGGATCAAACCTGCACCCCCTGCATTGGAAGCGCAGAGTCTTAACCACTGGACCACCAGGGAAGTCCCTATCACCAGCATTTTAAAGATCAGAAAATCAAAGGAAGAAGACAAAGTAATATGTTGAAGGTTGCACACACTAACACACCCACATCACCTGAAGTCTTTTTACTCCAGATCTTCACAATGAAATTAAGAAGCCAAAGTGAACTCCGCATTTCAAAAGAGAAACTATCAAGAGAGAGAGAAATGTATAGAGTCCCACAGAAGTTTGTTAATACAGATATTAGTTACATAGTTTTTCTAAACATGATTTTCCTGATTCATATTTTTCAAAATAAAAACAGCAGTAAAAACTGATTAGAAAACAGTTTAAAGATTGAATGGAAAAACCTTATAGGTAGAATGAGCAGTAAGCAAGTCAATCAAAGTTATTAAAATTTGTTCTATTGTTTATCACCGCTAATTAAAAAAATCGGTAAATTCAGAATTCAGTGAAATCAGATAAGAAAATGTAAATGAAAATAGATGACCAAGTGGAAGATTTGGGGGTTTGGCTTTTATGTGTTCTCAAACAAAATCAACATTTTCCTCTCACAAAAAGCTGAGGAATGTTTCACTTTCCCTTAGCTAACAGGGGTGGATAATTCTCTTACAGTTCCAGCAAATTTGCTGCTGTTGGCTTCCACCGAGCTCTGACATCAGAATTTGAAGCCTTGGGAAAAACTGGTATCAAAACCTCGTGTCTCTGCCCAGTTTTTGTGAATACTGGGTTCACCAAAAACCCAAGCACAAGGTAAAGTCAAAATCAAGTTAAGATGGAAATATGGCATGAGAAATTGGTATGAAACCTACATGAGAAATTTTTAGGTGGGTCAAATGAGAAAATAGAAAACAAAAAAACGAAAAAGGAAAAACATTTTTTCTTATTAATGTTATTGTATTGCCTTTATGTTTTCGCTTTGAAATTAGATGAATAAAGGGGAAAAATGCATTAGGGGCTAGTAGAAGTGATCAGCTGCCAATGAATCAGGCGTTGGGTATTTATTCGTGTCCAGGTGAAAGACTCAACACACACACAGGTGTTAAGAGGGAGTGAGAATGGGGGTGGGTCAGATGGAGAGGTCTTCCCGGGGGTGATGGCAAGAGTGTCCTCTCCTGGAAACCACACCCCCAAAACGAATGTTACCTCACCTCCCCCCTCCCACTCGCGGTTCATCCTCCTCAATAGAGTATGGAAAGGCACAGGTATATGCCCCGTTTCCATATTCGACAGCACTGGCCACAGAGCTAGCACAAAGTACTCCAACATCTTCCAAACTTGCCTGATCCTAAGCGTCATCACTGTGCTTATATAAAAAATACATGTTCTTAGGCTCTTCCTTAGAGATTCTGATTCAGTAGAGTGAAACGAGCTCCAAGAATGTTTTGCTTTGTTTACAAGGAAACCAGGTAACTCTGGAGGCAGGTTTGCAAAACATTGACATAGTAAATATAACCACATGCATTATGATCATGGCTACCACCCTGTCCTCCTTTAAAATACAAACGTTCCGAGACTCCCTGGTGGCGCAGCGGTTGAGAGTCCGCCTGCCGATGCAGGGGACCCGGGTTCGTGCTCCGATCCGGGAAGATCCCACATGCCGCGGAGCGGCTGGGCCCGTGAGCCATGGCCGCTGAGCCTGCGCATCCAGAGTCTGTGCTCCGCAACGGGAGAGGCCACAACAGTAAGAGGCCCGTGTACCGCAAAAAAAAAAAAAAAAAAGCAAATGTTCCTAGAAGCGGCAATAAGCTGAGTCTTTAACCCCTCAGTCAAGGTGAATTTCTTTTTTTTTTTTTCTAAACTGAGAACTTTTTTTTTTTTTAAGTTTATTTATTTATTTTTGGCTGCATTGGGTCTTCCGTTGCTGCGCGCGGGCTTTCTCTAGTTGCGGCGAGCGGGGACTACTCTTGCTTGTGGTGCGCGGGCTTCTCATTGCAGTGGCTTCTCTTGTTGCGGAGCACAGGTTCTAGGCACACGGGCTTCAGTAGTTATGGCACGAGGGCTCAGTAGTTGTGGCACACGGGCTTAGCTGCTCCACAGCATGTGGGATCTTCGCGGACCAGGGCTCGAACCTGTGTCCCCTGCATTGGCAGGCAGATTCTTAACCACTGCACCACCAGGGAAGTCCAAGGTGAATTTCTTGACCAAGTACTTTGTTTCTGGTAAAGGAGGATTTGAGACGATAAGAGAGGAGAAATTGGCCCTGAAAAGAGGAATAAAGCGGAAAGGTGAGGATAAGGACCCTAAAATTAATACACCTGCTTCACAATTTGCCTCGATTCTAATAAACATTGTGCTACAGGTTAACAAAATATACTGAGCTTGCTAATCTGAAGCCAATTTATTATTGGAAAGGAATTAGTCCTAAATATAGTCATTCAAAGGAGCTAACAAATTCCCTTTTAAGCTCAGCCTCGTTTGAAGCTACTGACTCTGAAACTCTGAATTAGCTGCGTCATCTCCAGAGCTGTAGCCACTCCCTGGCAGTTGAGTCCTTAACTGTGTTAGAACACAAGTACTTAACAAGTACACGGTACTGTACGTAAGTAAATACAGTGATATAATTGGGACTCTGGGCTCAGTTTTCTGAAATAGGAAACTGGGCCCAATACAAATCCTCTTGGTAAGCATTCAGGCTTAGTGTGAGCCCAGAGTACCAGTTCTTCCAGAGGGGAAGGCAAAATAGATGACAAGAGTAAGGCTAATATGATCTCGGGTATGTGGGTTCCTGGGGGTGACCCTGGGGACTGACCCAGGCAATGCTGAAAATTTGGAATTGGTATCACCCAGACTACCTGATTCTGAACTTCCTTGACAAAGGCTAACATGTCCATATACTAATGTGAGGCTTGGCTACAGACAGGGTTGATAGACCCAGGTAGGGGAAATCAGGGAGGGAAGAGGTAGTACCCAATAATTTAGAAAACTATTGATTTGTATTACTCTCTGCTGGCTTGCCACTCAAAGTCATGGAAACCTCAATCACATAATAATCTGAAGTAAATCACATGTATCTCAGGGAAGGAAGTTATAACAGTCACTACTTACTTAACTCCTCCGCACAACCTTTGTATTCTCTAAGCCATTCAGCCTATGCCTAGACAACTTAACTTTGGTGCAATACTTTCAATCCATTTACATTTTAATTTCCTGTCATCATCTTGCATTAATGGGCATTCTATACTGGCCTGTGGTTATGAATACTTCTCAAGAACCCATGTATACAGTCTTCAGTATAATCAAGGTCACACCTCTAGTTGTAATGTAATACTCCCTATGCATGTCTTGAACTCTCATTAAACTTCAGCATAGGCAAGTCAGCAGTGAATCTCAAGTACTAAATGCCCTCAAAACAATCCAGCTTTGTGGGATACCTCCACAAGAAAACAAGTGTACTTAGCTATAGATTTCTCTTCTCATATCTAACAAGCCCTGAAGAAAGATGCCACATGTTTCCTTTCTGTCCTTTGATCAGTCCTACCCACTACTCTTCCTTGCCTGGCTCCTCTTCTCTTCTATTATCTAATTCCTCACCACCATTTTGATGTTTTGACTGAGTGAGCCATGAAACACACCTACTGGATGTGAAAGTAGTAGATTGTGATAACAAAACATCAATGTGGCATGGGGGAGGGAAGGCAGGTGGCATTTGTGCAGTGAATCCTGGAAGCTTTTATTTTATTATTATTATTTTTTAAATAAATTTATTTATTTAATTTATTCTTTATTTTTGGCTCCGTTGGGTCTTCGTTGCTGCGTGGGGGCTTTCTCTAGTTGCGGCGAGTGGGGGCTACTCTTCATTGTGGTGCACGGCCTTCTCATTGTGGTGGTTTCTCTTGTGGCAGAGTACAGGCTCTAGGCTTGTGGGCCTCAATAGTTGTGGTGCACGGGCTCAGTAGTTGTGGCTCGTGGGCTCTAGAGTGCAGATTCAGTAGTTGTGGTGCACGGGCTTAGTTGCCCCATGGCATGTGAGATCTTCCTGGACCAGAGCTCGAACCCGTGTCCCCTGCATTGGCAGGCGGATTCTTAACCACTGCGCCACCAGGGAAGCCCCTGGAAGCTTTTAAATCCTAATTAGTGAAAAGATAATTTTCCTGCTTTTGCTAATTATAAAAAACAACAAAAAGGACCAAACTTTTCTTTTTAATCACAGACTATTCCCTGTATTGGAGACAAATGAAGTTGCAAGAAGCTTGATAGATGGAATACTTACCAATAAGAAAATGATTTTTGTTCCATCATATCTCAATATCTTCCTAACACTAGAGAGGTAAGTACAGCAAAACACCTAAAATACTACAACACTGATAGAGCTATCATTATAGAGTTTTTCAGTTGTGAAATTTGCCATGGAAATTCTCCATGCCTGGGGAGAAGAGTTAAGTTTCCTCTACTATTACCTTACTCAATCTATAAAAAGAGAATGATTCATTTTCTCTACTCCATCTATTACCTCTGGCCAGTCTTTGCCAGAGACTATTCTAACTGAAGGAAAGACAGTTTAAAGAGAGAAAGCAATATGGTGAACTAGCTAAAAATAAAGGGTCTATAAAGAAGCCTGCTGGGGGTTTGATTAAGACTGCATTGAATCTATAGATCAATTGGGGAAGAGCAGACATATTAACAATATTGAGTCTTCAAATCCAAGAGCACAAAGAACACAAGGTATCTTTTTATTTTTTCATCTTTCTCAATATGTCTACACAGTATTTTGTAGTTTTCAGTGTACAAATCTTACACACCTTTTGTCAGGTTTATCCCAAAGTATTTCATGGTTTTTATGCTATTGCAAATGGCATTTTTTTAAATTTTCTATTTCCCATTGTTTGTTGCTAGGATATATTTGATTTTTGCACTTTGATCTGTATTTAGCAACCTTGCTAAACTCACTTCTAGTAGCTTTTTTGTAGATTCTAACAGACATTTTTACACAAATGATCATATTTCCTGCAAATAAAGATACTTTTACTTCTTTTTTTCCAGTCTATATGTTTTTTATTTCTTGCCTTATCACACTGGCTAGAACCTCCTATGCAATGTCAGAGAGGATTGGTGAAAACACACATCCAAGTGTTGTTTCTGATCCTCAGAGGAAAGTAGTCAGTCTTTCACAATTAAGAATGATATCAGCTGTAGATTTTTTTCATTTTCTCTTTATCAGGTTGAAGAAGTTCCCTTCTATTACTACTTTGATGAGCATATTCATCAAGAGTAGATACAGATTTTGTCAAATGCTTTTACTGAATATGTTAAGGTATTATGGTCTTTCTATTTTAGTTTGTTCATATGGTGCATTACACTGACTCGTTTTAAAGATTAAACCAACCCTGCATTGTAATGTCATTGTCTGATTTTTGTGTCAGGATAACACTTACCTCATAAACTGAGTTGGAAAGTATTCCCTCCTCTTCTCTTTTCTGGAATAACTTGTGTTGAATGCGTATTATTTCCTTCTTAAACATTTTGTAGAATTCAACAGTGAAACCATCTGAGCCTGTTGTTTAGCCTCTTAGCTAAACAATAAGCTCCTCAAAGGGAGTAGCCGGTTTTTTTGTTTGTTTGTTTTGTTTGTTTGTTTGTTTTTGCGGTACGCGGGGGCCTCTCTGTTGTGGCCTCTTCGTTGCGGAGCACAGGCTCCGGACGCGCAGGCTCAGCAGCCATGGCTCACGGGCCCAGCCGCTCCGCGGCATGTGGGATCCTCCCGGACCGGGGCACGAACCCGTGTCCCCTGCATCGGCAGGCGGACTCTCAACCACTGCGCCACCAAGGAAGCCCGGGAGTAGCTGTTTTTAAAGTACTTTAGTCTACCTGATTATAGAGGGCATAATATCAATAGATATTCAGTAAAAACTCAAGGAGAGGTGGAGAGGCAGATGGAATGGATTCTGGTGGTGTTGCTCTGTGAACTCTTAGCATCAGGATTCATTGACAGTTACAGCAATAAGCCTAGATCTTCAGTTTTAGGTCTTTACTCACATAAGATTTCATATAATAGTTTACTAATATGAGAAGGTGAGAAGAGTGGTATATATCAGTGCTTTCTTTATATTTGCATAATATTTGAACTGTGAGTATTAAAAGATACACACAAAAAAAGAGAGAGGTAGACGTGAAGAAAGAACAGAAGAAAACTAAATGCAAACCAGATAACTCTCAGGGTATTTTTAACTGACAACAAAAAAGAACTCTGGTGTCAAAGATTTTAAATTGAAATTTTTTCATCTTTTTTTCATACAGATTTCTTCCTGAACGTGCCTTGGCAGCCATAAATCATGTACTGGATATTCAATTTGAAGCAGTGGTTGGCCACAAAACCAAAATGAAATGAATAAATGTGCTCCAGGCTGAGACGTATGCACCTTAATGATGTGGAACTAAGTTTAGAGTCAATGCTTCAAAGCTCTGTTTCACATTTTTCAATGCCATTAATATTAAAAACATTGGTTTGACACTAGCGGTGGTCAAATGAACAAGACTAATCACCTGTCTTTCTATTTCTCAAGATTATTTCTGTAGTTTTAATAGTTAGATCCATTTTTTATTCCATGCCTCTTAAAAACTTCTATGCTTACATAAACATACTTAAAAGGGTCATTTTTCTTTAAGAGATTTCATTTCTTTTCTTTCCGTTTAAAGGTGGACAAAGCTACCTCCCTGACCGTAAATACAAAAAGAACTTATTTACAGAGGGAAGTTTTAAGACTGTTCTTAAAGTAGTCTTCCAAACTGTAGCCAGGCCACAGAATGTCAGCAAGTACACAGTGTGAGTGAGCAGTTAGAGATCAAGTTAAGCAGGCAGCTGTGCTCCAAAAGGCAGAAAGATTACGCCTATGAAACTCAATGTTTGGGAGCTTTCTGTAGCTTCTCCATTTTTCATCAGCCCCAAACAGAGCTTTCTCACCTGATTCTGTCCCTTATATAGCTCTTATATCCACCAAGAGTGGACCCTCCACACTTTCTGCCCTTTTTATAATCTCTTAAAATACTATGACATTATAAAAGGTGACTCTCTCTTGAATCTCAGAGTATCTAAAATTTTAACCCCATGGTAACCTCTTCTTTGTAGTTTATGCTTTCACATATCATTGGTACCAGAGATGTTTAGACAGTTTTGAGCTTCAAAAATGAAAGCTAACACAGGGAAAGGAACTAGGCTGGCTACCTAATAGTGCACCACAGATCTGAGAGATGGAGGGGAAAAGAGAGTGGTCTTTTTTTTTTTCTTAATAGAAAGAAAAATCTGATTCCAACTACGTCAAGAATAATCTTGTTTTCTGTGTTTTTCACACATGTTATAGGCTGCTTTTACATCGACTATCCTATTTTATCCTCATTAAAAACAAATCATTAATAAAAACAATTTCTTAAAAACAAATGATAAATGTGTTGTTGTGCTTTTAAAAAATGACCTCTTGTAGTTATAAAATTAAGAGTTTTGATTTCTAATCTCTGAGTCTCTGTGAGCCTCCTTCAGGAAGCAAGGATCTGGGTGGTAGCAGAGAGATCTTGCAGATGTTGAGGGGAACAAGGGGTTCTCCCAACTCCAGCTTCTTTGACAGTTAGGAGTGTTGGTGTATGTGCTGAAACTTACTGAGTCCTTTGTATGTGAGGCACTGAGCAGAGTACTATTGTTTTACGATTTTTTTCCTTGTTACTTTGGCAATAATTTTTGTTCATGATATTCTTTTAATTGTTTGCCTTAAAACTAAGAATTTATGAGAGAAACCTTAAAATGTATTATTTTAAAAGTATGATTATAAAACTTCAAAAGATGAATATGTATAGTAAAAAATATAAACCCACCCCGCACGATCCCAGTCCCTAAATGTACTATTAATGTACAATCTTCCTATCTTTTTCTAATGCATGCACAAGCACATATATGAGAAATACATTACATTCTTTTACTGCATGTGTTACACAAATTGTTTCAAGACACGCATTATATTCTGTAACTTGCTTTTTTAACTGACCAACACATGCCCAAAGCCTTTTCTTTCAGTATATAGAGTTTAACCTCATCCTTTTTCAGGGGCACACAGTACTAAATGGTACTATATTTGATCATTCCTTTGTAATATAACATTTAGGATGTTTCCGATTTTTCTCAATTTATTTACTCTTTATTTACTTAACAAATACTTATTGAGTGTCAGCCACAGTTCTAGACTCCGGGAAACATGAGTGAATAAAGCAAACTTCTTGCCTTAATGGAGCTCACATTCTAGTAGGACAAACAACAGACTGCAGATATCATGAGAGAGAGTTTCTAAAGTAATAAGAGTTGGGACTTCCTGGTGGTTCAGTGGTTAAGACTCCAAGCACCCAATGCAGGGGACCTGGGTTCGATCCTGGGTCAGGGGGTTAGATCCCACATGCCGCAGCTAAAGATCTCGCGTGCCTCAACTAAGACCCAGCCCAGCCAAATAAATAATAAAATAGTAGAGTCAAGGAAGATCTCTCTGAGAACTAACATTTTTGGGTAGAAATATGTGTGAAGTGAAAGCATGGCCTGTGCAAATATCTAGGGAAAGGAAAGTGCAAATTCTGACGAAGGAACAAACTTCTCTGAAGAACTGTGTGAGGGCCACTGAGGCCAGAGTGGATGAGCAAGTGGGCAGTGTTGTAGGTGACGTGCCAAAAGAGATACCAGACTGTTGGAGACCACACAGGCCACAGTAAGAAGTTTTGATTTTTCTGAGTGTGAGAGAAAGGATCTGAGGATTTGAGTTAGGAACTGACCCATATAAATGAAATCCCAACATTAGATGCAAAGAAAAACTTTCCCTTTTTAGTCCAATTTTTGGCTTTAAGCCTTTGTGAGTGAAACTCAGAGAAATACATGGAAGCACAAGTATCGAGCTCTCTTTTTCCTGTATACTTTGACTATTGACTTCTTCCTTGTCAGTTCCAGGTATGTTTCTAAATGTTTTACTATGACAATCTCCATCTCAGAAATCTCCTCAAGGGTACTCACCAACACCAAAATCCCAGTTCCAGGGCTAACTCTAGGGTGTGCAGCGCCCTGGGCAAATGTTTCCTGTGGGTTCCTGTCTATATAAATAAGTCGATTAAAAATGTATTACAGGGACTTCCCTGCCAGTCCAGTGGTTAAGACTCCACACTTCCACTGCAGGCAGCACAGGTTCGATCCCCGGATGGGGAACTAAGATCCTGCAAGCCGCATGGTGTGGCCAAAAAAAACGAAAAAGTATTATATAATTCATAGGTCCATTGAGGTACAGGGATATATTGATGAAGATTTAGAATAATAACAAAATTATTTATTGTCCACTCGATGCAAGTAAAGATTCTTCTTGGTATCCAGGTGCTATTTCTTCTTGTTTGGTTCAAGAGTCATTTCTTTTTTTTCCTTATTATCAAATGAGCCATTTCTTGCCAATTTCATATCTTTCAGCACAAGAAACGATAGTAATGCTATTATTTCTCATAACACCATGGTGCTTGTAACATGTTTGTATTAAAATAATATGAATCTTCTAGCCTCTACAACACTCTGCTACCATCTATATCATGTTAGTCACATCATTACTCTTGATTTTGTGCCATCCATTGTGCTACTTGTAAATACTAGCTTCCAGTCACTCGAAGACTGTTATGGCACTTCTTTGATAATAACCACAAATTCAAGCCTGACCCAGAGTGTGCAGGAAACGTGAATAATTTGTTTTCTGGTCATGTTAAATTTATCATTTAGAATGTTATAGCATAACATGGAACAACACATATTCTATGTCTTGCCTTGAACTCTTTAGGCCATAATTATTGCATTCCTAGAATGTGAACTTTTTCAACACTGACTGCACCTTGTCTCTCATACATCACCACCAGCAGGAAGGGGATTTTAGGCATAACAAAATAAATAGTCAAATTCATGCAAGGAATGTCTGTTTCTCATCTGGGAGAGCTTAACACACTAACCAGGGAGAAGAGAGCATCACCACATCCATCAGAAGGGTCCATTGTTGTGGTGAAGAACATCTAGAAAGCCCTCAGAAGTGATAGATGCAGCCACTCCCAAAGGACTCCTTGACCCATGGTGTAGAACCTACAAAGGGGATGGGGCAAGTGCCCTAAATGCCAGTGGCAAGGAGTGTAAGGACACCTGATGCCACCCCTGGAGCCCTTGGGTGTTATACAGCAGAAGTGGCAGCATGGTTAGCACATAGACAGTGAAAGTGGATGCCTGGGCCCACACATATGGCCTGAGCAGTGGACCTTAGATAGCCTAGAGCCCTAAATTAGACCTATATCCAAAATAAGTGCGAATCACCCCAAATCAGCATGTCAGCATCACTTCAACAGCCCAATTTCACATGATCCTGCAAAGGAAATACCTTGCCAACCAGCAGCAGCAGCAATCTGCTCACCAGGCACCTCTCCTAGAACTGGGGTCTGAAAACCGCCCCAGGATGACACCATACATACAAGAGCTCCAGGACATCTGGTCAATTCCATGTGCACAGAGAGACAGACAGCTCTCCAAGGGGAGAAACAGGGCCAGCACCAAAAGAGGACTTAGAACATTTCAAAGAAGTCACTTCAAAGAGGAAGACTCTCTGAGGCGCAGGGCTGAGGCAAGGTGTCTGCGTGCCCAGGTCTAAGAGTAGCAGTGCCCAGCTCCTTCAGATTTGTGCACAGCTTAAAGGGACGCCGAAGTAAATGTATGGCTGAAGAGAAATTTTTCAGTTAGTCTCGGATCTAAATCTTATATTATGCATATGATAATGTTTTTAAGGATGAGATAACATCTAACATTCAAGTTCCCCATTTATTGAGGGCATGATACTCAAAAGACTCATCACAGCATTGCTCTATTCCCTTGCACCATGGCCATCACATGAAAGCATGTTGGAAATGCAGACTCTTAGGTCCCACCCCAGACTTACATAATCAGAGTCTGTACTTTTTTAAAGGAGCCCTAGGTGATTGATATGTACGTTAAAGTTTGAGAAGCATTGCTTTTTATGACATTAACTTTGAATTTAGTGCAGCTCCGTGTCAGAACTTGGCTGTCCTAAATATAATTACAACAAATCCAACAGTTACCTCTGTGCTTATTTCTTCACAAATTATATGAGAAACCATAGAGAGGAAATTCCAACCCCTGTCCTAAGTGTCCTTTCACACTTTCTTTTTGCTTTCTCTTGTATCTAAGATTATTAGATAGCATAACTTTTTCAATTTACTTCTTCAAATATGCTAGGTGTTTTGTTGAAAACCCCTTCTTTATTTGATTGGTTACGCTACATCTGATCAAATTTGCCTGCCAGCTGCTTGCAACAAGAATGGGATTGTAGGAAAGTTAAGTGACATGTATTTCATGAGAACTGTCTTAATCTGTTCAGACTGCTATAACAAAATACCATAAACTGGGTGGCTTATAAACAACAGAAATTTATATCTCACAGTTCTAGAGACTGGGAAATCCAAAATCAAGATGCTGGCAAATTCAATGTCTGGTGAAGCTTTTTCCCTGTGTATTCACATGGCAGAAGGGGGGTGGGGGGGGGGGTGAGAGATTCCTCTGGGGAATATTATTCCTCTTTAATAAGGACACTAATCCCATTCATGAGGTTTCTGCCCTCATGACCTAATCATTTCCCAAAGGCTCCACCTCTAAATACCATCACACTGGGGATTAGCTTTCCACATACGAATTTTGGAGGAACACAAAATTTCAGTCTACAGAAGGAATCTTTTATAGTAACAGTAATCACATTCTGACTTGCCTAGGACGCAATCACTTCCCATTCAAACTAGCTTTACAAACTCAGTGTGCAGTTAAAGAACGGTTATAAATTCACATCAAAATACTTATGAAAAGCAAAATCATTTACCTATTGGACTCTAATAATGAACCATTATTTCAATAGAGATTTTGTTACTTTTAAGTATGAGGCTAACCTGTGTAAATTAAGATAACAATTTCAGGGCTTCCCTGGTGGCTCAGTGGTTGAGAATCCGCCTGCCGATGCAGGGGACACGGGTTCGTGCCCTGATCCAGGAAGATCCCACATGCCGCAGAGCGGCTAGGCCCGTGAGCCGTGGCCGCTGAGCCTGCGTATCCGGAGTCTGTGTTCCGCATCGGGAGAGGCCACAACAGTGAGAGGCCCGCGTACCGCAAAAAAAAAAAAAAAAAAAAAAAAAGATAACAATTTCAGAACAATAACTCAAAACCGAAATTGCCTATTCCAATATCTAATTCAAATAGCTAGAATTTTTTTTCTTTTGGTTTCTCAATACCTTTTTCATTCCAATGGCTCTTTATTCATTAGTTCATACTTTGTTGAATTATTTTGGTGCATTTAGTCCTCACTTTCTCCTCCATTATATTCATTCTCTTTTCAGCCTCCCCTTTCCGAGCTCTTACCCACACACTGATCTGCTCTGAAAACATACCCTATTTTTCAATCACCAAAATTATACTATCTATGTAGGAGGAAAAGAAGACCACTCAATGTTGAATTCAATTTGGAATGATATAACTTAAATACTTCAAACAATATTGTAGTTCTAGCCTACCTGGTTATCTCATAATATTGCAAATTTGAGTGCTCCTTTTTATCTTAGGGAATTCAACAAACAGAATATCCAAAATAAACAGACTGCACCAACTCACAGACTATTTTCAAACCAAATAGGTCTTTTTCTATAGTTCATGCAAGAAAAGATATTATTCAGCATGAATTTCATTTAAAAAGTGTTGATAGGAAACAGATGATACTAGGCTATAGAAAAATTAGAGATTACGATGTGATTCTTGCTTTAAAGATTACAACAGAGTAGGGCACCAAGTACATTATAAATAACTGTTCACCCAAAGAAAAGTGAAATTAATGCCAGTGAAAATTACTAACAAAGTGCTTTAATCTGGCCTTAGGTGGTTATTTTCCCTTGGTGAAGATGTGTGTTAATAATTTCAAAGTTGAATTCAATTTTTTTAAAATCCTTCAAAATTTTCCTTAATGAAGAAATGACTGGCTGCAAAGAGCTGTTTGAATTGAATATATAATCTAAAGCAGTGGTTCTCAACCCATTTAAGTCACAGCAGCCTTTGAAAGCTTGGTGAAAGTTTTGGCTTCCCTACGGGGGAAAAAAAGCCTATGTATAAACACATAGTTCTGCATACACAGTGTGTAATAGCTAATTTATGTGCTATTTTGAAAGACTTTCTTGATAAACAAGGAAGAAGCCATTTTCTACATGGTGTCAGTATAGGTTCTTTTTCTCTGAGCAAAGTCAGTGACAAACTGACACTAAAAAATATTATTTGTTTAAAATTCTGGAGTAAAGGGGAATTCCCTGGCGGTCCAATGGTTAGGATTCCAGGCTTTCACTGCCAAAAGCCCGGGTTTGATCCCTTGTTAGGGAACTAAGATCCTGAAAGCCATTTGGAGCAGCCAAACAAAAAAAAACTTTGGAGTCTATACACTAAAGTATTTCTAGTGGGTGGTAGGATTTGAGATGATTTTAAATTTTTTTCTAGTGTCATCTCTGTTGTCAAGATCTTTCCAGGGTTGTTGTTTTTTTTTTAATTTTGAGTTTTATTTTGACAGTTAAAAATTCAACTAAAATATTTTCATAAGAGAAATGCTATTTTCATTTTGGATCAAGAATGCTGTGTGATTATAAATAATGTTACAAAAAATATTATCCAGGAGTTAGAAACCTTTCTTTCTTTCTAAATATTTATTTATTTATTTATTTGGCTGTGCCAGGTCTTAGTTGTGGCATGCAGGATCTTTTTAGTTGTGGCATTCGGGATATTTAGTTGCGGCATGCAAACTCTTAGTTGAAGCATGCAGGATGAAGTTCCCTGACCAGGGATCAAACCTGGGCCCACTGCATTGGGAGCATGTAGTCTTAACCACTAGACCACCAGGGAAGTCCTTTCTTTTTTCCTTTCTTTCTTTCCTTTCTTTTCTTTCTTTCTTTCTTTTTCTTTCTTTCTTTCTTTCTTTCTTTCTTTCTTTCTTTCTTTCTTTCTTTCTTTCTTTCTTTCTTTCTTTCTTCTTCCTTTTCTTTCTTTTTTCCTTCCTTCCTTTCTTTTCTTCTTTCCTTCTTCCTTTCTTTCTTTCAGCTTTTTATTATACAGACTTCTAAAATATATTTTAAAATAGTATAATGACTCATATACCCGTCACGCTGCCTCTACAATTGTCAGCTTTTTGCCAGCTTGTTCGATCCTTATTTCTAACTGCTTCCACCTCTTCTACTATTTTTTTAAATTGTGACTTTAAAAACTACATAACATTAAATTCACCACCCTAACCACTTTGAAGTGTACAGTTCAATGGTGTTCATTGTATTGACATTCTTGTGGAACAGATTTCTAGAACTTTTTCATCCTGCAAAATTGAAACTCTCTGCCCATTAAGCACTAATTCCCTCTCCCCTCCTGCCCTCAGCTCTTAGCAACCACCTTTCTACTTTCTGTTTCTAGGATTTTGACTACTTTAGATACTTCATAGGAGTAGGACCATACAGTATTTGTCCTTTTGTCACTGGCTCACTTCATTCAGCATAATGTCCTCAAGGTTCATCTATGTGGTATTATGTGAAAGGATTTTCTTTTTTAAAGCTGCATAGTATTCCAATGTGTGTATACACCACATTTTATCTAGTCATCTGTCAATGAACATTTGGATTGCCTCCATCTCTTTCTTCTATTCTTTTTTAATATATTCTATATATGTTATTGGGAATATTCCTTATTTCATATCAATCCAATCCAAGTTAGGCCATTTCATATTAAGTAAGTCAAGCCCCTAATACAATACTATATACATCTGGGTTATCATTATGTTACATGATATATCATTGGGCAGAGGGCATAATCAAAGAAAAGAAAGAAATTTTCAGTGGGTAAAATATTCAATTTTTTAAATCTAGAAATTGTTGCATTGTTATTGATGTTCACAAATTCATCTTTCCAGAGTTTAGAGGAAACAAATTTCCCAGTCAAGCACTAAAACTGGATCATTTATAGAGAAAGTTTGCCTTAATGTGACAATTTCAGATTTTCACCAGCATCAGTGTTTCCTCTAAGATTACAAACGACTCAGATAGTAAACACATTTTAGGGAAAAATTCTTAAATCAGAAAACTACATGTTATCAGCTACATCTTACTACAAAATCAGCTTGAACATTTTAAAATCAGTGAGATAACTGGCAAAATTTGAATAAGATCTGTAGATTATAGAATGATAACAATGTCAATTTCCCAGTTTTAATAATTGTACTATGATATGTGTAAGATATTAACATTTAGAGAAATTGGTTGAAGGTTACACTTGTATTATTTTTGCCACAGTTGTGCAAATCTGAAATTATTTCAGAATAAAAAAGTTTTTGAGTGCTAGTTTCTCTATAGATAATTGGTATCTTCTGAATAAAACTTAGATTTGCCCTTATAAAATCCCAAACTTGGTGGATTAGAGATTGAGAAATGCACATCCTGGAGGAAGGCAAAAATAAAAGTGTGATAATCTTGGTTATCCTACATCTGAGCAAGAGTAGGGCATGCTGGGAGATTCCTGCCCAGAAACTCAGCTACCTTTCTGTGGGTAAAGGACAGCTAGATGTCAACAACCAAGCAGAGATACCCAGAAAGTTCCTAATCTTTGACTTTTTTGTAAGAACATAATTTTTATTAGCAAAAAGACAAACTAAATATGAAACTTGGAGCTATGTAGAGTACAGGAGAAAGGGAGCCTAATATCATTTTAATTTATTATTTTTAGCATAAAAGAAAATATACCAGTGAAATGAACTAATTCAGCCTTCCTAATAATTGGACATCATTACATTTTTATGAATTTCTTCTCCATGCATTTTTCCTGTGTGCCTGCATGAACTTATCACAAGCTCTCCCTCTGTTCAATAAATGTGAGCTAACACTTGACCCTTTATTGTGCTATTAATATCATCTCTGAGCCTGATATTAAAAACTACGAGTAGCTATTAATTTCACAGTTGTCATTTTGCAGTAAGCAAGCACAATCTTATCTTAAGGATAAAGCTCTAGAGAGTGGAGCCAGGTATGAAAGAAAACTCTGAGCTAAATTCATATACCACAAGTTAAATAGCTGATTTGAGAAAAATTCAAACAAGCAACCATTTTACTTAAATGGTGCCAAAGTTCCAGTTTCAGTAAACCAGATGGTTTTATATCATATAGACACTGTTGGAGTTCCTTTTCTAACTTTCTAGTTAAGTTAATATGTTGTAGATAAGACCAGCTTCATGGACATGTGTACATTTGCACAGAGTCTTATGCCCAGAAGAACCCCATGAATGATTTAATACTCTGCTGCTGCCATCTTGAAATTCTTAATAGTTTAGGAACAAGGGATCCTGCATTTTCATTTTGCTCAGGGCCCTGCAGATTATGGATCTGGTCCTGGCTGAAGGCACCTCCAGTACAAATCAGCCCTCATCCAGGGTAAGACTTCATTGACATCATGCCTAAACCCCAGCCTCAGCCTCTGTCCCTTCAAGCTGGAAAGTAAGACTCCACTTCAAGGTGGTTTACCATTTATGTAGAGGTACTCAGTGATGGTTAATTTCTATCCCTTTCCCTCTCTCCTCCTTATTTCCCATTTTTCTGTTCCCCTTTCCTTCTTTCCCACTTTATTCTCCCTTTCTCCTTCCATTTCCTCCCCCTCCTAATTCATCAACCACATTGCCAAGTCCTTCTCCCTCATTCTGCTCCCTCTCTCTCATTTCTAATGTTTTCTAATTTCTAACCATTTGTAATGTTTTAAATTCCCATTCCTCTCTCCCCCTTCCCTTTCTATCTAACCCTCACCCACCTCCATTCCCCATTCAGGTGGGACCTTTGAGAGCTGGTGCCGCAGGACCCAGTGTGGCCAGAGACAACGAGGCTTGGTGTTTCAGCTAAGGCCAGCTCTGAACTCCAAGAGTGACCGTGCTCCGAGGACCTTCTGATCCGCAGAGATGGAGTCAACTACAGTCCCTTGACTTTTCCAACACACATTTCAAATTTTTTATTACCTGCTTTTTAATCATTCTAGATTGAATCCAAGGAAAATTCACCTGTCAGTTAAAGGATGTCTTAGAGAGCAACTTATCTTTTTGAAATGGCCTGAAAATAGATTTGAGGGAAGAAAGCTCAGAGATCTCTAGGGCTCCTGGAATCCTGGAAATCTGGGTGGAGAGTCTGACTCTGGGGTCATTCTCATCAGCATGGAAACTGTTAACGTGTTTTATTTACACTTACGTAACTTATCACCCGATGGTGGCTGCATCATATCAGAGTCTGTACACTATTCATAGAACGCTCTGCCCTCTTTTTTCAGGACCTTGCTGAACAGGAGAAAGTTGAACATTATAAACTCTGGCTGGCAATGCTTAAACAAAAACAAACCAACATAACACATCTGGAGGTGGTGTCAACACAAATGGCAGCAGTTGCTCTTGATTTGCCAGGGCCCCTGCCAAGTGGAGGCCTGATGATTTTGGTATGAAGAACTCGTTTCAGTCTCAGTTAAAGAAAATTCATTATTTGAACTGAAACATGATCCATGTTCACACAGAAGGATATCTTAGTTCAGTCAAGGAGAGATACGGGCTAATCTAGAATAGGTGCCAGAAAAGACATCACAATTCCTACTTTTAGTGGCGGGGGAGGGGGACGGGGAGTGCAAAGTGCCACTTCATTACTGTTTGCTTTCTTGATTTTTAAGGGACTATGGTTTTCTAGAAGCAGAGAAATTGTGGAAGTAAAGAGAGAAAAAAAATATTTTCATGGGTCAGTGACCAAAAAATGTTTTGCCAAGTAAAGGAGTAAGAGAAGCCTGATAATGCTTGTTGTGGTAAAACAAGATACTGTAGCAAATAACCTCCACACTTCCAGTGGTTAGCTAATACAATGAAAGTGTTTTTCTTATTCATATAAAGGACCCAGGCAGGTGTGCCTGGTCAGAGGGCAGCTGTCATGGTTATTCCAGGGTACACGGCCCTTCCTTCTTGTAGTTCTGTTTTCTAGGATCTCAGAGTTCTCTGAAGTGGATGGTGTAAGAGAGAATGGAGAAGAATGGAGAAGCCTCAGCCACTTCTAAGAAACCTGCAGCCCCACCTTATCCACAGATCAATGGAGAAACGAAATGTGCTATATCCATACAATGGAATATTATTCAGCCTTTAAAAAGGAAGGAGATTCTGACATATGCTACAACATGGGTGAACTTTGAAGATGTTATGTTAAGAGAAATAAGCCAGACACAGGAGGACAAATACTGTGTACTTCAAGTTATATGAGGTATCTAGAATAGCCATACACATATAGACAGAGAGTAGAACAGTGGTTCCCAGGAGCTGGGGGAAGGAGGACTGGGGATTGTACCTTTAAAAGGTACAGAGTTTTAGTTTGGGATGATAGAGAGTGGTGATGATTGTACAACAACGTGAATGTACTAAACACTACTGAACTATACACTTAAAAATGGTAAATTTTGGGGCTTCCCTGGTGGCGCAGTGGTTGGGAGTCTGCCTGCCAATGCAGGGGACGCGGGTTCGTACCCCGGTTCCGGAGGATCCGACCTGCCGCGGAGCGGCTGGGCCCGTGAGCTATGGCCGCTGGACCTACGCGTCCGGATCCTCTGCTCCGCAGCGGGAGGGACCACATCAGTAAGAGGCCCGCGTACCGCAAAAAAAAAAAAAAAAAAAAAAAAAAGGTAAATTTTATGTTAAGCATATTTTACCATAATAAAAAAAGGCCTCAGTGTAGAACTAGTCAAGACCATCCAGGAAAAACAATCTTTGGCTGAGCAGCTGCTTTCCAGTGATACCTGCATACTGTGAGAGGGAGCATGGAGTTTGGGTGGACATTTAACTTTTTCTGCCAAACTGGGAAGGAAGAGGTACAAAGCACTGAAATATTCTTTTTAAAAATGACCCAGGACTTCCCTGGTGGCGCAGTGGTTGAGAGTCCGCCTGCCGATGCAGGGGACATGGGTTCGTGCCCCGGTCCGGGAAGATCCCACATGCCGCGGAGCAGCTGGGCCCGGGAGCCATGGCTGCTGAGCCTGCGCGTCCGGAGCCTGTGCTCCGCAACGGGAGAGGCCACGGCAGTGAGAGGCCCGCGTACCGCAAAAAAAAAAAAAAAGATCCATTCCTAGGGACTTCCTTGGCAGTCCAGTGGTTAAGACACTGTGCTTCCTGGCAGCGGGCACAGGTTCGATCCCTGATCGCGGAACTAAGATCCTGTATGCCACGTGGCATGGTCAAAAAAAAATAATGCTTCTTGTCAAAAGAAGCATTTGAAAATGCAGCTGAGGCATCCTTCAGACTTCAGCTTCCATGATCACCCCATCTAAATTAGCCTCTTTATCCTGTCATTCTTCACTTTATTGTATTTCTTTCATAGCACCTCCCACTGGTATTTGTTTACTATTTATTTTCTTATTTGCTTAGTGGTTCTCTCCCTTCTGAGAGAATGTAAGCTCCAAGAACTTTATCAGTCTTATTTACCACTGTATCGTAACTACCTGATAAAAGTGCCTGCTATTTATTAAGTGTTAAGTATTTCTTGAATAACTCAACATGCAAAATAGTTGTGTAAAGAAGTGTATTCATTAAGGTAACAATAATCACTTTTACAGATAAATCCCCAAATCCCAGCTGTTCATAGAGTAAGATTTTATTTATCATTCACATTGTTACCAAGAAAGGACTCGCTGCCCAACACACATAGAAGCCAATACTGTAATAGGGAAGAAACTTGCATTCTACTACAGGTCAATCACTAAAGGGATGTTGCCTATAAGCTTAAATTATACATAATGGCCTATCTCTAGGAACCCTGCCTCCCAGGTAATGAGCATTAAGCTAAAATACCTTTGTTTAGCTCATAGGAAATAACCTGACCAGGCCCACCTGTGAATAACTGCAGACAGGAGGAAATTAACACATCCCATCCAGAGGCTGATGGGAAGCTGGAAATGTTTGACTTTACTCCTTCTCCTTTCAGCATAAAAGAAGCCTGAGTACCAACTCAGGCAAGATGGTTTGGGGGGACATGAATGCACCGTCTTCTCGGTCTGCTGGCTTTCCAGATAAAGTTGCCGTTCCTTGCCCCAACAGCTTGTCTTCTCGACTTATTAGCCTGTTGTGTGGTGAGCAATACGAGCTTGGACTCGGTAACACTACTATGGCACTGGCTTTTGAGAAAAGAGCTTGATTGTGAGGTTGACGACAAGGAAACAAGAGACAGGCCTCAAATCTGTCTCCCATATCTGGGGTTTGGGATGAAATTTAAGGGGTTGGAGAACAGCTTGGTATGTGGAAATGCTGGTGGGGCAGGTTTCCATCAGAGGTTTGGAAATTGGCCATTTATGGCAAAATACGGCAAAGGGCTTCAGCTCCGGATCTTCCTGGACAACAGACCCTCGGCTTCTGAAAGGGTTCCGGTGTTCAGGTTTCAGTCACATCCTGGTCCTTTGGTTCTGAGTGTTATTTGAGGTCAGAATTTTCTGTGCGCATGCTTCAGCTGCATGACTTGTGGCTTTGTTCCCTTGTCTCTGAAAAACAACTCAGAATCTTGTTGCTGACAGAGTAGAACCAGTTCAAGCTGGTTCTGTGGTTACAACATGAAATCCTTTCAGGAGACCAATTTACTCTCATGTGGCTCTGACCTCCTAGAGGGCTTTGTCCTCAACATTCTGTCACCAGAAGGTGAAAAAGAGAATGGAGGTTTTGGTAGGCTAAGCTTACAAGTGACATATATTGCTTCCTCTTGCCTTATTTTGGCTGGAACTCAGTCACATGGCTACCTCCATGCAAAACTTGTTTTGAAGCTGCAAGTTTTTGATGGATGGATGAATCGTCAGTATTAGAAGCACTAAAATTACTGTTCTTTTCCCAATGTTCCCAATGACAGCAAGATGTTCAAACATGAAAACCTAAAGGTAAATTGTTTATGTAAAATGCATTCAGTTATAACAGAATTGTAGTAAATTTAAAGGAAAATAAAATTATAAAATTACTTTTTAATAAATACTTATGGAAACTACAAGTTTAAAACATTTTATTTCCAGTAAACCTCTGGCCATATTTTTGTTGGGGGTGTCCTTAATGGCTGTGTGCTTCTCTTCCCAGCTCTGCATTCAGGGATATCACATTGGTAGCTTGAAATCTGCCATGGTGGGAGTATTTACACAGGAGAAGGGAAAAAGCCAAATATCAGGGTTTTTAACATTCCCACCCCAGGAGAGCTAGTCGTTAAACATTTACCAGCCCTGAACCTAGCATTTGCTGCTAAGTTTACTATATGGAAATTTATATTAAGAGGTATTTTACAAACCTATTGGGAATTGTGGGCAAGTTGATCCATAAGTTCAAAAGAAATTAAACAAGTGGGAAAAAATGAAGCAATTATTATCTCTAGAAAAAGCAAAACATATAAATATACTATAATTATAATGCATTATCTGGCTCAGCTAGGGGCAAAATTTTATATAATCATTATCATGAAAGCACCGAATATGGGTTTACTCAAAACTGGAGTGTAATTATATTGCAGGGAAGAAAAACAAGAAGGAGGTCTGTGTAAGGGAGCTAAAATCTTTACCTGTTGTATTGGAAGTGGTGACAGGCATGAGAATGTCCCCTCTCAGATCTCTAGATGCAGGGAGCATATCTACCATGGGCCCAGTTACTGCACTTGGAAATCCATCACCATGTTTATGTGGAGGTCATACCCATGGTGTGCTCCCAGCCAATGACTGAGAGATAGGGGATTCCTCCGATGGGTCACTGTGACTCAAGGACTCCCCAGTTGCCTTGCTGACCTTTCCTTATAGCTGCTCTGTGGTCTAAGGTAACTCCACCCTATCTTCTGCCCTTCCCTATCTCTTGACTTAGTAAGACCTGCAGGCAGTCTGACAGCATTTCCTAGCCTTCTCCAAGGTCCCTTTCCATTTTTTCTCACAGGCATTTACCCTAAGGAAGTTCTCACTTCTCTGTCTGCCTCTTAGAGGGACTGGGCTAACACTGAAGTCAATAATATCTAAAATTGATGAATCTAATGATTATATCTTTTTTTTCCCTTGAAATACACATGTAAATATCAGAAGAAATAGCTAAAAGCAGTAAAAGTGGTGAAGGGACACACATTTTTAAGTCTTTAGCACTACTTGACTTTTTAATATGTGTATGTATTAACTGTTTTTAACTACATGGTTTAAAAAGTAAAAGACCACTGCTCTAAATATTAGTTGCTTTAGATTGTTGAGGGGAAACAAAATTTTATCTAAACTTTATCATCTGTTCTTCTAGCAATGACTCGTTTCATTTTCATTTTGGATACCAGCAGCGACAGGCTGATTCAATAAACTCCTTGCAAACAGCTCCTCCCAGAGGGAGCAAAATTACCTGCCATCTAAGCGCCACTGCGATGAAAGTACTATTGGCAATGCCCTTGAGTTGTTCTTTCTACATTTAATATATAGAAAAGGATAATTTTGAGAGATGTTATTTTTTTTTCCTTGTCTCCTCCCCACTTCAGGTAGATAAGCCCTCACTATGACTTTTCCTTGGGGATATTTGCCAAGTCCATAAAAAGTTATATAAATCCTCAAGAAACTCACTAGAACTTTTAAACAAAATGTAGAACACCTTTTCACACATAGAAAATGTTTGATAAGGGCTTCCCTGGTGGCGCAGTGGTTGAGAGTCCACCTGCCAATGCAGGGGACACGGGTTCGTGCCCCGGTCTGGGAAGATCCCACATGCCGCAGAGCGGCTGGGCCCGGGAGCCATGGCCGCTGAGCCTGCGCATCTGGAGCCTGTGCTCCGCATCGGGAGAGGCCACAACAGTGAGAGGCCCGTGTACCGCCAAAAAAAAAAAAAAAAAAAAAAAGCAAAGAGACAAAGTTTTAAAACAAAAAGAGAGAAGAATAGAAAACAGGAGAACCAGAGTTCCAGAGAATACAAGAGGGGAGGAATTAACAAAGAACTATAACCAAAAAATTCCCCTATTTATTTAATCATGAATTCATTTGTTCTTTTCAGTTAGTGCCTTCTATATGCCAGACCCTGTGCTGGGTGATGAGAATTCAGCAGTAAACAGGAAAGCAGTAAAATTCCTTATCTCATAGACCTTACTCAGAAATGAAGGTTGTGACTTCTCAAGTAGAAAGAGCCCACTGAATAACATGTGGAATCAATGAAAAAGATTGACAGTGAGACACACCATCATAAATATTCAGAACACTGAGGATGATGAAAAACTCCTAAAATCTCCCAGAAGGAGAAAATCGTTTATACATAAAAGATTGTGAATGAAAAAATAGGCTTATCAACATTCACACTGGAAGCTAGAAGACAATGAAACAATGTCTTCACAATCCCAGGGGAAATTTTCTACCTAGAATTACATTCCCAACCTATTAATCAATATGAGGGTAGAATATAGTCATTTTCAGACATTCCAAATTTTCAGAAACTTTACCCATCATATGTCCTTTCTTGGGAAGCAACTAGAAGAGGTTCTTCACAGAATGGAAAGTAAACTAAAAAAGGTGTAGGACCTAGGAAATAGGAACTCCAACACAGGGAGGCAAAGAAAATTCTAGGACAGGATCTGTGTGTCAGGCCTAGAGGACAACCAATCCCAATCAGAACAGAAGAAAGCTCCAGGGGACAGCTGTTTGCAGAAAGAGGAAGGGGTGGGGGATAGGTAGGGGGGGAGAAAAACAGATTACTTACCTGATATACATGTATAACTTAGAGGAGATTGACCCTGCTCTCAAGACTTTTGAATGAATAAGGGGTGTGTGGATAAAAAAAGAGTATCATTGTTTTTTTAAAAAAAAGAATAAGCTTTTTAAAAAGGCAATTACTGGGATTTCCCTGGAGGTCCAGTGGTTAAGAATCCTTACTCCACTGCAGGGGACGTGGGTTCAATCCCTGGTCAGGGACTAAGATTCCGAATGCCTCGCAGGCAATTAAAAAAAAGGGGGGTGGGAATTGTAAAGGAAAGGAAAAGTAATCATAGTATGGTATATGGCTCCCTTGTGAATAATGCTTACACAGTCATAATAATGTAAACTCTCAATATGTGTTTAATTAAAAAGGATCATATAACTATACTGGGAGGTTAGATGGAGGAAGATTGTGCAAGTTTAGAGAGAAGCTGTTGGAAGTGAAAGATGGTTAATTTGTAGAAAGCAATTGGGAATATGTAAAATGACAGAAAAAAAACAAGAAATAGTAGTATAAACATGTTATTTAGAAATGGGGAAATAAATTCCATGAATAGCTAGTTGAAACAAATGTTTCTTCTGGTGAGAAGAATGATGGTGGGGATGAGTGTGGCACTGGACACTGTGTTTCAGCACAAGTCTTGTTAAAATCTGAGTACATGTATTTCTCTGATAAAAATTTAAATTATGAAAAGGCAGATGGTTAAAAATTGATGCTACTTAGAGCATTTGTCAAAAAGTATGTAATGAAATATAAAAAAATTGCTCAATAAATCTATTTTCTTTAACAGCAAAAAAAAGTGGACTTCTCTGGCTAGTTCAGACACTCATCTTCTGAATCTGAAGGAAGAGCATAGGAATAAGTCATCCATGAAAGTAAGTCCATGACTGCAGAGCAAAAAGAAATCAGGAAGTGTGCTCACTTCAGCAGCACATATACTGATTCACTTTGCTGTACAGTAGAAACTAACACAACATTGTAAAGCAACTATACTCCAATAAAAATACAACTATCAAAAAATGAAATAAAATTTGAATCACACAGAGAAGATTAGACACTCAAATTTTATGAAGTGTTCCACATTTTGGGGGAGTTTGCGATTAGCAGAGGCAAACTAGTATATATGGAATGGATGAATAACAAGGTCCTACTGTATAGCACAGGGAACTATATTCAATACCCTATGACAAACCATAATGGAAAAGAGTATGAAAAATAATGTATATTGTATATAATGTATATTGTATATATAGATGTATAACTGAGTCACTTTGCCCTACAGCAGAAATTAACACAACATTGTAAATTAACTATACTTCAAAAAAAAAAGAGAAAGAAATGAGGAAGGGCCTAAAGCAATTTAGAAGTGGGTCTACAGTAAATCATTAAATAGACATAAAGTTTTGATCTGCCTTCTGTTCAGCATTTCTGTCATGGAAGTCTTGTTTATAAGGGAACTCTGAGTCATTTGGCAGCCAGATTAGTACTCATATTCTCTTTCCTTCCTAAAAGGGAAGTGGTATAAAATTTGTTGTGTCCAAAAAGAGTAGAAACAATGTTAAATAATGATAAAATATTAAAAACAGAAAGAGATAGGGAGCAGGGAAAGAAAGAGATGGAGCGAGCAAGCAGGTGCATTAAACAGAATTTTATGACTTGACAATTTTTGTTACATTATTATATTGATATAAACTTTGGCAAAAAACTCTTTGAAGCTCCATCTGGAATGAATTTACTACTGGACCAGAAAAATAACTCAGTAAATTCTCGAAGTATTTGAAATGAAAGAGTACTATTCTTTAAATTCCTTCATTTAAATTTTGACAAAATAAGTAAAACACAGAGATTCTCCAAGAAAGAAAAATAATGGAATAAACAAAAGGACCAAACCTCCTTTCCTCCCCTCAATGATTAATGATATAAATAAAGAAGAAGAAAATGTATTTCTTTATAATCCATTCTCAGCCATGTATCTCATTAATAGTTTGTCCTCCCTTTCACTTACTGAAATCATGCTTAATAATGTGTATCAAATGGAAGTTTTCTTTCAGAGCATATGTAGTGTCCTCTACTGGAACAGGACAGCCCCAAGCCTTCAGATGGCCTTTGTAGCAAGTTAGGGGGGAAAAGGAACAATGATGAAGGAGCCCTTCTCCTCCTTCCTCTTCTCTTTCTTCTTCCTCCTGCTCCTTCCCCTTTCCTCCTCTTTCTTTTCGAACAATCTGCTTAAACAAGAGATAAGGAGATCAGCAGAAAGAGAGTAGCTCAGCTTTGCTTAGCACTGCAATAAACAAAAACCAATTAATTACACTAGCTGAGAGTCTTCATCAGCTTAGAGTCTTAAGGAAAGGAGACGCAAAAAGAAAGCATTACCAAATGAACAATATGTGGGTCAAGGGTGAAGTATTTCTCTATCTCAGGAGCCTGGTAAAATTATTCTAGCTTGTGTTATTTGAGGCTATTTGGCAAAATCAACTAAAAAAAGAAATAGACTACAAAAGTAAAGATGAAATATTACCTCCTCCCAAAATATGACACTGTAAATAGTTCCTGCCATAGCAGAACCTTTCAAAATCTATTTTTCTGGTGTAATGAAGTGGAAAAATTGAATTCTACAGAATTCCCTTCAGGGAGAATACTGTATCTGCACAGAAGAAATGCCTTGTCTAACCTGTGTAGGTTGGAAGCCAAGAAATTGAGAGGGTCTGAATGTGGGTAGAAAGCCCTACATAAGACAAGTGGATGGATTTTGTGGTAGTTTCAGAAGAGGAAGAGAGAGAGAAAGGAAGAAAAGAAGGGAAGGAAGATGGGGAAGATGGTGGAAGACTAAGACGCGGAGATCACCTTCCTCCCCACAGATACATCAGAAACACCTACTGAACGCTGGCAGAAGACCTCAGACCTCCCAAAAGGCAAGAAACTCCACCACGTAACTGGGTAGGGCAAAAGAAAAAAGAATAAACAGAGACAAAAGAATAGGGATGGAACCTGCCCCAGTGGGAGGGAGCTGTGAAGGAGGAAAGGTTTCCACACGGTAGAAGCCTCCTCGCGGGCGGACACTGTGGGTGGCGGAGGGGGGAAGCTTCAGAGCCACGGAGGAGAGCACAGCCACCGGGATGTGGAGGGCAAAGCAGAGAGATTCCCGCACAGAGGATCGGTGCCGACCAGCGCTCACCAGCCCGATAGGCTTGTCTGCTCACCCGCCACGACTGGCGTGGGCTAGTAGCTGAGGCTTGGGCTTCGGAGCTTACACCCCAGGGAGAGCACTGGGGTTGGCGGTGTGAGCACAGCCTGCAGGGGGTTAGTGCGCCACGGCTAGCCGGGAGGGAGTCCGGGAAAAGTCTGGAGCTCCCAAAGAGGCAAGAGACTTTTTCTTCCCTCTTTGTTTCCTGGTGCGCGAGGAGAGGGGATTAAGAGTGCTGCTTAAAGGAGCTCCAGAGACTGGCGCGACACGCGGCTATCAGCGCGGACCCCAGAGAAGGGCATGAGACGCTAAGGCTGCTGCTGCCACCACCAAGAAGCCTGTGTGCGAGCACAGGTCACTCTCCACACCTCCCTTCCGGGGAGCCTGTGCAGCCAGCCACTGCCAGGGTCCCGGGATCCAGGGACAACTTCCCCGGGAGAACGCACGGCGAGCCTCAGGCTGGTGCAAAGTCCCAATGGCCTCTGCCGTTGCAGGCTCGGCCCACACTCCGTACCCCTCCCTCCCCCTGGCCTGAGTGAGCCCCCGAATCAGCGGCTCCTTTAACGCCGTCCTGTCTGAGAGAAGAACAGACGCCCTCCTGCGACCTACATGCAGAGGCAGGGCCAAGTCCAAAGCTGAGCCCCAGGAGCTGTGCAAACAAAGAAGAGAAAGGGAAATCTCTCCCAGCAGCCTAAGGAGCAGCGGATTAAATCTCCACAATCAACTTGATGTACCCTGCATCTGTGGAATACCTGAATAGACAATGAATCATCCCAAATTGAGGAGGTAGATTTTGAGAGCAAGATTTATTATTTTTTTCCCTTTTCCTCTTTTTGTGAGTGTGTATGTGTATGCTTCTGTGTGAGATTTTGTCTGTATAGCTTTGCTTTCACCATTTGTCCTAGGGTTCTATCCGTCCGTTTTTTGTTTTTGCTTTAGTTTTTTTTAACTTCTTAAAACAATTTTTTAATAATTATTTTTTATTTTAATAACTATTTTATTTTATCTTTATTTTATTTTATCCTCTTTCTTTCTTTCTTTCTTTCTTTCTTTCTTTCTTTCTTTCTTTCTTTCTTTCTTTCTTTCTTTCTTTCTACTTTTTCTCCCTTTTATTCTGAGCCATGTGGATGAAAGGCTCTTGGTGCTTCAGCCAGGAGTCAGTGCTGTGCCTCTGAGGTGGGAGAGCCAACTTCAGGACACTGGTCCACAAGACACCTTCCAGCTCCATGTAATATCAAATGGTGAAAATCTCCCAGAGATCTCCATCTCAACACAAGCACCCAGCTTCACTCAACAACCAGCAAGTTACATGCTGGACACCCTATGCCAAAAAACTAGCAAGACACCCATTAGCAGAGAGGCTGCCTAAAATCATAATAAGGCCACAGACACCCCAAAAAACACCACCAGACGTGGACCTGCCCACCAGAAAGACAAGATCCAGCCTCATCCACCAGAACACAGGCACTAGTCCCCTCCACCAGGAAGCCTACACAACCCACTGAACCAACTTTCGCCACTGGGAACAGACACCCAAAACAACGGGAACTACCAACCTGCAGCCTGCAAAAAGGAGACCCCAAACACAGTAAGATAAGCAAAATGAGAAGACAGAAAAACACACAGCAGATGAAGAAGCAAAACAAAACCCCACCAGACCTAACAAATAAAGAGGAAATAGGCAGTCGACCTGAAAAAGAATTCAGAATGATGAGAGTAAAGATGATCCAAATCTTGGAAATAGAATAGAGAAAACGCAAGAAACATTTAACAAGGACCTAGAAGAACTAAAGATGAAACAAGCAATGATGAACAACACAATAAATGAAATTAAAACTACTCTAGAAGGGATCAATAGCAGAATAACTGAGGCAGAAGAATGGATAAGTGACCTGGAAGATAAAGTAGTGGAAATAACTACTGCAGAACAGAATAAAGAAAAAAGAATGAAAACAACTCAGGACAGTCTCAGAGACTTCTGGGACAACATTAAATGCACCAACATTCGAATTATAGGGGTTCCAGAAGAAGAAGAGAAAAAGAAAGGGACTGAGAAAATATTTGAAGAGATTATAGTTGAAAACTTCCCTAATATGGGAAAGGAAATAGTTAATCAAGTCCAGGAAGCACAGAGAGTCCCATACAGGATAAATCCAAGGAGAAACACACCAAGACATATATTAATCAAACTGTCAAAAATTAAATACAAAGAAAACATATTAAAAGCAGCAAGGGAAGAATAACAAATAACACACAACGGAATCCCCATAAGGTTAACAGCTGATCTCTCAGCAGAAACTCTGCAAGCCAGAAGGGACTGGCAGGACATATTTAAAATGATGAAGGAGAAAAACCTGCAACCAAGATTACTCTACCCAGCAAGGATCTCATTCAGATTTGATGGAGAAATTAAAACCTTTACACACAAGCAAAAGCTGAGAGAGTTCAGCACTACCAAACCAGCTTTACAACAAATGCTAAAGGATCTTCTCTAGGCAAGAAATGCAAGGGAAGGAAAAAACCTATAATAACAAACTCAAAACAATTAAGAAAATAGGAATAGGAACATACATATCGATAATTACCTTAAATGTAAATGGATTAAATATTCCCAAAAAAAGACACAGACTGGCTGAATGGATACAAAAACAAAACCCTTATATATGCTGTCTACAAGAGACCCACTTCAGACCTAGAGACACATACCGACTGAAAGTAAGGGGATGGAAAAAATATTCCATGCAATGTAAACCAAAAGAAAGCTGGAGTAGCAATTCTCATATCAGACAAAAAAGACTTTAAAGTAAAGACTATTAGAAGAGACAAAGAAGGACACTACATAATGATCAAGGGATAGATCCAAGTAGAAGATATAACAATTGTAAATATTTATGCACCCAACATGGGAGCACCTCAGTACATAAGGCAAATACTTACAGCCATAAAAGGGGAAAACAACAGTAACACATTCATAGTAGGGGATTTTAACACCCCACTTTCACCAATGGACAGATCATCCAAAATGAAAATAAATAAGGAAACACAAGCTTTAAATGATACATCAAACAAGATGGACTTAATTGATATTTATAGGACATTCCATCCAAAAACAACAGAATACACATTTTTCTCAAGTGCTCATGGAACGTTCTTCAGGATAGATCATATCTTGGATCACAAATCAAGCCTTGGTAAATTTAAGAAAATTAAAATTGTATCAAGTATCTTTTCTGACCACAATGCTATGAGACTAGATATCAATTACAGGAAAAAGTTCTGTAAAAAATACAAACATATGGAGGCTAAACAATACACACTTAATAACGAAGTGATCACTGAAGAAATCAAAGAGGAAATAAAAAAATACCTGGAAACAAATGACAATGGAGACACGACAACCCAAAACCTATGGGATGCAGCAAAAACAATTCTAAGAGGGAAGTTTATAGCAATACAAGCCCACCTTAAGAAACAGGAAACATCTCGAATAAACAACCTAACCTTGCACCTAAAGCAATTAGAGAAAGAAGAACAAAAAAACCCCAAAGTTAGCAGAAGGAAAGAAATCATAAAAATCAGATCAGAAATAAATGAAAAAGAAATGAAGGAAACGATAGCAAAGATCAATAAAACTAAAAGCTGTTTCTTTGAGAATAAACAAAATTGATAAACCATTAGCCAGACTCATCGAGAAAAAAAGGGAGAAGACTCAAATCAATAGAATTAGAAATGAAAAAGGAGAAATAACAACTGACACTGCAGAAATACAAAAGATCATGAGAGATTACTACAAGCAACTCTATGCCAATAAAATGGACAATCTGGAAGAAATGGACAAATTCTTAGAAATGCACAACCTGCCAAGACTGAATCAGGAAGAAATAGAAAATATGAACAGACCAATCACAAGTACTGAAATTGAAACTGTGATGAAAAATCTTCCAACAAACAAAAGCCCAGGACCAGATGGCTTCACAGGCAAATTCTATCAAATATTTAGAGAAGAGATAACACCTATCCTTCTCAAACTCTTCCAAAATATAGCAGAAGGAGGAACACTCCCAAACTCATTCTACGAGGTCACCATCACCCTGATACCAAAACCAGACAAGGATGTCACAAAGAAAGAAAACTACAGGCCATTATCACTGATGAACATAGATGCAAAAATCCTCAACAAAATACTAGCAAACAGAATCCAACAGCACACTAAAAGGATCATACACCATGATCAAGTGGGGTTTATGACAGGAGTGCAAGGATTCTTCAATATATGCAAATCAATCAATGTGATAAACCATATTAACAAATTGAAGGAGAAAAACAATATGGTCATCTCAATAGATGCAGGGAAAGCTTTTGACAAAATTCAACACCCATTTATGGTAAAAACCCTCCAGAAAGTAGGCATAGAGGAACTTTCCTCAACATAATAAAGGCCATATATGACAAACCCACAGCCAACATCATCCTCAATGGTGAAGAACTGAAAGCATTTCCACTAAGATCAGGAACAAGACAAGGTTGCCCACTCTCACCACTCTTATTTAACATAGTTTTGGAAGTTTTAGCCACAGTAATCAGAGAAGAAAAGGAAATAAAAGGAATCCAAATCGGAAAAGAAGAAGTAAAGCTGTCACTGTTTGCAAATGGCATGATAGTATACATAGAGAATCCTAAAGATGCTACCAGAAAACTACTAGAGCTAATCAATGAATTTGGTAAAGTAGCAGGATACAAAATTAATGCACAGAGATCTCTGGCATTCCTATACACTAATTATGAAAAATCTGAAAGGAAAATCAAGAAAACACTCCCATTTACCATTGCAACAAAAAGAATAAAATATCTAGGAATAAACCTACCTAAGGAGACAAAAGACCTGTATGCAGAAAATTATAAGACACTGATGAAAGAAATTAAAGATGATATAAATAGATGGAGAGATATACCATGTTCTTGGATTGGAAGAATCAACATTGTGAAAATGACTACTACCCAAAGCAATCTACAGATTCAATGTAATCCCTATCAAACTACCACTGGCATTTTTCACAGAACTAGAACAAAAAATTTCACAATTTGTATGGAAACACAAAAGACCCCGAATAGCCAAAGCAATCTTGAGAACGAAAAATGGAGCTGGAGGAATCAGGCTCCCTGACTTCAGACTATACTACAAATCTACAGTAATCAAGACAGTATGGTACTGGCACAAAAACAGAAAGATAGATCAATGGAACAGGATAGAAAGCCCAGAGATAAACCCACGCACATATGAACACCTTATCTTTGATAAAGGAGGCAGGAATGTACAGTGGAGAAAGGACAGCCTCTTCAATAAGTGGTGCTGGGAAAACTGGACAGGTACATGTAAAAGTATGAGATTAGAACACTCACCAACACCATACATAAAAATAGGCTAAAAATGGATTAAAGACCTAAATGTAAGGACAGAAACTATCAAACTCTTAGAGGAAAACATAGGCAGAACACTCTATGACATAAATCACAGCAAGATCCTTTCTGACCCACCTCCTAGAGCAATGGAAATAAAAACAAAAATAAACAAATGGGACCTAATGAAACTTCAAAGCTTTTGCACAGCAAATGATACCATAAAGAAGACCAAAAGACAACCCTCAGAATGGGAGAAAATATTTGCAAATGAAGCAACTGACAAAGGATTAATCTCCAAACGTTATAAGCAGCTCATGCAGCTCAATAACAAAAAAACAAACAACCCAATCCAAAAATGGGCAGAAGACCTAAACAGACATTTCTGCAAAGAAGATATACAGACTGCCAACAAACACATGAAAGAATGCTCAACATCATTAATTATTAGAGAAATGCAAATCAAAACTACAATGAGATATCATCTCACACCCGTCAGAATGGCCATCATCAAAAAATCTAGAAACAAGAAATGCTGGAGAGGGTGTGGAGAAAAGGAAACACTCTTGCACTGCTGGTGGGAATTTGAATTGGTTCAGCCACTATGGAGAACAGTATGGAGGTTCCTTAAAAAACTACAAATAGAACTACCATATGACCCAGCAATCCCACTACTGGGCATATACCCTGAGAAAACAAAAATTCAAAAAGAGTCATGTACCAAAATGTTCATTGCAGCTCTATTTACAATAGCCAGGACATGGAAACAACCTAAATGTCCATCATTGGATGAATGGATAAAGAAGATGTGGCACATATATACAATGGAATATTACTCAGCCGTAAAAAGAAACGAAATTGAGTAATTTGTAGTGAGGTGGATGGACCTGTCATACAGAGTGAAGTAAGTCAGAAAGAGAAAGACAAATACCGTATGCTAACATTTTGTTATAAAGCAGAAACTAACACACCATTGTAAAGCAATTATACTCCAATAAAGATATAAAAAAAAAAGAAAAGAAAAGACGCAGTAGGGTGGTGGAAGGAGGATGACAAAAACCTACATGGTGACATCTCTTTGGGACCACCACCATTCTTCATGCAGATCTGCAGGAAAAAATCATGAAAGGCTGGAAGTTTAGTGAGTAGAAAATGGTGAATACACAGATTTAATCTCCAGGGTCTCACGGGGCTGATCAGAGACAGTCTGAAGGGATGGAGAGTGTTGAAGGCAGAGAGCAGTGTGTGGAACCAGGAGGACACTGGATCTTCACAGACCACGATATGAGGGTTTTAAGCAGGGTTTAGCTAGCTCTTTCAGGGACCAGGCGTCCAAATGACGTAGAGGTAACCAGTTTTTTTGTTTTATTTTGTGATTTTTTTTTTAAAGTCTCCAGGCTGTTTTGAACTAAGGTGGAAAATTCAGTTCGATCTCAGATGAAATCATAATTTTAGAGCCAGATTTGCCTCTCATGGTTACTACCAAACTATTAGACTCCTGGTGACAGAAGGGGAATAGACCCTAATATAGCATGACCTCTGAGGGCCTTTGGAATTCAACAGTCAGTGTCACAGGGAAATCAGGGAAACTACTGAGACAGTGACTACAGACTGGAGTTGGGGGGAGTGAGGGTTAAGGGAGGTGTAATCTAAGAAAGAATGTTTCAGACAAAGACCCAGACATACCCAGTGCCATATGACCTTCTCAGAATGCAAAAGTCCAAGAAACTCCTGATGATCTAGGTGGCTGGATATTGATTTTCACCCCAACCCTTATCCTACTTTACCTACTTAAAAAGGACTTTCTGAAGACCAAATGGCTTCTGTGGGGTTGCTGATCAGGCAGATATGAGGAACTCTGGTCTAGACCACATATCACCAGTAACTAGAAACATTTTAGAAGAGAGCAGGGTTGGGAGAAGAGAATTTGAAGTTGTAAGTAGAACATACCACTGACATAGCGAAAGGATGGCAATTAATATAATGTGCAGGATCCAGCATTGGGAATTGGCTTGGACTCAAAGACACCCATGCTTTTATATTGGTGAAAAAATGCTGGCCAGAGTTCAAAAAACATTGCTACAACTCAAAAGAAAATTGCTACAACTCAAATTGGCAAATTTGGGAGCTATGCACAAATGGGAATTTGAAAAGACCTCCATATATGTGTTAATACACAGAGGACTTTTGCCATGAGAGATGCAATAAGGTGGTAGAAAACACAATTTGGAAAATAGGACCAGTTGGAGGACATTGCTCTAATAGCAATTTAAGCAAAAATTACCGTAAGAAGTCAAGCTGAAAGACCTCCTCTCCTCCCCCCACTCAGGGTGAAAAGATATATCACTTTAGATTTGGGAGCAGATGCAAAAGTAACTCACTTCCCCTTGTTCACCCTGGATCTTAGTGGCTGATTACACATACATGTATTATACCCTCTCTAACCAATAAATGATGTTCATATACAAGTCATCTGCCTAAAAAAACCCACAACTTCCCAAATTTGATTCTTGGCTGTCTTTATATATTCAGCAAACTTTGGTCCCTACTTCTGGTCTCTACCCTGGCACTCTGTCCTAACACAGGGCATTGTTTACTGTGCACAGCTCTATGGCAGAAGCAGCTCCTGTTGTCGTAGGTGAGGATTCCACAGCCTTGGGGCTGGACCCAAGATGTAAAGAGAAGGCATCCAGATGAAAATCAATATTTATGGCCTTAGAGGTTCAAATAGCAACATTAAGTAAACTTAAGCAATATGAGAGGTAAAACAGGTCTTTCTCCAAGGATAAAAATCCTCCTAAAACAAGAACACTAGATACAAAAGATTCTAGAATAGTCCCGAGTTGTGCCTAGCAAGTGTAACTACTTGAATCCTAGCTTCTTCTAATTTTTTTCTGTCCTTGAAACAGTTTCAGGATCATTTCTAAAGAGTCCCTGCTATAGCAGGCCAGATGGAAAAAAAGAAAAAGGACGTTGTTTTCATAGTGCAGATTACAACATTGCTCTCCTTGCATCAGCTGAAAAGCAGTGATCTGAAAATTTCCTGACTTGCTCAACGATTTTATCATGTAAAGAAGGTGACCAGGGGAATTGCTCCTCTGTGAAAAACTCTGACCAGTAGGGAGGAATTTGTTGGTGAAATGGAAATGACAAGAGTCTTGGGAGAAAGTTACAGTCAGTTAGTATTAGAAATACTTAGGATGAAGAGGCAAGGACTCATGAGGCACAAAATTGCTACCTTTAAATATTCGAAGAGCATCCATGTGAAAGAGAAATTTAGATTGTTTTATGTACCCCTAAGAAGGGAAATTGGATCCAATGAATAGAAACTGCAGGGTAATAGATTTCAGTTATTATAAAGAAATAACTCTCAAAAATACTCAGTGCTCTTCAAAGATTTGATAACTATAATTATCAGTGCCACCTTTTTTGGGTTTTGTTTTATTTTTAATCTCATATTACACAAAAGTAGAGAAAGTTACTGTTAAAGGTGGGAAGTTCTCTGTTGCTAGGGGTGTCCAAGCAATGACCGGGAGGCCTTGTGGTTAGAATTTGTCTTATATGTATTGGAATACTTAGTGACATATTGGTACATAACCAACTACTCCGAAGTTTAATGGCTAAAAACAAAGGTATTTACTTAGCTCATGATTCTGTGGGTGGGCACTTTGTTGTAAATTTAGCTGGACAATTCTTTCCTGGCTAGGTCCACCCATGTGGTTATACAGCAGGGAGGAGGGTCTCAAGAGAGGAAATGTACAAAGCAGTGGCAGAACATCACTGCATCCTGTTGGCCAAAACAAGTCACAAGGTCAACCAAGATTCAGGGAGAGGGGAAATAGACTTACCTCTTGATGGCAGGGGTTAAAAAGTCATGTTGAAAAGGGCCTGGTACTTCCCTGGCAGTCCAGTGGTTAAGACTCCGTGCTTCCAATACAGTGGGTGCGTGTTCGATCCCTGGTCGGGGAACTAAGATCCCACATGCCACGAGGTGCGGCCAAAAAAAAAAGGGTGGGGGGGCCTGGCTGCAGGGAAGATGAGGGATTGTGTTCATTCTCACAGTCTTGTACAAAAAGTCACTCAATTATCTTTAACAGAGGAATGATGTAATCAAATAAGTGTTCCAGAATGATCACCCAGGCAATATGTTGAGAGCCATTGCTTTAACATTTCTCAACTTTTACTAAAGAAAGCATGCAAATTATATACAGTCAGTCTTCACTTTTCATGGTTCTGATATTCACAATTCAGTTCCACAGGATAGTTAAATAACACCATCCCCCAACAATCTCTATTACCAATCTCTATTACCCTGGTAGAGTAACTGAGTAATTACGTAAGTATCAACTTTACAGCTTGCTTTTTAGTCCACAAATCACTATGTAAATAGCAGATGCACACATGATCAGTGACCAATCATGTCACTCCTTTTGAAGTCTGGCAGTGATTGGTCACTGCACATCTGGAATTCAGTTCACACACAGACAGCAAAAATGTAGCTGCGGTCCCCTCTTGTTTCCCAGCGATAAACCCATGTGACATTTTACAAAATGAATCATGGAAAGAAGGAATTGGCCAAGAAAGATGAAAGTACAGCAAAGAAACAAAAAGTGGTATCACTAGATATAAAATTCAAATCAAACATAAATGGAGTTATAAAGAGCAGACCATGGGATATTGACATTACATATGCAGCCAGAGAAACTTAGTGAAGGCAAACTTATTGACATAAATGAGGAAAGCAGTTGTAATGAAAAAGATAGAGATGCCCCAGGGGAAAAGGCAACAGAAAAACACTTTACATTAAAGCAACTCTTGGAGATATTTTACAACATTGAAAACACAAAAGATAAAATATTGGAAGCTGATCCAAACTTAGAAAGGAATATGAGAATTAGTTAAAGCTTAGAAAAGTTACCTACTCCATATCATAAGTTATGCAATTAGAAGAAGGCGGGCACTACTCAAACTATTTGTGATACATTTTTTACAAATAAACATTTAAATTCTCAATATGTCTAATGTTTTAAATTACAATGTACTAAATAAATATTAGTTTTACTATTTTTTTGATTTCCTTATACATTCATAACCAACAGTAAAACAGTTTTAATGTTTTGACAGAAGGCCGCGGAACAATTGCGGTTCTTCCCATTGATGCTGAAGATTGCTATGTATGGTTTCAGCCAGACTAGTCATTTTTATGGTCCCATAGTACCAGGCAGAGAGGACTCCCTGTTCAAGATTCTTCCTTCTCAGTCCATGAGATTGTTTTTTATAGTTACTAGATTTGGAATTGTTTTGAGTGTAATAACTCTGCAATTAATAAACAAAGAAAAAAATTAGATGTTAGAAAATCAAATTGAAAACAAATTGGGTTTTAATAAATAAAAGTATTTTTTAATTAGAACTTATCCCATAGCTTTAAAAAAAAAAAATTAGGGGCTTCCCTGGTGGCGCAGTGGTTGAGAGTCCGCCTGCCGATGCAGGGGACACGGGTTCGTGCCCCGGTCCGGGAAGATCCCACATGCCGCGGAGCGCCTGGGCCCATGAGCCATGGCCGCTGAGCCTGCGCGTCCGGAGCCTGTGCTCCGCAACGGGAGAGGCCACAACAGTGAGAGGCCCGCGTACCGCAAAAAAAAAGAGATTAAACTGCTTTAGGATCTAGTAAAATCCTCCCAGAAGGAAAACTGGAGATATGCTTTTCCCCAAATATACTTCAGAGGCAATGATAATGATGCATAATGAGCAACAAGCAGATCTTTATCAAGAATCAAAGCTTCCTGCTAAAGAATGGAAATCAGTTACAGTCTCATCTAAAATGAAAAGCTTCCAATTTTAAAAGCATGCCAGTGCTTTTGGTGGTGGAGGCTCACTGCCAGTCTTGGACCCAGCATACTCTGTTTGCATTGGCCCCTCTGGTCATATGAGCTAGAGGAATGAATAAAAGCACCTCAAAGGCCACTTCTTCAAGTAACTTTCCTATGCCCTTTTGGTTCAGTTCAAAAATGCTGGTGAAAGCATTAAGGCTGAACACCAAATTATGTGTTCATCAAAACAAGTTCACACACCAAAAAAAGCTTTAAAAAGATAAATGACTGAATCATAGCTCTCCTCTCCCACAATTAAATGGATCCTAATAATATCTTTTTTTCTGGAAAAGAAGAAGAAAATAGGAAAAACAGTGAAAATGCAAAAGTGGGCCTTGTATATGTTACAGGAATTTCTTCTGAGACGCTCTTCATACTAAGTTACCCTTACAATCTAAATATGGATTTGTTGGGAATTCCCTGGTGGTCTAGTGGTTAGGACTCTGCACTTCCACAGCAGGGTATCTGGAGTTTGATCCCTGGTCGGGGAACTAAGATACTGCAAGCTGCATAATGTGGCCAAATTACTATGGAGTTGTTTTTAGGTAATAAGAAAACTCATATTTATTTATTGAGCAAATATCTACATAGCTTTTACTATATGCCAAGCACTGTCCTAAACACTTTATGAATATTCACTCTGGGAATCATCTTAACAACTCTTTTGGGTATTTTTATTTACCTCATTTTAGAAGAAACTGAGGCACAGAGATGTTAAGTAACTTGCCCCTTATCATGTTACTAGTGTAGTAAATCTGGAATTTGAACGCTGGTAGACTGGTGACAGAGGCTGCACCCCTTTTCACTATGCTGTGACCTGTTGTTAATTTTTTCCATCTAACAGTTTAGTTTGGTGTGTTTTTGTATCTCTTTTCAGATCCCTCCCACTGATCTCTATTCTGCTGAAACTTGTAAAGCATTATCCTCTTTACCCATTTATAGGAACTTGCATCTGATTCCTAACCTATGATTTTCATTCAGTGTAATGGTCTATGAACATTCAGTGAGATCCCATTGTATATAAGGAAGAGATATGTCTTTGTTTATTAAAAAGACAGAGGCCTACCTATTTTTATAAAGTGACAGTCTTTGAAGAAATAATTATATTTATCCACTTTTAGTATCAGCATGTATCAGGCAATGTGCTAAGCACTTTTATGTGCAGTTTCTCCCATGCTCCACACAATAACTCTAAGATGGAGGTATTATTAGAATTCCCATTTTATAGATTAGAAAACTAAAGTTAAGAGAGGTTAAGTAACTTGTTCAAAGTGACACAGCCAGTAGGTTGTGGAGCCTAGATTCAAGGCTTAGGTTTATCTGACTCTGAAGATCATTGTTTTGTCCGTATTTCTATGCCATTCTACATCACTTTATTTCCTTAAAAGGATAGTCAAAGATAAAATTCTCCCTCTGTAAGATGATAAGCCACACAGATACCCAATGTGGCTAACCTTTTATAGTCAACAAGTCATTGATGTATGCCAAACCAGAATAAATACTACATAATAAAATTTAAAGGGAAGTTAAATCAAACTGTAATGTAAACATCCCTTCTAAGATAAATTGTCATTAGTGTTTCTTACCTATTCCAGACCATGTCTCAAAAAAAAAAAAAAATTCAGACACTTTACAAACACCTTACACAAGTCTTGCACAAAACACTTAACACTGATGACGTTTCCAAAAACAATTACATTTTTCATAACCTAGATGGCCTTCAAAGTGTTCAACAGTCCCAGTCATAGTTTTCAAAACCACACATTTCTCAATATTAGTGAATGAATATAACACTTCAAAAAATATGCCATGTACCCTTTCAAGCATCACTTCCTTTGAAAAAGAAATAAAAAGATGGGACTTCCCTGGTGGCACAGAGGTTAAGAATCTGCCTGCCAATGGAGGGGACATGGGTTCGAGGCCTAGTCTGGGAAGATCCCACATGGCGCGGAGCAACTGAGTCTGTGTGCCACAACTACTGAGCCTGCTCTCTACAGCCTGTAAGCCACAACTACTGAGCCTGCTCACCTAGAGCCCGTGCTCTGCAACAAGAGAAGCCACCGCAATGAGAAGCCCGTGCACCACAATGAAGAGTAGCCCCCGCTCGCCGCAACTAAAGAAAGGCCGTGCGTGGCAACAAAGACTGAACACAGCCAAAAATAATTAATTAATTAATTTTTTAAAAAAAGAGAAATAAAAAGAGCGCAAAAAGAAACAGTGTGTATTAAATTAGTTTTAGACACGGTGCCTAATGTTTTTTCAAAGCAGATTAGCTTATAACTTGGAGGCTCTTCTACATGCTTATTTATAACTTGGCTATTCTATAGTAAATGATTTTTTTTTTTTTTTTTTTTTTTGCGGTACGCGGGCCTCTCACTGCTGTGACCTCTCCCGCTGCGACCTCTCCCGCTGCAGAGCACAGGCTCTGCACGCGCAGGCTCAGCGGCCATGGCTCACGGACCCAGCCGCTCCGCGGCATGTGGGATCTTCCCGGACTGGGGCACGAACCCGTGTCCCCTGCATCGACAGGCGGACTCTCAACCACTGCGCCACCAGGGGAGCCCAAGAGTAGTAACTTTTAAGGTAAAAACTCCATTCATTTCAGAAGAACTTGTTTGGTTATGATCTTTTTACATGAACTTTACCTATTCCATTGGGAATTTAACAAAATACATTTAAGAAAACATAAAAGAAACCTGGTTTAAAATGGGATGCTTCATTACACGGCCAAATTAACCATAAAGCATCTATTCACTACTTCATCATGTCTTAATTCTCAAATTTTCCTCAGCAAGAACTCTTTGTCATTTCTGCCCCACACCAAAGCCCCATATTTTTTAAAGTTTGAATTTTCAAGAACAAATATTTTTAAGTAATAAACAATTTCCTCCATTTTATAGGTGTTGGACAGAGGGGTGCAGGAGCTGACCCTCAAAGCCATGGGTCAAGCCTGTCCTGGGAGTGGAGAAGGAAATGAGATTCACATAGAATTTGAGAGTGAAGCAAGAAACTAAGATGGGTCTGATGAGAATTAGATGAAGTAACCCCAGGAGCATCTTTGCCTTCCAACAGTGTTGAGAAGATAAGCAGAGCAGCAGGAAACTCTTCCTCAGCATGCAATTACACAAATCCACAAACACATTCCTTCCTGATGCATTTCCCACAGTCCCTTCACCAGCCCAGGATATCTAAATCAAGTGATTTTTACCTGCATCACCTAAAGCTTGAATAAAAGTTTGAAGAATTTTTCTACACATCACTGAAAAACACATGCTATGTGGCATGGTCTCTCTCAGAGCTCACACCTGTAGTCAAATTCCTAGGCGCCTAAAATAAAGGTAGCTGCCCACTCTCAAACCAGCGCCAAAGAGAAAGTGTATCTTGCCCCCCTCATCACAGCCACCATCCCTTTTTACATATCACTCCCCCACGCTCTAGCATTACAGGGAGTTACAGCTAAGGCTAGATTGAAGGGCTTAATGAGTGGAAAGATTAAACAAAACAAAAACAAAAGAGCCATCACAAACTGCAAATTAAGGGATCAGCAAAACCCCTGCTGGTTTAAAAATCCCATTCGACCTTGCCAATGCACTAATTAATATAATAAAAGGCACAAAGATCTCGCTTAAAATTAAATGAGCAGGCTGCCCACGCAGGGCTTGCTGCCCACTCTCCGAGCAATCATCTGCTTAGAATGTAACCAATTGTCTCCTCCGGAGGTTAAAGGAAGGGAGGGAAAATTACTTTGGCAGAGAGTTTAGCAGTTAACTATGCCCTTTTGAAAATAGAATTCGTATGCTGCTTTTAATGCCAAGCACATACAATGTCAAGTAAATTGGTCTTAATACCAAACATGATAGAACTGCAGCAAATGGATAAAAGTGTTACCATTTATATTAACAAAAATAATAGGAAAAACATGGACACAATTTATCTCATAGTGTTAACCAGTATTTGAAATTTTTCTTCTTTCCAACTTTCACTCGTCTCGTATCTAGAAAAGGGCTTGGCACATACTGGGCACTCAATAAATATGTGTTTAATAATTACTCTAGTTAAAAAACTATACCCTTGTTGACGTCCCACAGACACTGTTAAAGTTAGCGTTTCAATATTAGTTCTTTTTTTAAATTTATTTTATTGAAGTATAGTTGATTTACAATGTTGTGTTAATTTCTGCTATACAGCAAAGTGATTCAGTTATAGATATACATACATTCTTTTTTACATTCTTTTCCATTATTGTTTATCACAGGATATTGAATATAGTTCTCTGTGCTATACAGTAGGACCTTGTTTTTTATCAATACTAGTTCTTGATGCCCAAACTCAGAGGCCAAACATCTCGTTTTGCTTTATTCAATCCATAATCATTTATTATGCCTCTCACTGTCCTAGGCACAATAAACAACATAAAAATATTAAAGCTTCCCTGAGCAGCTTACATTCTGGTCCTCAAGAGAAAAATGCACAGATAGGAAAAGGTAACAGTACAGAGAAATAAGAACTGAGTGACTTATAGCTGGAGTAAACTGCTATACTTCTATTACTGTTTCTTGATAAATAGTAAAAGATGCCATTTAAATTTTATTTATTTATTTATTTATTTTGGCTGTGTTGGGTCATCATTTCTGTGCATGGGCTTTCTCTAGTTGCAGCGAGTGGGGGTCACTGCCATTTATTAAACATCTTCTATGCACTGGACTCTGAAGTAGGTGGTTTATGTACATAATTTCATTTAATTCTCACAGATTGCTTCACAATAGGTTTTACAATCCCTAGGTTTATAGAAAAGAAAACAGTTACTAAGAGTTACTCAAGGTGATGCCATTAGTAAAAGACCAAGTTGAGGATTCCAGATGTCTTACTTCAAAGATTACATATTCTTTCCAAGATGTCATGCTGTCTCCTATTTTTAAAAGGTAGAAAGTATGCTGTGCCTCTCCTCAGAGCTACAGAGATATTTAGGAGATGTAGCCTAGATAGTGAAATTCTGGAATTGCTAGGACATTTTGAGAAATTTATGAGAAGAAAAATGGTCCAAGAATTTGAAATCTGGATTATTTAGGAAAATTTGTGCTCTCTGTTCACTGTACATATGTAAAGAATGAAAGATCACTTAACGATAGGCAGGGAAATTTCATGAAAGGGATGAGATTTGAGCTATGCCTAGAGGAATCTAAAATTAAGATTCATCCTTAAACTCAAGGAGCAAATGGTCAAACAAAGGAGAAAGATATGAATCAATGGACATTTATACAGGATAAAGACACTTAGAACTGAACTAATTTTTCCTGTATACAATTAAAACATGGGTTTTGTAGTTAGTATGTTTAGCCTCAGGCACAGTTCTTAGTGATGGCCGTGACTCATATTGAACACATTCTTCATTTTCCTAGGACATGAAAACCAGGGTTCTTATAACTCGAAGGACCAGTGATACTATACATTTCAAAACTAAATACAGAATTTGTAATTCTGTTATATATTATTTTAAATAACAAAGGCAAAATATAATCATAAAAATTCTAGCAATAAAATAATGTATAAAGCATAAAGTAAAAGTCCCCATCGCCCCCCCTTAATCCTACTCCCCTGGAATCCTCCCTTTCATTGATTATTCAACAAATATTTATTGAGTACCTACTTTGTGCCAGGCAATGTCCTATCGAGACTCTTGGACAATCCATGAACAAAATAGACAAATATTTTTGTTCTCATAGATTTTACATTCTAGAGGGAGAAAAGCAACAAATAATAAATATTTAAATTATATGGTATATTAGAAGGTGCTAAGTACTATGGGAAAAAAAAGTAAAGCAGGGCAAGGAGGGTTAGGAATGCAAGATGGGTGGGTGCAATTTTAAACAGGGAGCTCAGGTTAGGCTTCATTGAGAAGCACCATTCTCCATGCAAATCCAAATACACACTCACTATTATTTTTACAACATAAGATCATATTTTAACATCATTTTTTTCAGTTCAGAAATAGATTGTGGGTGTAATTCTGTGTCATTATGTATGGATCTGCTTCATTGTTTTTAGTCATGGCATGGTATTCCATTATATTTGTGTACCATTACTCATTTAACCAATTTTGTCTTGAAAGTTACTTAATCTGTTTCCAAGTTTTCTTACTACCACAAACAATGCTGCAGTGAACATCTTTTTATATGTATCCATGTACCTACAGAAATGCTACTGTAGGACCAAATTCTAGAAGTGGAATTGTTGGAGCAAAGGATGGGCACATTAAATATTTGATAGAGAATGCTAAAGTGCTTCCTGAAAAGTTGTACCCATTTACACTCCTATCAGCATTATTTAAAAGTACATGTCTTTTCTCCTACACCTTCATGATCACTAGGCACTACTATTTCATTTAGTAGTCTTTGCCAATATGCCAATCTTTGCCAATATGATTGGTTTTTAAACAAAATGCTCTTGCAAAATATTTGCAGTTCTCTGATTATGATTTTATCATGTGTTTATTTTTCATTAATTCATAATAAGTATTGGTTGTCAAAATTAATTTATAAAGTAATCTACTTATGTGGTTATCTAATATTCAATTCTACAATTGTCTCCTACAAAATGCTTTAAATATTTATCAATATTAATTGAAATATTATTATTAAATTACAGAGTCCTCATAGTAGTATTCTTTAAAATGTTCTGACTTTTCACTAATTCTAGAGCCTTAATCTTCTCTTGTCTTATAAACTGTAAGTATATCATTTTAACTTAAGACTTCCAATTCATTCTCACAGCCCCTATAACATTTTATCAAAGATCTTGCTAGCTTTTCAACAAACTGGGTTATGACCCAGAAAAGAAAAACAAATGCACTTCTTTAAAATACTAAGTACAATTGGGAGCTTGAATTGAACAGTGTAAGGAGTGGGACTTTATTACAACCACCAATGAGCCAAGGACACTCTTCAGAATTATATTTGGGACTGCTCATAAGATTTATAGAAGAAACTAACTTGATTCAAAGGAGATTCAGCCATTCAGTTAAAGACTAATGGGAAGAGATACAACATTTGCTTTTTATTTTACCTCTTCTTGGCACTTCTAGGTTTTCTTTCACCCCTGACTTGTGTGTTAGATATGGTTAAGCATCCTTAATTCCCCTATGTTACAATCTTCTTTTATATGACTCAAGTTCATCTTGAGAACACGAAAATGACCACGTGAAGTCAGAACTGGGGGATACAAGAGTAAGGGCATTGCCTAAGTACTGAAGGCAGAAAGAACTCTGCCTGTTTCCACTCTTGTCCCACTACAATCCAATGTCTGCACAGTAGTGAGAATGAGAGCAAGGCTAGAAAAAAAATCAGATCACAATATTTTGCTTTCCTGATAGCTTTCCACTGCCCTTAAAACACAAAGTCCTTAAAAAGTCTGAGAGCATTTGGCTCCTGAGTATACACCTGACTCCCCTCTCCTACTTCTCTCCCACTCTGTCACCACATTCCAGCAAAACTTGCCTTTTTTCTGTATCCCAACACACCGAGTTTCTTTATACCACAAGACCTTCATATGTGCATTTCCCTCCAGCTCCAACACTTTCCCTGGGTGATCATGTGATAAGATCTTTCATAGCACATTACGGTAGGCTGTTGATAAATATTTGTTAAAGGAAAAAGGTGGTAAATATTAGAGTTGGTCATATATTAATTCACTTAGTACATTTTGATCATCTATTATGTGCTAAGCATTGGTGATATAAAGATGAACATAAGACAAGTTACAGCCTTACTTTTCTTTTCAGTAGAAAAAGGATTGTTGTTTTAGATGCTTACAGAAATCTTAAAATACTGACTTGAAAATACCAACTTTGAAACATGATTTCTAAATCAAGAGTTAAATTAATATGGAAACAAACTAACAATAAAGCTGAAATTCAAAGATCCTTCCCCATTGTGCAAACTGATTTTTGTTTTCTTATTGAGTTTTTCCAGATGCAATTACCCAAATGTTTTCATCTTTCGGGATAGTCCTGTGACTAACTCCATGTCTGCTATAAAAACAGATTTTGGATTCTTCCCTGAGGCAGTGGTTAAGAATCCACCTGCCAATGCAGGGAACAAGGGTTTGAGCCCTGGTCCAGGAAGATCACACATGCTGCGGAGCAACTAAGCCCATGCACCATAACTACTGAGCCTGAGCCCACAAGCCACAACTACTGAGCCTGTGCGCCACAACTACTGAAGCCCCCGCACCTAGAGCCCATGCTCCACATCAAAAGAAGCCACCACAATAAGAAGCCCGCACACCACAACAAAGAGTAGCCCCCACTTGCCATAATTAGAGAAAGCCCACATGCAGCAATGAAGACCCAATGCGGCCAAAAATAAAATAAATAGAATAAATAAATTTATTAAGAAAAAACAGGGGTTTCCCTGGTGGCGCAGTGGTTGAGAGTCCGCCTGTCGATGCAGGGGACACGGGTTCGTGCCCTGGTCCGGGAAGATCCCACATGCTGCGGAGCGGCTAGGCCCGTGAGCCATGACCGCTGAGCCTGTGCGTCCGGAGCCTGTGCTCCGCAATGGGAGAGGCCCGCATACCGCAAAAAAAAAAAAAAGAAAAAGAAAAAAAAGAAAAAACAGGTTTTATGATCTTTGATACATGTTTGCATATGTAAGTATATAAAAAGATTTTTGTAAAATCTTTTTATATACTTATAAAAGATTTTTGTAAAATCTTCTTATCCTTGAATTCTGGATTTTGATCCTATCTGAATTATGTTTGAAATGGACAAGTATTACATATAGTAGAAGATCAATCAAATAAAAAGGATCCAGAGTAAAATTTATCCAAGAAATAAACATGGTAAATTTCAAGAAAATATGGTTAAAGAGAGGTTTTTAGAAGGCAAAGAGGAAGAAAGAGATTTCATGCTGGATGACCTAAGCCTTCAAAGGTGAAGTAGAAGACCACATCTTCTGTTGGAGTGGAAGAGTCACAGGATCTGAGGGCCTGAGAACGTGGGTAAATCTTAGAGAAACACAGTGGAAAAGGTGGGAGTAATTTAAGAGGACATGAAAGTGATCAGATAGAAATTTGCAGTAATCCCAACCAATAGGGTTTTTTTTTACAGTTTCGAAATCAATAAAGAGAACAATGATAGTGTCCTAGGTTTGGAGATAACTAATAGAAATGGCAAGTGGGCAGAAAAGTCAAGGGCCCTAGGAAAAGTAAAGAGAATAGTATAAAAATCCCATGTGCTCATCATCCATCTTCAGTAATTATCTCCTCATAGTCAATCTTATTTTATTTTTACTTCCACACTCCTCAATTCATTAGATTATTTTGAAGAAAATCCCAGATATGATACCATTTCACCTAGATTTTAGTATGTATCTCTAAGAGCTCTTTAAAAAAACCACAACATAATCACAATACTGTTATTACATCTGAAAAACTAAATTCTTAATACAAATATCCAATCCATGTTCAAGTCACTCTAACTGCTTCATAATTTTTTATAGTTTTGTCCAATTCAGAATCCAACTGGAATATACGCACTACATGTGCCTTATAGGTTTTTTTTTATCTTGTATATTTGTTTTATTTTTTTTAACATCTTTATTGGAGTATAATTGCTTTACAATGTTGTGTTAGTTTCTGCTGCATAACAAAGTGAATCAGCTATACCTATACATATATCCCCATATCCCCTCCCTCTTGCGTTTCCCACCCACCCTCCCTATCCCACCCCTCACAAAGCTCTGAGCTGATCTCCCTGTGCTATGCAGCTGCTTCCCACTGGCTATTTATTTTGCCCACTAGCTATTTTACATTTGGTAGTGTATCTATGTCAATGCTGCTCTCTCACTTCATCCCGACTTCCCCCTCCCCGTATCCTCAAGTCCATTCTCTACGTTATAGGTTTTTTAAGTTTCTTCAAACTTATAGTTTTCCCTCCCACTCTTTCTTTCTTTGCAATTTGTTGTCGAAGAAACTAGAAGTAGGAGACACACTCAGATATGCAGCCTGGGCTAGATTTCGTAGGGCTTTATAGGCGATCGTAAGAACTTTGGGTTTTAAGTGCAATGGAAAGCCACTAGGAAAGTAAAACGTCATCTCAATTTTTTTTTTTTTTTTTTTTGCGGTATGCGGGCCTCTCACTGTCGTGGCCTCTCACGTTGCAGAGCACAGGCTCCGGACGTGCAGGCTCAGCGGCCATGGCTCATGGGCCCAGCCGCTCCGCGGAATGTGGGATCTTCCCGGACCGGGGCACGAACCCATGTTCCCTGCATCGGCAGGCGGACTCTCAACCACTGCGCCACCAGGGGAGCCCTCATCTCAATTTTTTTAGCCTCGTTCTCATTCTGGCAACTGTGTGGACAATGAATTATGGTAGGCGAGAGTGGAAACAGTCAGAGCCATCACCATCTCTAGCACTTAGGCACTGCCCTTAGTCTTATATCTCTCAGTTACTACTTCACATGAAGATTTTCCTGTTTTCAAGAAAATCAATGACTACATTGGATGTATGTAGAGGTTTTCTACCGAATAGCTCTCTTTGGGACAAAAGACAACCTTCTTTTTGGGATTCTTGATCATGAACATGAGTGAACATACAGCAGATTAATCTTGGCATGGCGGGGAATAAGTCATCACTTGCTCTGAAGTGCTCCCCTCTGTGCAGAGACAAAGTGGACCTTGGCCAGACTCTCCAGTATGAACTGAATCCCACTGTTAGCAGCTTGCAGCACAAGCCTCACTGAGTCTGCTTGAGTTGGCAGCATTAAAAGAAACTCAGCCCTTGTTAACTATCAGAGCCAAATGTCCCATCCTGTTTTTTTCCCAGCTGCCACTTCAAAATAAAGTGAATGTTTCAAAGTCTATTGAGTACTGCAAACAGAGCTCAAAGATTTAATAAAAACACACATTTCAAAGAGAATTCATATGGAAGCTTTTGAGATTGCATGCTGCTGATAACATCTGAAATGTAAGTGCCAGGAAAGGGCCTTTCCTAACCCAGGATAATTAATAATAATAAAAAATTGTTGTATTCCTCTGCTTAAAAAGATTAAAATTTCCAGTATCCTCTAGAAGGCACAATAATAGTTGTCACCATGAATTATTTTTTATAAACATATTTCCTGTTTACCAGTTCCTTTGGAACTTTGTTGCATAGTCACAATGGCAAGCCAAATAATGTGTTGGTTGAATGGATTCCATGTCAGACTGCTTGGGTTTGAATTCTAGCTCTGTCCCTTTCTTAATTGCATAACCTTAGGCAAGTTACTTAATCTCTCTGAGTTCAGGTTTCCTCCTCTAAAAAGTGGTGATAGTAATAGGACTATGTCATAGGCTTGTGATAAGCACTAAATGAGTTAATATCTGCAATGGATTTTGAACACTAACAATAGTGTTAGAAAGTGTTAGGTATTATTAGCTACCTCCAAAGTTTTAAAATGTTGTTGAGGCTATGATTGTTTTGTTTTGATTTTTTAAGTGCACAACTTAGTGGGTTTTGGTATTTTCACATAGTTGTGCAACCATCACCACTATATAATTCCTAGTCATTCTCCACTTCCTGACAACCATTAATACACTTTGGGGCTCTATAGATTTGTCTACTCTGGCCACTACATTTAAATGAAAGCATAGGATATGTGGCATTTTGTGTCTGATTTATTTCACTTGGCATAATGTTTTCAAGATTTATCCATGTTGTAACCTATATCAGTACTTCATTTCCTTTTAGGGCTGAATAATATTCCTTGTATGGACATACCACATTGTGTTTATCCACTATGTATCAGTTGATGGACATTTGGGTTGTTTCCAGTTTGGGGCTATTACAAATAATGCTTCTATGAATATTCACATACAAGTTTTTGTACGGACATAAGTTTTCAATTCTTTTCGGTAAATACCTGGAGTGGAATTACTGTGTCATGCGATAACTTTACTTTTAACTTTTTGAGGAGCTGCCAAACTGTTTTCCAAGGTGGTTGCACCATTTCATATTCCCACTAGCAATGTATGAGGATTACAATTTTCTTACATTCTTGTCAACACTTGTTATTGTTTGTATTTTTTATTATAGCCATCCTAGTGGGTGTGAAGTAGCATCTCACTGTGGTTTTGATTTGCAATTTTGCTAATGACTAATGATGTTAAGCATTTTTTCACATGCTTGTTGGCCATTTGTATACCTTTGTTCGAGAAATGTTTATTCAAGTCCTTTGCCCATTTTAAAATTGGGTTGTCTTGGGCTTCCCTGGTGGCGCAGTGGTTGAGAGTCCGCCTGCCAATGCAGGGGACACGGGTTCATGCCCTGATCCGGGAGGATCCCACATGCTGCAGAGCGGCTAGGCCCGTGAGCCATGGCCGCTGAGCCTGTGCGTCCGGAGCCTGTGCTCCGCAACGGGAGAGGCCACGACAGTGAGAGGCACGCATACCGCAAAGAAAAAAAAAAAAATTGGGTTGTCTTTTTGTTGTAGGATGTAAATATTCTTTATACATTCTGGATACAAATTCCTAATCAAATATATTATTTGCAAACATTTTCTCCCATTCAGTGAGTTGTCTTTTCACTTTCTTGATGATGTCTTTTGAAGCTCAGAAATTTTAGGGTTGAGGAAGCCCAACTTTAAAAATTTGCTTTTAATACTTGTGCTTTTGGTGTTGTATCTCAAGACCTAATCTTAATCCATTGCCTAATCCAAAGCCACAAAGATTTATGCCTAGGTTTTCTTCTAAGAGTTTTATAGCTTTAGTTTTGTTTTCTTTTTAATTAATTAACTTATTTATTTTTTATAGCTTTAGTTTTTACATTTAGATCTTCAATCCATTTTGAGTTAATTTTTGTGTATAGTACAAAATAGGTATCCAAATTCATTCTTCTACATGTGAATATCCAATATGTCTATCCTTCCACCAGTACCACACTGTCTTGATAACTGTAGCTTTGCAGTAAGTGTTTTTTATTTTTGGCCATACTGCCTGGCATGTGAGATCTTAGTTCCCCGACCAGGGATTGAACCTGTGCCCCCTGCAGTGGAAGTGCAGAGTCTTAACCACTAGACCTCCGGGGAGGTCCATGTAGTAATTTTTAAAATTGGGAAATGTGAATTCTCCAACTTTGTTAATTTTTTAAAGACTGTTTTAGTTATTCTGTGTGCCTTGCATTTCCACATGAATTTTAGAATCAGCTTTTCAATTTCTGCAAAAACGGTTGCTGGGATTATGTTGAATCTCTAAATCAATCTGGAAAGTATTAACATCTTAAATGTTATTAAATCTTCCAATTTATGAACATGAGATATTTTTCCATTTATTTAGGTCTTCTTTCACTTCTTTCCACAATGTATATGGTTTTCAATGTACAAGTCTTGGATTTCTTTTGATGCTATTGTAAATGGAATTGTTTTCTTTTTTTTTTGCAGTACGCGGGCCTCTCACTGTCGTGGCCTCTCCCGTTGTGGAGCACAGGCTCCGGACGCACAGGCTTGGTGGCCATGGCTCATGGGCCCAGCCACTCCGCGGCATGTGGGATCTTCCCGGACCGGGACACGAACCCGTGTCCCCTGCATCGGCAGGCGGACTCTCAACCACTGCGCCACCAGGGAAGCCCTGGAATTATTTTCTTAATTTCATTTTTGAATTGTTTATTCTAGTATATAGAAATACAACTGATTTTTTTGTATTGATCTTGTAACCCGCAAACTTGCTGAACTTATTTATTAGCCCTAATAGTTTGTGTGTATGCATGTACTCCTTAGGTTTTTCTACATAGAAAGTCACGTCTTCCATGAATAGAGAAATTTTTACTTTTTCCTTTCCAATTTGTATGTCTTTTATTTCTCTTTCTGGGCTAATTGCCCTGGGTAAACCTCCAGTACAATGTTGGACAGAAGTGACAAGAGAGAACATCTTTGTTCCTGATATTAGGGGGAATCTTTTAGTCTTTCATCATTAAGTATGATGTTAGCTGTGATTTTTCATATTTATTCTTTGTCAGGATGAGGGAATTCTCTTCTGCGTCTAGTTGTGTGCTTTTATCATGAAATGGTGTCGGCTTTTGTCAAGTAGTTTTTCTGCATCTACTGAGATGATCATGTTTCCCTTTCATTCTTTAATATGGTATATTAAAATGATTGATTTTCATATGTTGAACTGTTCTTATATTCCTGAGATAAAATCCCTCTTGATCAAGGTGTACAATCTTTTTTTTTTTTTTTTTTTTTAACATCTTTATTGGGGTATAATTGCTTTACAATGGTGTGTTAGTTTCTGCTTTATAACAAAGTGAATCAGTCATACATAAACATATGTTCCCATATGTCTTCCCTGTTGCGTCTCCCTCCCTCCCACCCTCCCCATTCCACCCCTCCAGGCTGTCACAAAGCACCGAGCCAATATGTACAATCTTTTTAATGTAATACTGGCTTCATTTCACCAGTATTTTATTGAAGACTTTTGCATTTATATCCATAAGGGATATTGGTTTATAGTTTTCTTTTCTTATGTCTTTGTTGGTATCACAGTAATACTAGCTTCATAAAATGAGTTGGGAAGTTAGAACAAATCTAGGAATCTGTCCATTTCACATAGGTTATCTAGACCTATAATTGGCATATAATTTTCATAGAATTCCCTTATAATCTCTTTTTAATTCCTGTAAGGTTGGTAGTAATGTCCATGCCTATATTTGTGATTTTAGTAATTTGAGTCTTCCTTCTTTTGTTCTTGGCCAGTCTTGCTAAACCTTTGTCATTGTGTTGATCTTTTTCAAAAAGACAGCTTTAGATTTCTTTGATTTTCTCTCTTGTTTTCATATTTTCCATTTTATATAATTCCAGTCAGTTATTATTTCCTTCCCTCTGTTTGCTTTCAGTTTAATTTTCTCTTCATTTTTTAGTTCCTTAAAATATACAATTAGGTTATTGATCTACAGTTTTTCTTCTTTTCTAATGTAGGCAAGTGCAGCTATAAATTTTTTTTCCTGCTCTAAGACTCTGCCTGTTGAGAAATCATTAAAGGCTAAATGCATGAAATATAAGATAATGCTTAGCATCCAAGGATCTTAAAGTATTAACAGGACACAGATTTTTTTTTTTTTTTGGAAGGGAGAGCAGAAACAGAACACCTTATCATTACTAATGGTAAATTTGTATTATTATCTTTAATATACCAACTAAAAGCTATCAAGCCTAACATTATTTTCAGAAGTAGGATATAAATGATAAATATATAACTTATAATCTTTCTCTCCATTAATTTCTCCCTGTACATCAGCAAATATTTTCCTTATTCCCATGCCGATATATTTATCTCAGTCTAGTAATTTATTTATTAAACTAATGGTTGCATCAGTACGTTGCTTATTAAGACTTCCAATGAAATAAACTAGAACTAGGCTAACTTTCTGTTCCCCTAATTATCATGTTTTTAAAAAGCGTTTTTGGAAGAGAGTTCCTACTAAGAACAGCTAAATAAACTAAAATTTTAAGAAAGAAATATATACTGGAAAGTACCTCATCATTCAAGTCCCAACTCAAACAAAAAGGCTTCTTTGAAGCCTTTTCTGACCATCTAGAAAATTATGTGTCTCTATAACCTTCCAATATATTCTTTTATAGGATTTGCCATGTTTTTTTTGTTACTGTTTGTGTTATTATAGTGTCTTCTCCCATAGGCTGTTAAACTGTGAGTTCTAGGAGGGTGAGGGACAGTCTTTATTCATCACTGTGTTACCAGGACCTGACACAGTGCCTGCGACTCAACACTATTCATCTGGGAACATGGTTACCAACCAGTTCTGGGATTTTAGCCACAAGGATATGTGACACCTTGGAAGTTTGTTTCACATTTGGCTTCTCATTTACCTTCCATTGTCAAAGAGTTTGGGGTTGTTATTGTCATCTTCATTTTAAAATTAGAGCAACACAATACAGAGAAGTTAAATGACTTTCCAAAAGTTACATAATGAATAAAAGTCTAGTCTATAAATACATTTTCAGTCATCAACGTTCTAGAATGATGTTATGCTCTTCCCTGAGGCTGCTCCCATAAGGTGTCAATTAATGAATCAAGATAATGCTTTTTGTACTATAAGGCAAATATCCCTAAAGTAGAAGGAAAATGACAAATTTTACAAAATTTGTCTAGAAGAAAGTCTACTGTTGTTTTAAACTTTCCCTTTAACCTGGTATCAAAGCTAACTTTTAGATTGTTTCCTTTTGTTTCCATTTCTTCTACCTTGGAGGTAGAGTGCTTCCTACACTACTGCTCTACTGCACTACCACTACTACTATACCAATATATTCCAGCAGAGGGAGCTCCAAGTGTTTTACAACTATTACTATGGTGCCTTCGCTTCCTCCCACTGTGCCTATCTCAAAGACAAGCTTTGGCTTAATTCTGGTGCCAAGTCATTGAGTGGGTCTGGCTTTCCCCTGGGGGTATATTAGGAACTGGTAGGGTTTGAAAAACCTGAAGAGAGAGACTCTGTGTTTTATCATTCATATTCCATTAAGGAGCTCGTATTTAAATATACAATATGAAGTATAGAACATAATTTTTAATGCTTGATTTGTTATAGTTAGAGATCATGATAGATCATGATTCACTGATAACAACCATGCTTTTTCCCCCACAAAGGTGTAGCTTATCCAATTCATCTCAAAGGATGACACAAGTATATTTTTACATTTTATTCTTTTAGCAGGTCAAATACTTAAAAATATCTCTACAATCTACACTATGGACCCAGAACTCATCCCACTCTAAAATCTAGTGGTACATCCAAGAATTTAATGCTGATTGTGGTAAATCGTTGGCTTGCCTGGGTTTTTAGTAGTTTACGCAACATCAAAATGATAATGAAGAGTACGTTGTGGAGTGCTTCTAAAAGATTCATTTAGCTTGAAATAAGCATTTTTTAAAAAACATTTATTTAAAATAATAAATCAAAGAATAAAAAAAGAAGTGGAAAAATACTGCGTATCTTCTATAGGCTGACTATGGTGTAGGCATAAATGGTAACATGATAACAATTTCATTTACAAAAATCAATTCAAATAAACTAAGGATTTAGATATAAAATGTGAAACTCAAAAGTTTTAGAAGAAAATTTTTTAAGTCTCAGTTGGAAAGTGTTTCTTAAAGGAGATATAAAAACCTCAACCCATTAGGTAAAGATTGATAGATTTTATTATCAATACATTCTAATTAAAAACTGATTATCTAAAGATATCATTAAAAAGTAAGAAGCGGGCTTCCCTGGTGGTGCAGTGGTTGAGAGTCCGCCTGCCGATGCAGGGGACACGGGTTCGTGCCCGGTCTGGGAAAATCCCACATGCCATGGAGCAGCTGGGTCCGTGAGCCATGGCCACTGAGCCTGCGTATCTGGAGCCTCTGCTCCACAATGGGAGAGGCCACAACAGTGAGAGGACCGTGTACCACAAAAAAAAAGTAAGAAGCCACAAACTGGAAGATGTTTAATACTCAGATAAGGAACAGAAGATTACTATTTAGGATATTGAAAATTATTCCTAAAAACTAATCAGAAAAAAGAACAAAAATCCAATAGAAAAATAAGGAAAAAATTGAAGAAGAATTTTGCAGAAAAGGAAATCTAAATTAGTAGTAAACATATGAAACATTAAAATCTCATTCATAACTAGATAAATTTAAATTAAAACCAGGAGATACTATTTATATTTACCAGATTGGCAAAACTTATGAAATCTGACAAAACTAAGTGCTGGTCAGAGTGTGCGATGACTGAAATCCTCAGAAACTTTCCTAAGTGTAAATCTTGGAAGACAATTTGGAATTATCTAGTGATATCAAAGTTATGAACACTGTGAAATCACAAATTCCACTTCTAGAGAAACTCTTGCATTTGCTATGTAAGCTTGTACATGTCACAAATGTACATAACAGCGTGGTCTGTAATAGAAAAAAGAAAAACTGGAAACAACTCAATACCTATCAACAGGGGGGATGAGTAAATTATGGTATAGGCATCCAATGCAATACTACACAGTAGTAAAAAAAATGAATAAACCATCAACAAGGACAAATCTTACATATAATGTTGAGCAAGAAAAGCAAGTTGCAAAAAAAATACATATAATATGATATTGCTTATTTAAAGTTCAAAAGCTTGCAAACTAAATTCATAAACATACATTCAGGATAGTATTTACCTCTGTGGGAGAGAGAGAGGAATGTGTTTGGAAAGGAACCCTCAGAGTAAGACTTTAATTATTCTTTTTACCTTATGTATACACATATACTGTTAAGTGCAGAATAAATTTAATTATTTTAAAATATTGAAAATTGTACGCATAAAACTCTATTAGCTCTGAAGGGAGAAGTCCTCTAGATAGAATGTGATGGGTCTAAATTAGAGTCATGGTTGTAGAGATAAAGCTTTAGGAGAAAATCTGTGAAATATTATGAACTAAGAAAATGCGTAATCATGTTTGATTGGATTTGAGTACAAAAAAGAAAAAAAGATTAAAAAGAAGCTCTGTTATTTCAAATTTTGGAGGCCAAGAGAGTTTAGATGGAACTGAGAGGGGTGGGAATGGCAACAGATTGGAAGTCAGGACTCAATATGCTGAAACTGAATATTGATAGGAAAGCTAATGGAGAGATGCAGTTGGTTGCTAGGTTGCTTTCACTGATGTGAAAGGTCATTGGTACAGGGGTTGAGGTTAAACTTAAGTGTGAATTAGATATCTGAAGCAAGGAGAGGTCAGAGTTCTTTCTTAGGACTGTTCTTGGAGGAAGAATAACCAACCAATTAATAAAAAGCAATGAGATCAACACTGTAAAGCAATTATACTCCAATAAAGATGTTTAAAAGAAAAAAGCAATGAGATCATAACCTCCAGCTAGTATTACAGCAGCATTGTCTTCCTACAATTGTCTTTATGTACGGAAACAAGGCAAATCATAAAAAAAGGAAAAGAATGACCAATGGGAATATTAAAAATTTCATCCTTGTTATTAATCAGAGCAATGAAATTAATTATTGGCAAAGGCTTAAAGAAGAAAATAGAGTTGATAGAACTGTCAGGAAATAAACAACCTCATACATTGCTGGTAGGAGTCACTTAGGTAAGATGTCAAAAATCTTTTGAATATATGTGTTCTCTGATGTAGCAGTTCCACTTTTGCGGAAGTACCTTGATGATTTAGTTAGAAGTTACATTTAGTTACAAGTTATACAACCTAGTAATTTTTTTTTTGAAAACTGAAAAACTCAAAATAACTAAAAGTGAAACTTGATTGAAGGAACAGTAGTAGTAAGTCCATACAGTGAAACACTCTGCAGTCATTTTTGAATGTTGTTAAACATAAGTATTTTTTGACTTGTCAAGTTATTCAACATATATTCTTCAGTGGGGAAAAAAAGCAATTAAAAAAGCCTACTTTAATTCATGTAAAGAAAATGTTCCAAAATATTTTTGGAAGGTAATATTTCACATTGAGAAGTAGAGGCAGGTATTTTTGGAACTGGCAAGATATTACCAGTTGCTATTTTAGAATAGTGGTGTTATTTTTATTTTCTAATTTTTTAACAATAAGCATATATTGCTTTTATAATAAGATTAAAAAAACACTACCTTTATTTTTAATTTTTTTAAATGTCTTTGGAATTTTTCTTAGGTGGATCAATAATATGTTTAGATATGAAAGCAAAGAAAGAGGAAAATGTCAGGACAGAGAAGGTATATAAAGAAAAGTACATCTTGTATATTCCTACCACAAATGGGTTGCATATCATTGGTGATGTCACATCATTCTACCCTAGAAGTAAACTTGAAGGTAAGAATTTAAGTCCGTATTTCATTTGGGAGGTGATTCCAAGAAGCACTGGCAGCAGCAGAGAGGGAGAGAGAAAAACAAAGGGAAGGAAGCTAATTAAGGATGAATTATCATGCAGATCACCCCTGTGGGCAGCTGGGATCAAACCCCAGGGGAATTCCGGGAACCCGTGTAGAAGGTACCTCAGAGTTGCCTGCCCCCTCCCCCCATCAGGTCGGTGAGGTTGCTTGATTTTTAGTCACCAAGTCCCTTCAGTCACTATTTGAGAGCTGCTTGTGGGGAGATGGGAGACAGTAGAACTTCCCAGCGCTTCTAGTCTCCTCTGCCTTTGGGCTAGTGAGGCAGATAGAAAAAGCCATCAGGTAAAGAGTTGCAGGTGCCTGCTGATGGAAGTCTAGCTTTGACCTGCATACTCCACTATCCAACTTCAGAAACACCCCTACAAACATATCTAGACTTCTTGTGCTTTCTAATGGTGATTTTATTTATTTATTTTTATTAAAAATTTTTTTTACATTTTTATTGGAGTATAATTGCTTTACAATGTTGTGTTAGTGTCTGCTGTATAACAAAGTGAATCAGCTATATGTATACATATATCCCCATATCCCCTCCCCCTTGAGCCTCCCTCCCACCCTCCCTATCCCACCCCTCTAGGTGGTCACAAAGCACTGAGCTGATCTCCCTGTGCTATACTGCTGTTTCCCACTAGCTATCTATTTTACATTTGGTAGTGTATATAAGTCAATGCAGCTCTCTCACTTCATCCCAGCTTACCCTTCCCCCTCCCCATGTCCTCAAGTCCATTCTCTACATCTGTGTCTTTATTCCTGTCCTGCCCCTAGGTTCATCAGAACCATCTAATGGTGATTTTAGATAATTTTTTCACCTTGAGTGTCCACAAAATAATATGAAGGTATAAGCATCTGCTGGGGCAGGTAAGGGGTGGGGATAAAATCAGGGAGGGAATTAAGATTACAATTTGTTTCAACTGGTCTGTGCTGAGCGCTGTGTTAGGTACTATGGAGATAGAACAGAAGCATAACTCGTAAATTCTGGTCCACAGAGCTTACAATATAACAGGATACTCACATACATTTAAAACATTCAAGTGATAATAAAGGCTGTATATGGTTAAGTGTCAGCGTGAATGATGCAGATAAAAATGCCAACTGAGGAGAGAAACATTTCTCTATTTAAAAGGGGGTCATACACTTGAATCGTAGACCAGACCTGTGGATTATATGACAGTTGAAAATGAGGGTAGGTGATAAGCCCAGCATGAACAAAAATGTCAGAGCAGGTGACTGAATATCTTCCAGTTGTCTTTCTAAATCCCTCTTCACTCTTCTCTATACAGCTTTGTGCCAGAAAATCTACGTTGATGGACAAAATTAACAGACTTCCTTATCCACTGGCTTCCAGAAGCTGCCTTTGGCAGGGGTTGTCACCTGAAGTCAAAGAGAAGGAGAGGGAGATTGGGGTACTTCTATCCTAGTACCCTTCCTGCAGGGAGTCATCAAGGCTTTATTACAGTCAGCAGGCCTCTACACACAGCTTTCTCTCCCCTCCAGTTCTGGTAACTGCTCTCTTACTAGCTCAGGAGTACTGCATGGTCCTTTTAGCTTTTCCTAGAACCTGTCCACACCTTTATTAAATTTGCCTCAAATGGCTCATTAAATGTACCGTGAGTCATCTGCCAGCAGCCTGCCTGAGAATGTGAGAGCGGGCTTCTTGGGAGGAGAGAGGAGGGAAACTTTTGTTTTTTATATAAATTTATTTATTTATTTGGCTGCATAGGGTCTTTGTTGCTGTGTGCAGGCTTTCTCTAGTTGCGGCAAGTGGGGGCTACTCTTCGCTGTGTTGCGTGGGCTTCTCATTGCGGTGGCTTCTCTTGTTGCAGAGCACCGCTCTAGGTGAACGGGCTCAGTAGTTGTGGTTCGTGGGCTCTAGAGTGCAGGCTCAGTAGTTGTGGTGCACGGGCTTAGTTGCTCCACGGCATGTGGGATCTTCCCAGACCAGGGCTTGAACCCATGTCCCCTGCATTGGCAGGCGGATTTTTAACCACTGTGCCACCAGGGAAGCCCAAGAGAAGGGAAACTTTTGGCAGACCTTGAGGAAAGGGTTCACATTGAGAAGTAGAGGCAGGTAAGATGGACACTGCTTTTAAATTTTTTCTAAAGGAAAAAGGTAGTCCAGATTTAAGGACAGTAGCCTGAGTGAAGTTTAAAACTCCTTGACTGACATGTAAATGACTGCTTGCCAAGGCAGCACGCAGCAAAGGTGATCACATATCTTCTATCCTGAGCCCTCTTTGGCCTCATCTGTTTTCTATTCAACAGTTGTGAGCATAAAGCAAGAGTCTTATTGTGGCACCTCCAACCAGGTAGGCACGGGCTTCTGACTCAAGGTTCAGTTGATGATAAAAGTAGCAACTGGAACTTCACATATAGGCTGAACAACAGGCTACTCTATTCTAATAACCCAGTTTTGCCTCTGAGGAAATTGGCTGAAAGTTTTTCTTTTGGTTCTGCTTCCTTGAAAATGAAATGCAATTATAATAATATCTCTTTTTCAACGTTGGCTTATAAACTTCCAAAGAGAATCACTTACAAAGAGGATCTGAAAATTTGAGCTTCTTTCTGTACCATCTGTGCAGGGATTATGAGTGCTTGAGTCTGTGGTTACAGGACAGCTTGTAACCATTTAGGGGAAAATTACACCATCATCCCAAGGTTGCAACATGATAACCTCAAAGTATTGTCTTAAGGTTTCTGTGCAGAACTGTCAAGGCCTAGTGAAATAAATGCACACACCCTATCTGATTACTCAACCCTGGTTTATCTCTTTCAATCAATGGTTTTCACCTGCTGATCTCTTCCTGTCTCCTGACTATTGTTCTTCCTTCTCCACTGGCCCAGTGAAAGAACAGTCCTAAATCGTTAATTAATAAGGAAAGAAAGCCTGCAAGCCTGGGCAGTCCACTTTGCCAGTTCTAAAATTTAGAAGCAGCCACATTTTGTTTATCACATACAAATATTATCCTTTTCACAACTGGAACTTCTAACACTGGAAGGCTTGTAGTAGGACTATTTTCGTGGTTCAGTGGTCATGAGGGACCTAGGCTCTTTCTGTCATTCTTCCATCATCCTGTACATGACTTTCACCCTCAAATAACCTCATAGTCCAAGGTGGCTGCTAAAACTCAAGCCATTATTTCCAGGAAGAAAGAAGGATAAGAGAGGTACCTTCCAGCTGAATCAATTCCCTTTAAGCAGCCATCCCTAAAGTCCCATGCAACACTTGTACTTACACCTTATGAATAGAACTTTGTCAGGGGGCGTGACAAATAATTTGTTAGCTGGGTACCTAGTCATCCCTTCAAAAAAACTGGGGTTCTTTCATTAATGAAGAAGGCAGGAAGATACTGTTTAGGAACTAGCAGTATCTGCCATTCTGCACTGTAATTTAAAAAATTCAAAAAAAAAAAAAAAGAAACCTTTGAGGGATAGAATTTCTTTGAGAACGTGAAGATGATATCAGAAAGCTAATGTAATATAGATCTACAGTAGTTTTCATAGAGATCATACATTTGGAATAGTATTGGAATTGAAACACAATTACATTTGTATCACTGTACCACTTTCTACCATACATATGGATACAACTTTGCTCAGAAGTGTATTGCACACATTTCAAACGTTGGAAAACAAAGTTTCTCTAAATGGGTTTTTCTAATAATTAAAGTCAGGAGACTTCTGGAGTGTGGTAGGGATAGAGGCAAAATGCTCTTATCCTGTTATGTCACGTATTGCTGGAGAGAAGATTCCACAGCTCCCACAAAGGCAGCTTGAAAGTTCAACCATGTCTAGGCAGGTTCATGGGAAATGGAAAGTGATTTAACTTGGGCAGGATGGAATAGCCAAAGTGAAATGTTAAAAGTGGAGGGGGAAAAAGCAAACCTGAATTAAATGATACGTTTTAAAAACTCACCAACACAACAGGTAATTTTCCAAAGAAATAATTTAGTGCACAACCTTAACTGGCAGTGGCTATACCAAGGATGCCTTCTGTTTTAGCTCCATCTACTGACCTGCCCCCAAACTACCCAAAATAAATAATCACTCTAAACAAGAACAGTGTACCTGCTATGTAAACATATCCTCAAGTACTGTCCTCTGGTCAACGCTGCAGCCCCACTACTTCCATTCAAATCTTTAACTCAAATTCCCTGTTATATAGATACTCTGGAGGCACCAGTGAGAATTAGCCATCGTGCTTTAAGAAGCAGAGTTGAATAGTTGCAACGGAGACCTGAAGGTCCGCAAGCCTAAAATATTTTCTTCACAGAAAATATTTGTTGGGTCCTTCTTTATTGCACAAAGTTGATATGCATTCGTTTATTTCCCAAGTATTTGTTAATCAGCCACCTCATATCAAGTACTGTGCTCCTACTTTCTATTTAAGAAGTTTTCAGACAAATGAAAGAATAGATATCTAACTAAAATGCTCACTGACATGTGCTACCTGAGGGGCAAAAATAGGTTGTAATGTGAGCATGTACAGGAAGCATTAATGTGAGCATGTACAGGAAGCATTAGAGAGGAGGGGAACTGTAACCGGGATAGACTTCCTGATGAAAACAGTAACTAGGTTGATGTTGGTTGGTGAGTAGGAGTTAACCAGGCAAAGAGGGAGAAGGCATAGCAATTACAAAGGCCCAGAGAGAAATTAGGGAAATTTAAGTATTTCAGAGATGAGAGTGAAAAATGGTCAACAAAGGCTTAGAGATACCTGTGTCAGATTAATGGCAAGGGTAATGGATGGAAGAACTATCATAAAGTAACTAAAATAGGTTAAGTCAGGCCACTAGGGTGAGGCCAGAAAATGCAGCCATCCAGTATATCATGGGGCAGAAGGCAGGAAGTGATTGTTAAGGGAAGCTGAAGCTGGCAGTTGGCTGAGGAGGAGGGTGATAAAATGGGAGTTGAGGAGTGGGAAGAAAGGTAACTGCAAACCAGTGACTCTGACCTGGACAGGAGGGGTGGTCTTGCTTGTTCAGACTCTTTAAGGAAATTTTCATAGGCAGGCAGCTGTCCAAGGGACTGCCCACTGACTGAAAGCTTTGCCTCCACTGCAAATGAAAATAAAATGGTCCCCTTCATTAGTGTTTCCAAATCCCTTGGCAGGCCCCATTTGAAATTCTTTTGGAGATTGTATAAAGCCTTTTATTCCAGGATTAGAGATAAAGACTTAACATGCAAATGTCAATTGAGGTTAAAACATTGCAATTTATTTGGACCAAAGTACAACAGACAGTGAGCCAACAGATATCAGATCTTTACCAATTTTAATTTATGGAACTTTAGGGAAGGTAAGGGGTCTCTAATGAAAGGTCCTTACTTATTAAGGCTAGTCCTGTTTATTCTCAAATGGAGCTAGGGAAGAATGAATAAAAGCTAAGAAGATATCTTTGTCATATTTAGGAAATGTGTGTTCTTTTCTTTCACTGAGGTTGTAGCAGAGGAAGAAGTTATCCTTGACTCTCCTAGGGTCTCTGTCTACCTCTGAAAACTAAACGGACAAAGACAGATGAACAGGATAAAAGCATACACATTTTACTGAATTTTTACGGGTATGTGGGAGACTTCATGTACATTCAAGAGAATGAAGACTCAAAGAAGTGACCTCAGCAAGAAGCTTTTACACCTTTTAGACAAACAATAAGTGTGTGAAGAATTGACAAGACAGTGGTGTTTGGGCTAGGGTTAGTAAGTGGTGAAGAAGTAACTAGGAAGATAAGGGTTAGTTTATCTTAGGTATGTTTATACAGACTTCTCGGCCCTAAATTCCATCTCTGGCAGTATAAATGTCTTCTTTACTCCTGGTATAGGGAGGATACTTTTTATATGGGAGTTTGATGACCTGTTTTGGGGAAGAAGAGTGAGGCGGGAATGAAGAGTGACCTTCCTGCTTCTGTTTTCTCAAATTCTTTCAGTTTAAGATATTCAGTATTACAAGGTGCCATATTTTGGGGTAGCATGTTCTGAATCCTATCAAGATGTATCTTGTTTTGTAAGATTTTATTTTTAAAAATAATTATTTGAGAGCATTGTTGTGGATATATCACATTTTAGGGAAGGATTCCCCCCCCCCAGTTTATTGTTATTTGGTTTGAGAATTTCATTTAACTTTCAGAATTTTTGCCTGACTCCCCTCTCCCAACAAAAAGCTCTATATTGGTATACCTTATATGTTCCCCACTCCCCTTGCCACCCTCTGCATACCTTTTTATTTCTCATTATCTGTTTAGTCTGTCTCCTCCACTAGATCTTAAGTCTCCACAAGGGCAGGGACTATTTGGTTTTGTTCACTGTGTATCTCCCAGTTCCTAACTCAGTGTCTGGCATATAGTAGGTGCTCACTAAATATTTTTGAAAAAATAAATGGTAACAATATTGAAATATTGTGTATATTTCTTTGACGTTGTTAGTAACTACAAGTAGTTTGGTATTTGTCAATTAGCAGAGGAAAAAAGAGCAGTTCTGTTACATAAGCATTTTTTAGAAGATACTGCACATGCAATTAAAAAGAAGTTCAGATTATAAAAAAATTCTATTAGAACATGGTCTTATTAAATATATAGTATTACATCATGCTTCCAGACAAATTTTACAATGTGTGTGTGTGTGTGTACACTAAAACTGGTCTTGCTCTATTTTTCAAAATGTATTTACATTAAATTTGAAAAATATAATGTTCTGAAGAGAAATATTCTGAAGTATTAAGATTTATTTCTATTTCTGCTATTTAAAAAAATAAAAGTGATTTTTTTCCCCTAGAAACGAAAATTCAAAGTCATTTTGGGGTTTTTACATAAGATGCTAATGTTAAAAAAAAACTCTTTTCTAGCAAAATCAATCCAAACCTATGTGTTAATATTTATAAATGTACCTAGGATTGAATTTATTCTGAAACAGATTCCTAGGGTTGTGAAAGCTAGAGGTTGCTCTAACAAAAGACACATTTTGGGGAATATTCTTCTTCAAAGTTTTTTCTTTGCTCTCTCATTATCCCCCTCCTCCTACATTTCATTGACTTTATCGAAAAATCAGTTTATTTCAACATCATTTTTACTTGCAATGGTTGTTAGCAGCGAGTGCTTAGGTCAATCAACGGCTTCCGTGGGCTTATAAACTGTGGTTATGTGCTTATAAACACCAGCTGTTTTATGTATCCTTTGTAGAGCCTGTGGAGAAACTGACAGTAATAAAAGTAGAAGCCTTTTTTTCCCTTTTTTTTTTTTTTTAGAGACATAAACCCTAAGAACCCTCACCATGATCAGGAGGGGACTTATAGTACTGCCACAGAAGTGAAGAAACGGGTAACTCCACAGGTATTTATGCCATGGCCTATCTAAAAATGTGTTTTGGGGACGTCCGCTAGGCCCTGGCCCGTCAGCATCCGGCAGGATAACGCTCCCAGTCGGGTGAAAACTCCAGCTACCCAAGCGGAGCTGGGCTCGGAGAGCACGTGGGGCGGGGGCGGACCACCGGAGGAGGTAATTGGAAACCACACTTCCCAGAGTGCTGTGCGCAGGCGCGGGCGAGAGGACGCCAGGCACTGGCTGGGCTCGGCGAGGCCGCGCAACAGAGCGCGCGTCCGTCGGGTTCTCGCTTGGGGCTGGTAAGGCGCCGCTCGGGGCTGCGGGAACCTGATAGCGCGGCTGTATCCTTGGCGAGGCCGGGAGGAACCAAGCGGAGGGACGAGCAGAGGACTGAGGTAACCGGACGCTCGTTCCGCCTCACTTCCCTCTTCCTTTGTGCGGTGCTGTCCCCTCCTGCCAAGTCCTCCCTACCCCAGATCGTAGCGCCGCCCGGGCTCGTGCCTGCGGCGCGGGGAAACTCCAGCCCTGCGCGCAGTAACCCAAACTCCACAGCTGATAGGGTTTGGGCCCATTAAACCGCTGCACTGTTTCTGTGGCTCTCACGGGGTCGCGTTCCCCGAGGGAAACCCCAGTCTCTGACTCTGTCATTCTCGCCAGCGGCCCCCTGGCTCGCTCGTCTGGGTCTTTCGAAGAAGAGAGGGGCAAGCAGGTGGTTCTCGGGGGTCCCGGGCATGAGCAGTGCGGTGCGGCGGGCACGGGTTCGGGGTCCGGGGAGGGCGGCCCTACACCCCTGGGACCCGCGGCCTGTGGGGGTGGGGCAGGCAGGCTGACTCCGGGCTCTGCGGCGCCGGACGCGCGGCCCGCCGGGGGTTAACCGCTGTCCTGGATGCTCGCTGCGGGGGCTTGCTGCTCTCCCGGAGGGTTAGCCGCCCCTCTGGGACTGGCCCGCCTGAGGGGTTCGTGGCCCGTCGGGACTGGCCGGTCCGCGGGGCTCGCTGAGGATCGGACTGCCTGGTGCTGGGGGCTTGCAGCCCGCGCCCGGTGGACCATCCGCGGGGGTGGAGACCGGATCGAAGAGTGCCTCCCGGTGAGACACCAGAAACTGCAGCCTCTTTCAAAACACGCAGCTGCTCAATGGAGTTGTTTTACAGTCACGGATGCCTGCTCTCTCCTCCTTTCTCTCAGTTCTGGGCTTAGCTTGCTGGTTTCCTGCGGGAGGCGATTTATCTACTTCGCTCGAGTTTTCTAGCCCAGGGCTGGTCCTTTACTGGATTCGCACTGTCCTAGCGTTTGGGTGCCTGCGTTTGAAAAGCTTTTTATATGTTTTCGCACTTGGCAGTGTTGGATCGGATGACTTTTTGTAGAAAATTGAACTTTTCTCAGTATTCCTTCTAATCTGCATTAATAGCATAACTACGTTTGGCCCTTTACCTTATGCTAATGTTACCACTTTGGGAGAAAGTTCTTGAAAGAAACTGGTTCGACACAGGTATTTTATCTGCTCGTTGCACGTTTTTTTTCTTTGTTTTCTTTGCATTGTTTTTTTTCCTGTGTAGGTTGATACTTGCTGACCCTTGGTGTTCTTCATTTTCATTCTATGAGGAAATCCTTTTCCTCCACCTCCCTCGAGTCTTGATCCTGCCAGAGGGTAGACTTGGGTAAGCAGAGGATCTCTCTACTTGGCGGTGGCTTTTTTCATTGGCTGCTGCTTTTCCTTCTCCTTCCTAGGGGCACCCACTTTAGTTTGTCAGTCAACCCATGACCTACTTCAAACTTTCAGTCACTTTGTATAGCGCCCTTAAGATACGAAGAGTATAAATATCAAAAGAAATCTTAAGATAGCATACTCTATTGCATTTAGCTTCATCATGTTAACAGTTAAAGCTGTTAATTCTTTCAGCATTTGATAAGATTACTATTATTTTCTAAGATGGTAATATATTCTGTAATAATTGCACATTCTGTATCCTGGCAGGAAATTTAATTCACAGCCAGTGAGGGCAATTTTAAAAAATACTATTTCCTCATTTGTTAAGAAGAAAGTGAAGCAGATAAATTAGACCCCCCCCCCACCATTTATCAAAATAGTTTATATTTAGAGCAGTTTTAGGTTCATAGCAAATTTTTTTTTTTTTTTTTTTTTTTTTTTTGCGGTACGCGGGCCTCTCACTGTTGTGGCCTCTCCCGTTGTGGAGCACAGGCTCCGGACGTGCAGGCTCACCGGGCATGGCTCACGGGCCTAGCCGCCCCGCGGCATGTGGGATCTTCCCGGACCGGGGCACGAACCCGTGTCCCCTGCATCGGCAAGCGGACTCTCAACCACTGCGCTACCAGGGAAGCCCCGTAGCAAATTTAAGTGGGAGGTGCAGATTTCATATACCCCCTGCCCTCATATGCCCCCTGCCTTGCCCCATGTATGCACAGTCTCCCCTAACAAAATCCCCACACCAGAATGGTACACTTGTTACACTGGATGAACCTGCATTGATACATCATCACCCAAAGTCCAGAGTTTACATGAAGGTTCACTCTTGGTGTTGTACATTCTGTGGGATTAGACAAATGACCCTTTTTCAAAAAATCAAGAACTCTTTTAGAGTTGTAGAGAACTGAAAATGGGTTTGTCATTTTGAAAAGATTAAAGGGGCTATTTTGAACCTCCTAAAAATTAATTTCAAATAGCTTTTGTGTTTTAAAACATTGGATATTTAAACTGGTTTCTTATATTTGAATTTTCAACAAAGAGTCATTTATTTTTGTGTATTAAGAACTAAAGAGTTGAGGGAGAAGAAATGCTTCGTATAATAAGAAAATGTCATATTTTTCAGTCCTGAAACTCATTAGCTTGAGAGTTTCTTCACTTTTCTGAAAAACGTTTTATGTAAACCAATGAAGCAAGAGGAAATGGAACATTTGAAATATACTTTTTAAAAAAAATTGATGTCAGTATTCAAGATACAACTACACTAAAATGTGACCCATTAGGCTTTTTTTAAAAAAATGTATTTTCTTTGTGTGAGGGGCTCTTGTGGAAGCATCAGGATATAATAACATATTGAGCTCAGTTCTGGAACTAGGCAACTCTGGATTACAATACCAGCTCTTCAGTTGTTGGCTCTGTGACTCTGTCAAGTTATTTTCTGAACCTCTATTTCCTTAGCTGTAAAAGGGGGTAAAAATATTCATTTTTATAATGTGAAGTCATTTTATAAACTGTAATGCACTATCATATTTATCAGTATCATTAGTCACATGCTATATTTCAAAATGTTGCCAGTGTAGTTTATTTTCTGTTGAATACTGCTTATGTAAGTACTGTCAAACTTCTTTTTTTAAGGGTTGGCTGTACAAGAGAGTTCATTGTCTGGTTATGAATAATTTAGTTGGTTCTTGTGAGTCAGAGGTAAAATTATGGAAGAGGGTCAAAGGGACCTTGAGAAAATTTCTACTTTGTCTGTGGTTCTTAACCTGGATCTGTGGATGTGTCCATAAATGGTCTTCCAAGAGTCTGAATTCTGTGTAAATTTGTGTTTTTCTGGGGAGAAGACCCACAGCTTTCAATGTATGTTTAAAAGGAGTTCACGGCCCTTTTTAACTGAACTGAAGCATTAGCTTCAGTTATCTAAGGAGGTTTCTTTACTAGATATTTTGCAGATTATTTTTAAAATTTTTTTTTGATAAAGGAAAGTGAACAGAATTTTGTGTTTGTGTATGTGTATACAGATAATTTTTGAAGCACCGTGAGTGCCTGTTTTTCTTCTAGAAATAGAGCTTGATATTTTTGATATATTATGTTCATACCAATAAGAGTGCTGCTGCTTATACCTGGAGCGCACACCACTGATTGATCCATTATTGTTAGGCAGATAATATCCACTCCTCCTCCTACCCCTCCAGGCTTGATGGGCGTTAAAATGCATGGCAAAGAATGTCACCCTGATACAATCCAGCATGTTAGAATATGATTTTGAAATGCTAAAAGATAATTTGGTTTGTTTATTCTAAAATTTGGACTTTTTTCTTTTCTCAACAAAACACCAGATGCTAAAGAAAACTAAGCATTTTCTCTTCCAAACTAGATGATGATACTTACATAGTATATTTATGTTGTAATATTTCTTTTTATATAACACGGAATGTGAAGTTATATTGAATTCTAATTGATGATCATTTTAACATTCAGCATTGCTAGTTTGGAAAGAATGTGAAATTTACAGTCAGCTTATGTAGATTAAATTTTAATTTGTGATTTTAATTATGACATTTAAAATTAATCTTATTTGCATTTTGGGAATTTCAGAAGTAGGTTAGTGTTCTAAGTTTGAGTTCATTCCTGTAATAGAGTTTGGAAGTAAGCTATATCAAACTGCCCTATTTTCTTTGTTAGTGGTAGATTGCTGGGCTATAAGGCTTTACAGTGTGAAGCGAACTTCTGTTTCTGGATCAGTTACCAGTAGCAGTCACAAGGTCTGAAGAGTATGAGGTGGATGAAGTGATGGTATACAAACTTATGAATGAGTGTATCCAGTGGAGTAATGTCTTTTTAAAAAATTATTAATTAATTAATTAATTTGTTTATTTGGCTGCGTCGGGTCTTAGTTGAGGCACGCAGGATGTTCGTTGAGGCGTGCGGGATCTTCCATTGAGGCGTGCGGGTTCTCTCTTCTGTAGTTGTGGTGTGCGGGCTTCAGGGCGCGTGGGCTCTGTAGTTTGCGGCAGGTGGGCTCTCTCATTGAGGTGCATGAACTCAGCAGTTGTGGCCTGCAGGCTTAGTTGCCCCGTGGCATGTGGGATCTTAGTTCCCTGACCAGGGATCGAACCCACGTCCCTTGCATTGGAAGGCAGATTCTTTACCACTGGACCACCAGGGAAGTCCCCCTCTTTTTTGAGTTTTTTTCTTTTATTCCCCCCCCTTTTTTTATTTTTTTGCCGTATGTGGGCGTCTCACTGCTGTGGCCTCTCCCGTTGCAGAGCACAGGCTCCGGACGCGCAGGCTCAGCGGCCATGGCTCACGGGCCTAGCCGCTCCGCGGCACGTGGTATCTTCCCGGACCGGGGCACGAACCCGTGTCCCCTGCATCGGCAGGCGAACTCTCAACCACTGCGCCACCAGGGAAGCCCCTCTTTTCCCCTTGGATATTGGTATTTTCATTTGATAGCTGAATGCTTTTCAAAGTTCAAGGTTCTAAATAAATACTTGGGGATTTATAAAGTAGCAGAACTATGTTCAGCTCTCTAGATTTGCACTTTATAAAAGTAGTCTGAGAGGTCTATATGGATCTTGAAGATCAGTTAGAGATGAATGTCAGCATTTGCATAGTGTGTGTATATCTGTATACACACACACATATATATAAAAGTCACTGTGTTGCATCTTTAGTTATTTTAATGCAGAGGATTGTGTATTTCTTTAATAATGAAAGTTTGAGTTAAATTAATTGGATACAGAAAACAGGAATCATTTCAGCAAAAATTTTATCTATGGAAATACTGTCATGTTGAGAAGATCAGTGATTTTATAAGGGAAAAGAATCTGAAAAAGTACGTATAAGTGAATCACTTTGCTGTTCACCTGAAACAAACACAACATTGTAAATCAACTATACTTCAATTTTTAAAAAATCTGTGATTTTATGTGTGTTCTCTTACTCTTGAACTTTAAAAAAAATTCAAAAATTTTCTGTATGGGGAGAATATTATTAACATCCATATTTAATTCTTAAAATCTATACATACCATACAAAGATGTAGTTACACTCCCTGTACAAAGACAGGTAGTGCCATCTTTGGCCTAGTGTTAAAAGTTTTGGCTGTATAGTCACGCAAGCCTGTGTTGAGTCTTGGGCATTGCCACTTATAGCTGTGTGACCTTGGGTAGGTTTCTTAACTTCTGTGAGCCTTATTGTCTACAATTGTAAATATAGGAATAATACCTCTTTGAGTTGTCCTGAGGAGTGGAATGAATAAATGTGAAATATCTAACTCAAATAATAGCAGTTACTTGTATAACTTCTGTGCCAGACAATTTATTAACTCAGTCCTTATAACAGTTTTATGGATTATGAAATTTGTACTGTAACTTTCCTCATTTTTACAGGTAAAGAAACTGAGGCTGATAAAAGGTTATATAACTTAACCAAAGTCATACATACAAAGTAGATAGTAAGCACTCAACTAATGCTGACTGTTTATTTTTTTTAAAAAAAGACTTAGAGTAATATAGCCAGTTCTCATCTTTTGCTATAGTGAAAAATGAATCTGAATGTAGATCACTATATAGCATATTTTGTTTCTTTGCTGGAAAAAACGTTGATTGAAGGATTGTGTTCCTCACCAAGGGCTGAGGATCACATAATTTGTAAAAGTAATAATGTCCATTTATTGAATGCTTGCTGTGAACTAGACACAGGGCTAAGTACTTTACTTATACTACTTCATTTATCCTTCCCAACAGTCTTACAGAAAGCTGAGGCTCAGAGTGATTTTAAGTGACTTGCCCAAGGTTACACAACTAGCAGGGACTCTCAAAACTGGCTCTAAAGTCTGCTATTAACCACTAGTTTATGTGTCTTGTGTTAAATATGACTATAGATTTCTCTAAAAAGAAAGGCAACAGCTTCAATAATTTTAAATAGGAAAAAAGTACTCTCATAGTTTAGAACTAGAAGTACAATAGGCCCTCTGAATCTGCAGATTCCATATATGCAGATTCAAGGAAACTCAGATCGAAAATATTCAAGAAAAAAATTCCAGAAAGTTCCAAAAAGCAAAACTTGAATTAGCTGTGCACTGGCAACTATTTACATAGCATTTACATTGTATTAGGTATTATAATTAATCCAGAGAAGATTTAAAGTATATGAGAGGAGGATGTACATAGGTTATATGCAAATACCATGCCATTTTATATAAGGGACTTGAGCATCATTGCATTTTGGTACGAAGTGCCGTGTCCTGGAACTAATCCCCCAGGATATCAAGGGAAGACTGTAAACAGCAATTTCCCAGATCTATGGTCTTGTAGGCCAAACCCAGCTTGCTTCTGGTTTTGTAAAGTTTTATTGGAACACAACCACACTCATTACTTTATTATCTATGGGTGCTTTCCTACCACAATGGCATAGTTGAGTAGTTGGGACAGTCTCAGTGACACATAAAGCCTGAAATATTTACTGTCTGGCCCTTTATAGAAAAAGATTGTTGACCCCTGACCTAGACCAATGCTGTTCTTTTATAAATGAAGAAATTGAGACATGAGAGATTAGGTAACTTCCCAATAATGCAGTAGTTAAAATCCAATTCTGATACCTAACTCACTGTTTTTTCTCCTATACTGTGCTACTTCTTAAGTCCTATAAAATCAACAAGTGTACCATATAATCATTATATAAGGGACTTTAAAGTATTATAAAATGTTTATAATATATAGGAATATTTAACCTAGTTAAAACAGAATGCTAGCTATAATAAGAGTAAACATTTAGTCATTTCTCTTTCTTTCTTAGAATTTGAAGAGCTTTGGGATTACACTTTGTATAGCCCATGCCTTAAAGTTCTGCAGCCAGCTTTAAACTTATATTTCCTTATTTTCCTTCACAAATTTCTCTGTAAAAAATAGAGGCTTTGGAATTGTTTCATTAATTGATTGTAAACAGCAGTTCAAGTTAGAAACCTATCACATATACATCTATAAAATACAGATCATACAGTTTGTACCTAGTTTCTTCTACTTACCGTTACATTATCCGTGGAAGTTTTTAAGCATTGAGGTGATGTGTTGAGATTTGAATTTGGGAATGATAACTGGCAGCAGTAAGAAGGATGTATTGGGGAGAGAAGAGGCTGTGGGGAGGCTATAATAATAACTGTGAGATGATGGGGCCTGTGACTAAAGTGGTGTGGCTGGAGAAGCAAGGCCAACAATATGAGAAAAATTTAGGGAGGAGAATGTATGAAACTTGGTTATAGTTGGATAAAGTGGAATGGGAACTTTGAGTACATGTGAGCTATTGCATTCAATGGGCAGCCCTCTTGATCACCAAGGCTAGTTTAGGCTCTCCCATATTATCCAGCATATTTCTCTACTATTGCCTTTACCACATTATTATTATCACCTGTTTGTGTCCCGTCTAGAAGATTCAAGCTCCTTAATGTTGGGAATTATGTCATGTCTTATTCATCTTTTGGGGGGACAGATTACTTTAAAAAATTAGATTATGCTTTTGCATACATTTTTTTTTAAAAAAGAAAAATACAAGAGATAGATTGGTTAAGGTATTCCTAAATTTCTTCACATTTAGGATCTGACTCTTGAAGCATTTTAATGAGTCCCTTGTTTTTCCATTCATTATAATCTCATCCATCTAGAGGATTGATGATGCAGCCTTTCTTAAGTGTGCTGTATCATCTTCTGAGGGATTTTCGTCTAGGCCACTAACAACACCATTCCTCAAATTTTAATGTGGATACTTTCTTGGTGTAATACATGTTATTTTTGCATGTATCTTAGTAGCAAAACATAATACAGCCTCACCTATTGTGGCTACTTGCCTTGCTTGAGTCTCATAAAGTAGTGCTTTTCAGACGCTGTAGTGAAAAACTAGTCTATGAACTAATACTTTGGTAAAGACAACAAAAATAAATTACTGGAAAAATGAAATGAAAAAAAGGACACACAAAATTCAAACTTCAATTTTTTATGAAATTCAACAGACATAAAATTACTTTCAAATATAGCTTTGCTATCAGAGTTTCTAGACACTCCATTTGTGTACTGCCTCACTGCAGACCTGTTTAAAAAAAAAAAAACGTTTGTGGACCAGATCCATTTTGAATAGTACTGCTAGTACTGCTGTAAAGCACTTTGTTGTTGCTTTTCATATTCATCTTTGAATTTCCAGAACCTGCAATATTACATGTGATGACTGATTGAATGATTAATATAAGACAGATGGTGTTTATCCTTAACACTGACAGTGTTTGTTTTTTAATTGAAATTTCTTGAAATGTTATACAACCACATGAGTAGTATATCCTTAGTATATATATGCATATGTTGGTTTATGTGCTTATTTTGTAAAAATAAAAGGAAGTTGCCAAACTCCAAAGAGAAGACTGATTCTTGTATAGCCATGGTAACAATTAATCATCAGAACCAATTTCAAATCTGCTTACTCAATAAATGACAGTTCTTTAGCATTCATTTTAAGTCAGTGTAATAAATCAACAACAACTTCCCTTAGTGAACAAGATTTTGCAAGCCTCTGCAAGTCCACCAGCCACCGAACGCCACACTTCCTCGCAAGTTCTATGTAAGATTAGCAATGTGCTCTACTCAGAGGGACTATGCCTGACCAGCATGGCTCTCCCTGAAGTAAGAATTATTATTTAGCTTCGTGTTTTTTGCTTTATTTCATATATTGAGTGGGAAATATCTCATCTTTTGACACTTGGAAACAAATTATTGGTAAATTAATTTTTTAGTAGGCTTCATGTTTTTATTCAAGTAATTATCATCTGTTATCTGAGTACAACCCTGTGACTTCTATGACATTCTCAAGTAAAAATAATAATAGGGGCTCCTCTTAAGAGTTTGCAAATGCAATTCACATATTTAGGTAAACTTCAAGTCCTTTTTTTTAAAAAAAACTGTTTATACTAGACCTTTAAACTACTGTGACTGTAATAAATTAAGTGGTCCAGTTCAGACAAGGAAATGATTATTGGTAGTGAAGCCTCAGTAGAATGCCTTCTCAATAAAACAGACTCTAAAATAGAAACATCTTTCAAAATATACAGTGCAGTGAAAATGTTGTTTTTAGACCAGGGAAATGACAGTAGTATTTAACAAGCAGATTCTGATAACAAATAACAATTGTATCTAAACATGCTAATGCTAAGAAACACATTTTTTTGTAAGTCACAGTAAATTCTTGGAAGTTTCATGTACCTTTACTGAGTAGGAACTACTGAAGCTGTAATTCAGTTTGTCAAAGCAGCAAATTTTCCTTTAATTATTGGCATAATATATTTTTTTCTGGACCAGTTCATTCAAAATTTAAAATCTCTATACTCTTTGCTTTTGTAAATAAAAAGGAAATAATGAGTATAGCTTAATTTTTTTCTGACTTAAAAGTAAAAAAATAAATTTTAAGAAACATTTACCTGTGAAATGAAGTAATTCAAAAATGTCTGCTAAGTGACATCCTTTATGATTGTGATTAAAATAATATATGCAGAATGCAGTGTTACTTTAGTTAAGATAATTTATATGTTGATTTGGATAATAGAAAAACACTCTCCAGGGTTCATAATTAATCTGTTCATCCATTCCAAAAGTATTTTTAGCACCTCTGTTTACCATGTGTTGTGCTCAACATGGGAACAGTAGGAGTGCGTAGAAAGTGCCTATATTTTGGAGACTTACATAGTGTTACGGTAAAGACTAATAGTGAATAGGCAATTATTACGAGTATTATAAATTTGACTAAAAAGTTGAGTATGGTATAATCCACTATATAAGTACAATGAAAAAGATGTGATTAAATTGTTATAGGAGCACAGAGGAAGTACACCCAATCCAGACTAGGAATAAGGGAGATTTTCAGGGCTGGCCTTTTTGAGCAAATGAACCTCAGCTGAGTCTTAACAAATGAGTAGGTGTCAGTTGATAAGACTGGGAGTTGGTAAAGGGCATTTCAAAATGAGAAGATAGCCTGAACAGAGGCAGAGAGGTATGAAATAGCATGAAGTGTGTGGAGAATTACGTGCGGTCATGTTTTCCTCTATACAACATAAGGTGGGGTTTACCATCTTATTTCACAAATCCACACGAGTTAAGTTTGGTAAATACACACACATTCTCTGTCAACTTTCAGATATAGCTCTAAAATTAATCAGAAACTGCTATAAAATATATTTTGTATCATTTAAAATCTTCTAACTGAATTGTAAAGAGTACAAACTAAGGTTATTTTAAAGAAGAATGAGTCTAATAGCACTATTGCTGCCTGTAGTAAGTACTGCATCAGTAACTATATAGCATTGAGTTTACTTTAGAGGTGCTTTCAATCAAAGTGCCATTTGGAATTCTTTCTACTTAGTACTCTTCTGATTAATATTTAGTATAAAAGTCACTCTTTGCCTGTAATGACTTTTCTGAGGATAATACAGTATGAGTTAATACAGTATTCTGCATAATAGTATTTCATCTTGATAGTACATGCTAAAATGTCAGATTATAAATGCAAAGAAGTTTGAAAAAAGAAAATAAAGTGCGCTGACTTCACATAGTAGTACCTTTATGCTTTTGCTGTAAGGCCTCTTTTCTGTGATTGTGAATTGTTGTGTTTACATGTAAAAGTACATTATTTTTTGTTGTGTATTTCCTGCAGTGAACCAGTAAAACCTATCTTCTTCTGTTTGAAGTATTTTTTTCTTCAGAACTTCCTATTTTGTTGGTTGATGTGACTTTACTGGCTCTTAGAGGAACAATAAAAATGGCCTCAACTTCCTGTCTGCCTCAGTGTCATAATGTGCCAGGGTATGATAGAAACAAACTTCCGTGGACCATCTCTTTTTTTCTGGTGTTTTTAATCTCTTAATATATTGGGGAAGGAGGAGTATCATCTTTTTTTCTTCCTAGGAGTCAGAATCTTAGATACATTAAAAAAAATTCTGGGTTAGAGTTTAGGTGGAGTTACACTTGCACTCATTATTAATATGCAGTCTTTATAAGTCTCACAGTCAGTTCTTATTAGGATGTTATCTCTTTTTTTTTTAACGTCTTTATTGAATTTGTTACAGTAATGCTTCTGTTTTTTATGTTTTGGTTTTTTGGTCGCAAGGCATGTGGGATCTTAACTGGCCAACCAAGGATCGAACCTGCACCCCCTGCATTGGAAGGCAAAGTCTTAACCACTGGATCTCCAGGGAAGTCCCTCGGCTAAGTTCTATAGAGTGAGTGTCTTAGGGTAAATATTCTTTTCCTGCTCCTGTCTTCCTGTTCTACTTTATATAATAGACTTTTTAAAAAGTTGAAAACATTGCATTCTTTAAATAGACCATTTTAAAAGAATTTAGTATAGAAAGTTTTTGAGCTGTTGTGTCTTGCCCAAATCTGATGTCAAATGTGAAAGTAATTTTATCAAAATGAATATTTGTTAATGCCCTTTTTATAGAGCAGTCCTCTGACAAAGGAAATAATTTTATGACCATAATAAAGCCTTTTACTAGATAGAAGCTAGAGTAGTTTGATATAAGGTAAGATACGTAGATGTTTTTGAGACATAATCTTTTCAAAGAGTTCACACTGTATTAAGCAGATATGTCTAAAACACAAGGGGAAGAAAACTAAATGAATTAGAGAAGTCAAACTACTGTTTGTTTTCATAGAAGGGAGATCACATCCCATTGGAAGAATTAGAGAAGACTTCATGAAAGAAGCATTACTTAATAGGCTAGGCTTTCACATCATTGCCCCATGAGGAACAGCTTGAGAACTTGTACATAAACTTGAGGAAAATGGAATTTGAGGAAAAGTCTGTGATATAGTAGAAGAAGAATGGGCTTAATCAGAACTGAATTGAAACCCTAACTCCCACCATTTTTTAAAAAATAAATTTATTTTATTTATTTATTTTTGGCTTCATTGGGGTTTTGTTGCTGCACATGGGCTTTCTCTAGTTGCAGAGAGCGGGGGCTACTGTTCGTTGCGGTGCGTGTGCTTCTCATTGCAGTGGCTTCTCGTTGTGGAGCACGGGCTCTAGGTGTACAGGTTTCAGTAATTATGGCACACGGGCTTAGTTGCTCCGCAACGTTTGGGATCTTCCTGTACCAGGGCTCAAACTTACGTTCCCTGCATTGGCAGGCGGATTCTTAACCACTGCACCACCAGGGAAGTCCCTTCCACCATTTTCTACCTGTGTGACAGCAAGTCAGGGATGTTTAGGCTGTCTGTAATGTAGTTGTGATGCTTAAATGACAGAGTACAGTCTGCCCTCTGTATCTGCACATTCTGCATCTGTGGAAAGGGAGGGCCAGCTGTATTATGCCATTTTGTATAAGAGACTTGAGCATCGTTGGGTTTTGGTATTTGAGGGGGGTCCTGGAACCAATCCCTCATGGATGAGGGATGACTGTATATGTAAGATTTCTGGAAAAATATGTGACACCCAGTGGTTTAGTAAATAGTCCTTCCCCTCCTTTTCCCTACTTTATGTCAAAAATTAATGGAGGAAAAGATTGGGAGGTAGGCTGAAGTCAGAGCAAGGAGAGTCTTGAATGCCTGGATAAGCTGTTGAAATACATAACATTAAGCAGTTTGGAAGGGACACTTATAGCTAGATAAATCTGGCAGCCTTGCCCTTGATGGATGTTTAGGGATGGGACAAAGGAGCATTAATGGTTAATGGAAGATATGAATTAGAGTACAGTGAAAGAGAGTAGAGTTCAATGAGAGTAGGAAGAAAGAGATGAATAGGAGAGAGATTTTTCCCAAGTAGAAATCAGGGGAATTAAAACTGATGGGTTATGTAAGTCGAAAAAGGAGTCAGATTGGCTCAGGATTTGAATTAGGGCAACTGAAAAAATGGCGTTGCCACTTGCAAAAGCAGAGGAATTAGAAAAAATAGCTGGTTTTACAAGGGGGAATTAGACTTTGATTTTTCATGTATTTTTGTTCTGTAATTCTGTTTCACTTGCAGTACGCTCTGAACAGTAGTGCAGGGGTTAATAGCACAGACACTTGGAGTCCTGCTGGCTAGGTTTGAGTCCTGACTCCACCACTTAAAATTATTGTATCTTCTTGGTGAATTGACCCTTTTATGTATGTAGTGTCTTTTTTTTTTTTTTGAGGTAAACTACTCACAACATAAAATTTCCCATCTAAACCATTTTTAAGTGTACAGTACATTAGTGTTAAGTGTGTTTACATTGTGCAAAAATGAAATGCTTATACCCATTGAACGGCAACTCTTCTTTTTCCCCACCCCTCAGCCTCTGGTAATCACCATTTTATTTTTTTCTAAGAATATGACTACTTCAGATACCTCATATAAGTGGATTCATGCAGTATTTGTCTTTTTTGTGATGGCCTTATTTCACTTAGCATAAATGTCCTCAAGGTCCATCCGTGTTGTGGCATATAACAATTTTCTTCTTTTTTTTTTAAGACTGAATAATACTCATTCTATGAATAATACTCATTCTATGTGTATACCACTTTTTCTTAATCCATTCATCCATTGATGGGCATTTAGGTTGCTTCTACCTCTTGGCTGTTGTGAATAATGCTGCAGTGAACATGGTTACGCAAATATATCTTCTTGGTCCTGTTTTCAGTTCTTTTGTATATATACACAGAAGTGGGATTGCTGCATGATGTGGTAATTCTATTTTAGATTTTTGCGGAACTGTCATACTGTTTATGTTCTATCTGTACTGTATTAATATTCCCAGCAACAGTGTGTAAGGATTCCAGTTTCTCCACATCTTGGCCAGCATTTGTTATCTTCTGTTTGTTTTGAAAGTGTGAGGTGGTATCTCATTGTGATTTTGACTTGCATTTCCCTAATGATTAGCGATGTTAAGCACCTTTTCGTATGTTTATTGGCCATTTGTATTTCTTTGGAGAAATGTTTATTCAAGTTCTTTGCCCATTTTTAATTGGATTGTCAGTTTTTTATTGTGTGTTGTAGGAGTTTATTATGGATATTAACCCCTCATCAGGTATATGGTTTGCAAATATTTTCTGCCATTCTGTGGGTTGCCTTTTTACCCTGTTGATTGTTTCCTTTGCTGCACAGAAGTTTTAAAGTTTGATATAGTCCCTGTTTGTCTATTTTTTTTCTTTTGTTGCTGGTGCTTTTGGTCATATATCCAAGAAATCATTGCCAAATCCAGTGTCAAAGTGTTTTCCCCATGTTTTCTTCTAGGAGTTTTATAGTTTCAGGTCTTACATTTAGATCTTTAATATACTTTGGGTTAATTTTTGTGCATGGTGTAAGGTAAGAGTCAAACTTTATTCTTTTGCATGTGGATATCCATGTTTTATATAGTGTCTTTTTATTATCACTAGTAATTTTCTTTACTCTGAAGTTTGTGTTTGATAATGCAGCCACTTCCATTTTCTTTACTATTACTATTAGCATTACTATTAGCATGGTATATCTGTTTCTATCCTTTTAACTTATTTGTATCTTTATACTTGAAGTGGCTCTTTTCTTGTAGGCAACTTATAGTTGGGTCTCACTTTTTTTTTTCCCCCACTTTTTCTTATCCAGTCTGTCTTTTTCTTTTTTTTAGCCTTTATTTGAGGTAATTGTAGATTCACATGCAGTCGTAAGAAATAATAGATCTTGTATATCCTTCACCCAGTTTCCCTCAATGCTAATATCTTGCATAACTTTAGAACAATATCACAACCAAGGAATTGACATTAATATAGTCTGCTTACCTTATTCAGATTTCTCCTGTTTCACATGCACTAATTTATGAATGTATATGTTATCACATGTGTAAATTCATGTGACCACTACCACAGTCAAGATATAGTATAGTTCTATCACAAATATCTTTTGTGGTACCCATTTACAACCCCAGCCACTCCTCTTCCTTCATCTTTCCCTATCTCCTGGCAACCACTAATCTTCTCTCCATCTCTATAATTTTGTCATTTCAAGATTGTTACATAAATGGAATCATATAGTATGTAACCTTTTGAGACTTTTTTTTTTCATGCAGCATAATGTTATATGTTTCAATGGCTTATTCTTTTTTTATTGCTGAGTAGTATTTCTGAGTCTCTGTCTTTTAGTTGGGGGTGTTTACACCACTTATATTTAACATGATTATTGACATAGTTGGGTTTAAATCAGCCATCCTTCTCAGGTTTTGGCAAACTATGACCCAAGGGCCAAATGACACCAACTGTTTTTATAAATTAAGTTTTACTGAAATACATCTATGCTCATTTACTTACTATTGTCTGTGGTTGCTTTTGTGCTACATTGGCAAAGTTGAGTAGTTGTGATAGAGATTTACCATCTGCGAAGCCTGAAATGCTTACTATGTGACTGTTTACCAAAGAGGTTTTCAACTACAAATTGGGGTATTTGTTTTCTATTTGTTCCATCTGTTCATTGTTTATTCTGCATCAGAAATGTGAGCTTAAAAGATAGTAGAGTGGTTGCTGCCTATTAGAACATCTACACATGCTTTCCTCAGATAAAAGTTTAGACCTGACAGAAGGTGTCTGTATTAGTTCTCTACTCTGTTTAACAGACTACCATTAACTTAGTGGCTTAAAACAACACACATTTATTATCTTTCGGTTTCTGTGAGTAAGGAGTCTGGCTTATCTGGGTCCTTTGCTCAGGATCTCACAAAAGCTGCAGTCAGGGTGTGGGCCAGTCTTTGTTATCCTGTGGATGCTTAACTATGGAAAAAATCTACTTCCAAACTCATTTAGGTTGTTGGGAGAATTTCTTTGCAGTTGTGTGACTGAGGACCCTAACTTTTTACTGACAGTCAGGTGGAGGCCTCCCTCAGGTCCTGGGGATTGCCTATAGTTTCCTGCTACGTGGCTCTCTCAAGGCTTGCAGGAGAGGCTCTCACACAAGCTTATGTAATGTAACATAATCAAGAGAGTGACAGTTCATCACCTTTCCATATTCTGTTGGTTAGAAGCAAGTCACAGGTTCTTCTCATACTCAAGGGGATTATATGAAGGCATGACTCATTAGGGGTCACCATCATGTGTCCACCACAGTAACTTTAAGAAGATACTAATAACTATTGGGATTTCCCTGGAGGTCCAGTGGTTAAGACTTCACGCTCCTAATGCAGGGGGCATGGGTTCAATCCCTGGTTGGGGAACCTAAGATCTTGTATGCTGCGTGGCGCAGCCAAAAAAAAAAAAAGTATATTAATAACTATAATCTGTAGTCTTACATTGACCATTTTGGTTACTGTCAAAAGCTGGAAATGATGCAATTAACAGTAAAGAGGTAATACAGGAAAAGACTAGTTAAGGTATTTATCTTTTTCAAAAACTGCATAATAAGTGAAGCTTCCACGCTAATAATACCAGTATTTGCAACATGGGTCATACTTTCATAAGCACTTGTAAATCCATTATTGCGTTTGATATAATTCTCAGAATAGTCTTATGAAGTAGATAGGTATACCTATTTACAGATAAAGAAATTGAGGTTAGCAAAGACTTCAAAAAAAACCAGTAAGTGGTATAATCACAGATTTTAACTTAAAGTCTCTTTGTTTCTGTCACTAAAATAGGATTGTAGCGTAGAACTATTGGTGGTGTGAATAGTCATCAAATATGCTTTGATAATGAGTAAGTTTGACTTTATGTAAATACTAGTAAATTCGATGTGAAAATGCAAATGAAATGAGATTTTTATAATGCAAGTGTCCGTGTTTAGCAACACCGTATCTCTAATCCCCAGAATATTTCTGTAAGGTAAGTAACTGGTTTCTCTGTTTCACAGAGGAGGTAACGAAAGTTTAAGCAGATTGTCATTTACCCAAGGTTACTCAGTTGGTAAATGGTGGAACCATGATCTGACCTCAAAATCTAGGATGAACCTATTTCAGTCAAAATACCCTCTTTTTTTTTTTTTTTTTTTTTTTTGCGGTATGCGGGCCTCTCACTGCTGTGGCTTCTCCCATTGCACAGCACAGGCTCCGGATGCGCAGGCTCAGCGGCCGTGGCTCACGGGCCTAGCCGCTCCGCGGCATGTGGGATCTTCCTGGACCGGGGCACGAACCCGTGTCCCCTGCATCAGCAAGCGGACTCTCAACCACTGCGCCACCAGGGAAGCCCTACCCTCTATTTTTGCTTTGCATCATCGGATAGTCTTTAAACTTAAAATTTTTAGCTCATAGCCTCTCTTTTTGGAGATAGTGCATTCCACATCCTGAAAGTCATGTGCTATTGAATTATTCTCAAATTAGATTTTTGTTTAATGTGATAAAATACACATAGCATAAAATTTACCATCTTAATTATTATTTTTTTTTTTTGCGGTACGCGGACCTCTCACTGTTGTGGCCTCTCCCGTTGGGGAGCACAGGCTCCGGACACCCAGGCTCAGCGGCCATGGCTCACGGGCCTAGCCGCTTCGTGGCATGTGGGATCCTCCTGGACCAGGGCACGAACCCATGTCCCCTGCATTGATAGGCGGACTCTCAACCACTGCGCCACCAGAGAAGCCCAACCATCTTAATTATTTTTAAGTGCATGTTTCAATGGTATTAAATACATTCACATTGTTATGCCGTCATCACCACCATCCATTCCTATAACTCTTTTCATCTTGTAAAACTGAAACTCTGTACCCATTAAACAAGCCCCCATTCTCCTCTCCCCACAGCCGTTGGCAACCATCATTATACTTTCTGTCTTTATGATTTTGACTACTTGTACCTCATATATTAAATCATACAGTTTATCTTTTTTTGACTGGCTTATTTCACTTAGCATAATATCTTTAATGTTCTCAAGGTCTTCCACATTATGGCATATTGCAGAATTTCCTTTTTAAGGCAGAATAATATTTCATTGTATGTATATACCACATTTTGCTTATCCATTTGTCTATGGACACTTGAGTTGCTTCCACGTTTTAGCTATCGTGATTAGAGCTGTTATGAACATGCGTGTATAAATATCTCTTCAAGACCTTGCTTTCAGAGTCACAGACATAGAAAACAAACTTATGGTTACCAAAGGGGAAATGAGAGGGGGAGGGATAAATTAGGAGGTTGGGATTAACATATAGGTAACCAACAAGGACCTACTGTATAGCACAGGGAACTATATTCAGCATTTTATAATAACCTGTAAGGGAAAGTAATCTGAAAAAGAATATATATTATATACATATGTATATATGTGACTGAATCACTGTGCTTTACACCTGAAACTAACATGACATTGTAAATCAGTTGTACTTCAATTAAAAAAAAAGATCTTGCTTTCAATTCTTTTGGATATATATCCAGAAGTGGAATTGCTGCATGATATGGTAATTCTATTTTAAATTTTTTGAGGAACTACCACACTGTTTTCCACAGTGGCTGTACCATTTTATATTCCCACCAATAGTACACAGGGGTTCCAGTTTCTCCCCATCCGTGCCAACACTTGTTGGCTTTGGTATCAGGATAATGCTGGCCTCATAGAATCAGTGAGGAAGTGTTTCTTCCTCTTCAATTTTTTGGAAAAGTTTGAGAAGGAATGATATTAGTTCTTTAAGTGTTTGGTAAAATTTACCAGTGAAGTCATAAGGTCCAGGGCTTTTATTTGTTGGGAGATTTTTTTTTTTTAACATCTTTATTGGGGTATAATTGCTTTACAATGGTGTGTTAGTTTCTGCTTTATAACAAAGTGAATCAGTTACACATATACATATGTTCCCATATCTCTTCCCTCTTGCGTCTCCCTCCCTCCCACCCTCCCTATCCCACCCCTCCAGGCGGTCACAAAGCACTGAGCCGATATCCCTGTGCCATGCGGCTGCTTCCCACTAGCTATCTACCTTACGTTTGTTAGTGTGTATATGTCCATGACTCTCTCTCGCCCTGTCACAGCTCACCCTTCCCCCTCCCCATATCCTCAAGTCTGTTCTCCAGTAGGTCTGTGTCTTTATTCCTGTCTTACCCCTAGGTTCTTCATGACATTTTTTTTCCTTCTTAAATTCCATATATATGTGTTAGCATACGGTATTTGTCTTTTTCTTTCTGACTTACTTCACTCTGTATGACAGACTCTAGGTCTATCCACCTCATTACAAATAGCTCAATTTTGTTTCTTTTTATGGCTGAGTAATATTCCATTGTATATATGTGCCACATCTTCTTTATCCATTCATCCGATGATGGGCACTTAGGTTGTTTCCATCTCCGGGCTATTGTAAATAGAGCTGCAATGAACATTTTGGTGCATGACTCTTTTTGAATTTTGGTTTTCTCAGGGTATATGCCCAGTAGTGGGATTGCTGGGTCATATGATAGTTCTATTTGTAGTTTTTTAAGGAACCTCCATACTGTTCTCCATAGTGGCTGAACCAATTCACATTCCCACCAGCAGTGCAAGAGTGTTCCTTTTTCTCCACACGCTCTCCAGCATTTATTGTTTCTAGATTTTTTGATGATGGCCATTCTGACTGGTGTGAGATGATATCTCATTGTAGTTTTGATTTGCATTTCTCTAATAATTAATGATGTTGAGTATTCTTTCATGTGTTTGTTGGCAGTCTGTATATCCTCTTTGTAGGAAGGTCTATTTAGGTCTTCTGCCCATTTTTGGATTTGGTTTTTTTTTTGTTATTGAGCTGCTTGTAAATTTTGGAGATTAATCCTTTGTCAGTTGCTTCATTTGCAAATATTTTCTCCCATTCTGAGAGTTGTCTTTTGGTCTTCTTTATGGTTTCCTTTGCTGCGCAAAAGCTTTTAAGTTTCATTAGGTCCCATTTGTTTATTTTTGTTTTTATTTCCATTGCTCTAGGAGGTGGGTCAGAAAGGATCTTGCTGTGATTTATGTCATAGAGTGTTCTGCCTATGTTTTCCTCTAAGAGTTTGATAGTTTCTGTCCTTACATTTAGGTCTTTAATCCATTTTGAGCTTATTTTTGTGTATGGTGTTAGGGAGTGAGCTAATCTCATACTTTTACCTGTACCTGTCCAGTTCTCCCAGCACCACTTATTGAAGAGGCTGTCCTTTCTCCACTGTACATTCCTGCCACCTTTATCAAAGATAAGGGGTCCATATGTGCGTGGGTTTATCTCTGGGCTTTCTATCCTGTTCCATTGATCTATCTTTCTGTTTTTGTGCCAGTACCATACTGTCTTGATTACTGTAGATGTGTAGTATAGTCTGAAGTCAGGGAGCCAGATTCCTCCAGCTCCATTTTTCGTTCTCAAGATTGCTTTGGCTGTTCGGGGTCTTTTGTGTTTCCATACAAATTGTGAAATTTTTTGTTCTAGTTCTGTGAAAAATGCCAGTGGTAGTTTGATAGGGATTACATTGAATCTGTAGATTGCTTTGGGTAGTAGAGTCATTTTCACAATGTTGATTCTTCCAATCCAAGAACATGGTATATCTCTCCATCTATTTGTATCATCTTTAATTTCTTTCATCAGTGTCTTACAATTTTCTGCATACAGGTCTTTTGTCTCCTTAGGTAGGTTTATTCCTAGATATTTTATTCTTTTTGTTGCAATAGTAAATGGGAGTGTTTTCTTCATTTCAATTTCAGATTTTTCCTCATTAATATATAGGAATGCCAGAGATTTCTGTGCATTAATTTTGTATCCTGCTACTTTACCAAATTCACTGATTAGCTCTAGTAGTTTTCTGGTAGCATCTTTAGGATTCTCTATGTATAGTATCATGTCATCGGCAAACAGTGACAGCTTTACTTCTTCTTTTCCGATTTGTATTCCTTTTATTTCCTTTTCTTCTCTGATTGCTGTGGCTAAAACTTCCAAAACTATGTTGAATAACAGTGATGAGAGTGGGCAACCTTGTGTTGTTCCTCATCTTCGTGGAAATGCTTTCAGTTTTTCACCATTGAGGATGATGTTGGCTGTGGGCTTGTCATATATGGCCTTTATTATGTTGAGGAAAGTTCCCTCTATGCCTACTTTCTGCAGGGTTTTTATCATAAATGGGTGTTGAATTTTGTCAAAAGCTTTCTCTGCATCTATTGAGATGATTATATGGTTTTTCTCCTTCAATTTGTTAATATGGTGTATCACATTGATAGATTTGCGTATATTGAAGAATCCTTGCATTCCTGGAATAAACCCCACTTGATCATGGTTTACGATCATTTTAATGTACTGTTGGATTCTGTTTGCTAGTATTTTGTTGAGGATTTTTGCATCTATGTTCATCAGTGATAATGGCCTGTAGTTTTCTTTCTTTGTGACATCCTTGTCTGGTTTTGGTATCAAGGTGATGGTGGCCTCGTAGAAGGAATTTGGGAATGTTCCTCCTTCTGCTATATTTTGGAAGAGTTTGAGAAGGATAGGTGTTAGCTCTTCTCTAAATGTTTGATAGAATTTGCCTGTGAAGCCATCTGGTCCTGGGCTTTTGTTTATTGGAAGGTTTTTAATCACAGTTTCAATTTCAGTGCTTGTGATTGGTCTGTTCATATTTTCTATTTCTTCCTGATTCAGTCTTGGCAGGTTGCGCATTTCTAAGAATTTGTCCATTTCTTCTAGATTGTCCATTTTATTGGCATAGAGTTGCTTGTAGTAATCTCTCATGATCTTTTTTATTTCTGCAGTGTCAGTTGTTACTTCTCCTTTTTCATTTCTAATTCTATTGATTTGAGTCTTCTCCCTTTTTTTCTTGATGAGTCTGGCTAGTGGTTTATCTATTTTGTTTACCTCCTCAAAGAACCAGCTTTTAGTTTTATTGATCTTTGCTATTGTTTCCTTCATTTCTTTTTCATTTATTTCTGATCTGATTTTTATGATTTTTTTCCTTCTGCTAGCTTTGGGGTTTTTTGTTCTTCTTTCTCTAATTGCTTGAGGTGCAAGGTTAGGTTGTTTATTCAAGATGTTTCCTGCTTCTTAAGGTGGGCTTGTATTGCTATAAACATCCCCCTTAGAACTGCTTTTGCTGCATCCCATAGGTTTTGGGTCGTTGTGTCTCCATTGTCATTTGTTTCTAGGTATTTTTTGATTTCCTCTTTGATTTCTTCAGTAGTGTATTGTTTAGCCTCCATGTGTTTGTATTTTTTACAGATCTTTTCCTGTAATTGATATCTAGTCTCATGGCGTTGTGGTCGGAAAAGATACTTGATACAATTTCAGTTTTCTTAAATTTACCAAGGCTTGATTTGTGACCCAAGTTATGATCTATCCTGGAGAATGTTCCATGAGCACTTGAGAAAAATGTGTATTCTGTTGTTTTTGGATGTAGTGTCCTATAAATATCAATTAAGTCCATCTTGTTTAATGTATCATTTAAAGCTTGTGTTTCCTTATTTATTTTCATTTTTGATGATCTGTCCATGGGTGAAAGTGGGGTGTTAAATTCCCCTACTATGAATGTGTTACTGTCGATTTCCCCTTTTATGGCTGTTAGTATTTGCGTTATGTACTGAGGTGCTCCTGTGTTGGGTGCATAAATATTTACAATTGTTACATCTTCTTGGATCGATCCCTTGATCATTATGTAGTGTCCTTCTTTGTCTCTTCTAATAGTCCTTATTTTAAAGTCTATTTTGTCTGATATGAGAATTGCTACTCCAGCTTTCTTTTGGTTTCCATTTGCATGGAATATCTTTTTCCATCCCCTTACTTTCAGTCTGTATGTGTCTCTAGGTCTGTAGTGGGTCTCTTGTAGACAGCATATATATGGGTCTTGTTTTTGTATCCATTCAGCCAATCTGTGTCTTTTGGTGGGAGCATTTAGTCCATTTACATTTAAGGTAATTATCGATATGTATGTTCCTATTCCCATTTTCTAAATTGTTTTGGGTTCGTTATTATAGGTCTTTTCCTTCTCTTGTGTTTCTTGTCTAGAGAAGTTCCTTTAGCATTTGTTGTAAAGCTGGTTTGGTAGTGCTGAACGCTCTCAGCTTTTGCTTGTGTGTAAAGGTTTTAGTTTCTCCATCAAATCTGAATGAGATCCTTGCTGGGTAGAGTAGTCTTGGTTGCAGGTTTTTCTCCTTCATCACTTTCAGTATGTCCTGCCACTCCCTTCTGGCTTGTAGGGTTTCTGCTGAGAGATCAGCTGTTAACCTTATGGGAATTCCCTTGTGTGTAATTTGTTGTTTTTCCCTTGCTGCTTTTAACATGCTTTCTTTGTATTTAATTTTTGACAGTTTGATTAATATGTCTTGGCGTATTTCTCCTTGGATTTATCCTGTATGGGACTCTCTGTGCTTCCTGGACTTGGTTAACTATTTCCTTTCCCATATTAGGGAAGTTTTCAACTATAATCTCTTCAAATGTTTTCTCAGTCCCTTTCTTTTTCTCTTCTTCTTCTGGAACCCCTGTAATTCAAATGTTGGTGCGTTTAATGTTGTCCCAGAGGTCTCTGAGACTGTCCTCAGTTCTTTTCATTCTTTTTTCTTTATTCTGCTCTGCAGTAGTTATTTCCACTATTTTATCTTCCAGGTCACTTATCCGTTCTTCTGCCTCAGTTATTCTACTATTGATCCCATCTAGAGTACTTTTAATTTCATTTATTGTGTTGTTCATCATTGCTTGTTTCATCTTTAGTTCTTCTAGGTCCTTCTTAACTGTTTCTTGCATTTTGTCCATTCTATTTCCAAGATTTCGGATCATCGTTACTATCATTATTCTGAATTCTTTTTCAGGTAGACTGCCTATTTCCTCTTCATTTGTCAGGTCTGGTGCATTTTTATGTTGCTCCTTCATCTGCTGTGTGTTTTTCTGTCTTCTCATTTTGCTTATCTTACTGTGTTTGGGGTCTCCTTTTTGCAGGCTGCAGGTTTGTAGTTCCCGCTGTTTTTGATGTCTATCTCCAGTGCCTAAGGTTGGTTCAGTGGGTTGTGTAGGCTTCCTGGTGGAGGGGACTAGTGCCTGTGTTGTGGTGGATGAGGCTGGATCTTGTCTTTCTGGTGGGCAGGTTCACGTCTGGTGGTGTGTTTTGGGGTGTCTGTGGCCTTATTATGATTTTAGGCAGCCTCTCTGCTAATGGGTGGGGTTGTGTTCCTGTCTTGCTAGTTGTTTGGCATAGGTTGTCCAGCACTGTAGCTTGCTGGTCGTTGAGTGAAGCTGGGTGCTGGTGTTAAGATGGAGGTCTCTGGGAGATTTTCGCTGTTTGATATTATGTGGAGCTGGGAGGTCTCTTGTTGACCAGTGTCCTGAAGTTGGCTCTCCTACCTCAGAGGCAGAGCCCTGACTCCTGGCTGGAGCACCAAGAGCCTTTGATCCACACGGCTCAGAATAAAAGGGAGAAAAAGTAGAGAGAATTAGTAGAAGTATGAAGAAAGAAAGGAAGGAGGGAAGGGAGGAAGGAAGAAAGAAAGAAAGAAAGAAGCAAAGAAGTAAAGAAGGCAAGAAGGAAAGCAAGGAGGGAGGGAGAGAGGAAGGAAGGAAGGAGGGAAAGAAGGAAAAAAGAAAGAGAAGATACAGTAAAATAAAATAAAGTATAATAAAGTTATTGAATTAAAAAATACTTATTTAGGAAAAAAAAGGGACGGATAGAACCTTAGGACAAATGTTGGAAGCACAGCTATACAGACAAAATCTTACACAGAAGCATACACATACACCCTCACAAAAAGAGGTAAAGGGGAAAAAATCATAAATCTTGCTCTCAGAGACCACCTCCTCAATTTGGGATGATTTGTTGTCTAAAGGAGGGAAGGAAGGAAAGGAAGGAAGGAAGGAAGGAAAGATAAAGTATAATAAAGTTATTAAAATTAATTATTAAGAAAAAAAAACCATGGACGGATAGAACCCTAGGACAAATGGTGGAAGCAAAACTATACAGACAAGATCTCACACAGAAGCATACACATACACATTCACAAAAAGAGGAAAAGGGGAAACAATCATAGATCTTGCTCTCGAAGCCCACCTCCTCAATTTGGGATGACTCATTGTCTATTCATGTATTCCACAGATGCAGGTACATCAGGTTGATTGTGGAGCTTTAATCTGCTGTTTCTGAGGCTGCTGGGAGAGATTTCCCTTTCTCTTCTTTGTTCTCACAGCTCACAGGGGCTCAGCTTTGGATTTGGCCCTGCCTCTGCGTGTAAGGTCGCTGGAGGGCGTCTGTTTTTTGTTCAGACAGGACGGGGTTAAAGGAGCCGCTGATTCGGGGGTTCTGGCGCACTCAGGCCGGGGGGGAGGGAGGGGCACTGCGGGCGGGGCGGGTCTGCGGCGGCAGAGGCCGGCATGAAGTTGCACCAGCCTGAGGCCCGCCGTGCGTTCTCCCGGGGAAGTTGTCCCTGGATCCCGGGAACCTGGCAGTTGGGGGCTGCACAGTCTCCGCGGAAGAGGGGTGTGGATAGTGACCTGTGCTCGCACACAGGCCCCTTGGTGGCGGCAGCAGCAGCCTTAGCATCTCCCGCCCGTCCCTGGGGTCCGTGGTTTTAGCCGCGTCTCGCGCCCGTCTCTGGGGTCCGCGCTTTTAGCCACGGCTCGCGCCAGTCTCTAGGGTCCGCGCTTTTAGCCGCGGCTCTCGCTCGTCTCTGGAGTTCCTTTAAGCAGCGCTCTTAAACCCCTCTCCTCGCGCACCAGGAAACAAAGAGGAAAGAAAAAGTCTCTTGCCTCTTCGGCAGGTGCAGACTTTTCCCCGGATTCCCTCCCGGCTAGCCGTGGTGCACTAACCCCTTCAGGCTATGTTCAGGCCGCTAACCGCAGTCCTCTCCCTGCGCTCCAACCGAAACTGTTGGGAGATTTTTGATTACTGATACAATCTCTTTACAAGTTATAGGTCTATTCAGATTTTCTATTTCTTTGTGATTTAGTCTTAATAGGTTTTGTGTTTCTAGGAACTTGTCCTTTTCATCTAGGTTATCCAATTTGTTGATGTACAGTTCATAATTTTCTCTTATAGTTCTTTTTATTTCTTTAGAATCAGTAGTAATGTCCCCATTTTCATTTCTGAATATAGTGATTTGAGGCTTATCTCTTTTTTCTTTTTTCTTGCGGTACGCGGGTTTCTCACTGTTGTGGCCTCTCCCGTTGCAGAGCACAGGCTCCGGATGCGCAGGCCCAGCAGCCATGGCTCACGGGCCCAGCCGCTCCGCGGCATGTGGGATCCTCCTGGACTGGGGCACAAACCCGTGTCCCCTGCATCGACAGGCGGACTCTCAACCGCTGCGCCACCAGGGAAGCCCTTCTTTTTTTTTCAATTTTATTTATCTTTGGCGGTGTTGGGTCTTCGTTGCTGCGTGGGGCTTTCTCTAGTTGCGGCGAGCAGGGGCTACTCTTTGTTGCGGTGCATTGGCTTCTCATTACGGTAGCTTCTCTTTTTGCGGAGCACGGGCTCTAGACGCACAGACTTCAGTAGTTGCGGCACAAGGGCTCAGTAGCTGTGTCCCGTGGGCTCTAGAACGCAGGCTCAGTAGTTGTGGCACATGGGCTTAGTTGCTCCATGGCATGTGGGATCTTCCCAGACCAGGGATTGAACTCATGTCCCCTTCCTTGGCAGGTGTGTTCTTAGCCACTGCACCACCAGGGAAGTCCCTCTCTTTTTTTCGTAGTCTGTCTAGCTGAAGTTTTGTCAATTTTGTTGATCTTTTCGGAGAACCAACTTTTGGCTTGATTGACTTTCCTCTATTGTTTTTCTGTTCTCTGTTTAATTTCTCTTTGCTCAAACCTTTATTATTTACTTCCTTCTGCTAGATTTGGGTTTAGTTTATTCGTCTTTTTTCTAGTTCCTGAGGTTTTAAAGTTCGGTTGTTGATTTGATTTTTTTTTTGATGTGTTTAAAACTGTAAATTTCCCCCTTAGTGGGAAATTAGCTTAGCTTTCACTGCATCTCATGTTTTAGTATGTTGTGTTTTTTTCATTTGACTCTAAGTATTTTCTAATTTCTCTGTGATTTCTTCTTTGATCCATCAGTTGTCTAAAATTGTGTTAATTTCCACAATTTTGTAAATTTTTCGGTTTTCTTTTTTGTTATTGATTTCTAACTTCATTGTGTTGTGGTTAGAGAAGATACTTGGTATATCTATCTTTTAAAATCTATTGAGTCTTAATTTGTGGCCTAATATGTTGTCTCTCCTGGAAAACGTCCCATGTGCATGTACTTGAGAAGAATGTGTATTCTGTTGTTGGGTATTGTTCTGCATATGTCTGTTAGATCTAGTTGGTTTATTGTGTTAAGTCCTCTGTTTCCATACTTATGTCTGGTTGTTTTGTTCACTATTGTGAGTAGGCTATTGAAGTCTCCAACTATTATTGTAGAACTGTCTGTTTCTCCCTTCATTTCTTAGTTTTTGCTCCATATGTTTTCATGACTTGTCATTATATATGTAAATGTTTATAATTGTATATCCTTGCTGTATTGAACCTTTTATTAATATATACTGTCCTTTTTTGTTTCTTGTAACATTTTTTATTTAAAATCTTATTTTTGTCTGATACTAGTGTAGCCACTTTGGCTCTTTTTTTGGTTACTGTTTGCATGGAATATTTTTTTCAATCCTTTTCATTTCAACCTGTTTGTGTTTTTGGATCTCAAATGAGTCTTGTGTAGACAGCATATAATTGGATCATGTGTTTTTATTCATTCTGCCAATCTCTGTCTTTTGATTGGAGTGTTTATTAATTCATTGATGTTTGTAGTAATTACTGATTAGGAAGGACTTATTTCTGGTATTGTGCTATTTGTTTCCTATGTGCCTTAGAGCTTTTTGAGCCTCATTTCCTGTATTACTGTCTTCTTTTGTGTTTAGTTGATTTTTTTTGTAGTGAAATGTTTAAGTTCCTTTCTTATTTTCTTATGTGTATACTCTATAGGCATTTTCTTTGTGGTTATCATGAGGATTACATTTAACATCCTACAATTATAATACTCTAATTTGAATTTATACTAGCTTAGCTTCAATAACAGACAAAAACTCTGCTTCTTTACAGTTTCATCTCTACCCTTTTCAGTTGTTGATGTCACAAAATTGCATCTTTATACATTGTGTGCCTAAAAACATGAACTAAAAATTCAAATTATTAAAATTGTTTAATTTAAATTTTATTTAAGTTTTATTTTTTACTTATTATTTTAAGTATTCTCCTAAATTATGTAGGAAACGTGATTTGGTGTAACAAAGCAAAATTACAGTAAAACTAGCTTTTTACATTAATAATTCTTTAAAAATGTATTTGTCTCTCAAATATAAAAAGTACAGTTACAAACCACTGTTACAATAATACTAGCTTTTCTACTTACCCATGTATTTACTTTTATATTCATATAGCTTTGAGTTACTGTCTAGTGTTCTTTCATCTCTTTCATCTTGTAGGTCTCCCTTGAGTTGCAGACCAGGTCTAGTGATCATGAACTCCCTCAGCTTTTGTTTATCTGGGTGTGTCTTACTTTCTCTCTCACTTTTGAAGGACAGTTTTTCTGGATATAGATCCTTCATTGACACATCTTGTCTTTTAGTACTTCTAACATATCCGCCCATTGTCTTTTGGCCTCCAAAGTTTCTGATGAGAAATCTGCTGATAATCTTATTGAGATCACTGGTATGTGATGATTCACTTCTCTTCTTGTTTTCAAGATTCTCTCTTTAGCTTTTTGGAAGTTTGATTATAATATGTCTTGGTGTGGGTCTCTTTGAGGTCATATTTTTTGGAGTCTCTTGGATGTTTATGTTCATGTCTTTCATTAAATTTGGGAAGTTTTCAGCCAGTATTTCTTCAGATATTCTCTCTGCCCTCTTCTCTGTCTTTTATCCTTCTAGGACTCTCATGATATGTATGTTGATCTGTTTGATGGTGTTCCCCAGGTCCCTTAGGTGCTGTTTATGTTTCTTCAATCTTTGTCAGACTTGATAATTTTCATTGTCTTAGCTTCAACTTTGCTAAATCTTTTTTCTACCTGCCCAGATCTGCCTTCAAATCCATCTAATGATTTTTTTTTAACATTTATTTTTGGCTGCATTGGGTCTTCATTGCTGCACGTGGTCTTTCTCTAGTTGTGGCGAGCGGGGTCTACTCTTTGTTGTGGTGCATGGGCATCTCATTGCGGTGGCTTCTCTTGTGGCGGAGCACAGGCTCTAGGCGTGTGGACTTCAGTAGTTGTGGCTAGTGAGCTCTAGAGCGTAGGCTCAGTAGTTGTGGTGCACAGGCTTAGTTGCTCCATGACATGTGAGATCTTCCCAGACCAGGGCTTGAACCTGTGTCCCCTGCATTGGCAGGCGGATTCTTAACCACTGTGCCACCAGGGAAGCCCCCCTCTAATGAATTTTTAATTTCAGTTATTAATATTACAGTTCCAGAATCTCTCTGTGGTTCCTTTTTAGGTTTTCTGTTTCTCTATTGATAGTTCCATTTTGTTAACACAAATGACTTTGTTCACATCTTCCTTTAGTTCTTTGAGCATCTTCAAGACAGTCTTTTTAAAGTCTTTGAAAAAGAACTAATGGCATTTTTACTAGACAGAGACAGTTTCTGTTGATTTATTTTTCCCCTTGAATAAGCCATACTTTTCTGTTTCTTTGTATGCCTTGTGATTTTTTTGGTTGTTAAATACTAGATGTTTGAGTCTAATAATGTGGTAACTCTGAAAATCAGATTTTTCCCTATTCCTTAAGGCTTGTTGTGGTTTTTTTGTTGTTTGGCTTTTTTTTTTTTTTTTAATTGTTGTGGGCTGTCTTTATGATGAAGATCAGCTTGAGGTTTAAACTTAAAGTCTTCTCAGGTCTTTTCTGAGCCTTTTCCTAGGCATGCATGGTCACTTTCTGATTTTCTTTGTATATGCAGTTGTTTTTTAATGTCTTAGTCTTTAGTGTCTTACTTCCAAAAGGGGAAATAGTGAAAAATGCAGCGGTAAAGGGCACCAGCCTTTAAAATATCATGGAAGTCACTTCAGATGAGAGGGAGGGGCCTGCAACAGTGGGAGGAGGTGCAATCACAGTGGCTGGCCACCTCTTTGTCTGCACCTCTGTGATCAGAAACAGTAGTGAGCAATCAGAGGAGAGATCCCTGATATTCAGAGGGTAGAGTCCTTCTTGCCTACTGTGGCTTCTGCAAACTCTGTGCAAGCTGCTCCAGAAACACATGCACAGCTGCTTGCCACATGGCTGAGGGTGGGCAGCTGCTACTGTACACAGAGCTGACATTGACCAAAGTCAACTGTAATTTACTAAGTCTTCTGGAAGTTGTAATCCTTCAGCCGACTCCAGAGTTTCAAAACAGTTACATCAGACAGATTCTGTCAGTGCAGTTGTTGTCTATGTGGGGAGACAGATTCCTTGTGCTTCTACTCCACCATCTTCCCACAATTTTCCAATTAGATTTTAAAGGAGTCCCTTCACTGATACAATTAGCTGAGGTGGCTTATGTGACATTTAGTGTAAAAATACAAAGTCACCTGTTCTTCTTTCAACAGTGATTTATATGGTCATTTTACATATACGGTATTGGTAAACTATAATTTCTAGTAATCATTTTTTGAGTGGTTGTTTTATGTGTGTTTTGTTATGTTTTTCAGTCTCAGCTAACTGGACAATGGCAGTTGAGTAGGTTTTGAAAAATGTCTGAAGTTTAGTGGACTGCATCTACCTTCTCCCCATCTACCTTTTCCCCGTCCTTTACAAAAGAATAAATGGAATGTTTGAGAAGAGAGCTGTATTAAAAGAAGAGTGTTACAAATGGCTTCAGAATCTGTAAATGCAAAACAAGCTAGGAATCGCTTCACAAAGGGGAAGAGGCAACAGCACCAGCAAGTAAAGAACAGATCTTCACTTGGTGATGGTGATGGAGAAGACTCCTTTATCTTTGAAGCAAATGAAGCTTGGAAAGATTTTCATGGTTCTCTTCTTCAGTTTTATGAAAATGGAGAACTCTGTGATATCACATTGAAGGTGAGACTGTCTTTTTTTCTTTCCTCAATCTCTTCAGTGTATTATATAAAATAAAGGTTTCTATAACCATGCAAGGCAAATTTTTGTTGCTTTACTTATTATAGTCAGAACGGTTTTAGTTTCAACCCTTTATTACATTGAAGGGGAAGGGACATAAGGGAGGGTAAGTAAAGGGAACCTAGCATAAGATAAAATTATTATACTAATTAAATGTTGATATTCACTATTTCTTAGTTTCACTTCTGAAAGTTCTGGAGCCCTAAAACAACAAATAGTTATTATTTGTGAAATGGATAAATTGCTGTTGACCAGATAAGCTTTTTTTTTTTTTTGGCTGCACTGTACGGCTTGCGGGATCTAAGTCCCCTGACCAGGGATTGAACCTGCACCCTCCTCAGTGAAAGCGTGGAGTCCTAACCACTGGACCACCAGGGAATTAGCTTTTAACTTGTGAATTAAAAAATCTTGATGTTGGGAATTCCCTAGTGGTCTGGTGGTTAGGACTCCATGCTTCCATTGCAGGGGACATGGGTTTGATCCCTGGTCAGGGAACTAAGATCCTGCATGCTGCCTGGCGCAGCCAAAAAAAGAAAAAAGAAAAAAAAACCAACTTGATGTATTCACTTACTTTTGATGTTGGTTAGAAGTCAGAATTCTTGGTTTTATATGTAGCTCCACTAATGTTTAACTGTGTGTTCCTATTCTGGTGTAAGCATATCTTGTTTTTCTGCACTTTTTTGCTTTATTGTGTTTCTCAGATAATGTGTTTTTTTGTTTGTTTGTTTTAAACAGATTGAAGGTTTGTGGCAGCCCTGAGTTGTCAGGTGATGGTTAGCGTTTTTTAGTCTAAACATAACTTTTATATACACCGGGAAACCAAAAAATTCATGTGACTTGCTTTATTGAGATATTTGCTTTATTGCAGTGGTCTGGAACTGAACCTGCAGTATCTCCAAGATATGCCTGTAATTTAATCTCTATTTCAATATTACTGTCTTTAAGTGAGATTGTTTATTTTTACCTGATAGTGAAGTAGAGTGTTTTTTAGACTTGGATGAAAAAGTCTTTAGTAAACTTTGTCTAAGGCCTATATGATTATGTTGCTCTGCTACAAAGGACAGTTTTAATAAAGTTGGAAAATTGATAAAGCAGTGTTGAAGAGCCTGTGTTCTAATTATTTCTCATAGCTCATTTAAAGTACTTCTTACTATTCCTATCTCTCAGTGTAATATTAAATTTTTTTGAGGATTTATGTGTATACATGCAGCATTTTCCACATGAGATTTGCCACTTTGGGATCTTTTAGATTTTGCTTTCTGCTCCTGATCAGCCAGGTTCTTAGAGCTCAGAGTTGTGGGGATTGAGGACACCCTTAGAGAATCAGATCAGGGACACTCAGCAAAAGTCTGTAAACTGAATGCATAAATTCTGAGTTTTAGGCCCAGAATGTCCAGGAGTATAGTGTTATACTGTAAATAAATGACCTACATTCTCTTTACTTAAACTTTTAATTAGGACCTACAAATATGTAAGGACACTAAGATATTCAGAAGAAAACTATTAAATAATTTTACTAGCTTTATGTGAAATTTAGCCATGTATAAATTTTAATGAAGGAAGACCTAAACTGTAGGTGTAGAACACCTGATCTGTATAGTATATTATGTTTAATCTAATGCCATTCTAATTTTCAACGCAAGTGTGAAATTCAGTGACCCACACTGGATTTGACAAAAATAAAAATGTAAAATAGATTATTTGAATTTAATAAATTATCAGTTCATCATATCAGTATATGTTGGAAAATAATTAAATAGAATATTATTGATTGTATACATTTTATAATTGGATCTTAGAATAATTTTTACTAGCTACTGCATGTAAACTTTCTTAAGTGAAAAGTAAGGATACAGCCATTTTAGGGCAAGTGATAACTAATCTCATAACTTTTCTTTGTTTATTGGGTAACTTCAGCAATAGGTTGAAGTGAAAACCTCAGAAGAATCTATGGTGGAAAAAAAAAGAATGTGGTGGAAACCCAAAATTACTGTGTTTGAAGCAGTGATAGAAGTCATTTAGCAATGAGAAACTTTACTAATTGAAAGGAGCTATCATTTTTATTTTTTCAACTGTAAAATTATGATGATGATTAGGTTTTTGTGAGGAATAAGTGAATTGATAACATGTGAAGTCCTTACAACAGTGCTCAGTACATAATAATAAATAATCAGCTGTTAGGATCATTATGTGTACTATTCTTGTTGTTCCAAAAGTATTAGATAATGCTGCTACAGTATATTCTTATCATTAGAAAGAACTGTAGCTTAATCTTTTAGCAGGTCTGTTATTGGATTTGTTTCTTAATTCTAATTCAACATTTCTTAAACTTTCAGAATTTTAACTGTCACAGAAAAACTAAACCAAGCAGGATTATGGGTAGTTTACAATGCTCTGTTCAATACAAACTTCACTTTTTACATTCATATAACCTTGAGGATTATACTTTGATATATTCATCTCCTTTTTTTATTAGTATGCTTCATTAGATCATTATTGCTTTTAGGACAAGCATTTTAGAAAGACAGTTATCAAAACTGGTTTTATTGTTCATATGTAAGGCCATTAGTGTGTTTTTAAATTCCAAAGTGAGCACTGATATTGGAAAAACAAACTCATTTAACAGATATTTACTAAGGTCTTACCCTATGGAGAGTATAAATAAATCTGAATAACGTGCTGTACTTGCATTGAGGGAGTTTGAAATTTAGCTGGAGATAGGCACATACACAGCTAACTAAAATACAATTTAGTGATTGTCATTTTATGATATTTTTATGGAAGCATAGGAGAGGATCTGTTAACTATGTCTGAGAGGTGATTGGAAAGGCTTCACATAGGAGATTATATATAATCTTGAGGTCATTCCAAGGAAAGGTAAAACTTGTTTATATATTATTATGTATTTATTAGTGAAAATATTTTAGAACAGTATATCTAGTGGCAGCTCTAAAGTTATGTATGAGGGAAGATTCTTAAGGGCAACAATTTGGTGGGGAAAAGGCAGAGGGAAATTGTCTTGAAAGGGGTATTGCATAGCTCTCATAATGCTTAAATTATACATCATAGATCAACAAGACTAGCATCTACAAAGATGCTTTTATTTATGTTTTATGTAGTTTGAGGAAATGTCATTATCCTTGTTAAAGATCATAGTTAATTTTACCTCAAGAAGTTGATAGAGATTATTAGAGGAGGACAATCCCTTACATCACCTCTTGATGCCATCACTGATTATGTTTCAGTCATGTTGTTTGGCATTTTTTTTGAAAATGCACGTTTCTGTGATTTTTTTTTTTTTAAAACAAGTATTTATAGGATTCTAATGAACACGTTCAAGACTCTAAGTGTTATAATTATTGGCTGTCAAAACTTTCAACTGATCAGGTAAGAATAAGTGCTCTGAAAGATTGCAGAGAAACAAAGTATTTGAACTGCATTATAGTAGTATACTTCCAAGAGGTAGAAATGATAAAATTGTTATCCTTATAAATGTAGCAGTTAACTCCTGACCAGAGAGCAGGCATAATCTAATAAAAGAGAAATGATAAAGGAGAAAGTGATTTTTTTTAAATATAAATTTATTTATTTTATTTATTTTTGGCTGTGTTGGGTCTTCGTTGCTGCACGCCAGCTTTCTCTAGGTGCGGTGAGCGGGGGCTACTCTTTGTTGTGGTGTGCAGGCTTCTCGTGGCGGTGGCTTCTCTTGTTGTGGAGCACAGGCTCCAGTAGTTGTGGCTCGCGGGTTCTAGAGCACAGGCTCAGTAGTTGTCGCGCATGAGCTTAGTTGCTCTGCGGCATCTTCCTGGACCAGGGCTTGAACCCATGTCCCCAGCATTGGCAGGCAGATTCTTAACCACTGCGCCACCAGGGAAGCCCGAGACAAACATAAGGTAGATAGCTAGTGGGAAGCAGCTGCATGGCACAGGGATATCGGCTCGGTGCTTTGTGACCGCCTGGAGGGGTGGGATAGGGAGGGTGGGAGGGAGGGGGACGCAAGAGGGAAGAGATATGGGAACATATGTATATGTATAACTGATTCACTTTGTTATAAAGCAGAAACTAACACACCATTGTAAAGCAATTATACCCCAATAAAGATGTTTAAAAAAAAGTGATTTTATATTTAACACTTAAGCATTCTGTGTTAAGAAGTCTAATAAAATGATCACTTCTACTTTTGTCCATTCAAATAGTAAGTCAGTATTTTGATTTTATTTTTAATGTTGCTCAGAAGAAGGGATATTTGAGTGTTTATATCCATAGATCCTTGTTTATTTGACCCCCAAAATGCTACCTAAAAATTATTGTTTTCATTGTGTAGGTTTTTAAAGTAAACGTAGTGAGATAAGATTGTAGAACAGTGAATGTGACTAGACATTGTGATATGGTAATTCACTACAAGCCAAGACATTGAGTCTTATACATTTAACCCCTTCTTGACCTGGCAATTAAACATGTTTATGGCTACTCTGACTGAATAAAATTGGTGGATTATTGAAAAAGAGTAGCTAATTGAGATAAAAGGGCAAAATTATAAGGGCTTAAACTGAAAAATTAGAATACAGCTTATAAATGTACATAAAAGGAGACTTGGGTATATAGGCTTTTTTCCTTCCAGTCTTCATTTCTGTTCTATGTGTTTTCTACACTTTTATTTCAATATCGGTCTCAAACATTTAGCTTGAGTTACTGTTAAGTAAAGTACTAAAAATGTCAAAGAAGTAAAAATTAAATCAATTGAAAAATTGTTCAGTTATCAACATATTGAACATTATTTATTGCTTTGAAATTTTGATGAAGGGATTATTCTCAAACACTGCTGATGGATATGTAAATTCATTCCTTGTTTTTCATGGATGGTTTGGCCGTATGTATCAAGAGCTGTAAAAAGCTTATATTTATTGACTCATTAATTCTGCTTTTCAGATTTTATCTCAAGGAAGTATTCTGAAATGTTGAAAAAACTTCCTGTTCTAAGATACTGTTTATATTTAAAATATGGAAAAGTTGTCTTAATGGCTGATATCAGAATAAATAAACTGTGTTACATCCACTGTGTAGAATAAGCATGAAGAGTTGAAAGTTTTCAGAAACTTAGGAAAAGGTGACAAAGTTCAGGACAGTCTATTATGTTTCAAAATGCATGGGAAAAAGTTAAAAGGAAATATGCCAACAGGTTGACAGTATTTGTTGAATTGTGAGTAAATTTTTTCCCTTATATTTTTCTGTACTTTCTTGATTTTACACTTTAAATATATATTGTAGTTGAGGGGAAAAAAGAAAACTTGAAAAGTAAGTGACCTCTAATGTAAGATAATAGATATGTTCCTTTTGAAAGTCAGGGCTGATAGTTAATGGAATTTTTTATATATATATAAATTTATTTATTTATGGCTGTGTTGGGTCTTCATTGCTGCGCGCAGGCTTTCTCTAGTTGCAGCGAGCAGGGGCTACTCTTCGTTTTGGTGTGCGGGCTTCTCATTGCAGTAGCTTCTCTTGTTGCGGAGCATGGGCTCTAGGCGCGCAGGATTCAGTAGTTGTGGCTAGCGGGCTCTAGAGTGTAGGCTCAGTAGTTGTGGCGCACGGGCTTAGTTGCTCCGCGGCATGTGGAATCTTCCCAGACCAGGGCTCGAACCCATGTCCCCTGCGTTGGCAGGTGGATTCTTAACCACTGCACCACCAGGGAAGTCCCTGTTTCATTGTATTTTGATCCCTATTGGCTAATCCATGGACAGTTACTCAAGGTTTGGATTAGCGGTTTGTATTTCAAGCTTTTGTTAAAAAATAAAGGATCATTATGTTAATGTTGATATTCAACATATTTCACTACTTGGGTTTAAGCTTGACGTGTTTTCTTTTCCCCGAGCATCTTGAATTATTCATATGTTCACTTATCTAATCAAAATGTAAATTAGAAAATTCCCTAGTATCAAGGACATATGCTGTAGTATTTATATCATTTTAAATGGTATAATAATGTCTAATATTTTGTAGTTTGTGTATTTTTCACCCAGTTTTAAACATCTAGTCTTTAGACTTCGATTTCTTTCATTTTAAAATTTCTGATAAAATATTTTTGGTAATTGATACTTATATTTATGTACCAGAGAAGAAAAATTTAGAAATAAACTCTTAAGAACATGAGACTGCATAGTGTCAAAGGAAAGCTAATAAATGCATAAAAGCCCATATTTTTTATTTTTGGCTGTGCTGGGTCTTTGTTTCTCTGCGAGGGCTTTCTCTAGTGGCAAGCGAGGGCCGCTCTTCATCGCGGTGTGCAGGCCTCTCACTGTCGCGGCCTCTCCTGTTTTGGAGCATAGGCTCCAGACGCACAGGCTCAGTAGTTGTGGCTCACGGGCCTAGTTGCTCTGAGTCATGTGGGATCCTCCCAGACCAGGGCTCGAACCCGTGTCCCCTGCATTGGCAGGCAGATTCTCAACCACTGTGCCACCAGATAAGCCCCTTGGAAGGAGTTCTTTAGACCCAACCAAGTTGTCAGTTACTTGCCGCGCAGTCTTAATTTGGATGTTTGGTGGTCGTCTGGGTGGATCTTTTCAAGTCCAAAGACATAGAGCAATAGGAGAATGAGAAAGACTGAGTGGGAAAAGCCTTGGCCTCAGTGTGCTTCTTCACGGCCAGAGAACTGGTCTCTGCCAGATCCTGCAGGCGACGTCAGCTGCCACTTAGTGGGCTACTGGAATCTACATGGCTCAGGATAAGTCCCAGCCACCCTTCAGAGGGGAGCCATAGCCCAATAGGCGGATCGAGATTATGGCCTTTGAGGCCCCGCATTGGGTGCCAGAAAAGATGTTGCAGGAAAGAGAGTGGGGTGCGAGAGGATGGTCACATCCCAAGTCATGTCTGAGTCCCTGGGATGGCCACCAAGTGTGGGTTCTTGGCTTTGTGCAGGCAAGAATTCAAGAGCAAGACATAGTAAAGTGAAAAGTTTATTCAGGGAGATACACACTCCATAGACAGAGTGTGGGCCATCTTGGAAGGCAAGAGGCCAAGCCCAAATTTTTTGATGTTCCTATTTCATATATAAGGCTCAAAGATCTTTTTAAAGTTAAGATGGGTATTTATTTATTTATTTATTTTTACAAAAATGTTAGTTTGCATTAGCCCCACATTCACAAAACTTAGAAAACGAAAGAAAATGCCCAGCCATTGTAGAACTCTAACATCCAAGTATCAATTCCTTTATTCCAATCAAAAACAATGTTCCCAGAATTCAGCACAAAACTGAAAACACTGCTGCTACCAGCCATAGTCCATAACAGTAACTTTAAATTGTCCAAGGGGATTAAGGAAGCATTTTAAATCACTGTCACTCCTACCGAAGGATTTTAGGCAACGAGAATTTATTCTCATACAAGAATAAATTTGCATTTTATCATTAAACAGTATGAGGGCCTTAACTGGGAATTACCAGTTTATAAACTTTCTCCCCCAAATTTGTGAATATATCTGAATGTTAAAATTTTCTTATTTAGACGATGGGTATTTATTCTAAAAGGGTGCATAAGGGTATGATTTTGTGTGTATGTGTGTATATTAAATATGCATGTTTTAGTTTATTTGAATCAAATTAAAGTTACAGAGGGACAGAGCCTTATAAACAACATGAAGATAGCTTGAGGGCCATTGATTTGTACAGCTTGGATGAGAAGGCATTGTAAAAATGATGTTTATCTGAAAATTGTAGTACTTTCTTTTCTTAAAAAAAAAATACTAAAAAAAAACAACAACTTTGTGTCGAGGGCTGACTTTCAGTAGATTGCAGCGAGGGAGCTCCTCTGCTACCTATAAAACCCCGACCCAGAAGCAGTCGTCTACGAATGGTTTAGCACCAGTTTCCCAATGAACGTGCAGTGCGTGACAGGCAAGGGGGCGGCCGCCTTTCTGGCCGCACCTGTAGTACCTTATTTTATAGTACTATTATGTAATAGAGTCTTTGTAAGTTGTTTAATTGAGCAGGTTTATGTCATGTGAGATTTACAGATATTTACATAGAAACTAAATCTCAGTGGTGGCCAGTGCAGATGATCAAAAAAAAAAAAAGATATTTTTAGACTATTTTTTAAATGTTTAATATCAGCTTTCAGATCCCATTTTAGGGCTAGTGTGAATTTGAGAACATGCCAAGCTTTCTGCTGTAGTATAGTTTACAACTTGAATCTCAGTAGACTCTAAATCCTGCCTTCTAAATTATTTTAACAAAGTGAATATAGTATAACCAACAGAAACAATCATCTTGTACTTGTTGAAATAAGTGATATTCATTCTTCCTCTACATTAGTGAAAAAAGCTGGGTAAGGGGCATTTATAAGCAAAACCTTTTATACATTGTAACATTCCTCAGGCCTTTTTCTTTAGGAGTTCTTATTTTAAAATTAGTTCCCAAATAATGAAACACAACTATAAGTGTATTACATAATCAAAATGTTACATGGAAACAGGATAATTGCTAAAACACTACTATCCTATTACTTGTACTCATTGATTATTTAACATAAAGTGCTGGGAAAACTGGATAACTACTGTGTTAAAAATAAGATGAGTAAGAGGTACAAACTATATGTATAAAATAAGGTACAAGGATATATTGTACAACACAGGGAGTATAGCCAATGTTTTATAATAACTGTAAATGGAGTATAACCTTTAAAAATTGTGAATCAGTATATTGTACAACTGTAACATATAATATTGTACAGCAACTATACATCAATAAAAAAAGATATCTGTCTTCTCAGTACCAAAAAATTCCAGATGGAAATAGATTTGTGAAAAACATAAAACTAGAAAAAATACCTGTAAATATTTATGGACTGTTAGAATGATTCCCATTTCAAGCATAGCACCTAAGGCAGAAGTCATAAGGAAAAAGATTGATTGGATTATATAAAAGTCCATAGGGAGTGAATAAAATTTTGAAGCATACTTATAAAAGAGAAGTTTTGAAATGTATATATGACAAATGACTAATATTCTAAATGTCTGAGGAGTTCTTACAAATGAGAAAAAAAGTCATAGAAAGAGTTCTTAGAAGAAATAAACGTAGTCCAAAATTTATGAATGATTCAATCATATTAGTAACAAGTAAACTAAAACAATGAGGTATTTCATACATTGAATTGGCAGATTTTTCTTAAGATAACATTCAGAATATGGCACAAATATTGTAAGCAGATCAGAAATGGACAATTTAGTAGTATGTATCCAAATTGTACTTATCCTTTGAAACAGCATTTCTGTTTTTAGGAATTTATCTCTAGGAAATAATAGAGAATGTAAACAAAGATTCTCCTACAACAAAGTTCACTACTGTGTTTGTAATGGCAGACTATTGGAAGCAATCTAATTTTTCAACAAAGTGGTGAGATTTCAGTGTTATTACATTTCTATAAGATATCATTTCAAAATGATTTAAATAGGAAATGAAAAAACTTCAGTTAAGCTCATAGTAAATACTAACATTGATTTGTTTACTCTCCTTCAATTTTCTCACTGGTAAATTGTGGATAATAATAGTATCGACTCATAGGGGCATTGGGACAATCGAGTGAGTTAATATATGAAAAGCACTTAGAATAGTGCCTGACACGATAACTGTAGTTAACAATATTGTGTTGTATACTTGAAAGTTGCTAAGAGAGTAGATCTTAAAAGTTCTCATCAGAAAGAAAAAAATTTGTAATTATATGAGGAGATGAATAGCTTACTAAAACTGTGCTAATCGTTTCACAATATATACATATATCAAATCATAATGTTGCATACCTTAAACTTATACAACATTGTGTGTCAATAAAATTGGAAAAAAAGAAGGGACTCTTAGACCAAAAAAAAAGTATAGTGCCTGATACATAGTAAGTGCTAGGTGATGTTTGCTATTAGCCTCATTAATTCACAAAATGCTTCTGAAATGTGAGATAATACAGAAAAATCATAGTTTATGGTATAATACATTATAGATACATGTATAAAAGATTTGACTCTAACTTGGAAGAAGAAAATTGCGTGACCTTAAGAAATTGGCCTAGATTGAAAGTAAGTGACAAAGGATTACATTGCTAAAACAAATACACTAAACTTGTCTGGAGTTTTTATCCCTGCTATACAGCATGTACTCAATGCTGATCTCAGGCTAATTTTGATATTAAACTGAGTCTCTCTTTGTTTTGTTTTGAACAGGTTGGCTCAAAGCTAATCTCTTGTCACAAACTGGTATTGGCTTGTGTTATTCCCTACTTCAGAGCTATGTTTCTCTCTGAAATGGCTGAAGCCAAGCAAACACTGATTGAGATCAGAGATTTTGATGGTGATGCAATAGAAGACTTGGTAAAGTTTGTCTATTCTTCACGACTCACTTTGACTGTTGACAATGTCCAGCCTCTCTTATATGCAGCCTGTATTCTACAGGTTGAACTGGTGGCTAGAGCTTGTTGTGAATACATGAAGTTACATTTTCATCCCTCCAATTGTCTGGCAGTAAGAGCCTTTGCAGAAAGTCACAATCGAATAGACTTAATGGACATGGCGGATCAGTATGCCTGTGAGCATTTTCCTGAAGTGGTGGAGTGTGAAGACTTTGTAAGTGTGTCACCCCAGCATCTCCATAAGCTTTTGTCCTCCAGTGATCTAAATATTGAGAATGAAAAGCAGGTCTATAGTGCAGCCATCAAGTGGCTTCTTGCCAATCCTCAGCATCATTCCAAATGGTTGGATGAAACACTTGCACAGGTAGGGATGAATAAGATTGTGTATAGAAATGAAATGATATGGAAGCAAATCAGCATGTTCCATTTATCATAAAAAGTGTAGATTATCCGTTGATGTAATATGATGTGAAAATGGCTTTGACTCTTTCCTACTTACTAAATCATTTAAGGATAAGTCTGAATGTGTCTTATTTGAATTAGAAAGATCATTACTTGCTTTTTAACCTGAGTATTTTAAAAATCCCTTTGAGATATCTTTAGATATCATCTAAAGCAATCTAAATTGCTTTAGAACTTGGCACATTGAGCTTCATTCAGATTTTAGAAGGTAAATGAGTTTTAAAAAGAGAACATGCTGCAGTGAAAGTAGAGAATGAACTGTCCAATTGCAACTTAAATTTTATATCTGCAACTATTCACAATCTTAGGTTCGTTTGCCGCTGTTGCCGATTGATTTTCTTATGGGTGTTGTGGCAAAAGAACAGATTGTCAAACAAAATCTAAAATGTAGAGATTTATTGGATGAAGCAAGAAATTACCACCTTCACTTGAGTAGCAGAGCAGTACCTGATTTTGAATACTCCATTCGGACTACCCCAAGGAAACATACTGCTGGTAATTAAATTACTCATTTTATCAACTCTGCTCTAAGGAATTTTGTTGTATTTGACGGTTGGTTATGTTTGCTGAAACCTAATTGTAAGATAATTAGTATCTGATTGTCTTAAAGTAATAATTGGCAAGTAAGGTTATATATGAATTCTTACTGTGCATGATTTCAGATAGTTTTACCAATAAGCCAATTTTTTAAAAAGCTGTAACAAGACTTATACACTCTGGAGAGCCTGCTGAAATATCTTTTCTTTGGGGGTCTTTTTGATTCTTCTAGGCAGAATTAGATCCTCTGTCATTTTTGCTTAAATGACACTTGCTTTTCACATCTTACTATGTTGCACTGAAATTTATTTGACATGTTTTGAGCCCTTCAGAGACAGGTAGGTATCTTAATAACTTTGTATCCCTGGTACCAAACATGGAGCTTAACACATACTGCATATTTAAATGTTTATTTTTGCATTTTATCACATCAAAAGAAAGGTACTTAATACATCTAATGTTAATAGTATAACAGACCACATTAAACTCTTAGAATATAAAGCTCTTATACTTGAGGAGGCATGCATTTTCGCCTTTATTTGCCATAATTTACAGACTTTCATGTTTTCCCAAGAAAATAGTTTTATGTTCACTTATGTTACTCTTTAAAAAGAATATATTTGTGGGATAAGGGAGAATAAATGTGGTCAGTGAATTCTGGAATCAGTACTCTGAACACAGACTTCCTGTACATCTGCTGTGACCTAATGTGGTTATTAAAAAAAGAGATCCGTGGAATAGCCTAAAAACAACAAAAGGCAGTACATGGTAATGAATAGTGGGACTTTATCTAGATAGTATAAAGAAAATTTGAATGTTGTAGATCTGCCTATGAAGAAGTAGTTCTTCTAAATAGTTTAACATGAAAAGGATGGCTTATTTTTCTTTTATAGGTTGGTTTCAAGTATTAAATTTTTGAAGTGTAGATTTTTTTAGTTGTGAATCCTGTTTTAAGAAGTCAAGGTATTTAATTCTTCAGATTCAGACTTGAATTCAAAGATTTTGGCAGTCTAGGTTATATGCCAAATGTATTAGACCCTCATATACATGATCTCTTACATGATTGCAAGAACTTTATGAAGTAGGTTTTAGTGAAGGATTTGATCCTTATTGTGAGAAAGGTGGTGTTATTCCATTTTATGGATGAGGAAGCTAAGAATCAGAGTGAAAGGATGCCCAAGGCTACACAGAACAGTGGAGAAAGGATTTGTGTCGTGATCTTTTTACTTCATTTTAATTTTTTTCCTTCCATGTCATGTCCCTAGGTGACCTATGTAGCTGAAATATTAGGGTCCACTTAAATAAAATCTAATCAATAATTGGGATTACATTCTGGGATTATAATTCCAGCTGTGCCATAAAACATCTGTAATTTGGGGCAGATTTCTTAATCTCTGAAGGCTTCAGTTTATAAATAATTTTGACTGCAGGATCTTTAAAATCTCTTTCAACCTTAATTATTTCATTTAATTTAATTCTTTAATTCTTTTTAATTTTCAACTTTAATTCAACTTTCAACTTTAATTTAATTCTTTCATTTAATTTAATTCTTTAATTTAATTCTTTTTAATTCTTTCAACTTTAATTCTCTGACTTAAAACATTGAATTGGTTGGAAAAGATAGCACAGGCAGTTCTGGTCATTCATGTATGTAGTCATTCAGCAAACATATATTAAGTGCCTACTATGTGCCGGGTTCTGGGTTAGGCATTAGAAATGCAAACACACAAATAGACTACAGCCGTTCCTATTTTGAGAGAACTTTCAGTCTGATCTAGGGAAATAGACATATGAATAAGTAAATGCCATAAAGTATTAAAGGTACTTTGATATAATCAAAAGGTATAGTGGGAAGCAAAAAGAGTGGTTATTTTTACTTTGGAAGGGACAGAGGTTTTATAGGGAAAATAACCCCCAGTCTTAGTTTTGAATAATAAATAGATGTTTTTCTGGGTGCCAGTTAGAGAAAAGGGTATTCAGTTTATTTTACATTTATTGAATGTTTAGTACACGCCAGGCACTGTACTTGTCTTTATTAGTGCATAAACGCTTAACACACTATCTTAATCTCGCTTAGACTCTGGTGACAGATATCAGCATAATAGATCATTTCAGTACTGTATGTTACATGAATGAGAGTTACCAAAAGTTGTTACCAGAACATTGAGGATGATCACTATATGGGTGATGCGGGAGCTTAAACATTAAAGGAAAGACAGGGAGAAAATCGCGTTGGACAATGCAAGGCCTTTATGCTCTACTAAGGCTTTATCCTGTAGAGCAGTGGTTCTCATAGTGTGAAGCAAGTGGTGGCCTCTTGACCAGCAGCATGACCATTCACTTGGGAAGTTTTTAAAAATTCAAAATTTTGGACCTACCCCAAACCAACTGAATCAAACTCTTGGTGGGGGAGGGGTCAGGCCCAGCAATCTGTGTTTTATAAAATAGCTCCTCTGGTGATTCTGAATCAGAATAAAGGTTTTTTTTTTCCTTTTTTTTAATTTGGCTGAGTCGGGTCTTAGTTGTAGCACACGGGATCTTTGTTGAGGCATACAGGATCTTTTAGTTGCAGCATGTGGGATCTAGTTCCCTGACCAGGGTTCAAACCCAGGCCCCCTGCATTGGGAGCATGGGGTCTTAACCACTGCGCCACCAGGGAAGTCCCCAGAATAAAGTTTTGATTTGTTAAGAAAAATTGTGGTAAAACACATATACCATAAAAATCACCATTTTAACCATTTTTAAATGTACAATTTAGTGGCATTCAGTAAAATTTTTAAGAACTACTGATACAGGTAATGAAAAGCTGTTGAAAGAGCCTTTTAATTAGATTATTCAGTTGACAGTCTGAAAGCAAAAGAGTACTAAGTGATAAGAGAGAACAAGATTTTGCAGTAATAGCTGATGAGGGCCTGAACTAACAGTGGCTGTGGGAATAGCGAGGGAGAGAAAGGATACCTCAGGGAAGGACGAAGGTCTTTAGGTGGGTGAGGAAGGGAGATCTTTTATGATGGGTTTGAGGTGCCTCTGGGACATCAAGTGGAAATGTGGCTTAGAAGTGTAGATTGGAAGGCATTATGATACAGATGGAATTTTAAGTAAAGGGATTGAACTTTTCCTGTGTAAGCATGAAGTATGTGAGAAGTAGGCTGAGAATGAAACAGAAAACAGAAAAGAGAGAAATGATTGGAGACAAAAGGAGACTTTGATATTATGGAAATCAAGAGTTAAGGAGTTTCCAAAAAAACTAGGGTGATCAGTATATCAAATGTTGTAATTGTATTCAGTCAGAAATTAACTTTATGAGTTTGTTGGATTTTGTCATGACCTTACTAGCAAGAGCAATTTTTCAGGGTGGGTGAGGAACTCAACCGTATTATAGTGGAATGTTAACAAGCTGAGATAACTGATGTATTCTATTCTTTGAAAAGTTCAAATGAGGGGGAAGAAAAGAAAATTAGATTTTTAGTGGTATAATGACGTTAAATGCTATCCAAATAATTTTTTTTTCCTGTTAATCAAAATTTTGAGTTCGTAAGTTTTTTTCCACACTTATTTATCTATTTTTTTTTTTTTGGTTAGGGGGAATTTCCTGGCAGTCCAGTGGTTAGAACTCCATTCTCTCACTGCCATGGGCCTGGGTTCAATTCCTGGTCAGGGAACTAACATCCCACAAGCCATGTGGTATGGCCAAAAAATAAAAAATAAAAATAAAATTAGCTGTAAAAAAAAAAAAAAAAGGGGGAGCTGTGATTTTAACCTCTATTTTGTGGCTTTACCTTTAGGTGTGCTATTTTGTGTAGGTGGTCGCGGTGGATCGGGTGACCCCTTTCGCAGTATCGAATGCTATTCTATCAACAAAAACAGTTGGTTCTTTGGACCAGAAATGAACAGTCGAAGGCGACATGTGGGTGTAATCTCAGTGGAAGGTGGGTCTGCTTTTGTGTTAAATCACATCGTGTCACCACAATGGTCTTTTAAATATTTGAACTTTGAGAATTTCTTTCTATAAGAAAATTCCTACATTATAAAATATGTTTCAATATATCAGGTTATTTGGTGAATGTTTACTTGTTTTATGCCCATAGATGCTCAGTGTACAATCTCTTGCATATGGATGCTTAACAGGAGATGAGTATTAAGGGAAAAGGGAGTTAAACTATTCTGAGTTATATTTACAAAATAACCAAACTAAAGAAAAATATTTATTGAACACAAATAATAAATATATATTAACTTTTTTCTATACCTAATTATTATTATTGAAATGAGGTTTTTTACCTGGTTACTAAAAATGAATTAATTGCAGAACCATGGATAAATTGTTAGGAGAATTAAAAAGTCACTTTTCTTCCAGTTATAGAAGTATAAATGCTTTGGGGAGAAATAAGAAAACATATTTTCATAAAAAACAAAAATCATCTGTAACCCAGACACCTAAATAGTCACAGTTACCATTTTGGTATGTTAATAGTTCCAATTTTTATTTGTTTCATTTAGAAAAGGTTTGATATATTAAGAGTTTTATATTTTCTTTATACAAGAGCATTTTTTCATTTTATTAAACATTCTTTGCAAGGATGATTAGTGATTTCATCTACTAAGTAATAAAAAGTTGGGAAACCTAAGGGCAGGATAATGTTTGAACATTTAAATAACTTGTAAAACAGCGTGTTTCAGGCATTTTATTAAGCAGAAGCTTACATTTATTTTCATTTGACTACTGAAGTGACTTGATCATAATGTTGAACAGAAGAATATTTGTTGAAAGTTAATTGTGCTATTTTAATTATATATTGATTATATATAAATTTATTTACTTGGAAACAAATGAAAATACTTCTTTACTTTACAGGTAAAGTGTATGCAGTGGGTGGACATGATGGAAATGAACATTTAGGTAGTATGGAGATGTTTGATCCTCTCAATAATAAATGGATGATGAAGGCATCAATGAACACAAAGAGGTAGATGAGCATGGACATTTATTTTGATTTGTTGGTGGAAAATAAAGAAAGCTTCCTATAACTGAAAGGGCTAATTTTTTACTCTACATTTTTAGAAACTTTAAATACCTTCCTAAACACATTTTGTGAAAGCATCCAATGTGATGCTTTGTTATAACTTTCAAAATTTTCCTGAGAATTAAGAATAGAATCATGTCTTTGAGTATGATAATGATTGTCATAGTTTTGACTCATACCTGAGCATTTATTTAAATTTTTATTTTGAAATAATTTAAAATTTTCAGAAAAGTTTCAAAAATAGTTGCGTTCCTATGTACTAGTGGTGCTCAACTGAAGATAATTTTGCACATGGGGATACACTGACATCTAGTTTTCTATTCTTGATTAATTTAACATAGTATTTTTAACTGAGTTTTCTTGTGTGTTAGAAGTATGAAAACTTAGATGGAAATGTGAAGAGAGTTCGGCTGAAAGATTTTTGGCCTTTTTTTCACTCATGAGGAGAAAGAATCTTAGTGGGGAAAACCTAGCCTTAAAATACACTACTTATCTATAAATGACATTTTAATACTTTAGTAGGGCTTGATTTATGCTACATGGTAACTACAAACAGTTTAAATTCTAACACATGAATTAAAATAGGGGAGAAAATCCTTAAGTACATTTTTAATCTTTATACTCTTGCCTCCTTATCATGCTAAGCTGGTTTTTAGCTGAGAATTGAGTGAAACTTGTCTAACAAAATAGCAGTTGAATTTCTTTAATCTTCTAAAATATACCCTGAGCACTACAATAGCTTTCCAACTGTATAAAAAATAATAGAACTGCATTTATTTTCTCATGTTATTTGTTTTTATAATTTGTATCCCCCCAAATCATTGTTTCAGTGTGTATTCCAAAATAATATTCATATGTTAAATACCTGGTTTTCTGTTTTTCCCCCTTTTTCTTTTTCATCTTTTCACTAAAATGGATACTGATGTTTGTTCAAGGTATGGTTTTATTGAAACCCATCATCCTAACAGAGCATCTCTAGGGGTTGATTTATTTATTCAGCAAATACTGGTTAAATGCCCATTACAGGATATACCAAGTGCTGAAGATACAGCAATAAATAAGACAGCCATAGAGCTTACATTCTAGAAGGCAAGATAGAAATAAAGACATAATTACAAGGGTAATAATGCTAGCACTAGCGTAAGTAAAGAATGCTTGAGAGTGGAGTCCCATTTAACCTAAGGTCTGAAGGAACAAAAGAATTTAGACTCATTAAGTGGTGGGTGGTGGGTGGTGTAAGGTTGGTGGATGGAAAGAGATGAAGAGCCTTTGAAAATCTGGAGATGAATGAGAGCTGAGAGCATGAAAGAAGTCCCATGTGGCTGACAGATCAAAGGGGATAGTGTCAACAGACAGCTGAAATAGCAGGCAAAAAATAAGGGCCTTTCAAGTTTGCCAAGATTTTTTAATCTGGTGCGCTTTGAAATACACACACATTTTTTTTTTGATAGTAGGGGAGTGATAGAATCAGATTTCTCTTTTCAAAGATCCTCTGCTATGAAATGGAGAATGTATTTGAGGAAGACCAGAGTGAAAACAGTCTGGGAAACCAAAAGGGTTATTGTAATATTTTTAGTCGAAGAAATAACGGTGGCTTGGACTAAAGTGGAAGAAGTTGAGATAGAGGAAAGAGGACATATTTGAGAGAGTTCAGAAGTGTACAATCAACAAGAGTTTATAATAATTAGATGTGGGAGGTAAAAAGAACAATAAGGAAGAGGCTAAGATGATCCTTAAGTTTCTGGCTTAAACAACTGGATATGGATAGTGGTGTGACTTTCTGCATTAGGAAGAGCAAGACGGTGTACAGGATCAAGTTTTTGTTTGTCTTCTAATGGGTATATTTTCTCTTGCTGTGTAACCAATTATGACAAACTTAGAAGCTTAGAACAACATCCATTAATTAGTTCACAGTTCCACAGGTCAGAAGTCCAGGAACTGTAACTGAGTTTTCCACTTAGGCTCCACAAGACCAAAATCAAGGTGTAAGCTGTAGGCTCTAATGGAGGCTCTGGGGAAGAAACTACTTCCAAGGTCATTTAGGTTATTGATAGAATGCAGTTCTTTGTGATTGAAGGACTGAGTTTCTTGTTTTTACTGGCTGTAGGCCAGGGGTCACTCTCAGCTCCTAGAAGCCATTCTGAGGTCCTTTCCAAGTGCTCCCCTCAATCTTCAAACTAGCAGCGACTTGTAGAATCCACCACGTTCTTTGAGTTTCTGACCTGTCTTCTGCTACCAGCTGGAGAAACCTCTCTGCTTTTATAGGGCTTACGTGGTTAGATTAAGCTCATTCAGGTAATCTCCACTTTGCCATGTAACGTAGTATAATCATAGGAGTAAAACCAGAAGGTGAATATTGTGGAGGAAGACATCTTAAAATCTGCCTAGCACAAGGAGGTAGACAGTAAGTTTCACTTAGATTAAAGTTAAGGTTGAAGATCCAGACACACAGATTTGAAGTAGAAGCTGTATATATATCTGGAAATACATATTAGAGTTATAAATCTATGGAAAGAATGAAATTGCCTACAGAGAGAGTATAGGGTGATAAGAGGCCTTAGGGAACTTCATAATTCAGTGACAGCATAGAGAAGAAGGCACTGGTAAAGGAAGCTGAAAAGTACCAGCCAGAGATGTAATGGAGGAGGAAACTCAAACATGTGATGTCACAAAAATCAAGAGAGTTTTGAGGAGTAAGAAATAATCAATAGTGTCTTATGGTCTTGTGATTTAGGGGGTGGAGGGAGGGGGGAATTATATGGTATACTCACTTCTGCCACGATATAACACTTGTATATTCTAGAATGTACACGCATGTGTTCACCTACACCTGAAAGTTTTTATAACCACAGTATTTTGTAAGTCATTGCTTTATACTCAAGGGAAAAGAAGTTAAGGACACAAAATGAATGACAACATTATCCTTAAGAATTCTTTCCTAGGATACTCTTTTGGTAAACTGAGAGTTATAATCTCAGTAGAGCAGCAGTTCTCTCCAGAAATAATAGTAGCTAATACACAGCACTGAATATGGGCTAATCACTGTTCTTGGTGCATTACCTATATTGACAAATTAATAACAGTTGTGTCTACTGCTTTCTCAAATGGGTGACAGATGAAGAAGCAAGGTAGTAAAGGTTTAAGCAATACACATTATCCAAAGTATATACCAGGTCAGTGACAGATAAATTTTAGAATCGTTCAACTTTTGATTGCTGCAGTGTGTTTTTTAAGAAATTGATATAATTTTTTTTTCAGTCACCATTATGATGAATTAGCTTTTAACATGGGCTAAGTCTCTTCTGTTCCAAGATAAATAGATGCCCTTCAGAAGTTAAGCAATGTGATATAAAGCTTGTAATATAAAATTGATGTTCTTTTGTGTGATGTAATGAAACACTGCAACAAAATGTGCTCTGCAATTACGTGAATTTAGTAATGAGATTGACTTCTGACCTCTGTAGCAGACCATCTCTGTCAATTCATCAGTCTCTTAATTATGCAACTGAGTGTTTTACTAACTGAATGTTTTGGACTCCATTTATAGTATTTTGTTGGGTTTTCCTTTATTATTTCATTTAAGTTTAAAGTAACCTGTGTAGGCTATGCATTATAAAACTCCAGAGGGCACTGTTCACATACACTTGCACAATTTGGCATCCCTGTAGCCATCTATTCAGAAGCTTTGATAAACCTAAAAATAACGGGAAAAAGCCACATTGACATTTAATGTGATAAATGGGTACATTAGCAAAATTATTTTGCTACCTTTTTTCTGGAAACAAATGGAATGCTGAAGTGTCTTTTATTGTTTTTGCAGGCGAGGAATTGCCTTGGCCTCCTTGGGAGGCCCAATTTATGCAATTGGAGGGTTAGATGACAACACTTGCTTCAACGATGTTGAGAGATACGACATAGAATCTGATCAGTGGAGTACAGTGGCACCAATGAATACTCCCCGAGGAGGAGTTGGCTCTGTGGCTCTTGTGGTAAGTTATGTTGCAGCTTGCTCACTGGATTGCATTGCATCACATACCTAACCAAATAAGGAAAGGTCTGATGTATTCATATTTCCAGTATGCAGATATTGATTACACACCAGATTGTTATATGAAATACTGCTCTCTTGCACATTCTGGTCTACCATTAGGACAGCATGTAAATCAATTCAAAATCTAATGTCTTGTGTTTTTTTTTTCTTTCTTTATTTAGAACCATGTTTATGCAGTAGGTGGCAATGATGGAGTAGCTTCTCTATCTAGTGTGGAGAGGTATGATCCACATCTCGATAAATGGATAGAAGTTAAAGAAATGGGTCAGCGAAGAGCAGGCAATGGAGTTAGTGAGCTCCATGGTTGCTTATATGTTGTTGGTGAGTGGATATTTCTCTAGTTTAATTTTTTACAGGACATACAATGATAGTGTCAGTGACACAAATTTACATTGCATTTAGGCCCAAGTGGAATCAGTCCTAAGATTTGCTTTTGAATTCTTAAGATTCATATTCAAGCTTCTTTGTTTACATCTTCATCTTTCATGTTTAAAACTCTACCTCTGTATTTTTACTTTACTTTTCTTGTCTTCATTTCAAGGGAATTGTGTTGACTAAGCAAACCAATAGGTATTTCATATGCATGATGGCAGTTAGTGTCTCTGTATTGCTTTTTGACTTACTGTATAATAGAGTTGGAGGGGAATAGCCAAAGCAATCTTGAGAAAGAAAAATGGAGGAAAAACGGAGCTGGAGGAATCAGGCTCCTGGACTTCAAACTATACTACAAAGCTACAGTAATCAAGACAGTATGGTACTGGCACAAAAATAGAAATACAGATCAATGGAACAGAATAGAAAGCCCAGAGATAAATCTACACACATATGGTCACCTTATCTTTGATAAAGGAGGCAAGAATATACAGTGGAGAAAAGACAGCCTCTTCAATAAGTGGTGCTGGGAAAACTGGACAGCTACATGTAAAAGAATGAAATTAGAACACTCCCTAAAACCATACACAAAAATAAATTCAAAATGGATTAAAGACCTAAATGTAAGGCCAGACACTATTAAACTCTTAGAGGGAAACATAGGCAGAACACTCCATGACATAAACCACAGCATGATCCTTTTTGACCCACCTCCTAGAGAAATGGAAATAAAAGCAAAAATAAACAAATGAGACCTAATGAAACTTTAAAGCTTTTGCACAGCAAAGGAAACCATAAACAAGACGGAAAGACAACCCTCAGAATGTGAGAAAATAGTTGCAAATGAAGCAACTGACAAAGGATTAATCTCCAAAATTTACAAGCAGCTCATGTGGCTCAATCTCAAAAAAACAAACAACCCAATCAAAAAGTGGGCAGAAGACCTGAATAGACATTTCTCCAAAGAAGATATACAGATTGCCAACAAACACATGAAAGAATGCTCAACGTCATTAATCATTAGAGAAATGCAAATCAAAACTACAATGAGATATCTTCTCACTCCCGTCAGAATGGCCATCATCAAAACATCTACAAACAATAAATGCTGGAGAGGGTGTGGAGAAAAGGGAACCCTCATACACTGTTGGTGGGAATGTAAATTGATACAGCCACTATGGAGAACAGTATGGAGGTTCCTTAAAGAACTAAAAATAGAACTACCATATGACCCAGCAATCCCACTACTGGGCGTATGCCCTGAGAAAACCATAATTCAAAAAGAATCATGTACCACAGTGTTCATTGCAGCTCTATTTAAAATAGCCAGGACATGGAAGCAACCTAAGTGTCCATCAACAGATGAATGGATAAAGAAGATGTGGCATATATATACAATGGAATATTACCCAGCCATAAAAAGAAACAAAATTGAGTTATTTGTAGTGAGGTGGATGGACCTAGAGTCTGTCATACAGAGTGAAGTAAGAAAAAGAAATACCGTATGCTAACACATATATATGGAATCTAAGGGAAAAAAAAAAAGGTCATGAAGAACCTAGGGTCAAGACGGGAATAAAGACACAGACTTACTAGAGAATGGACTTGATATGGGGAGGGGGAAGGGTAAGCTGTGACAAAGTGAGAGTGTGGCATGGGCGTATATACACTACGAAACGTAAAATAGCTAGCTAGTGGGAAGTAGCCGCATAGCACAGGGAGATCAGCTCTGTGCGTTGTGACCACCTGGAGGGGTGGGATAGGGAGGGTGGGAGGGAGGGAGATGCAAGAGGGAAGTGATATGGGAACATATGCATAGGTATAACTGATTCACTTTGTTATAAAGCAGAAACTAACACACCATTGTAAAGCAATTATACTCCAATAAAGATGTTAAAAAAAAACTTAAAAGAGTTCTTGATAAGAGAGTGGGATATTGTTAGCACTTAAACATCTACAAGTAATAGAAGTAATACTGAGTATTTCAGTGCTTATGTGTATTGAATAAGACAAATAACATAATTTTTTACCTTTTCAGTCTAGCCCAATCATCACAGCAGCTCTTTGAGGTAGTGAGAGACTGAGAGAGTGAATAATATAGTCACAGGCCTAAATAAGTTGACAAGGCTGGAATTTGAAGCAGGGTCTGTGAGAACCCAGAGTTCTTACACTTACACCATTGCTACCTCTCTCAGCTCCCTATCTAGCACAGGCATTGACATATGTTATATCTCAACAGGAGTATCATTGTTGCTGTTACTTGTTAAATCTTCTGGGCACTTATAGTAGAACAGACATGGTAAAAATAAGACTGACTCAGGTAGAACCTTAAAATAAAAACCCTCTTGGTCATTCAAGTTCTACTTAAAACAGGTACAACTGATTTGAATAAGAAAACTTTGAAGGTAACTGTATGTACAGGAAGCTAATTGCATCCTCCCTTTTCTGTTCCTCTGCTTTGAGTTCTTTGTTCAAAATTTATATGCATTAGCTAGGGAAATGATAGGGAGCCCATGAAAAAGAGGGCCATGAAAAATATAACTACCCTGTATTAAAAACTTAATCTCTTCTACATTAGCATTAGCAATAATTGAAAGTAGAGCCTTTGTTACAGTGAAAAAATGTTTTTTATCATGGCTGTGGTGGTGATAACACTATTACATTTGTTAAAAGTCACTGAATTATGAACTAAGATCAGTGAATTTTATTTTATTTTTTAATTAATTAATTCTTGGCTGCGTTGATTCTTTGTTGCTGTGCACGGGCTTTCGCTAGTTGTGTCTAGCGGGGGCTACTCTTTGTTGTGGTGCGTGGGCTTCTCAGTGCTGTGGCTTCTTTTCTTGTGGAGCACAGGCTCTAGGCACATGGGCTTCAGTAGTTGTGGTGCATGGGCTCAGTAGTTGCGGCTCGCGGGCTCTACAGTGCAGGCTCAGTAGTTGTGACTCACGGGCTTAGTTGCTCCACGGCATGTGGGTTCTTCCCGGACCAGGGCTCGAACCTGTGTCCCCTGCTTTGGCAGGCGGATTCTTAACCACTGCACCACCAGGGAACTCCCGATCAGTGAATTTTACCTCAATTGATTTAATAAAATTAAACCCATTAGAGAAGTTAACTTTGTTGATTTTTTTTTTTAACCTGACCTTGTTTCTAAATAGACTGTCAGAATATCAACACTTCTGTCCTCAGGAAAATAGGCTTAGTCATCAGGGAGACCTATTACTCATGTAGACTGAGGTGGAGCCTAAAAAGAGACACATACATTTTTAAAGGAAAGAGCACTGTTAAAATAGCAGTCTCTGTGTTTAACAATCAGGAACATAATAAGTAACATTGTTAAGATGATCTGTGGAGAGGACTGTCGTCATCTAGAATAGGGAGCATGAAGATGTAGTTTTGGCAAAAATTGGTAAGAATTCAGTCATAGTCCACCATCTCTGTAATTATGATTACGATTATAGTACTAAGGGAAACAGTTGGAAAACTTTGACATATTTAAATGAGTCAAGTGACTTAGTGTAGTTTATTCTCTTCTCAAGCCTTCTTACTGTTTAAAAATCTAATATATATATGTACACACAAAGAGAAGGAATCTCAGTACTTTCTTGCTTGCCTCTAGGAAGCTAAGGGAAAATTATATGAATGTCCGTGGGGTTTTTTTCTCCTAAATTATCTGCTTAAATATAGGGACTTTAGTTTTTCTCACTTTAAGATTTTTAATCCTAATATTGAGGAAAATACTATTTAAATTATCTTGAATTGTAGTAAATGTATATAATAGGAGTTGGTAGTAGTGACAGATGTTGGGGTTTTCTAAAATGTTTTGAAAAGATTGGTTTGTAGAAGCTATTGAACTGAAATTTAATGGTTAATTTCTATGAAACATAATGCTATTTTAAAAATCTTTCTTTATATAGGTGGTTTTGATGATAATTCTCCTCTGAGTTCAGTTGAGCGGTATGATCCTCGAAGCAACAAGTGGGATTATGTAGCAGCCCTTACCACTCCCAGGGGTGGAGTGGGGATCGCAACAGTGATGGGCAAAATCTTTGCAGTTGGTGGTCATAATGGCAATGCATACTTAAATACAGTAGAAGCATTTGATCCAGTGCTGAATAGGTAATTTTTATTTCCTTTACACTTTAATGGGATCTTCCAGTAACAGATTATTCCGGAGTGCTAAAATGCTGCTACATGTAGTTAATAGAAAACTTTGGGGATAGCTTACTGTCTTTCAAAACCAGTCCCATAATAGGGATTTTTTTGTTTTGTCTTTTGAGTAAAGTAAATCATGATTTGTTTTAAGATAACATCCTTTCTCCTCTATCTTTTCAGGTGGGAGCTTGTTGGATCTGTGTCTCACTGCAGAGCTGGAGCAGGTGTAGCTGTGTGTGCCTGTTTAACTAGCCAAATTCGAGATGTAGGTCATGGATCCAGTAATGTGGTTGACTGTATGTGACTTGAACTCCAGCCACCAACAATTTAATAACATCTGATAGGCAAGAAAGACTACCAGTATTTTGTAATGGCCACCTTTGAACAATTTTAACTACTACTAGAGTCTCATTTAAATGTAAACTGTTGTATTGTGACTAAGTGCAACTTTTGAAATGGTAGCTGAAACTACTAGTAATAAAGTTCATACTTCCCACTTTAACAAATAATGAAGTAGGGAAGGAAGACACTCTAACCTGAAACCATCTCTCCTCCAAAAAAAATGTGTTTAAAGGAGTGCCAAAACCTTGAAATTCCTTTTTTTAAAAAGTGTGTATGAATCAAAATGTAAAATGAAGTCGTTTGCTGAGCTTTTGCCTAAAGGTGTTAACCTTAGGCAGTGGATTTTTCCTAGAGGGGAGATTGGAACCTATTCATCAACACAAGGATATCAGGACACATAACAGACCTGCTCCATTTGAAGATCTTTTCTACTTGGTGCTGATGAATTTATGCCTTGCTTTTTCTAGGTGTTGAGTTTTCAATTCCTTGGCTATTACAGAAATAGGAAAAATGTTTCATCTTTCTGAGTGCCCTTTAGTTGTGTTTTCAGAAGCTTATAGGAATGCTGTGGGAAGCCCTTAATTTCAGTTTGAATTGTTAGGACACCAAAAGATCTAACTGAACTAATTCCCTCTGAACGAATCTGCAGTTTTATTTTTTCATTGCATGCCGAAAGGATTTGTTTCATAATCAAAAATTGAACCAGAGGGGATATTAGAGGAGAAGGCTTTAAATTCGACATTATTCTAGTGCCCATTTGAGAGCCTTGAGAGGGAATGGTGTCCATTACATGACTCCCTAATGAGGAGACTCCAAAAATATGTTTAACACTCTTCTTTGATTTAGTCATTTCATTTTGAACCCAAGATTTATTATCTTTCTATTTTGTTATTTGCCACCATCATAGTTTTTCTAAACTGTACAGAGTCTGGATTTATTTATTTTCAGTAAATGAATGCATTTTTACAAAAACCCTTTATAGATTGTAGTTGAACTGTTGAATACTTCAAGTCCATCATTACCAATAAAAGATATTGTAAAAACAGAAAGATTGAAATCGTTTTTCCTGTTATATTTAATTCTCTCCAGCATATTTATTGAACTTTAATTGAAAATATTTCTTTAGATTACTTTAAAGCCCAGGATATTGATATATCTACTGATCTAACAGCTCTTCATGGTTTTAGCAGCATTATAAAGTGGCTTATTTGTTATATGTGTATATTTTTATAAATATTTATGAAGAATATTAAAATATTATATTTTGTATTTGCAGTGCAAGTTTGGTACCTCTCTTTTAGGCCTTCCTAAATTTTCCTTTAGTCATGCCTTAGAATTTAGTATAGTTTACTGCTGTCAGTCATCTTGTTCACAAGGAAGCTGCGGCAATGAAGAACACTACTCCGTCTGTCCAGCCCTGAAGCTCATTGCCTAGTAGCTGTGATGGTCCTTATTAAATGGCAACCTAGGCTTGTCAGTACAGTAAGGCAGAAGGCCACATTCCAAAAGCCAGTGCCTTGGATATATTAGATCAAAAAAATAAGAAGAAAAAATTGTAAGTGGGCTCAGCTAGCAGATAAAGGTCTATCGTGAAGCAGATTTAAATGTCCCAGTTTTTTGCTGTCAGCCTGTGGGCAAGTCCATAAGTCATTGCTGGATCTGAACCAGTGTTCTCTTGTACAATTGTAACCGTATTTCAGTCAATCCCAAAAGCATTTAACTCCGTAGCACTCAGTGGACTGGCTACAACTGGCTGGATGTGGAGGATAAGGCTCAAAACCTGGCTTCAGCTATTTCTTATGTCTAATGGAGTTCTTGTATTATAATGCTTGTCTAGGCATGGTTACTAGTGTGTTACATGTATTTTTGTGGGGGAGGGGATCTTTTATTCTTTCTAAGATCATTTAAAATGTTTTTTTCTTTAACATATTTCTGCCTTTGTCATGTGTATAGCATTTAGGAACATGAAGGTGTTACATTTCCATTACTGGTTTTATCTATACAGTAGTCATCTAACATTACTAAGTTGGTACCCTAGCTACCCATAAAATATGAACTACTCATAAGGGAAGTAAAGTGAAGTAAATGGAACATGTGGCTGGCTGTTACATCATGTGTGGGTAGTCAGAAGCACAGCCTTGAAGGACCTGACAATGGTTTGAAAAATTAATAGTAGAGTCAATATGCACCGTCTCTTTATTAGAAACATATTCTTTGAGATATGAAATGTGAATCAGGCTGAAGGAATCATGCAACTGAAAGGTGATTATATTCACAGGAACAGAAGGATGAAATATTCAAAGAAGATGGCTACTTAATTGTGAGGCCTGTCCCTTTAACCTCAGATGTTAAGATCACCTACCAAAAAGACATAAAGTAGAGCTAAAATTCTAAATTATAAATGGAAAAAAGAAAAAGTAAAAATTTGCATATTTCTTTGAAAAGTATTTCTAGTTGCTTCTGTGTGATTCTCCCGAATAGTTATTAAAGCCACTGCTTTTAGTGTGTTGTACTGCCACTTTAAAAACAAATTACTTGATACTGTTTTTGACTAATTTCACTATATTCTGTGTAACTAATTTATTTTTAAATGTTTGAATAAACTGTGTACTCTAAGGAGTATTATTCATTCTCTTAATTCCTAAATGCATTTTAAACTTACAGTGCTGTTAAATGCCTAGATAAGAGATTGTTGAAATTGCAGAAACTACTCTTGCAAATGGTACACTTGAGTGTTTTGTTCCTTTTTTCTCCATGTCTTATATCATAGAAAATGCATTTAGAATCTAATTCATGTCTTATTGGTTAAGAATGTTTTCTGTGGTTTCTTGTATCAGACTTCTAAAGAAATTATATTGGGGTGTCATTGACTCTGTCTCTTTTTCTCCTTTATGTGGAGTAAACAAGTGGCAATAAAACTTCTCTATAATATTTTCTTAAAACCATGTATTAGTGTAGTAGTATTCCAGCAAATCAAAATAATAAATTATCATATATACTACCAAGTACTGAGATCAGAAAGTTGCTATTTATTGATTCAAAATATGTTGCATGTACCTATTATAAGTAGGAACTTCTTCCTATGTAGTGTTCATAACTTTGCTTTTCATTGTTTGATTGCTTTTATAGAATCTTTTCAAAACTATGTAATTGTTTATTCTTGATCCTTCGAATACAAAATTGATTTAGTAGTTGCTGGAATATTTTTCTCCTCAAAGAAAAGATCTTTATGTTTAACTGAAAATAGGAAGATTTTTGTTAACCTGTACAAAAATTAAAGGTTAAAGGCAACTGATTTGAGCAATTGTCTCTTCAGCAATTGTAGACTTGTACTATATAGAAATAAGATTCTTTATGCATTAAGATGTTGTCCTTCCAATTAGTAACCTCATGAAGCTATAATTATGTTTTTCTACTTGCCATTGCTAAAAACTTTTCTGAAACTTCTCTTTGAAAACAACCTGAACATCCATTTGTAAGTCATCCAAGAGAATTAGTCTCATCGTAGTTATATGTTAATTTGGACCAGAATCTTAATAATGGCCCTATGTAGTTTATTCATCAGACTTGATTCAAAATATTTTATGACTATCACAGGTTAAATCTACCCTCAAAGAATTAGGTTTTCCTCTACTGGAAAAAAAATTTTCAAAAGTAAACAGTTCCAATGGAAGATTTCTAAAATTACCCTGAGCAATAGTAACTTCAGTGAAAGAAGTCTATATCATCTTTAGAAAGTCAAATACTGTACGATTTCAGTTATATGTGGAATCTAAAAAAAACAAAACGCATGAACATAACAGAAACAGAGTTATAGATACAGAGAATAAACAGGTGGTTGCCAGAGAGGAGGATGGGGAGAGGGGAGAGAAATAGGTGAGGGAGATTATGAGGTACAGACTTCTAGTTGCAAAATACATGAGTCATAGGTAAGAAAAAAAGGGGGGGTCTTTGAAAGGAAACTATTTAAATGCAAAAATTCTGGTGGTTTTTGTTTTAACAAGTCATTTTTCCATTATCTTATTGGTTGTGGCTGAATTTAGTCCATCTGAACCATAAGGAGTTTCTTAAATTTGGGTAGTAGTCATGGGGAGTATTAATAACTACAATTTGTTTAATGTATAGTCTTCACCAGTCGATTGATTGACTGATTGATTAATGGCTGTGTTGGGTCTTTATTGCTGTGCACAGGCTTTCTCTAGTTCTGGTGAGCGGCGGCTTCTCATTGCAGTGGCTTCTCTTGTTGAGGAGCACGGGCTCTAGGCGAGCGAGCTTCAGTAGTTGTGGCGCACGGGCTTAGTTGCTCCGCGGCATGTGGGATCTTCCCGGACCAGGGCTCAAACCCGTGTCCCCTGCATTGGCAGGCGGATTCTTAACCACTGTGCCACCAGGAAAGTCCCACCAGTCACTTTATAATAATCTTCTAATCTTTACAGTCCCAAGCCCCACAGCATGCGGGATCTTAGTTCCCTGATTAGGGTTTGAACCCGTGTGCCCTGCAGTGGAAGCATGGAGTCCTGACCACTGGACCACCAGAGAGTTAAAGATTAGATTCAAATACAATAACTTGTCCAAGATCCACAACTAATCACTGGTTGACCAATATTCTTTGTGACTGAAAAATTCCAGTGTTCTACCTAACCACCTATGCCTCTGCTTTCTCAAATATCTGTAGATCTATATTTAAGGAAAGGTGATTTTCTTTTTCATAGTTTCTTTGTAGCAGTATGAAAGTATTTATGGTCACCATTTCTCTTTTTTGGTCACTTTCCATTTATTGAGATATAATTGACATAAGTTTTAGGTGCGCAACGATTCAATACATGTATGTATTGTGAAATGGTCACCACAAGAATCCATCATTACACATAGTTACAGGTTTTTTTCTTGTGATGAGTTTTAAGATCTCTCTTAGCACTTTCAGATGTGCAATACAGTTCTATTAACTATAGTCACAATGGTGTATGTTACATCCCCAGGACTTATTTATTTTATAACTGGAAATTTGTACCTTTTGACCTCCTTTACCTATTTCTCCCACCCGCTACATTGCCTCTGGTAACCACTGATCACTATATTTCTCTATGTAATATTTGATACATATACAAAAATATATGTAACATTGAAGTTATTAAGCACAGTAATAAAACACCTATGTATTCACTCCCTAATTAAGAACTAGAACATTTCTGGTAGTATTGACTCTGCCTTTGTGTTCCTTCTCTATTCCAGTCCCCAGCCTCCCCTTCTCCCCAGAGGTGAGTACTGTCCTGAACCAATCATTCATTCCTTTGCTTTTTTTCTTTTGTTTTTATACAAATATACCAAAGCCACATATTGTTTACTTTTGTTGGTGAGCTTTATAAAATATAGTATTCTGTATGTAGTCTTAGTAATTTGATCTTTTCATTCAACAGGTTCATTTTTATAATTTATGTTGGGTATAGTTTTCCATATTTTTGCTTTTACAGTGCTAAAATGAACACTTGTATACAGTTTCTTGGTACACATGTGCAAGTTTCTTTAGAGTATAAACCTAAAAGCAGAGTTGGTTGTAAGACATATGCTTGATCAGCTTCATAACAGTTTTATAAGGTAATGTGAAATTATTTTCCAAAATTGTTGTGTGAGTTTACATTATGGTTTATTATTTACTTTCTATTGTAAGACCTGATTCTTACCAATCTGTTAGGTGTAAGATGATATTTTATTGTGGCTTTAATTTGCATTTTCTTGATTGTTGAGCTGAACATGTTTCCATGGTTATTAGTCTTTCCAGTTTCTCCTGTGAAATGCTTCTTGATGTCCTTTTTCCATTTTATCTATTTTTTTCTCATTTACATGAGTTCTTCATAATAGGATACTAATATTTCCATTTATTTTTATTGCACATATCTTCTAGTTTATGGCTTTTCACTTGGTTATTTTTTATTTTTATTTTTTTTGCGGTACGTGGGCCTCACTGCTGTGGCCTCTCCCGTTGCAGAGCACAGGCTCCGGACACGCAGGCTCAGCGGCCATGGCCCACGGGCCCAGCCGCTCCGCCGCATGTGGGATCTTCCCAGACCGGGGCACAAACCCGTGTCCCCTGCATCAGGAGGCGGACCCTCAACCAGTGCGCCACCAGGGAAGCCCTTCACTTTGTTTTTTGATAAAGAAAACTTCTTAACTTTAATGTATTCACATGTTCTTTTTTGTGTCTTAAGAAATTTATTGTCTATTCTGAAAGAAAATCTCTCATACATAGTCTTTAGTCCACCTGGAATTGATTTGTGTATGTGTGAGAGAGAAAAAATTTATTTTTTTACTGTGTGGATAGCCAGTTTTCTTCACACTGTTTAGTGACTAATCCATGCTTACCTCTGAACTTTATCTACATGGCCAATTTCCATGTAAGTAAACATCTAGGACTTTCTATTCTATTCCATTGGTCAGTCTGTCTAACCAAGAGCTGAGTGACACATAGGATGAATTACAAAGTATTCTCTCTTTTCTATTCTCTGAATTATTTAACATTGAAATAATCCATTTCTCAAATATTTAATAGAACTTACTTGTAAAACCACCTGAACCTACCACCTTTTGAGGAAAAATTAACTGCCAATTCAATATCTTATTGGTTATATGACCTTTTAGGATTTTTGTTTTAAGTCCATTTTGGTAAGATTTACTTTTTAAAATATCATTTGCTGGATCCCACAAGTTTTATTTGCACTGTTTTCATTAATGTTCACTTCTAAACATTTTGTAAATGTTCATTCCATGTTTTCTTTTGATCTGTGAGTTTAGAAGTATATTTTTAAATTACCAAGTATGTTTTTTTCTTTACTTTGGTCTGACCATGATCTGTTGGACTCCACTTCATGGAAATGTATTGAGACCTGTTTTATTGCCTGTTATGTTAAAATTTGTTATTTGTGTATTCTTGAAAAGCCTGACTAATGTTGTAATGCAGTTTCTGTATTTGTACATCATACCAAACTAGCTAATTGTGTTCTCAGCCTTCTACATATTGCTGTGTTTTTTTTTGGTTGTTTGACCTGTCAATAGACAGAAGTGTGTTGCCATTCCATATTGTGATTAGTTTTCTGTGTGTGTGTGTGTGTGTGTGTGTGTGTGTGTATGTTGAGGTTTTCTGATGTACATTTATGCTAATTTTAAAAAATTGAACGTTTTGTTTTTAAGTAGTGTATTTTCAGGTATGTATTTGATTCTGTCTGTTCGTAGGGACTTTATCCTGGACTGGAACTTGTATTGGTTAGTTTTGAAGAGTTCACGAGGCCCAGCCATTTCAGACCTGCCTCAGACCCTTTGTTCTCTCTTGCTATTGGAGAAGGCAGAAACACCTTCCAGTTTCAGTGCTGTTCTGGAGTTGGTCCTCCAAATATCTCAGTGAGTGCCTTTGGCTCTCTTGTGATTCACATACTGCTTGCTTCCCCCCTGCTCAGTTATTAATATTGTGCAGGTCTTATATCTGCTCAAATTGTGGGGTTCCTGAAACACCTAGTTTGATTAGGATATTGTTTTAAAATTTTTGTTATCCTACTTACCCTGGCTGGTTTATGTTTTTGGAGGGGTGAGGATTAACTGGTCAGAAATTTTACCACAGTTGTCCAGGAAGTTTTTTTAAATGAAGGTTTTTTGTGTTTCCCCTCCACCTCCTTCTTTTAGCGGTTAACCTTGGAATTTTTATGGCGTAGTTAACAATCTAAAGTTAATCAGTGTGTTTAATGTCTTTCTGAACAATGAGGACCTTAGAACACTAAAATTCATCACCTTTCTTTCCAACCTTTGTTCAGTATTTCAGTTATTTCCCAACCCACATTTAAACATTATTAAATATTTATTTGGGTTTACTTTGATCGTATTTCTTTTGTGTATCTCAGACATTCCTTCTGAACTAATTTTTTGCTAAAGGATGTATTTCTAGAAGTTATATGAGGGAAATTCTGTTTAAATAATCTCAGTTTTGGTTCATCTGAAAAATGTCCTTATTTTACTGTCATTTTTAATTTTTTCAGCTTTATTGAAGTGTAATTGACAAAATTGTATATATTTTGATGATTTGACATATGCATATTGTTATGCAGGTTAATTAACACATCCATTACCTCACAGTTACCTACCTTTGTGTGTGTGGTGAGAACACTTAAGGTTTACACTCAGTAAATACATGTACTGTTATTCCTGATAGTTGTACTAGGATACAAGTCTAGTTGGTTTTCTCTTGGTGTTTTGAAGTTGTTATTCCACTGTCATCCGCTTTCCTTTGTACTTCAGTACAGCTGCAGTCTTTCCTTCCTACAGATCTCCTTTTTCTCTTCTGCTTTTTTTTTTTTTTGCGGTACGCGGGCTTCTCACTGCTGTGGCCTCTCCGGTTGCGGAGCACAGGCTCCGGATGCGCAGGCTCAGCGGCCATGGCTCATGGGCCCAGCCGCTCCGTGGCATGTGGGATCTTCCCAGACCGGGGCACAAACCCGTGTCCCCTGCATCGGCAGGCGGACTCTCAACCACTGCGCCACCAGGGAAGCCCTCTCTTCTGCTTTTAAGATCTCATCTGTTCTGTAGTTTCACTATAATGTATCTAGATGTGTCTTTGTATTTGTCCTGCTAGTATACATTGTGCTTCTTATATTTGTGATGTGTATCTTTCTGATCTAAAAATTTATTTCATGGACTCTTTGAATATTACTTCTGTCCTCTTTTTCTGGGATTTGAAACTCTCTTCCTATTTACTAATTTTCACTTCGGCTCTGTGTAATCTTTTGTAAAGAACATTGAGTTTTTAATTTTAATTACTATGTTTTTCATTTCCAAAAGTCCTTTGTTCTTTTTTGTTTTTGTTTTTTTGGCGGTATGCGGGCCTCACTGTTGTGGCCTCTCCCGTTGTGGAGCACAGGCTCCGGACGCGCAGGCTCAGCGGCCATGGCTCCCGGGCCCAGCCGCTCCGCGGCATGTGGGATCTTCCCAGACCGGGGCACGAACCCGTGTCCCCTGCATTGGCAGGTGGACTCTCAACCACTGCGCCACCAGGGAAGCCCTGTTCTTTTTTAGATATGCTTGGTAATTTTGATGGATTCTTATTCTTCTTTTTCTTTTGTTTGTATCTTTTTCTTTGGGCAGTTTATACATGTTTAATTCTATATCCTATGGCTGATAAATCCAGTATCTGAAGTCTTTTGGGGGTCTGAATCTGTTTATCGTCTCTGCAATTTTCCTTATGGTGCCATTCTTTCCTGTTTGGTGATTTTATTTTGTAAACGTACCCTTAACTGAACCTGTGGAAATCCAGAGGTTCCAAATTGGGCATGTTCTGAGGTTTTACATTTGCTCCTCTAGGCCAGGAACTGCCCCTGGGACTTTTTTTTTTTAACGTCTTTATTGGAGTATAATTGCTTTACAATGTTGTGTTAGTTTCTGCTTTATAACAAAGTGAATCAGCTATACATATACATATATCCCCATATCTCCTCCCTCTTGCGTCTCCCTCCCACCCTCCCTATCCCACCCCTCTAGGTGGTCACAAAAGCACCGAGCTGATCTCCCTGTGCTATGCGGCTGCTTCCCACTAGCTAGCTATTTTACATTTGGTTGTGTATATAAGTCCATGCTACTCTCTCACTTCGTCCCAGCTTACCCTTCCCCCTCCCCAGGTCCGCAAGTCCACCCTGGGTCATTTTTGCTCTGTTCTTGGCTCTTGGCCTAATGTGAGGTGCTCAGGTTCAGCTCCTCCCCTTACTGTGGGTTCAGTGGTCTCCCAGCGCTGATACTGGCATTTGTCCTTGGGGCAACTGTGGCTTTTCTGTTTACTTACACTCCTGCTCAGGTTCCCACTTATATATTGGCCTCGGCGGTTTCCCTGCTTTCCTGAGAAGCCAGTAAAGCAGTTAAAATTATGTTTATAATTTAAGAACTAACAGTAGTAGGAGAGCCCTTCAGACTATGTAGTCTTTCATAACCCCCACAAGCAAAAAGATGCCACTACCATCTGTAGAGTGCCCAAAAGGGCATAGTTTTGTCTTAATTGATATTTACTTACCTTATATACTACTAGATCTCTCTAGTAAAACTTATTTGTTGAATATCTTTGTAGACCTTAACAGAAGAAGCTTTTTGGTCCCATGTATTTGTCATGCCTGAAGTTTTTTCTTAAATTTAAACTGGGAGTTCATAATTCATAAAATGTAAGATTCCTTGGCATAGCTGTGTCACGTGGTGCCTCTTTGCTCTGAATGTCTCAAGTATCAGTTATTTTATATATACCACTCCCTTAGCACATTGATGTTATAAATTCCTTCATAAAGATGACTAAAGTACTGATGTAGATTCAGAAAATAACTGCATTCTGCCTGAAACTTTGCAACCTTTCTTTTGTTTAAAAAAAAAAAAGTTTCTGTTTTGGCCTTTGGCCAAAAGTTATAAAGGTCTTACCTGACCATAAATTCCCTGATTTCCTCCTATTCGTCTGCAAACAAGTATCTTTATTCTTGTCTGGAGACCAGAGTTCAGGACTGAGTGACACAGTGGCTATTTGTACTACATTCTAACACAGTTGTCTGGTTTTCCTCCTACTTGTTTCATTTCTCAATCCCTGTTTTAATGCAGTACCGAATCAGTGTGTTTTCTTGGGAGTCAGCTTTATTGAATTATAATTCATATGATACAAATTGACCCACTGGGTTTATAATCCATGATTTAGTAAACTTAGAGTTGTGCCAACATCACCATAATCCAGATATAGTTCATTTGCATCATGCTCCCAAAATTTTCATGAGCCCTTCTTGGAGTTAATCTCCACTTCTCCCCTCCTTTCCTCCCTGCCTCTTGCTCAAGGTAATCATTGATATGGTTTCTGCCCATAACTTTGCTTTTTCTGGGTATATCATGTAAGTGAAATCAAACTCTACATAGTGTTTTGCACCTGCTTGTTTCACTTAGCATAATGTTTTTGAGGTTCATTTCATCCATACTGTAACATTTTTAATACTGAATAGTAGTTCATCTTATGCATATACCACATTTTGTTTATCCATTTACCAGTTGATCATCTGAATTGCTTCTAGTTTGGGGCTGTTACGCAAAATGCTGCCATGAATATCCATAAACATGTCTTAATGTGAATATGTTTTCATTTATCTTCGGTGAGTTCATACAAGTGGAAATGCTGTTTCTTTTAAGAAACTACCAAAATGTTATCCACAGGGGCTGTACTATGTTATTATATTCCTATCAGTACTGTATGAGGTTTCTGCTTTCTCATCATCTTCTCCAGCACTTTGTGTTGTCTTTCTCTTTGATTATAGCAATTCTCTGGGATGTGAAGTGGTATCTCATAGTGGTTAAACCAATGTGGGTTTTTTGGTGGTGTTTTTTTTTTTTTTTTTAATAGCATTTTCTCCCTAAAGGAAATGGCTGCTCTCTAGTGGTGCGTTCCTCACATTACACTTGGGAAAAGGGCATTTATAACAAGCCTAAAGCATGTTAAAATTTACATTCATTCATGTTGTGCCTATATTGTTTAGCACGCTGAGTGCAATTTGAGGACCAGGTTCAAAATGTTTTCCTGGGCTTCCCTGGTGGTGCAGTGGTTGAGAGTCTGCCTGCCTATGCAGGGGACACGGGTTCGTGCCCCGGTCCGGGAAGATCCTACATGCCGCGGAGCAGCTGGGCCTGTGAGCCATGGCCGCTGAGCCTGCGCGTCTGGAGCCTGTGCTCCGCAACGGGAGAGGCCACAACAGTGAGAAGCCCACGTACCACCAAAAAAAAAAAAAAAAAAAGTCTTCCTAATTACCCCTATTAATAACCCTCAGGACCTGGTTGGTCTGCTGTGGCTTTTACTTAATCCTGGAGGTGCAAAAACACCAAGTTTTTGTGCTTCAGATCTCATCCACTTTATATACTCACATCTTTTGGCATAAAGGTTGACACCTGTGGAGTGGCTAATGCCTATGAAGATAGGGAGAAAAAGGCCAGAAACAGTTTTTTTGACTCAAACTTACCACATCCTTTCAAACCAGAGCCAGAGGAGTAAATAATTCTTACTAGTGGAATGAATGTAAATTCCTTTTAATGAATTGCACACAAATGGACTGTCTGGTGGCTCCTTCGTATTTTAAGGTAACACTTTGTAAATATGCCTGTAGAGAGTTGTAAAATTTTAGAAGAATGGGTCTCAGGTGCCCCTAGGCTCCTGGGGCTCTGCTGAAATGAGAGCACCATGCACATTAAAAGCAGTGAAGAAATTGAGCTTAAGGAAGGAAACTAGCCAGGGACTAACTTAAGGGATGGTAAGTAAACAAAGATGTGGCTTCAGGAAATTAGGGTAGTAGAACTAAACATTTAATGGTTTAAAGTAAGAACTTACAAGTTTTGCTTTAATGCAACAGGATATCATTCTTTTAAAAGTGGAGAGAATGTACGTATGTGAAATTTCCCTAACCTCTTATGCCTTAGCACAATGCATTTACCTAACAATGCATTTTGCTCTCCTGACATGGCTGTAAAATGATCATACATATGTGTATACATACATAGCACACACACAGATGCCTGAATACAAAACAGTAGCATGATGGATGGGCCTGCTCATGGTTGATTTACTGCTTCAGTCAAATGGAGACAAGAGGAGAGGCCAGACTATGCATCTGTGAGTGACATTTTGGTACACAGTAATTGTACTCTATAGTAAATGGAATTATATTATCAATTGGGGTGGCTAAAGGGGTGTAAGATATAGGATAGGAGATACATAGTTTATTCAATTTCATGATAAACACTGGATAGGAGGGAAATTGATATATTGGGGGATTAAAATTTAAACATGCATCAGAACTTTTAAAATGTTGCTATATGTTGCTATAACAAATATTGTTTTTCAAAGGATTACTATGTGGAGATTTTGATTAATCTGATGTTATCATTGTCAAAACAAAATGACTTACAGAGATACTGTTATTTAACAAATTTTTATCCTCAGCCTTTGTGTTTTGGAACCAAGTCTGGTGATGTATATGAACTGAATTGTTTAACTCTTCCCAGAAAAACTATCGTAAAGTAAGTAGGGTGTGTGTATGCTTGCCCATCCAGTTCTGCAAAGCATGATAATGACTAATTTGAAAGGTGATTTTAAAAATACAAACTATGGAAAGTACACAGCACATGTAGCTTAACACACATTCCTCTCCACTTCATATTTTCACTTTCTAGGTCTGTTGTGCTAAAGGGATGGGAATGTATCATGAAACAAGAGGAGTGTTGTCCTCTAACATAAGCTGGCTTATGCCATGCTGTCAAGCTTGAAATAACTCAGTCTGAACAGTATAGCCACAATGATGGCTTTAGAATAGCATCTAGGTTAGAGAGGGCCACTGAAGGCAGGGACAGTGGCTGTTTGAATGGGAAAATACCAGAACTGAAGTCACCTGTCACTTGCATGGAGAAGAGACATGCAGTTCAGAAGCTGGGCACCCTGACTTATGCTTTATGCAAACATACATTCTGAAGCATGTCACTTTGCACAGAGCAGTCAAACTATTGAACGGATGGAGTGACTCTCACAAGGATGAAAAGTCAGCCTTCCCTTGCTTTTTTATTTTTAATTATTTGTGGCTGCGTTGGGTCTTTGTTGCTGCGCGTGGGCTTTCTCTAGTTGCGGCGAGTGGGGTCTAAGTTGCAATGTGCGGGCTTCTCATCGCGGTGCCTTCTCTTGTTGCGGAGCACAGGCTCTAGGCGCACAGGCTTCAGTAGTTGTGGCTCACGGGCTCTAGAGCGCAGGCTAAGTAGTTGTGGCGCACGGGCTTAGTTGCTCCGTGGGATGTGGGCTCTTCCCGGACCAGGGCTCGAACCCGTGTCCCTTGCATTGGCAGGCGGATTCTTAACCACTTAACCACCCGTGCCTTGTCTTCCCTTGCTTTTTACCATCATTTAAAATAAGCAGGAGAGGAGGGGAAGATGGCGGAAGAGTAAGACGTGGAGATCACCTTCCTCTCCACAGATACGTCAGAAATACATCTACACGTGGAACAACTCCTACAGAACACCTAATGAACACGGGCAGAAGACCTCAGACCTCCAAAAGGCAAGGAAGTCCCCACGTACCTGGGTAGGGCAAAAGAAAAAAGAATAAACAGAGAGAAAAGGATAGGGATGGGACCTGCACCAGGGGGAGGGAGCTGTGGAGGAAAGGTTTCCACACACCAGGAAGCCCCTTTGCAGGCGGAGACTGCGGGTGGCAGAGGGGGAAGCTTCGGAGCCACGGAGGAGAGCACAGCAACAGGGGTGAGGAGGGCAAAGTGGAGAGATTCCCACACAGAGTATCGGTGCCGACCGGCACTCACCAGCCCGAGAGGCTTGTCTGCTCAAACGCCGGGGTGGGCGGGGCTGGGAGCTGAGGCTCGGACTTCGGTCGGAGGGCAGAGAGAGGACTGGGGTTGGTGGCATGAACACAGACTGCAGGGGGTTAGCCGTGCGCCATGGCTAGCCTGGAGGGAGTCCGGGGAAAAGTCTGGATCTGCTGAAGAGGCAAGAGACTTTTTCTTCCCTCTTTTTTCCTGGTACATGAGGAGAGGGGATTAAGACCGCTGCTTAAAGGAGCTCCAGAGACGGGCGCGAGCCGCGGCTATCAGCGCGGACCACAGAGACAGGCATGAGACGCTAAGGCTGCTGCTGCCGCCAACAAGAAGCCTGTGTACGAGCACAGGTCACTATCCACACAACCCCTTCCTGAGAGCCTGTGCAGCCCGCCACTGCCAGGGTCCCAGGATCCAGGGACAACTTCCCCGGGAGAGCACACGGCGCGCCTCAGGCTGGAGCAATGTCACGCTGGCCGCACGCTCGCCCCGCATTCCGTGCCCCTCCCTTCCCCGCGGCCTGAGTGAGCCAAAGCCCCCGAATCAGCGGCTCCTTTAACCCCGTCCTGTCTGAGGAAGAACAGATGCCCTCTGGTGACCTACACACAGAGGCAGGGCAAAATCCAAAGCTGAGCCCCAGGAGCTGTGAGAACAAGGAAGAGAAAAGGAAATCTCTCCCTGCAGCCTCAGAAGCAGCGGATTAAAGCTCCACAATCAACTTGATGTACCCTGCATCTGTGGAATACCTGAATAGACAACGAATCATCCCAAATTGAGGAGGTGGACTTTGAGAGCAAGATTTATGATTTTTTTCCCCTTTTCTTCTTTTTGTGAGTGTGTAGGTGTATGCTTCTGTGTGAGATTTTGTCTGTATAGCTTTGCTTCCACCATTTGTCCTAGGGTTCTATCTGTCCGTTTTTTTGTTTTCATTTTTTTTCTTAAAAAACTTTTTTTGCTTAATTTTATTTTAATAACTTTATTTTATCTTTTCTTTCTTTCTTTCCTCCCTCCCTCCTTTCTTTCTTTCTTTCTTTCTTTTCTTTCCTTCCTTCCTTCCTTCCTTCCTTCCTTCCTTCCTCCCTCCCTCTCTCTCTCTCTCTCTCTCTCTCTCCCCTTCTCTCTCTCTCTCTCACTCTCTCTTTCTTTCTACTTTTTCTCCCTTTTATCCTGAGCCGTGTGGATGAAACGCTCTTGGTGCTTCAGCCAAGAGTCAGTGCTGTGCCTCTGAGGTAGGAGAGCCAACTTCAGGACACTGGTCCACAAGACACCTCCCAGCTCCACATAATATCAAACAGCAAAAATCTCCCAGAGACCTCCATCTTAACACCAGCACCCAGCTTCACTCAACGACCAGCAAGCTACAGTGCTGGACACCCTATGCCAAACAACTAGCAAGACAGGAACACAACCCCACCCATTACCAGAGAGGCTGCCTAAAATCATAATAAGTCCACAGACACCCCAAAACACACCACCAGATGTGCACCTGCCCACCAGAAAGAAAAGGTCCAGCCTCATCCACCACAACACAGGCACTAGTCCCCTCCACCAGGAAGCCTACACACAACCCACTGAACCAACTTTAGCCACTGCGGACAGACACCAAAAACAATGGGAACTACGAACCTGCAGCCTGCAAAAAGGAGACCCCAAACACAGTAAGATAAGCAAAATGAGAAGACAGAAAAACACACAGCAGATGAAGAAGCAAGATAAAAACCCACCAGACCTAACAAATGAAGAGGAAATAGGCAGTATACCTGAAAAAGAATTCAGAATAATGATAGTAAAGATGATCCAAAATCTTGGAAATAGAATAGACAAAATGCAAGGAACATTTAACAAGGACCTAGAAGAACTAAAGATGAAACAAGCAACAATGAACAACACGATAAATGAAATTAAAACTACTCTAGAAGGGATCGATAGCAGAATAACTGAGGCAGAAGAACAGATAAGTGACCTGGAAGATAAAATAGTGAAAATCACTACTGAAGAGCAGAATAAAGAAAAAAGAATGAAAAGAACTGAGGACAGTCTCAGAGACCTCTGGGACAACATTAAACCCACCAACATTTGAATTATAGGGGTTCCAGAAGAAGAAGAGAAAAAGAAAGGGACTGAGAAAATATTTGAAGAGATTATAGTTGAAAACTTCCCTAATATGGGAAAGGAAATAGTTAATCAAGTCCAGGAAGCACAGAGAGTCCCATACAGGATAGATCCAAGGAGAAATACGCCGACACATATTAATCAAACTGTCAAAAATTAAATACAAAGAAAACATATTAAAAGCAGCAAGGGAAAAACAATAACACACAAGAGAATCCCCGTAAGGTTAACAGCTGATCTTTCAGCAGAAACTCTGCAAGCCAGAAGGGACTGGCAGGACATATTCAAAGTGATGAAGGAGAAAAACCTGCAACCAAGATTACTCTACCCAGCAAGGATCTCATTTAGATTCGATGAAGAAATTAAAACCTTTACAGACAAGCAAAGACTGAGAGACTTCAGCAGCACCAAACCAGCTTTACAACAAATGCTAAAGGAACTTCTCTAGGGAAGAAACACAAGAGAAGGAAAAGACCTACAATAATGAACCCACAACTATTAAGAAAATGGGAATAGGAACATACATATCAATTACCTTAAATGTAAATGGACTACATGCTCCCACCAAAAGACACAGATTGGCTGAATGGATACAAAAACAAGACCCATATATATGCTGTCTACAAGAGACCCACTTCAGACCTAGAGACACATACAGACTGAAAGTAAGGGGATGGAAAAAGATAATCCATGCAAGTGGAAACCAAAAGAAAGCTGGAGAAGCAATTCTCATGTCAGACAAAATAGACTTTAAAATAAAGACTGTTAGAAGAGACAAAGAAGGACACTACATAATGATCAAGGATCATTAGATCAATGATCCAAGAAGAAGATATAACAATTGTAAATATTTATGCACCCAACATAGGAGCACCTCAATACATGAGGCAAATACTAACAGCCATAAAAGGGGAAATCGACAGTAACACATTCATAGTAGGGGACTTTAACACCCCACTTTCACCAATGGACAGACCATCCAAAATGAAAATAAATAAGGAAACACAAACTTTAAATGATACATTAAACAAGATGGACTTAATTGATATTTATAGGACATTCCATCCAAAAACAACAGAATACACATTTTTCGCAAGTGTTCATGGAACATTCTCCAGGATCATATCCTGGGTCACAAATCAAGCCTTGGTAAATTGAAGAAAATTGAAATTGTATCAAGTATCTTTTCCGACCACAACGCTATGAGACTAGATATCAATTACAGGAAAAGATCTGTAAAAAATACAAACACATGGAGGCTAAACAAAACACTACTTAATAACGAAGTGATCACTGAAGAAATCAAAGAGGAAATCAAAAAATACCTAGAAACATGAAAATGGAGACTCGACGACCTAAAACCTATGGGATGCAGCAAAAACAATTCTAAGAGGGAAGTTTATAGCAATACAATTCTACCTTAAGAAACAGGAAACATCTCGAATAAACAACCTAACCTTGCACCTAAAACAATTAGAGAAAGAAGAACAAAAAACCCCCAACGTTAGCAGAAGGAAAGAAATCATAAAAATCAGATCAGAAATAAATGAAAAAGAAATAAGGAAACAATAGCAAAGATCAATAAAACTAAAAGCTGGTTCTTTGAAAAGATAAACAAAATTGATAAACCATTAGCCAGATTCATCGAGAAAAAAAGGGAGAAGACTCAAATCAATAGAATTAGAAATGAAAAAGGAGACGTAATAACTGACACTGCAGAAATAAAAAAGATCATGAGAGATTATTACAAGCAACTCTATGCCAATAAAATGGACAACCTGGAAGAAATGGACAAATTCTTAGAAATGCACAACCTGCCAAGACTGAATCAGGAAGAAATAGAAAATATGAACAGACCAATCACAAGCACTGAAATTGAAACTGTGATTAAAAATCTTCCAACAAACAAAAGCCCAGGACCAGATGGCTTCACAGGCAAATTCTATCAAACATTTAGAGAAGAGCTAACACCTATCCTTCTCAAACTCTTCCAAAATATCGCAGAGAGAGGAACACTCCGAAACTCATTCTAGGAGGCCACCATCACCCTGATACCAAAACCAGACAAGGATGTCACAAAGAAAGAAAACTACAGGCCATTATCACTGATGAACATAGATGCAAAAATCCTCAACAAAATACTAGCAAACAGAATCCAACAGCACATTAAAAGGATCATACACCTTGAGCAAGTGGGGTTTATTCCAGCAAGGAAGGATTCTTCAATATACGCAGATCAATCAATGTGATACACCATATTAACAAATTGAAGGAGAAAAACAATATGGTCATCTCAATAGATGCAGAGAAAGCTTTTGACAAAATTCAACAGCCATTTATGATAAAAACCCTGCAGAAAGTAGGCATAGAGGGAACTTTCCTCAACATAATAAAGGCCATATATGACAAGCCCACAGCCAACATCATCCTCAATGGTGAAAAACTGAAAGCATTTCCACGAAGATCAGGAAGAAGACAAGGTTGCCCACTCTCACCACTCTTATTCAACATAGTTTTGGAAGTTTTAGCCACAGCAATCAGAGAAGAAAAGGAAATAAAAGGAATCCAAATCGGAAAAGAAGAAGTAAAGCTGTCACTGTTTGCAGATGACATGATACTATACATAGAGAATCCTAAAGATGCTACCAGAAAACTACTAGAGCTAATCAATGAATTTGGTAAAGTGGCAGGATACAAAATTAACGCACAGAAATCTCTGGCATTGCTATACACTAATGATGAAAAGTCTGAAAGTGAAATCAAGAAAACACTTCCATTTACCATTGCAATGAAAAGAATAAAATATCTAGGAATAAACCTACCTAAGGAGACAAAAGACCTGTATGCAGAAAATTATAAGACACTGATGAAAGAAATTAAAGATGATACAAACAGATGGAGAGATATACCATGTTCTTGGATTGGAAGAATCAACAGTGTGAAAATGACTCTACTACTCAAAGTAATCTACAGATTCAATGCAATCTCTATCAAACTACCACTAGCATTTTTCACAGAACTAAAACAAAAAATTTCACAATTTGTATGGAAACACAAAAGACCCCGAATAGCCAAAGCAATCTAGAGAATGAAAAAAGGAGCTGGAGGAATCAGGCTCCCTGACTTCAGACTATACTACAAAGCCACAGTAATCAAGACAGTATGGTACTGGCACAAAAACAGAAAGATAGATCAATGGAACAGGATAGAAAGCCCAGAGATAAACCCATGCACATATGGTCACCTTATCTTTGATAAAGGAGGCAAGGATGTACAGTGGAGAAAGGACAGCCTCTTCAATAAGTGGTGCTGGGAAAACTGGACAGGTACATGTAAAAGTATAAGATTAGATCACTCCCTAACACCATACACAAAAATAAGCTCAAAATGGATTAAAGACCTAAATGTAAGGCCAGAAACTATCAAACTCTTAGAGGAAAACATAGGCAGAACACTCTATGACATAAATCACAGCACGATCCTTTTTGACCCACCTCCTAGAGAAATGGAAATAAAAGCAAAAATAAACAAATGAGACCTAATGAAACTTCAATGCTTTTGCACAGCTAAGGAAACCATAAACAAGACCGAAAGACAAACCTCAGAATGGGAGAAAATATTTGCAAATGAAGCAACTGACAAAGGATTAATCTCCAAAATTTATAAGCAGCTCATGCAGCTCAATAACAAAAGAACAACCCAATCCAAAAATGGGCAGAAGACCTAAATAGACATTTCTCCAAAGAGGATATACAGAGTGCCAACAAACACATGAAAGAATGCACAACATCATTAATCATTAGAGAAATGCAAATCAAAACTACAATGAGATATATCTCACACTGGTCAGAATGGCCATCATCAAAAAATCTAGAAACAATAAATGCTGGAGAGGGTGTGGAGAAAAGGGAACACTCTTGCACTGCTGGTGGGAATGTGAATTGGTACAGCCACTATGGAGAACAGTATGGAGGTTCCTTAAAATCTACAAATAGAACTACCATATGACCCAGCAATCCCACTACTGGGCATATACCCTGAGAAAACCATAATTCAAAAAGAGTCATGTACCAAAATGTTCATTGCAGCTCTATTTACAATAGCCAGGAGATGGAAACAACCTAAGTTGTTTTATCCATCATCGGATGAATTGATAAAGAAGATGTGGCTCATATATACAATGGAATATTACTCAGCCATAAAAAGAAACGAAATTGAGGTATTTGTAATGAGGAGGATGCACCTAGAGTCTGCCATACAGAGTCAAGTAAGTCAGAAAGAGAAAGACAAATACCGTATGCTAACACATATATATGGAATCTAAGAAAAAAAAAATGTCATGAAGAACCTAGGGGTAAGACAGTAATAAAGACACAGACCTAGTAGAAAATGGACTTGAGGATATGGGGAGGGGGAAGGGTAAGCTGTGACAAAGTGAGAGAGTGGCATGGACATATATACACTACCAAACGTAAAATAGATAGCTAATGGGAAGCAGCCGCATAGCACAGGGAGATCAGCTCAGTGCTTTGTGACCACCTAGAAGGGGGGGATAGGGAGGGTGGGAGGGAGGGAGACGCAAGAGGGAAGAGATATGGGAACACATGTATGTGTATAACTGATTCACTTTGTTATAAAGCAGAAACACACCATTGTAAAGCAATGATACTCCAATAAAGATGTAAAAACAATAATAATAAGCAAATAGAAAATCAATAGGAGTAGTCAAGTAAGGCTCAGGACTGTACAATCAAATTTTAGAGTAGATCCATGGGCCAGAGAGAAACCTAAGGTGAAATTCATTTTGGACATCCAGTGGGTTTCAAAACTTTCCAATATTTTATAGATTCTACGTTATCCAGGACAAATATCATTTGCTTGGACCAAGCAGTAAGTTTTAAGGATTAATGGAGCTTCAGATCGTGAGGCCCCACGTCAGTGATGTGAATGGAGTTTAACTCAGGGATTGATCATGGCCTGCAACGTTGGAAAAAATGGGAAATGCTGTAAGCAGCTCAAGATGCTTGTTCTCAGCGGAACAAACTTGGGAAGTGTCGTGTGATCATCAACCTAGTCCAAGTTTCTTAATTTACAAATTAGAAGCAAAATATAATCTCACAGAAATGAGCTAAGTATAGGAAAAGGCCTTCTACAGAACCAAATGCCAAGTGGCCAAATAAATCTGGCAAAATGGTTAACTTCAGTTGGCAGAGAAATGCAAATTGAGGTAGTATAAGACTTTTTTCAGGAATTCCCTGGCGGTCCAGTGGTTAGGACTCCACACTTTCACTGCCGAGGGCAAGGGTTCAATCCCTGGTCAGGGAACTAAGATCCCGCAAGCTGCGAGGTGCGGGCAAAAAAAAAAAAAAAAAAAGGACTTTTTCATTTTGCAAGCAAAGCTGGCAAGAATGTTAAGCTCATCCACAGTTGGTATCAGAGCTTTTTTGGGAGAAGTGGTTTGGTGACAAAAAAATTTTTTTAATTGGGTTATTGTTTGACCCAGAAATCCCCCTTCCAGAAATTTTTCCTGTAATGACACTTGTAGGAATGCAAGACAATGTGTGTACCAAGAATCCTCAGTACAGCATTGTTTGCAACAGCAGAATAATTGGGCCAGGGGCAGCTTGCCTGCATAATGGGAGAATGTTTAAATAAATGGTGATACGTCTTTAGTTACACAATATTTTACAGCCAAAATGATTAACATAGAAGACATATAGGGACTTCCCTGGTGACGCAGTGGTTAAGAATCCGCCAACGCAGGGGACACCGGTTCGATCCCTGGTCCGGGAAGATCTTGCATGCCGCAGAGCAACTAAGCCCGTGCGCCACAGCTACTGAGCCTGCACTCTAGAGCCTGCGAGCCCCAACTACTGGGCCCAAGTGCTGTAACTACTGAAACCCACGCACCTAGAGCCCGTGCTCTGCAATAAGAGAAGCCACCACAATGAGAAGCCCACACAACCCAACGAAGAGCAGCCCCAGCTTGCCGCAACTAGAGAAAGCCTGCACACAGCAACGAAGACCCAACGCAGCCAAAAATAATTTTTTTTAAAAAGAAATATAAAGTGGGGAGAAAGTCAGAATATAATACATCCAAATTTATGTTTAAAAATAATGTGTAAGTGAACAAAAGTTATGGAAAGATGCACCAAACTTAATGGTTGTTTACTCTGGGGAGGAAGGGATGAAGTAGACTTGCTCTTACACTTTTTGCTCTATACGCTTTTGTGTCATTTGATTTTTTAAAAACTAGACTATTTGTAAATCAGTTTGAAAAAAAATATTTTAATTCCAAAATGATACTTACATAGATGTAGATGTAGGCTTGGGGACCTCTGTAAAACCACTTTACCAGATCACTTACTCCCTTGAGATGCTTGTAAAGTCCTTGGTTGCAATCTTGTATACCAAGTCCTACCTGCAGGAGGAGGAGTTTCTTCAAAGGCTGCAGAACAAAGATGGGAAAGCAGGGAGTTGAATAGTTAACTGAAGACATTTTCCTAAAGCCCATGCACTTGAGTTCAATTGGTTTTCCAATAATAGTGTGTATATATGTAGAAATGTATGTGTGTGTTGTTTAGATGATAATTTAGCAGGGAAGAGATGCAAACCCGTAATTGTTTCTGACCTCCTACATGTGAAATAAGGTAAATGAGATGTTAGGACTGGGCCCCAGTAATAGAGAAGGGTGATGTAAAGCACTTATCCAGAGCAGGCACATGGTCTTTTCAAGCTAAAATAGAATTGTCTGTTTAGAAAGTATTTCAAGGCCCGCCCTCCAGTCTGCTGGAAGGGCACAGGTCTTTATTACCAGAGCCTTGCTGTCTCACTACAGTCTTGGCTTTCAGCTGAATGTGGTCTGTGGAGAAACCACAAACCCTGAAAGAATCCTGCTCTAAGACAAAACAGGCTAGACGGGTACAGTTATCTAATCACAACCAAGTAACAGCAGATAAACCTCCGATTATATTCTGGTAAAGACCCATTGGACTTCAAAGCTGTTTGGAATGGATTGAAGGGTTTTGAACACCTCCTAGGTGTCCTAATTTAAAGCAGCCTGGATTGTGACAATTTATATTCCCAAGAACCCTGGCAAATAGTAAACAAATATCCCTTTAAATAATTCAGGCGTCAAAAGTGCCTAAATATTTAGAAGACAGACGCACAGAGAAAGGTTTGTATCTTACCTTAGAGGTGCTGCGGTAATCCAGCAGTAGTAAAATTGTCTCCCAGTGTCTGGGAGACAGTTCTTACATACCTTAAGATACCAGAAGCAGAAACTGCAAAGACATTGGTAGAAGTCAGCCTACTTAAAAAACTAAACAAACTTTCTTAAAATGTGTCATAAAAAAACCTGAAAAGCAAAAGATAATTTGGAAATATTTACAACATAATAAGAGGTTAATATCCTGAATATATAAATCAAAAGGGAAAGATGAATAGCCTGGAGGGATAATTTGTTATTTTTTCTTTTACTGCTCAGCATCCTTTTCCTTCATTAACAGAACTCTTCCTAGTGGAGAACTCATTCCATATGATTTAAGTGAAAACTTTCCCCACATCTAGGCTCTTGAATTGGGTCTAGAGTACTGGTCCTGTAACCTATGCACTACAAATGGCAACTTCATATGTAACAAAAAACAGTACCATAAGAATGAAAATGTAAATGAAAACATCAGAAGACAGTCTCCCACCTATCAAATTGGGTGATTTTTTTTCCTTTTTGTGTTTTCCAAACATAATACCCATGATTGGTAAAGGACCGGATTATTAATGCATGCTAAAATCACTAAGTGAAACGTGGTTGCCACAGGGCAAAGCCCATATTTGTAAGAGTTTTGGTGATCATATCCTCACCAAAGACTCAAAGTTAGCATCACTAACAGGATGATTTTAGGTGTCTCCTGATGTGATGTAACATGTAATAATACACAGCACCACCTGTGAAAGTTTCTTGCCAAATACAATCAAGCTTCTACACCTAACCCAGGGACTTCCCTGGCGGTCCAATGGTTAAGACTTAGCCTTCCAATGCAGAGGGTGCAGGTTCGATCCCTGGTTGGGGAGCTAAGATCCCACATGCCTCGCAGCCAAAAACCCAAAACATACAACAGAAGCAATATTGTAACAAATTCAATAAAGACTTTAAAAATCGTCCACATCAAAAAAAATCTTTAAAATAAAATAAACCTAACCCAGTTTATAGGAAATCTATATAGGAGACACAGATATGAATTCACGGACTCTTAGGGAAAAACAGGGCCAACATGTAGGACGTTGTATTACAAAGGTGTGGTTTTTTTTTGTTCTGGATTAACAGAGAGACATGACAACCAAATGTAATGCCTGAAACTTCACTGAGTCCTGGCTCAAAAAAAAAAAAAAAAAAAAAAAAAAAGCTGTAAGACCTCTGGGGGACAATTACAGAAATTCGAATATGAACCGAATATCAGATGTTGAGAAATTTTCTTAGCTGAGATAATGGTATTGTGATCCTGCTGGATAATGTCCTAGGAAATGCTTGCTTAAGTCTTTAGGGGTGAAGCATAAATATACACATGCACACATATACATAAAGAAAATATGGTGAAATACTGTTGAATCTGCCCAACTAGTTTGCTTCAGGGATGGCCATGGGAGCATTCTTTATACTATCCCCAGATTAGAGATAGTCTCATTGTTTAACAAGAGGGTTGGTTAAATAAACTGGTACAACCATGCAGTGGACAACTACTACTGAAAATGTATGAGACAAGATATGACGAAAGTTTTTGTGAAAAAAATGAAAACCCAGGTTTTATTACCCATATTTTAAGGCCTAGTTCAAGTGAGAGCTCTTCCCTCAGTCTTCCCTTTAGTCTTAAGCGGGACTAAAACTTTCCCTTTCCCGCACCTGCCATTGCATGCTCACCAGTTATTGCTGGCTTGTCAACTCTGTGAGCTTGCCAAGGGTGGGTCCCTGTTTGTTCATTAGGACCGATATAAGTAGAGGTCAGCGTAATATAAGGAAGAACAAAAAGAATCAAAGAGGAAGAGGTGGGTAGCAAGATCTTTATCAGTATTCAAAGACTGAAGGGTCACCTGTTGGGATATTGTGGTGCAGTGAGGGGAGGGAGGAAGTCTAAAAAGGCCACCAGTCTTGAGTGTTTATGGCAGAGGCACCATACTAAGCACACCATCTAATGTGATCCTCAGCACCTTACTAGGTAGACACCAAAGCTGTAACTGTTTGTAAGAAACCCAGAGAGGCTAAGTAACTTGCCCATGGTCACATAGCAAACCAGAGAGCCAGGATTCAAAATTAGGAAGTCATCTGTCAGCACCTAGAGTATCATTTCTTTTGGAATGGCAAAGGGAAGAGAAACCAGATGGACTTTAGATTTCTTCCCATACCAACATTCTACAAATATGTCTCCCCATACCCAGCAAACAAATTGAAAACAGGCAAATTTGGTCAGTGTTGCACCTGGCAGTTGATGTTGAGATAAGCAACACTGGTGCTATTAGGCTAATTTGTGATTGAGATCTTTTCTTTTTTTAATTATTTATTTATGGCTGCATTGGGTCTTCGTTGCTACGTGCCAGCTTTCTCTGGTTGCAGAGAGCGGGGGCTACTCTCCGTTGCAGTGCATGGGCTTCTCATTGCAGTGGCTTCTCTCATTGCGGAGCACAGGCTCTAGGCACATGGGCTTCAACAGTTGTGGCTCCGGGCTCTAGAGCACAGGCTCAGCAGTTGTGCCGCACCGGCTTAGTTGCTCGGTGGCATGTGAGATCTCCCTGGACCAGGGCTCGAACCCATGTCCCATTGGCAGGCGGATTCTTAACCACTGCACCACGAGTGCAGTGACTGAGATCTTGAAAATAAACTGAACAGAAAGATGAGCTACCCTCTGCCCGCTCCTTTCCCATTTCAACAATAAATACATACTGTGAATAAGGGCAAATTATTCCATGTGAGACTCTCCTTGGCTCTAAGCGGTAATTACATATAGCAATTTTAGGAATTATTTATTCAAGCAAAGTGAAAGCATGGATTCCACGCCAATGATTTCTCTAAATTTTTATTAATTTTTTTTTTTTTACAGCTCCATCCTCTTGTGAAAAGTAAAGAATTTGAAGACGAACAAGTCAATTACATGGTTTTTTAAACAGCAATTAATCCTTATTACAGAGAACAATAAACAAAAGATCTGTGGCACGGTATCTTTGGAAAGATCTTTTGCAAATTTTTCTTCTAAAAAAAGAAAACTATAATTCTCACAGATCACGTATGTCTCTTTCAAAGGACTGTACAAGGCAGCTAAATTTTATTCACAAAAGCCCCTAGTTTCAGTTCCATTGCTGAAGTAGATAAAACACATGGAGTCCCCCTTGTCTGTGTTGCACATCTTTCCACTGAGCACATCACTGTTTCCCTATCCTACATACAAAACCATTGTGTGGACTAGATAGCTGGCATATTATTACACAATAATTAAAGAAAAGTTCATATTATTTTAGAGACAGACCAGTGATCTTCATTTATCAACTGGACAATTTATTCTTTTTTAAACAATTTTAATAATACCAAGATGTGACTTTCCTCCAAAGTTATAAGAAAGCAAAAAATATATAATATAATATAATATATAATGGTAATAAATAAAAAAAGGCAACCCTGCTCAGGTATCATCCAAAATATGATCACATTCAGGAGAAGAAAGACAAAAAAAAACCAACACAAGATTTGGGACACACGTGTATAAACACACACACCAACATGAACAGTGTATACTTGGTATCTGAGGAGGGGATGTGCAGTAATTTTAACAATACATGTTGATGGCCTGAACAAAAGGCGAGTACTGCCTTTTGTTCTTAAACAAAAGTTAATTAACAAAAGTTAATACTGCCTGTATTCAGCATCACTTAAACATCTACTTGTAAGCAAAGCAAGTTATCTTCCTTAGGTTAGCCACTGCCTGGTCTGACCAGTGCAGCTCGGCCAGCCTCGCTGTCAGTGGTCTTATTTCTTTGTCCTTCCAGGTCGATATAGTAATATCTAGGCTCCCAGGGAGCTGTAAGTTTCCTTCCTGCTGTCTTGGGTAGAGAAATACAGGCACTTCTCTACCCAGCACAGTACCTGTTGATATCCAACACACCGCGAACAGAAAGAATAGAGTGGCTTTCCCCGGGACAACAGGAAATTTACAGCTACCTTAAGAGAGGTGGCAGATGGGTGCTTGTCAACACCTCATAAATACGAACTAAAGAGCATGGCCAGTGGTCACAATTTGTTCTCAGATTTTCGGTGACTGACACAACTGGATTGGATATTTGAGGTGTGTATGGTGGAAATACCACTTGCAATGTTTGAAGGAAAATCCCCAACACCATGTTTGTTATTCTGCCACTCCACCTCCCACAAAATGACAAAAATATAGGAAAAAAACCTGCATCCACAAATTCTAAGTAGGACCAAAAACAAAAGAGGCAACCACTAGAGCAAGAAAGAAAGGGACCAAGTACCGCTATAATCCTGACACCCCTCCACAACCACAATGAGGAAATCTCTACATCTGTGTTTCTAAAAGAAGGCCAAATATTCTAGCAAGATTTAAATACTGCTAATCAGTGGTAAAGAGTGTAAGAGATGAGGTGGCAAAGTTTTTCACAGATTTTGTGTAGTGTCTGGGCAAACAAATCCTTAAGAGAAAGTAGAATCTGTGTGGGAGGTAGGGAATCAAGCCTTATTTGATTCATTTACCTAAAGATGCACAAATACACCTCAAACTTCATGAAGCAGAAGAGAAAAAGGTGCAAGACCCACCTAACATCTCTTAAAGCTATGGCAAAATGAATACAGCATTATTCCAAAATTAGGTGTGGTCAACAAAGGCACAATAAATATATCCAATTTAGCCAGCCTCTTAGTCTGTGTGTGTGTGTGTATATGTACACACACATTTCCTTTCATATATCAGAGATAAGAGTTTTATTCATTTTGGAGGGCACAATGGTTTCTTTTTGCTTCTAAAAATTACTGAACAGGAATCATAAAAAAAAAAAGTTAAGCTCCTGATCCTACTAACGTTAATATTTAAGGTACCAATTAAGGCAAGTTTTCAGCCAGAAAGGGGTAGTTTGTTAGCTTCTAAACATCCTGAGATCGGGAATTAAAGGATATAGGACAAGGGAGATAAGTGTGGTCCAATTTGTCTAGGGGAAATAGCTAAACATTTTGGTCAAAACAGATTATAAAATAAAGGTCCTTTTGTTCAAAAAAAAAAAAAATCAAGAGGCTTTTCCCATTCAGTATTGTGATTAAATCATAGCACCAGCTAAGTCATTCTCCTGTTGTAGTTCTGGTCCTGATAATATGCCAGCTGGACCCTCCCACAGCTGGCATATGAAGGACGTTTTCACATTCTTAACCCAGTGTAATTTGGTAAATTTCAGTGAAGTGTTTTATCACTGTTTATCAGGGCCCTTAGTCTAGCTAAAATCTTAAACTCGGTGATTCACATTTTAATTACCTCCAGGAAGGACAGAAACATTCAACGTTTTTTAAAGTAAAACAGTGTTCTTCCATTTCCTAGTAAAGACAGACACACACACACGAAACTGTAGTGCCAAAGGCAAGGTTTTTACACTCCATTTTTACTCAAGATGTTCTGTATTTGTCTCACTGTGAAGTGTGTGCTATTACGGTTGTTATAAGAACTTCACATATTCAAAGGCTTGATTTTATAATCTAGTCCTTTCAATTATCTACCTCAGTACAAATTTTTCCTTTGGGAATTTAAGCATGCAGTGGAAAAGTGCAAATGATTTAAAAATCCTTTAGATTTCTATATACAACTGCAACAGCGAAAAGACCTTATGAACCTTAAGGATTCATCAGCCACTACCCTTTTACATACTCTACTTTAAAAGTAGCCATTAAGAATTCTTTTAGGTAAAATGCATTTTGCAGTAAGAATCAGAAATATTCCATGATCAAAACAGTACAAACTGATCTCTGCAAACTCGTTAGTTTTTTAAGGGACAAATAAAATCTTAATATAAAGGTCAGGGAAACAAACACACACACAAAGAATAAGGCCACTGAAAAAGCAATTACCTCTTTTAGAAATGGCTGAGAAATTGCCTTGGAAATGTCTTCAGTCAAGGGGACACTGTGGCTCCTGACAAGACACACACACTCAGCACGGTCTGCATAGATCAGAACCTGTCCTCAAGAACACACTCTTCCAAACTGACAGGTGGCTTGTACTGGGGAGTGACGGGGTGAAGGGAGCGGGAATGGCCAAGGGAGTAAGGGGGAAAAAAGATGTTAAGTAACCACATAAGCCTGCTTCTGGTGTCCTGTCTCCTACATATAAGAGATGGACACACAATGCCACAAGCAGACAACCTACCAGGCAATTACTGTTCATTTAACAACAGGCTGCTTTTTAAACGAGTAGTTTAAAAAGGACCATGGCTCTGCTTTAGAACATCAGTAAATGAAATCAGTCCATCAAGATCGCACATCAAGTTCTTATGCTCAGATATTACTACTGTTGTAATTCTCTCGCTTTAACCTAAACATGAAGTAACAGACCTCTGTCCTAGCTAGTGATAACCAAAGAACAGGCTGGATACTCTAAGACACTGAAGGAACAGCTTCACACAAACAATTTATATTGTGAAAAATAAGCATCACTCCCATCCGCTACACATCCCTTTTATATAGTTACCAAGAAAGTTCTTACATTCATCATATGGACCTTAGACCTCTTCATTATAAATAAAGATGGTACTCCCTTCTTCACTAATGAACATGACAATGTCAAACATGCTTGGTAGGCAACAGCTCGTAGGGGGCGGAAATGGGATGAAGGCAGAAAAATAAACCAGTTGTAGCGTTAACACTCACTCCTCAACTGTAACAGATGTGCAAATTCTACTTCTAAAAGGGATAAAAAGAATTAGCTTCTAAAAACACTGCACTCAAAATAATGCTTCCAATAACCCTCAAAGTTTCAATGAAAAAAATCTGTGCTTATGGATATGTGGGAATTCTGTTTGTTTGGTTTTTTTCCCCCCACTTTAGGTCATTCAAAATAAACTTGGTTTAATGTATAGAATCTGGCAATAACAACTTATGGGAAGGCCACAGTTCCTCTTCAATCTAATCACATCTAGTTGATTGAGAACACTCTGGACTGAAGGCATGTGGTGACTTTTTTTTTTTTGAAAGTCTAATAAACCACCCCAAATCTCCACAGCCTCTCAGGGAGTTAATTTCCCCTAGACAATCAAGGGCTCTCCAAGTCTAGTTTTGCTATAAATATAAAGTAATTTGTAGCAGAAAAATATAGCCTCTCTAAGAAGTAGATTTCACTTTTCTTTGTTCGCTGACAAAACTCTGAGTTGGTAGACAACGTGAGTTACCACATAACTGGAGACCACAGATCAGCACCTCAAATTCCAGCTCTACTTAAACAAAAATTAAAAAGCACTTCAACCATCTGGTCACGGATAAATGTTGGTTTCCTTCTTCCCCAAAGTAGAAAATGCAGAGTACAGTCGATGTGACTGCCTTTCTCTGGAGCAGGGGGTGGGAACGGCAGCGCCCGGTCCTCCGTGGTACATGGAGATGGGGATGCAGATGGGGGTGGAGACGGCTTCCCTGTGCGCTGAAGCTCCTCTCTCCCCCAGCCCGACGGGGCCACCTTCCAGCACAGTAACGGAGAAATCAGAGCTGGGTTGAACGTGCAGTATCCAGGCAATGGGGGGTCGGGGGGTGGGTTGCCTTCAATTTTATAAATTAGGACAATACCTGGTATTATCAAAGCCACTGTTCAATGGCAGAAAGTGGGGTACAGTGGAGTCCTTCACAACTTATGTTTTATAGATGACCATTAGAATTTATTAAACAAATATTTCCCCCAAAACTTAAAAGAAAAAAAAAATCACCCACAAAACCCTACACCACAATTCACTGTTTTAAAAAAAAAAAATTCCTTCTAGGAATGAACTAATGTGGCTACTGAGATGATGTGAATTTGCTTCCAGAGTTGAAATTGCTCCTCCTCATTTCATTTGCATCCTGCTGGTTAAAAAAAGACGGAAATGTTTCTAGACCATTCATAAGCCCACTCAGGCTACATTGCACTTCTGTCCTTTAGCAAGGAAAGGCAAGATCATCTCTGAGGCCAGCCTCCTCATTTCTGCTTCTACAAAACCATCCTGTCCAACCAATGATTCCATAGTTCTTGAGTTTCAGTGAACAAATATCCTGGCCATCTCATGGTGCTTCTCTTCTCGAGTTTGGTATCCTGATGAGACAAATGTCTGGACTGTTTTGAGGCTTCCAACGTGCAAAAAAGTTCTCAAGGCATCAGATCAACCTGGGCCTCCATTAAGGTGTTTTGGTTACTTGTTTCAGCCGCTGAAAGCCCTGTCTTGTATAGCGCACCAGGTCCATCAGACTGCTGTCAAGGGCCAGGGTGCACACACCTGTGCCGAGCTGAGCAAAGAATTCTGCAAACAAAGCAAGCCCAACATGTAAACACACATGCACACACAAAATAAACGTGAAAACATAAAAAGGCAAGGCTCCAGAAACTACATTCCCACAGTATTCTGTACGTCATCTAGCAGAGCAAAAAAAGAAAAAAAACCTCACCATCTACTGTAATGGTTTGCTAACTCTCCACATCCCTCCACTAGTCTAAAAAGGGAGGAACTAAATTTGTTTCAGAGTTGACTCCCTAATGCCTGGCACAGTGGCTGACAGTGGAAAATACTCCATTTATACTTTTGGATCAATGGACACATGAATGAAAATAAACAAATAAAAATACTCAACATGTTTAAATTAAAAAAAAAAAGCATCATTAGTTTGATAAGAAAGAAAACAAGGTTTGAAGAGGCTGTGAGGAAAATAAGTGGCCACAGCCAGCTGGCCGACTTCTTCCCTATAGCCAGGAAAGAGCACGTCAAGGCTTTAATCTGGTATTTACATATAAGCATTTGCTCAGTGGTCACTAGCACTGACACCAAGCAGTTTCTCTAACAGGTGCTTGACCATCTCCTAAACCTTGGATTTCTCCAAGGGCGTTCTTCACAAACAAGACCCAAGAGTATTTACTAAGCCATATTTCCTATACTGTTGCTAACCATCTTTCTTAACATATACTGAAAACAAGCAATAAACGCAGTATTTTTTTAAGGATTATAAAAGTTATATTTATTCACGATGCTACATTTATTGCATTCCCTTAGAAAAATAGAGACTATTTATGTACCCAATTTGCCCATATAAAACTTTATACAAATTATGTGTAGCACATAAAAGCCTCTGGTACAGCTAAAATCCTGACACTACAATTTGGGTAATCCTGCTTCAGGGTCTCCAGTTTATCAAGTCTGTCCACAGAAAATAAAAACTGAAACTACAGTCAGTCTTGCTGCTCACACTTAGAAATTATTTTAAATATAATAAAATAAAATTTTCAATTACTCTAAAACCCAAAAAAGTAAACTGGAAGGGGATACATTTTGTTACCAATTTCAATTTAACAGTATGACAAATTCACACCTTATTTTGGCTGGGTCTTTTTTTAAAAAAAAAAAAAATCACCTTAGTTTTGACATTATCTTTCTAAGTTGTGGCTGCTTCAGAAGGTAATTTGTCAAAAATATTTACCAAACAATTTTAATAATAATAATATTCCTTTTACAAAATGGTACAATAACACCTTAAGAAACCAGAAAATACTAAATGTCTTTGGCTATATAACTAAAAGGCCATTCTTCCAAACAGAATAGGGCATATTCACCTCAGAACCAACTACAGAAACAGAAAGCATAACAGAAATATGCACAGAATTTAATGAGAATTTGTCTTGCCTCTTCTTCCCATTCTACCCATATAATAAGCAAGGAGAATGCAATTTACATAATCTTCCCAGATGAGACTCAACAGCACTTCAAAGATACCCAAACTTCTGCAAAGGCAAAGTGAATTAAAACAATTACACAACTAAGGGAAGACTAAAGGGACAAACGTTATTTGCAATTTTCTTTTAACTTGTTGGCTTCCTTTTAAGCCTTACAAGTGTAGAAATTATAGCTGATAAACAAAAGTCACAAGCCTCACAAATGGAACTATAATATAAAAATAAATCAAATGAAACATTTATTAATAAATGAAGCCTATTTTATTACTTCAAGTGTTAATGATAAAAAAATTTCCGCACAGCTGTTGCATTTTAAAAAGTGAAACTACATACTATATTTCTAGCTCGGTAAACAGATGAACCTGATGTCTTTGAATGACATAACAATTGACCATTGTACAGTACATCTTTCTGAAGACCCGTAAATTAGAGAACTACTGGCTTAAAGTTAGTGATTATGAAACAAATATGTATTTGTAGTTTCAGCTGCTTTTTTCTTCCTCAGCCATCAGGTGCTCCATCCATTTTACATTTCTGGGTTGAAGAATAAATGCAGTATTTTAGGTTATGCTACTTCCCATCTCAAATGTGTTGTGCCTGGGGACAGCCAATGACTTTCCATCTGCATTTGCTTAGCCCTTTTGCTAGCACTTCAGTTCAGGGTGAAATAACGATACCAAAACTTCCAAAGGGGCAACGTGCTAAAGCCACTTTTGATTTAATTTTGCTAAGATCTAGTCACAGAAATCTATCTCCATGCCACAGAGCTCAAGAAAGAATTGTGACAGCATGGAGAAAATGTGAGAAGAGTAAACAGCTGCACACTTCCTTTTCTTCAAAACACTGAACAGATGGTGGGAATGTGAGTTGGTGCAGCCACTACGGGAAACAGTATGGAGGTTCCTCAGAAAGCTAAAAATAGAACTACCATATGATCCAGCAATCCCACTCCTGGGCACATATCCGGACAAAACTTTAACTCAAAAAGATACATGCACCCCTATGTTCACAGCAGCACTATTCACAACAGCCATGACATGGAAACAACCTAAATGTCCATTGACAGGTGAACGGATAAAGATGTGGAACATATATACAATGGAATACTATTCAGCCACGAAAAAGAATGAAATAATGCCATTTGCAGCAACATGGATGGACTTAGAAATTATCATACTAAGTGAAGTAAGGTCAGACAGAGAAAGACAAACACTATATGATATCACTTATATGTGGAATCTAAAATGTAGAACAAATGGACCTATCTACAAACCAAAACAGACTTGTGGTTGCCAAGGGGTAGGAGGGGAGGCGGGAGAGGGATGGACTGGGAGTTTGGGGTTAGTTGATGCAAACTATTACATATAGAATGGATACACAACAGGGTCCTACTGCATAGCACAGGGAACTATATTCAATATCCTGTGATAAACCATAATGGAAAAGAATATGGAAACGAATGTATTTATGTGTGTAACTGAATCACTTTGCTGTACAGCAGAAATTAACACATTGTAAATCAACTATAATTTTAAAAAAGAAAAAAAAAAGGCCAAAACACTGAACAGAAAATACAATGTTATTCCCCTCCCAATCCCCATGGCCCAGTAATAACCACAACAGAGCCATTTACCTTTATTCTTCCTGGTAAGGACCTCAGCCTGTTCCCAAAGATCAAAGGCGGTAAGGACATGGGAAGTAATGGTGACATAGGAAGATGTCATGTTTTGGATGGTGACTGGGGTGCTGATGGTGGCGGGCATCCCCCCGCTCCCCACACTGCCAGCACTTGACTGGGATCCTATGGAGCTGGCTGGAGAAGGCATTGGAGAGAGGGGGGATGGTGTGCCTGTGCTTCTGGAAGGTGGAAGAAAAGAGAACTGGTTAGTCACCTGAACTCCTAGATCACAGATCTCCTGTTTCTGGAACTGCAGTCCAAGTCACAAGGCTTTAGCGTGTACTTGCCAAAATGACAATCACTTCTAAAATCACTTCTGCAAGGTCAGAGAGGCACCGCACCCTTCACCTTCAGTATTCCAGAAATTTATTTCATAAAACACAGTGGGATGGGGCCCTCCAAATGGAAAAAGTCACTGGAGACACGTAAGGTGTTCTTCACTGGACATAGAATCAGGTGGGCAAATCTGTACTCCAAGTGTATTTCCCAGGCCCTTTACATATTTCACTCCCTTGCCTGGAATCCCTTCTCTCCCCAACCCCTATTCCAACTTCTCCTAGGAAGACAATACTTCCCCTGAGAAATGGTCCTCATCTTCGATATATTCATTCTCTCATCCACTCAATACACATCACTGAGCTCCTACTCTGCACGTAGCTCTCCTCCAGACACTGGGGATACAGCACAGCTTCCTTTCTGTCACCACTTGAACTCGTCTCTTTGCATTTATCACACCTCATTATACTTTTCTGTCTATTCCTTTTCCTGCCTCACAAGCACCTCACAGGCAGGGACCATCTCTTCCTAATCTCTGCATTTCTAGCCCTTAGCACAGGAGGTGCTCTGGATAAACACCTGCTGAGCCCATAACTGACTGAACAGAGGGCAGCCCATGAGGAGACTGGGCATCAGGGGACTCACACTGTGCTGTGTTCTCCCACTGACTGTCTACCTACACCTGCAAGTTCACAAGTGCCTTGATGCGGATCAAACGAGAAACACAAGTGAAGTCACTCAGTCGTTAAAGAAGTGACGGATATGAAATGGAAAGATGGGTCAGCAGCAGTGGCCTCATCACATAGTTACATCTGCCCTTGGGCTTCATGAACTCTAATGGATCCTAAGCAACCCCAGCAGAAAGTTCATTTTGAAAAACTAGAGCAGAAGCTCCCCGAGGGCAGCAATTCCTGTCTGCTTTGTTTACTGCTGCTTCCCCGCGCCTAAAGCAAGGTTTGGTACAAGGAAGGTGCTAGACAAATGGTGAAGGAGTGATCTAAAATCATGTGACTGACAACCTATTAACTTAGAATAATATCTCAGAGGTAGGAGTCATGAAAATTTTCAGAGGTAAAGAAGATGCTCCTCAATCAGGACTTTCTTTTTTTAAGAGAGGCCATATGGGAATCTCTTCTTTTGAATGTGCTGGAAATGGGGCAATCTTCTAGGTGATGTTCTTAAAATAGCAAAACCCGTCAGAACTGGGAGCTTTTCAAGGAATACGACTAAATTAAAAAAAAAAAAAAAATACTAGGCAAGTACCAAAGGGAAGAAAATTCTATCTTCATCTTAAAAACACCCGCACAAGGACTCTGTTTTTCGACAGCTTATGGAACAAATGAGCAAAAAGTGGGGGGAAAAATTTAGCTAGAGATAGCTGTTTTGATTCTTAATATCACTGTTACAGACCCTGGAGAAGGGAGGAGGGAACTGGTTCCGGAAAGTTCTTGTTTACTGAAATGCTAGGACAGCGTGCTGCATAGAAGGAGAAAGGACCTTGGCTCTGGTTCCGCCGGCCCCGCCTGTTTTACATTGTTGGGCATATCCAAATATCCTCAAAGCTCTAAAATCCGGACCCTAGATTCTCTGTAGTTATCTTTTTAATTTATGTTGCCCAAACAGCAAACACCCCGATTTCTAACTATTCCTCAAAAAGGTAGAAATGTGCTAATGATTTCAGCTGAATGTGCAAATCAGCACATAGATGTAAGCCATTTTTGAAACAAAGTCACAGCAAGAGGTAAAGAAAGAAAGAACTTAATTTTGGAAGCTATTTAAATTAGACTGATCATTACCTGGCAATGCACGGAGAAGGTGCCTGGGCAACTTTGGAAGAAGTCTTGAAGAAGTGTTCATTAAGAGTACGGGAATACTTTATTGCTATATCTTTTTTACAACGAAACATAGCCATGTTCAAAATGGACTGGCAACGCATGCTGTGAACATAAACATAAGTTGAAGTGAAGCATTAGCTCCGATTCATGAGTATCACACTACTAGAGAGAGCAAGCCACCTAACCTCTTCCCTAATGTTCACCCTAATGAACATACTGGGCTTTCCTCATCGACGCGAGACAGTATATCGAGAATCTCACTGCACTGTTCACACTAACGTCAGAAGTAAATACTGGTGAAACAACACAAATATACAAGGATATAATTTAAGTCACAAGACCGAAGTCATCAGTAAAATGATGGGGTTGTAAAATGGCAGTAGATGCCATTTCATAATAATTAACCATCAGTGGGATTAACCCCTTGACCACACATCCTACCACTTTCTGGTAGTGATTCGCTTTTCATGATCGTTTTCACTTTAAGCAAACAGATATGCAAAAGCAGGTGTAATTTGCTATTTAGACAAAGAAAAAAATACACACCATAAAACAGCAAATATTTTCTCCTGTGTTGGTGTTGTGGTATCCGAGAAGGATTTTAATGACATTATGAATCTATAGGAAAATACAAATGTACATCAGGTTAAAAAAAGGCAGTCAGAAAATCCCAGACACAAAGATATCTTATTATGTTTGTCTTGGTTTTATATTGATTTTTCCTGAAGATGTGAAGACATGACAGCAACGCAGAAGAAAAATGAGGCTTTGGAGCAACAATTCAGGCCATTCAGAAAATTAGGCGAGGACATGCCTTTTCTCTGACCTGTCCACCTGCTTGAACCCAAGTAGACTTGTATCCTTACTGAGTCCCCTCCTGAAATGCAGGTAATAAACAAAGACGAGAGCTTCAGCTGAGATGAGAGGGCATCTGATAAGAAAGTAAAACTGGAAAAACCAACCCTCTCCCTGAAGGGTTTGGCATTTCACCGTGCGCTTGGCAAAATGATGCAGACCAACCCAGTTGTTCTGCTCTAGCACTTCATCTGGAATACATTTTTAGTTCATGACAAAAAAAAAAAAAAGTTTCTGGATCAGTAACTTTAAGACTCCCCTTTGTTAAGCTGTCTTCAGACCAAAGTTCAAATGGATTAAAGCAATAAAGGTAAGGACAGAGAAGTACTTAAAAGGAAGGCAAAATGAGTCTGCACTTACTTGATGAGGTCTAGGGTTTCTGCATAGATGGAGCAAGCCGACTTGGACGCTGGGCTTTCCAATTCCATGGCAATGCCACACTCAATAAAGGACAAGGCAGCTTCCAGGTACTTAAAAGCCTTCCCAACCTTGTCCGTCTGTGGGCGAAGAACAGGGTCACTGTTAAGCCTAAAACGGACTTTTACTTAGCTTCTCACATACATTCTTTACAGAAACTTCCCTCCACTGTCCTAATTTAACTATGGCTAGAGAGAAGTGTGAGAACAAACAAACTCAATATCATAACCAAAGCCCGTCAGCTCTTACCTACTGAGAATTTTCTTTTACTAAAAGTTCAGTAGGAAAGAAACAACAATCTTGTAATAGGACTATACTCTCAAAACCTTATTAAAGTACATATTCAAACTAAGGCACTCAGTACATGGTCCCCTTGTTACCAGTGTGCAATTACCCATCATATGATTTTCCTGGCAAATAGGTTATTCTACACAACTAGAATAATGCAGACACAGTTTCTTTGTACAAATTGAAGTTTATCTTATAATAAGTAAAAAATGTTATGGTTTACAAGCATCTTAGATTTCATGTCAAACAATAATCTTTTTATGTATTTTAGAGCCCAACAGGTCATCTCCTCTGGGAGTCTGGGTTAAGGGCACAAGGCTACCCCCTGGGCCAACAGGGATAAAATTTCAGAGTCCCTTAACAGGAATGTAGAAATATGAATGCAATCAGATTATTGGTGGTCATCTAACCCCGAATACATATTTTGTCACTTACGCTCGTCTCACTTGGTGGAATTCAGCCAACTTGACTGAGACTGTGCCGAGTCTCACTACATATGAGACGTCATATGCAGCACACATTGTAAGAGCAACTGATCAACACGACATTTGCAAGGTTGTAGTTTCTGCTAATGTCTCTACTTTGATATGTTCAAAAAGAATGAATGAAAACCATAAAGGTGCAAGTGGAGTGTAAGGAGATGGTGACACATCAGCAAAGAAAGAAGGTTTGGCAAAGAAAGATGGCTACTAATTTTAATTTTTAAAAATAACCTGAGGGACTTCCCTGGCAGTCCAGTGGTTAAGACTCCGTGCTCCCAATGCAGGGGGCATAGGTTTGATCCCTGGTCGGGGAACTAAGATCCCATACACCATGCGGCATGGCCAAAACAAAAAAAAACTTGCTTTAAAAATATTTTTTCTAGGGGCTTCCCTGGTGGCGCAGTGGTTGAGAGTCCGCCTGCCGATGCGGGGGACACGGGTTCGTGCCTCGGTCTGGGAAGATTCCACATGCCACGGAGCGGCTGGGCCCATGGGCCATGGCCGCTGAGCCTGTGCGTCTGGAGTCTGTGCTCCGCAACGGGAGAGGACCGCGTACCGCAAAAAAAAAAAAAAAAATTTTCTAGAGAACCCAGGGTCAGAAAATTAGTGACAGAAAGAATAAAAATCAATCAGCATGTCCCAAATAATCAACAGTATAGGGCCTTATTGGTTTGCTTCACTGGTGCGAATTTAACTCTTCAAGTTTACTTATTCAATACCATCTTCTTCATGGGATTTCCAAAATTTATATTGGCCTTAGGGTAGACACAAAAGAAACTATACTAAAGCAATTTGCCAGTATCCACTTCCTTAAGTATTTTGTAAAGTTAATAATGAAAATATTCCTGTGATAACTCCATGTATCTCCTGAGACAGGGTTAAACTAGTAGAGTTCTAATTTCCTTAACAGTAAGTAAAATAAGAATAGAGGTGAAATACACTACTCTATATTCAGTTGTGCACTTCACTATCTGGAATGCAAGACGGTCATCTTTTGAGACATTGTGCAAGTAAAGGAGAATATTGTGAAGAGGCTGGCCATTCAGGCTTCTGTCCAAACTGGCATATTTTGAGAGTGGAATGAGCTAACATTACTTATTAAAATGGGATGCAATAGCCATAGGAAGGGAGAAAGAAGATGTGCATATGCATAGATTAAAAGCAACACAAAAAGTTCCCTGGAGTATTAATCTTGTTTGAATAATGAAGGAATCTAGTGCCCAGTGTCAAGATAAGTTTTTGGTAACTGGCTGACAAAGTACTGAATATTTACTCTTTCTCAAAAATCAAAAGATTCATACAGTTCTAGTAACAGCCTTGGAGAACTGAAAGGAAGAGGTTAGAAAGATACCACTGTTTGGTGCTATCTGAGGCATCTTAATCTGACTCAGGTCATGTTGGTACAGGGTCACTTGAGAGATAGTGTCTAATTTGTGTTTTACTCTCCTACAGCATCCAGCATGGTAAGGACTCAATCAACATTTTACTCCAGTGAATGGGGACCTGATAAAAGGGTCTCAGCCCAGCCCTTCCCAGCCTGACAAGAGATGCCAGGCTACAGACTGGGGTTGAAGAACACTGGGCTAGGATTTTGAGGCCACCATGGACTGATCTGATTCAATCCCCGTGGACCTCCAGAGTTTGTGGTTAGGTTTGCCTGTGGCAGAATCAAGGCAACCTATGCTGTTCTCTTGTGGTACAAAGTTCAACATACAGTATCTGTAGGGGTTTAGGTGTGGGGAATACACCAAGCAAATAAAGGCCCCAGAGTCTTAGATGCTTCAATATGACAAAGGGCAAGTATCATATAACTATACTGCAGCAGAGAAATAAAAGCATTATTTATGTATGCAATTAACAAAACTACCACCTTCCAGAAAGTCCAACAGCCACCAGGTAAAGAGAGTTCATTTCTTTAAGGCATGTTTGCCAACAGTGCAATCATCACCTTCACCTTAAAATTTCATCTGATGGTACTGGTCCACTGTTCACTGTTAGCCTCTAACAGTAAACAGGGCGTTAAGATAATTTTGGAATGCAAACAGGTTACCTCACTTTTTGAAATGTTTTGGGGTGACCACAAATTGACCAGCTTTCAATAAGCCAGAGTTGTTTTTCACATCCAAAGAATTGATTCAGTGGGACAAGGAAGCCCTCATGTATATTAAATAAAACACTACCAGGTAGATCAACTTTCATTCATTTAGATATAAAACGTGAAACTAGTACTTTGTCTCTCTGCCCATGATCAGACGGAATCAGTGAAGTCAAAACAGTGTCACTTCCCTAGGAACTGAACCACTCAGCCCTCGCTCATTCCGACCCTGCTTACACTGCGGCCAATGTCAGGCCCCCCGCAGCCTTACCCCCCCCACCCCGCTCCCAAGTCACAGTTAGTGATTTGGAACCAGATGGCAAGTGTTTGAACGGAAAACATTCCACCAAAGGGAGAAAGAGCCCAGACTGACCACTAATTCTGCTTTGTCCTTCAACCTTCTGGCCTCCTTCATGTGAAAATCTGCTTGTTGTCTGAAAGAGAAGAAAAGACCAGGGGTGGGTCACAGGAACCTAAAAGTATTGGACTGGGGCAAGATGACTTAAGATGACTGGAGGGGGACGACGATGGGAGGAGAGGCAGGGCAAAGAGGAGGCAGGGGGAAGGGGAGGGAGGGGGAGGGGAAGCAGCAGCATCCAGAGCCTTACTTGTCCAACTTCATGTGAGGCTTCCCTGGCTTGGAGTTACCATTTGGCAAAGAAGGCACTGGAAAACGATTTGCAGTATCTCCAGAAGATCCCTTAAAAAAGATCATCATACCGATCACCCTGTAACATTTCAGACCATTGGCCTAACTGTACCGTCTCTCTAAATTAGCCCAAAATAGTTCAAAAGCAAGGAATTCAAATGCTGCACGCTCTAGCTTGGTCAAGCACTTTCTCAGCTAGATTCAACTGAAACTGTAGATTTGGATTGTATCGGGGACACAGAAAAGCCATAAGACAAGAATGCCCAAGAGAACAGATTATTAACAAAGCCAAATTTAACATTTTCTCTTAAGCAATACATACACACACACACTCACCTACCCCAGGTTAACAGGAAGGAAGGAATCTGTATTCAAGAAAGTGGATACTTGTTCCCCCATTATCACTAATAATGAAAGTATTTGAGATCAAACATCCAAACCAAGAACTAACCAGGGTTATCATGTTTTACTGCCAAACACCTGATAGAAAATTAACACAAAAATCTATTCTGGTTTTCTCACCTCTGAACCACTTTAAGAAGAATAAACTGCCGCCTAAATTATCAGGTAATATGAACTATCTTTTACTCTCCCTCTGAAAAGTAGAGCGTTAAGCACAAATAACTCATTACTGCTTTACTAAAAGTGACGAATAGCTCTGAAATACCATCGTAGAAAACTTATCTGATTTGGGCATTTAAAGTAAAGACACACCAACATATTCCCTTTTGTACATTACTGCCTCCCCTCCTTACTTTGTGTTCTGTAGAGCTTCCAGGGCCCTTCCCCTCTACTTTTCTGTGCTTGGAAACAGAAGAGTCTCTGTGGTTGCCCTTGCTACTACTGGCACTTTTGGGAGGGTTCTGGCCACTGGGGTCTGCTTCCTGCCTTGACCTCTTTTGTGCAGGCTTGGCTGGCTTCTGGGAGGACGAGGATGACACAAGTGAAGGGGGAAGCATTTCCTTCTTTGAGGGCTCAGAGGAGGGCCTGGGCGTTCTGGAATGAAACATCATGCAAAACTAAGTTAAGGCAAAACATGAACCGTATAACTTAGTTGTTGAGTTATAAGGACAAAATGGCTGTTGACACAAAAGATAAAGACATCACAGAGCCATGAAATCCATTTTTGTAGAAAGGCCAAATTTCAGAGCCCTTTTTTTCTGATGCCTTTGAAAACTACAGTCCTACCTGTGAGTAATAAATGAAGTTGTATAATTTGTCACTAAGCTTGCGGAGTCTGCCAATGGTCTTACCTTTACCCAAGCAAGTCACTCTGCAGTAGCTGCTGCCCAACCTGCACCTTGTCTCTGACAAACAGGCAGGCCCAGCTGCCACCTCCTCTCTGCCCCCTTCACATCTGACCCCTTCTCTCTCTCTCTTTCAAATCTCTGTTGGTTCCTACATGGTGACACGACTCACTTGTTTTTGCCAAGTCTTTTTGTGCTTTTGATAAATCTAAGTTTGCTGCCAAATGAACCGTTAATTCCTCTAAGGTCCTTGTGAAGGAAAACAAACAGAACTTAGCATATCATGAAAATGAGCCCGACGAGTTCACTATTCTCTCGTTCTACTGCAGAAGAAAAGTGTTTTGCCGTGTTGCCATCCAGGAAGATTCGATCACCTTCGCAGCCTGTTCCTAAACTCTATACTCACTTTGATTTAGAAGATTCTTTGTGGGAGGATAAGGGTGATGACTGCGATTTGACTTCTTTCTCCAGCCTGATTTTCTTGCTATCGTGGTCTCTTTCTGCTTCACCCTATTATTGTAGTATAACAGCAAATTATTACAAACATAATTGTACAGACAAAATAGAAAAAAATATGCAGTAAGGTCAATGAGAGCAATCAGACTTTTGGAAACTTGTAAACACACACAGAAACCTTATAAGTATCTACACTGTGTATGGGAGGGGGTGGTGGTGGTGAGGGCAGCAGACCATCTAGATTTGATGTGATTTGTACTGAGACGGATTTGTACATGAGGAAGGACTAAGGAAAGAACCAGGTTTTTCTCTACTCAAGAAGAAAACAGATTCGTTTTCCCATGACAACATGTATATCAAATTTACAGAAAGTCCAAAATGCAGGCTCCTTCCCCCTGGTCTGTGCTCACGTAATGGCCCTGTGGGAAGGAAGCTTTCTAGCAAGGACAGTGAAGCGATGGGTGGGAGTCCTTCAATCGACTCAGGTGCTTTAGAATTAAACTCCTCAACTGTCAGCTCACGGGGAGAGAAATCTGGGACACCACCAGCCAATCTAGGACAATCCCTAAAAAACCCGAAATCCTCTCTTAGAGCCTTAAAGGGAAAAACAACATTCTTCAAATGATCTCATTGTGGGAGGCCCCGCTTTTCACCACAGTCTCTCCCTCGTTCTCTGAATTTCTCCAAGAAAAATGAACAAATTAAGATGTGTAGGCTCAAGCTCTGCCCAGGCGCTAATCAGCGGCCTGGCCCTGCTCAAAAGGAGGGAAATAGCAAAGACATGCCCTTCCCTCCCCCGGCATTCTGCAAGCAAGCATGCCTGGGTGTGCGCCTCCATCCAGCCTTTCATAACTTCGCAGAAAACATCTCCCTCTTGTTTCAAAATGGACCATTGAAGATGGCTTATAAAGATACTTCCCTTTCATCTCTCGGTGTTTGCACAGGTGAGAACATTAAGAAGAAGGGAAAATATGGGTGGAGAAAAGAAATCCAAGGGAAGGCTGGTACTATGGTACCACTGGAAGCCGATTCCGCTCTGTCCAGCACACTCCATCCCAGAGCTGCACAGCACTTGGACACGGCTAGTCCACAGCGACAAGTGAAGTCAGGGACTTTGTCCAAAAAAGGAGAATGTAATCATTCTTCTACTGATGAAATACTGAAGTGGTAATTTTAGACACATTGGATTAAATTATTTATCACTGTTTTTTTTTCCTTTTTATATTCTTAACGTGGCTACTAGAAAATTTTAAGTTATGTATGTGGGTCACATTATATTTCTACTGGACAGAACTGTTTTACACACTTTTCTAGAGGTGATCTGCAAAATGGACCTTGAACTTCCAATGAGCTGATGCAAAGAAAGAATTATTAAATGTACAGGTTAGGTAAGATAAAAACAAATCAGTTGCTCAGAAACATAACCATTCATTACAGAAGACCGGGGAAAAAGGGTCTTGAGGGACTTAATAAGAAGAGAACACATGATGTGAATAAGCATATCCCACAGGCACGGCTGAAACAGTAAATTTCACACGGCTGTTTCTCACGTGGCAGGCAGTGCAGGCCGGCAGCACAAGCCTGGAGCACAGTTCAGGACAGATGAAAGGTCCTGGCACAGGCCAGGAGAGGCCTGTTGCAGCTCTGCCCAGCATGTAACTCACCCTCCATTCAACAATTCATAATGAACTCAATGTTGGCAGAGAAGAAAGAATAAACCAGAAGTGACTGGTTAAAATAGAACCCTACTACTAAGGGGTATCCCCTCATCACTACACCCACTGTGGCCAAGAGGCTCTGCTACCAATGGCCCCAGTGAATTCTCTCGAGTTTTAGATTAAAAGCCACACAGCTGGCACAGCAAGCATTACAAGAGGGTGGGAAATTTATCTTTTGAAAAAGTCACAGAATTTGCTAAAATACCCAGGCAGATAATTAACTTGCACATGAAGTAGTTAGTAATACATACTTTTTTAAATGGAAGGCATTTCCAGGCAGTTAACGACATGTGGGATAAGTCCCCAAGACAAAGCTAAGCATAAACGGTCCACAAGGTTACTTTCTAAAGAAAATACCAAACCCCAGAGGTGGAATGAGAGTTAATTTTTGTTTGTATATCTTCATGCTGCTTAGGACATGCTAGTTATAACTAGAAACCAAAGTGGCAGGCCTTATAAACCACACATGAAAATAAGATTCATAGTGAGTCAATCCTCATAAACTGGTTTTAACTCGGGCTTGTGCCAATCAGTGACTCAAGAGAACAGCCCAAAACCAACAATCACCAAAGACTAACTTCAATGCTAGCTTTAACAACTATGTTGGCACTTTCTGGAATAATACACTTTATGTTGACATGTAGCAACTTAGAAGCTGGTAATATTCTGTCAGCTGGTAGAATGTAAGCCGTTAAACCAATTAAGCAAAATCCCCTTCTGTTGACTGTGCTTGCTTTGACCCGAATTCACGCCTGTGGGCCGGGGTCAGTATTTTTGTAGTTGGAACCCTCTTGTCTTCTGTAGGAAGAGTCCCGGGGGCATCCCCAGAGCAGGCACTCTGTGAGCATTCGTCAGCTGGCCCAGGAGCAGACCTGCACTACAACCCTAAGTGGGTGGATTTAGCAAAGCGCCATTAGAGAGGGAGTCATCTGATCCTGGGTGGCAGGAAACACACACTTGAATTCCAAGACTGGAAAACAGAAGGCAAGGAGTTCTTGAGATGTTTCTGGGTCAAGAAGCCATTTGAAAGTGAGGTGAGAGTGACGTACTCTCTTCAGAAGGAAAAAGGAGTCTCCTTTGCTCAGTGGCTTATCCACAGATCAACTCCCATTTCAGGGACCCCTGTCTAAGGTCTGGGTCTTGGACACTCCCTTTTTCCAGAAGGACAATGTCTTGACGGTGCCCGCATCTCCAACAGGAGGAGCCTGCTGGCCGATGACTGTTCATGACTGACTTGTTTACTTTTCTTAACCTGCTGGGTCAGGCAGCCTCAGATTATCTGCCAAATGCGGCTCCACCTACAGAGTGGAGCAAAAGGGCAAGAATGAACACCATAAAAGGAAGATCTGGGACTGTGCTAGGCCAAGCCGGTTTCTGAAGAGAAGGCCTCCAGGGCAGCCTGCTGCCTGCCTCAGCACCTGACTCACCAACTAGGTGCCGCGGATAACAGGGGGCAGTGAAAGTGGCTTTTTTAGAACTAACACTTGTTTGGGGCCATAGTTTCTAACAGGCAGAAAGGTAGTCGACTCAGAGCTTAGCCATGATGGGGAGAGATGACGAGCATCTGGAAGGGAAACTGAAGTGTGGCGGGCACTAGGGTGGCAGGAGTGGGGACAATGGAGGGGTTGAGCCAGGGATGATATTGTAACAGCCCGTCAGTACACTGATCTGGAAGTACGACCTCAGGCCTTTCTCCAAGAATGCCACCAACGCCTCCCAACCTGCACCCACCCCCTAACAGGCACTTGCACACACACCCTGCTCCTCCGGCCCCACCCCACTAAAAGCAAGAAAGGTGTGAAAGAGGGACTTCCCTGGTGGTTGAGTGGTAAAGAATCTGCCTTCCAATGCAGGGGATGTGGGTTCAATCCCTGGTCAGGGAACAAAGATTCCACATGCTGCAGAGCAACTAAGCCCGCATGCCACAACTACTGAGCTCGTGGACCTCAAGGACAGAAACTTCGTGCCGCAAACAGCAGAGCCCACGCGCCCTGGAGCTTGCGCACCACAACTAGAGAAGAGAAAACCCGCACGCCACAACTAGAGAGAAGCCCGCACACCACAATGACAGATCCTGCATTCCTCAACGAAGATCCCGCGTGCCACAACTAAGACCCAATGCAGCTAAAAATAAATAAATACATAAATAATAAATATTAAAAAAAAAACAAAAAAGATGCGAAACAGAGCAAAGGAGCCAAGATCCACTAGACTGGGAGGGGTCAGCATACTGAGCTCCAGACCTGCTTTTGCTAAGCAGCCAAGTGATGTGAAGGCCTTTCTGGATCCCATCTAAAGAAGGCAGCAGCTGAACAAGAGACACATGCGGGCTCAGCACTCCAATTCTAAATTCTATCCTCCTCTCCCACAGGGAAGCAAATACGCTTGGTAGCACATGGAGCATAGCAAAAGTGGAGAAGCAGCCTTTGGGGAAGTTCAGGTACTTTTCTGGGATTTGCCTCTGCAGGAGGTTCAATAACACGACGCCACAGCAGGTAAGTCCAAGCTGACCCCATGAATGAGGCAGGTTATATTCACTGGGGAAAGTACCACAGAAAAGCAAAGGGAATCCACTCTTTTCCTTCTTTTTGGTGAGGGAATACACAGGCATTAGACTGGCCCTAAAACAGCTCTTCATATGATGCTTTTAGGGTAACTAACAGGCATGAAGAAATTAGATGTAAGTGGCTTTAGGAAATTATAGGGATGACTTTTCAAACCCTTGATTTTGAAGGATAATAACTGGGAATGTTGATCTGGAGAAACAACCCAAGAGAAAACAGTCAGATCTTGGGAAGGTCTGAACTAACCATCAAGCAATAAAAATGCACATTTTCCCACCAGATCCCATAACTTCCCTCCCCACTCCTCAAAACACACATAAACGATGGCACTGAAATGTTTGTCCAAAAGTGTCCAAGCTTCTTGGTCCATAAAGCAGTTATTTATAAAAAGGGAAAGACCTGAATGAATGTAACCTCCCAGTTCTGTTATTTGTCTAAACGACTGTTGAGACAGTCTAACATTTTATTTGAAAGACATCTATAAGGTGACTGAATGAAATGAGGTTATCTAAGAAAGCACCGAGAGCAATGCTTAGCTCTATGCATGTTTGGTGTGCTTTTAGAATCTTCTCATTTGCACTGCCCTGATTGTATATTATCTTGTGCTTCTCAGCTTCAACTTTTCTTCCAAGTCTGGAAAACATAAAGCTTAAAAATTATATAAAAGAAAATACAAGTTCTATTTTAAATTCTAAACTGTAATCAGGTTGAAGAAATTCTGTAGTTTATGTAAGGAGTACCATGTGAGTTAATGTCTATTTACCCTCACAATTTTCTCTTTTTTCTCATGAATTGTCCCCAACCCACTCCTTTAAAGTAGAAGAAAAAAAAGAAAAAGGGGGAAAAAAAAAATAGGTACATTTCTATAGGTGCCACATTTGATGGCTTCATCACAGCTATCAACAACTATTAACTTTTTTTTTTCAGGCTTAAAAAATATGTTTTTTAATATATAAGGAGAGATTTGGGGGGAATATTTAATCTTCATAATGGAATCCTTTTTTTTTAACATCTTTATTGGAGTATAATTGCTTTACAATGGTGTGTTAGTTTCTGCTTTATAACAAAGTGAATCAGCTATACATATACACATGTCCCCGTATCTCTTCCCTCTTGCATCTCCCTCCCACCCTCCCTATCCCACCCCTCTAGGTGGTCACAAAGCACCAAGCTGATCTCCCTGTGCTATGCGGCTGCTTCCCACTAGCTATCTATTTTACATTTGGTAGTGTATATATGTCCATGCCACTCTGTCACTTCGTCCCAGCTTACCCTTCCCCCTCCCCATGTCCCTGTGTTCTCTAACTCTTTATGATCATTTTCTCACACTTTTGAGTCTAAAATGGCTTTAAGGGTTTGTTAACCCTCTGAAAATATTTGTTAAATTTTGTGCCAAGAGAGGGATGAAACTTTAAATAAATCCCACTAATGCCAAGGAGCAGGAACATTATTCAACGGCTCTCACTATATTCTCGTGGAGATTTTTCTAGTGTTCACACTCAATATGAAGGAAATGAACAAGTCTTCACTATCCAAATTTGGGGGAAAGCACCTAAGCTTAAAGAGAGACCTGGGCTGCCCACAGAGCTGCCCCGCTTGTCCAAGGGTGGTGGCCAAAGGTACCCTGAGCAAGTAGAGTCAGGGTCCTGACAGGAAAGGGGGAGCCTGCCCCTCACAGAGAGAACCTGAGGTTATGATGTTCAGTATTAATATCACCACCTGGAATCCAGCAGGAAGCAAAACCAATGACACACAGTTCTCTGATCATGAAAGAGCTATACTGTTGGCTGATGTTTATATTTATCTGAAAGCTCCTAAGTAATGTTTCTAACCAGTGACATACTTCAGGCCAGGAATTCCTGGTTGTCTAGATCCATGATGTCTAAATGCACCACACTGAAGAGATTTCTTGGTCCAAAACACTAGCTTTATACAATCCTGGCCTGGTAATAAGGTTCTGCTCCAGAGCCTTAGGCATTAGGATCACCCGAGGAGTTAGAAAATAACAATGGGAGTGTGGGGCTGGGGGGTGGCACACATCCTGCCACCAGTACTGAGGGTTCCCCAAGGGACCGGAATGTGCAGCCAGGGTTTGGAACCACTGGTTCAGCCCCTGATGCTGTCAGTCCCACAGCAGGGAGGCAGGCTGTTCCCAGAGCCAGATCTCTCAGCTGCCTGCCAGAGCTTTAAGGCAAGCATGGACTTGCCTAAGATGAGGCAGTCATTATTTCTCCATCCTTTGAACAGAAAGATAAATAAGCTGCCCTAGGAGAGCTCAGCCAAGGGCTGGAAAAATGGCTTTCAGAGGGCACAGTTCATATACTCAACAGGGACAGCTGAATTTCCCTTTCTGGAGTTGCAAGCAGAGCTTCTAGATTTGCATTGGAGGATGGACTGGTCTGACAACTGTCTGGGGAGCCTCCAATTTCCAACATTTACCCCCAGTTAGTAAGTGTTTTAGAAGCTAATACTTCTCCCCTCTCCCCACTCCAGCTGATGCAGAAGGTCAGCAGTGGAGACTAGATAGTATTAGGGTAGCTGGGGGACAGGTGACAAAAGATTTCCCAGGAGGAGGTAAAAGAGTGTATTTTTGCTACTGATTCTACGTATAAAATAGGTAACTAATGAGAACCTACTGTATAGCTCAGGGAACTCTACTCAGTGCTCTGTGGTGACCTAAATGGGAAGGAAATCCAAAACAGAGAGGATATTTGTATACATAGAGCTGATTCACTTTGCTGTACAGTAGAAATTAACACAACATTGTAAAGCAACTAAACTCCAATAAAAATTAATTTTAAAAAGATGATGTGATATACACATATGTACAAAATAAAATAAAATAAAACACACATCATGAAAAAAAAGTATATTTTTGAAGATTTCTCGGGTATATTAGATGCAGGCACCTTTTCCTAGCCTGGCCCATCACAATTTTCTCCATAAAGTTTTACACCTCTTACAGGCACACATTGTTTTAAAAGTTATCAAGGACTTCCCTAGTGGTGCAGTGGTTAAGAATCCGCCTGCCAATGCAGGAGACACGGGTTCAATCCCTGGTCCGGGAAGATCCCACTTGCCGCGGAGCAACTAAGCCCATGCGCCACAACTACTGAAGCCTGCACACTTAGAGCCCATGCTCCACAACAAGAGAAACCACCGCAATGAGAAGCCAGTGCACCGCAACGAAGAGTAGACCCTGCTCGGTGCAACTAGAGAAAACCCACGCGCAGCAATGAAGACCCAATGCAGCCAAAAATAAATAAATAAATAAATAAATAAATAAAACTGGGCTTCCCTGGTGGCGCAGTGGTTGAGAGTCCACCTGCCAATGCAGGGAACACGGGTTCATGCCCCGGTCCGGGAAGATCCCACATGCTGCGGAGCGGCTGTGCCCATGAGCCATGGTCGCTGAGCCTGCGCGTCCAGAGCCTGTGCTCCGCAATGGGAGAGGCCACACAGTGAGAAGCCCGCGTACCGCAAACAAACAAACAAAAAAACTAAACTAAAAGTTATCAGGAACCAGAATACACACTCTTCTAGCTGAAACAGCACTGCCAATTGGCACTTGATCCCACCCCACTGGACTTGCCCACTGCAATTATGGTGGCAATACACACCCTCACGTCTCATTCGACAAGGCGCTCCAGAAACTGTCGCCCTTTACTATTTGGTAGAGTCACATTATATTTTTAACCTAGTGGAGTAATCAGTCAAATCAGACACGACAGCAGTCTTCATGATCTTTTTGTCCTTGTTATTCTTAGCTCAACTTCCACAACTGAGTAAGAGTTTTTTATGTATTTATAAGACTGTTTATATTCCTTCTCAGCAGGCAAGAGTTGGCCCTTCTTGTGCCTTTCACTCTGAATCCTGGGTAGGTTGGCTTGGGAATGCCACTGGGGGGAAAATTCACTAATCTTTCACCATCAAGAAGCAGCAAAAAAATATATATCAAGAGCTCAATAATTCAGAATAAAGATCGAAAGGAGACTGTTCAAAATAGTGTATATGTCCAAGTAACAAGGGTCTTAAATAATGCAGGGATTATTATTATTATTATTATTTTACTATGTTCATTCCTTAAGTGAAGCTTCCAAATACCATAATAAATGACAGATTTTAATACTTCACAATGTACCATAACAGCCTATATCACCCAAAAGGATGCCCTAACCATCTCTATAATAGCTCTAAACCTTTCTTTCATAATGCTCTGCTCATTAGTAAAAGTCATTAACAGGAGTCACAAATTCTAAATCTGGTGGTTTCAAATTAATGAGGTGTTAGGTGGCCATGAGTTAAAACATGGATATAATATCAGTAGCAAAATGATCAAACTACAGGAGTAAAATTTAGTATATAGCACTCCTGTCAGTAATTCAGAATTCACATTTCAGTTCATGTAAGGTTTTAATTTCTAGGGCAAAACCTAATGAGCCAGGTGGTAAATACCAATATTATCACAATAGATAAAAACATACCCTTAATGCTATATTATTCTAAAGCAAGATATCCTTTTCAATGACTGCCTCATCTTTTTTTCAAACTAGCAAGACTTAAAGCAATCTGGCATTTATCAACACTTATCTGCAGTGAAAGACTAACTCTGGTATAGTCGCAAAGGCAACATGGAATCCAAAGATTTCCAGCCTCTTCTAAGACGATTCAGGGTTAAAATCAAGGGCCAAAGACAGCCCCAAGCCCGCAGCAGGTATGTTCCACACCGTACGGGAAGGTCAGCCCCCCACTCACCTTTCTCTTTTTGGCCAACTTGCTTGAGTTTTCTGAGCTTCTCTTCTCAGAATCTGCCTTCTTCGCTGCCAAGGGCTGTTTGTCTTCCGGTTTCTTGGGCCGGCTGCCCTTCCCAGGAGGCTGGGGTATCCGAGAGAGGAGGTCCAGGGTAATCTTCACCATCAAGCTTTGCGGGAGCGGAGTGTCCCTGAGCGGGGAGAGCAGCTTGGTGTCTCTCAAAGGCACCAGGGGTTTGTCCTTGCGGCGGTCCTCCTGGACAACCACTGCCAGTCGGCAGCCACTAGTCCTGGCGCCGCCACTGCGGGCAGGGCCCTGGCTCTGGGTCAGGGGGACGAGGGCAAAGTGCTCGGGGCTCCTGTCCTCCGCCGCGTCCTTCGGAGGTGCCTTCGGGGGGGCCGGGGGGCCGCTCCTGTGCTTCTTCCGTTCGCTGGGGGTGGGCGCCACTGGCTTGGGCTCACGGCTCTCTGCGGCACGGGGCCGCCCTTTCGTCTTCACCTTGGGCTTGTCTTTGGAAGGCTGGTCTTTGGAGGCTTGAGGAAGCAGTCCGGGCTCGCTCTCCACCAGCAGACTGGCGCGCGCATCTGCATGCGCATCCGCATGCCCCGGGGCGGAGGCCTTGACGGGCTTCTTGGGTTGTTTGGATCCCACGGTTTGCCTCTGTGGGGGCTCCTGTTGGGCAGGGGACTTTTGACAGCTCCTCTTGCCCGCATGGGGGCCTTCAGAAGGCACCCGGGGGGCTTTGCTGGAGCTTTTGGGGGGAGGCTCTTTGGACTCCGAGCGCTCGTGACCTCCGGTGGCGCCGTCGCCACCCTTGCCTTTACTGTCCGGGTGCCGGGCCGGGGGCACGGCGCTGCCCGGGGCCTCGGCGGGCGGCGCAGGCTGGCTGACTTTGGTCAGCCAGTTGTCCAGCTGCCATTTGTTTGTTGTCGGAGGTTCGGGCTACAAACAAGGAAAAAGAAGATAGGGTTAACTGACCAATAATGATACTCTTCTGGGTTAGTCACCCAATCCTACAGGACTGGCCGGGAGATGCAATCACTCCAAACCTAAGAATTCAGGTTCTTTTGACCCCCCTCTAATTATAGGTCAAATTCTATAACAATTAACTCTTAAAACAATCTTCCAATTTTTTCATGCTACAGGAATTTTGCTGTGGCTGACACTAATAATAGACCATTACATACTGACCAATGTAGACCATTGGCAACTGCGGAGAAATCTGTGTAATAAATATTTTGTTCCACTGGTAATTACCATATAATTTAAACAGAATTTTCACATTTTGGCTTGTGAACTATTCTGTCAGAAAATGATAGGGAAAAATGAAGACTAAAAAGAATCTTTTCATCAAGGATTTTCAGAAGAAGGTCAATGAATCAGTCTTAGTGATTATGGATGGGTTTCACGCTTTATCCCTTTTTTTGATGTACTTGTCAACTGAAAATGACTTTCTTCAAGACGATTTCATTTCTCTTATTCACTTAAAAATATTAATACATGACACAGCTTTCAGTTTATCATAGATACACTGTCTTCTGATTTTCAAATTTTACAACTGGGTAAAAAGAACCAAGTGAGGTCACATTTGCCAGCCATTAGTCCCACTTGAATTCTTTAAAAATCAAACATGAAGTCTCCTGTTACAGGCAGTCTCTGAAATAGCACCTATTTTTCTAAGAAACACAGGGAGGCTCCAGAGCACACAATTAAGGGCAGTGAGATTATACTGATTATCTGTGAAACTCGCTTGGCAAATAAACAGAAGTCCCTGACTTCTCCTGTTATCTTAAGAGGAGATATCTTGTTAAAATCTTTGTTGCTAACTGACTATTGATGCATTGCACTCTCTCTCTCTCCAAATGGGATATTAGACCTTATTAAAACAATGATGAGGACATCTTTATCTCCAAACTCTACTATTATGTCTTGCACACAGTGGTGTACATGAGATATTTATTTGGGCTTTTTCATGGGTGTATTACTGTACCTATAAATTTTATGCTATTTGGGAAAATATTCATGCCTTAATAAAGTAAGTAATGATTACTTTTTTTTAAAAAAAGGACAGTACGTCACTGGCATGCTTCATGCTTTTAAGATCCTTTCTGACAGGTGGTTTGTATAAATGACTAAATCATTTCCACAGCACAACAGCAAGTTAATCAAAGATATCTCACATGGGATTAACTGATTAGATTATTGAGTAAGGAGCTCGCTCCAGTAAGTGGATGATATAGGGAAGACTGCTAACAATTTTCCCAAGTGGAATATCCCAAACAATTCTATAAAAACACACAAACGTAATACGTTTAAGATATGTGGATATAACGTAAAGGCTTTGGGGCCAGGAAAAGGTTGGGTAATAAAACGATCAGGTAGCTAGACTGGGCTTTGTGTAACTGTAACAAAATAGAACTAAGAGGAACTCTAAGGAACTAGGTAGCATCATACTTTGGCCAGAAAGAGGGCTACAGAATTGTGGGGTTTTTGGGTTTTTTTGTTTTTTCCCTGCTTAAGACAACATACCTTCTTTGTAGCTCCCTCCACTTATAGCAACTCTATCCCCATGCTCTCATTTGAATTTCAGAGGAGGGAGAGAGGGAAGAAGGAAACTACTCTGACAAAGTCCCACATAATCTAAAACTGCATTCAATATTCTAACAAAACAGGATGGTTGTTTAGGGTAGAGAAAAGATTAGCACACCATACCTACCTACTTGTCAGACATTATTTCTTGAAAGACTTGAGGGCGTGGTAGTTCTAATGGTTAAATGATTGGGAACAAGGCATTAAGATATATCATTTATATACTGGGAGACTGGGAGATTGGGATTGACATATAAACACTATTGATACTATGTATAAAATAGATAACTAATGAGAACCTACTATATATATAGCACAGGAAACTCTACTCAATGCTCTGTGGTGACCTAAATGGGAAGGAAATCCAAAAAAAGGGGATATATGTATACATATGGCTGATTCACTTTGCTGTACAGTAGAAACTAACACAAGACTGTAAAGCAATTATACCCCAATAAAAATTAAAAAAAAAAAAAAAGGATGTATCACTTATCAATCACCTCAGGAACCAAATCCTTCAAACCCTTTCTCGGGAAAGGTATAGAGATCTTTCACCAGGGCTACGCTGACAACTGCACTGCAATCAGTGACACTCTTGCTCTATAGAAGAGTACCTACACATTAACCAAAAGGGAAGGTCATTCCTGGTATAAATAACATCCGCTTCTCCCCCCCACACCCCAAAACAGGGCAGTTTAAGATACATTTAGTAGTCCCTAAAGGAATGTCCTGGTTACAGAAATAAAACATATTTTCTTCTACTGCGGTACTGAAAATGTCCAGAAGGGAGGCCTATGGCCCAATTGCAGGGTAAAACTGAGTTGGTGTGCCCAGACGAGAGGAAAGGGTAGGGGTGATCCTTTTTGTATACCTACTACAAAGATGTAAAATGGATAGAATTCCTTTAACGTTAGGTATTATTTAGGTGCTGGGATGGGAGAAAGTTTTACATAAGAGATTGATAAAAAACAGATTTTAAGATGAATTTTAAGAGTGTAAGTGCTGGAGAGGATCAAGGTTTGGACTTTCATTTCTTCCTCAGCCTTTCCCCATGCCCCACCCCCAGCCTCCCAGTGCTGGATCAACCCAGACACTGCACAGAGGAGGTGCAAAAATATATGAGCATCTTAATAAATGTTTGACTGTATGTCTCTTTACTTCTCCTAGCTTCTCGAATTGGCAAAAGTTCGTGTATTCTAGAATGATTTTGAAAAAAAAGTTTTCAGCTATGCACAACATATGTCTTTTGGTGTTTTTGTTTTTGTAAAACATCATAGTTGTTGTGAGGGAGTTCAACTCCAAAACTTGAGAAAAGAAAAAAAAGAAAGAGAGAAGTAGCATGATGTAGTAGGAAAAAAAATGGCTTCTGAGCTAAACGGCTATGGGTTTCAATCTTAGTGCTGCTACTTCCTTACAGGTGAAAAGAAAGCTCCCAACCTTCTAGGGTTGATGGTTACATTATGTAATTTATGAAGAAAGTGCCAAGATCTTAGTAAATAATCGACCACAGTTGTTTACTACCAAAGAATTAGACAATGAATAGATTAGAAAATTAAGCAGATCCCTGAATAACAGAATAGAATCATTTTTCCCTGAACTTTACTTAAGCTGTAAAAGGGCGATACGTCCCATATATTCTGAAAAGCTGAGATTTACATGCTGACTCACTATAAAGAAGAGACTGAAAGTGGTTTTTCCCCAAGTTTACCACCAGCCCATTGGCACACATATAACATTTCAGGTCTCATAAGGTCACTGGACAATTTCGTCAAATGAATTTAAAATGGAGACTTAAGGAGCAAATTCCTCAGCATTAAAAATAGAATAAAGAAAAGGGTGAGAAAGTTAAAGCTAGTAACTATGACCTATTATGGAATTCACGTAACGCTCAACTAACACAGATTTACAATAAAGCAGGTATTTATTTTAAAAGGAAAGAAAGGTTGTTAAATAACTTTGGGAAAAATTAAAGGTTTAAAATCTAGACAAAGACAAAAATATGCCTGAGGAAGTCAAGCCTTGGTACATAACCAACAAAACCATACTCAAGTCTAGATTTGCACATTAACACAAATATACAAATATGAGCCTATTTAGGAAAGTGATTTTAAAAAGTAAAGTACGATGGGAACATCATTTTTCATCTAAGAGTCTCTACATCTATTCTATTCAATAACCTCGTGAGCAACAAGATATAACTGTTTCATTAAAACAAACACCAGGTTAAATTTTTCTTTCAAGTTTTAATTATTCAGCCAAGTCTGTGCCATTTCCATTTTACTTGAATTGAATTTTGATTTAATTGGATTCTCTTGCTTATATCAGTAACCAAACAAGCATGCAGATTTTTCTTAGTGAATAAGGGTGAGACATAAAGCAAAGATCTTATGAACAGTAACATGAACAAGCACACAATTTCTCTGTAGAGCATATTCAGTACCCTTTTCCCTGGGGCATAGAGAAATTACTTCAACAGCAATTAGTATCTCAGGAGAAAACAGAGAGCCCCCAGAAATACACAGAGTAGCTTCTAAAATCTGAAAGGCACTTCAAGTGCAGCTAATGCTGATCTATGTTTATTCACTCCAAAAATAATTACTGAGCACTTACTCTGTGCCAGACATAAACTCATATCTAACAACAACAAAATTATACTCAGGTATTTTCCTCATCCTCCCTTGCCCTCGGACATGGTTCCTCAGTCTCACTACATCATCTCCAGATGGATTTGGTTAATGCTCTAGTGCAGTGGCCTTGCTTTCTCAACAGCAGAGACAAATACTGAAAACTTTAACGCTTTCTTAATCAGAAAATCTCATTTCCTGGGATTCCTAGCTAAATACAGAGAATAGTTTTCTCTATATAAGCTGGTCTAGTTCACTAAAAATGTCTTCCCCAGCAAACATTTTACCCTGCTACTCTAAGTTTTGAAGACATTTGGCAACCTTGTTAGTTGTTACTACATTACTTTTGTTCAACAATCCAGTAAATAGCATAAGTTCTCCAGATACATTTAGTGCTTGACATTTTCAGTCTCATCTGTTTATCTTTACAATATCTCCCAAGGATGGGTGACAGGCAAGCACTATTCCTATTTTACGTGGGACAGTGGAATCAGGAAACACGGCCCTGGCGAAATTACATCGCCATCAATTTAATGCATGGCTTTTAGTGATTCAAAAATAGAACCTCTAACGGCTTATTTCTAGTTCACGTTCCTGCCCTTTGCTAAAGCAGGCTGTCTCCTTTTGATTTAATTCATGCATTCCTAAAATTTCAAAAAGCTTTCTCATTAATATTAAAATGGCAGCCTACTGAAAACGATTTTTGGTTTTTTTTTTTTCTCGAAAGAAGGGAAAAGAAAATGGGGTGTACATATTCTCAGTGCGTTGCTCTTCAAAACAGCTCTGGCAGCAACAGGGAAGAACCTATCATTTTCAACAGGAGAGAAGACATCTCTCCCAAACTTCCACAGCCCAACGCCAAGAAACAAGTAAACACGAATAGCCAGCAGCGTGCATGGCGGCCGGAAAGCGCCGCCCCCAGGACGGAGCCCCTCAGGCAGCCGGGGCCACCGGGGGTCGACGGCGCGCCCGGAGCAGACCAGTACCTCGGGAGCCGGGGCTTCTCGAGGCTCATTCTCCTCGCTGTCACTGGAGCTGCTCTCGCTCTCCGAGTCCGAGGAGCTGTCAGAGTCGCTGGTGCTCTCCGACTCAGCGCTGCTGGAATGTGCTGAGGCCGCGGCTGCCGGCAGCGCCTGCGGAGCGCTGCGGAGCAAGCGAGAGAGTCAAAGACCCACGCGAGGTGGATTCCTTCCCTCCCGACTCCCTTCCTTCTTTGCCCATTTTTCTGCTACTCGAAAGAAGGGGCCTCAAAGATTACCTAGCAGTACTAAATGACCATGGCAGCCAGTTGAGCGCAAGCAAGGCCCATGGTGGCTCAAAACTCAGTGAAAAAGCCTTGCAACAGCTCACCAGGTAACTGCATAAAAGAAGCCTGGGGAATTTTTCTGAAGAACACTGCGAACTATGTAATCAGGCGTGGACAAACCATAGCCTGAGCTGGCTGCCTGCTTTTCCAAATAAAGTTTTGTTGGAACACATTCACACCCAGTATTTTATGCATTGTCTGTGTCTGCTTCTATACTACAAAAGCAGAGTTGAATAGCTGCAACACAGACTTTAGGGCCCACAAAGCCTAAAACCTTGACTTTCTGACCCTTTAACTTTGCTGACACCTGCAATATAAAACCCAAAGGAGTTAATTTATAAAAGAACAGCCAATCCATTAAAGTCTTCCTCTATTCTCCATATGAGAACCAACTGTAGAGAAGTCAGAGACTGCTGAACACAAATGGGGTTCCTTTGGAAAGTGACCCCACAGGCAATCCACTCACACTTCTTGGGCAGAATGATAAAATGGGCCGTTCTTTATGAGTGGCTTAGGATCACGCCCAAATATCAGCTGAAGTAGAGAATAACTACTTCAAGTTTTCAGGATAGGGCAATAACTCTAGGCTTGTGAGAAAACACACAAGTGATCACACTGCTGGACACATAGAGAATTTCAAAGCGTATCTTAAAACCTTGCCCTAGATGGAATTAGCCACAGCAGTAAATCAGTAACTATAATCGTGAAAGCCTCCAAATCTACCCAAAACATTTTCAAGATAATAAATTTATTAAGTAACTATATTAGAATAACAAAAATTTATTAGATAATAAAGTGACTAGTTGAGACAATTTTAAAACAAACACTATACAAAAACAGAACTTTCCCATGTCAAATTTGTGGTAGCTGAAGAGCTTAAACCAAGTGATGGTCAAAAAGAGATATACTTTCAGTATTATTCCTGCCTCTAATTATCACCCCCCCACACCTTTTTTTTTTCCTTTTATTCCCTCCTCCACTTTTCAGTTAGGTTACTTTGTCATATTTTCTAAGTCGTTACAAGCCACCAGGAATTACTGAACAAAATGGGATATAAATAAGCAGAGCTTATGAATCCTTAAGACCTCACATAATTATGTGTGATCTTCCTCCACATTAACTATAACCTCAGCTATATGAGAGCAAGGTTTTTAGTGCTGAGCTTGTCTCAAAATGGATGACCACATCTCAAGGGAGTAAAACAACTACAGGGTAATTTAACTCTTTGTCCACGGAGGACAGGTATTGGTATATTAAATCATTAAATTCAGTACCAGAAGAAATGGTAAATAAAGGTAGTTCACATAGTTTCCATTTCTAAAAACGAAAGCATTACATTTTCTAAAATATGGCTAAGCTGTTTACAAAGTGAAAACAGTGCCATTTTCCATCATACCAAAATGTACTGCAGGTGGTCTTTTTTTTTTTTTTTTTAATATTTATTCATTTGGCTGCTCGGGTCTTAGTTGCGGCATGCAGGATCTTTAGTTGCAGCGTGTGGGGTATTTTAGTTGCAGCATGTGGGATCTAGTTCCCTGACCAGGGATCGAACCCGGGTCCCCTGCATTGGGAGCGTGGAGCCTTAACCACTGGACCACCAGGGAAGTCCCCTGCAGGTCATCTTTTAAAGCAACTGAAACAATTAGAAAATTCATATAACTATGAAGACAGGCACTATGGAAAACAATTACTAGAAATAATTCAGCTTTAATTTTTGAAAACAGAGCAAATCTGTCACTTTCATAAAAACACTGAGCTCTTCAGTGTAACTTTTCAAATACTGGTTACATAATACTGATGAAAGTGATTTAAGCTTATTTTAAATGCTCAAATTTTACACATACAAAACTGACTAAAGATTTAGGTGGACGCAGGGACTCTCTTTCATAGAGTTAACAACCTCTCTAGGGCTGATTTAAGCTTCCAAAATATTAAACAGGTACTTTCTTTTAACTATGATCATCCATCTCCTTCTCCCATGAAGAAGCTATGAAAATACTAAATAAGGCTGTAACTTCCCCATTTGGTAGAAAAAAGCAAACATTTTGTACAGATGGGGAGAAACCCAAACACAGTACCTTGGAGGTGCAGATGCGGACGGAGGCTTCTCTGGGGTCTAGGCATTCACAATAAGGGGAAGAAGGACCAGGAAAAAAACAAAAAAACAGGTTAGGATAAGCGGCTCAGAAATGTTACATGGATTTAAATGAATTCCTGGTACTGTGGGGTGTACAGAACTTACTTGATCGCTGTCACTGTCCTCACTGTCACTGAGCTGAAGGTCATCTTTGAGCATGCTAGAACAGGCAGGGATAGAGACATTGTAGAATTTAAAATAACGTCTAACAACTTCTTTTAGCATGTAAACATAAAAAATATGCTTAATGAAACAAAAGAGGGGTGGGACAGGTATAACTTTTATTTATTCATCAAATGCTTTATTTTCTTGGAAATGTTAAGTTTTACAATTTTAACACAGAAACTAGTTCAGTCCAAACTCCTTATCATTTCAAAACTGAGTCTTTCACACGTTATGAGCATTAAAAGCAGAGCTACAAGTTCTGCAAGTGATTTGTTGCCAGCCCTGAGACTAAGGGTCCCAGGTCCACACAAACAGAAGAAACAACAACAACAAAAATAAATAAAATAGAAAAATATACAATACCCTCAAATTATTTTCTTCTATGGTCTCTAACAACTCGAATAAATGATTAACCATTAAATGAGTTAATACTGGATGAATATCTGTAAAGTACTTAGAACAGTGCCAGGCACTTAAAAAGTGCTATATACGAATTAAATAAATACATAAAAATACAACTGTCACCAAACAGTGCAGTTATGTTACGTTTCTGTCCAAAGACATTATTAATATTGAACTTTTTCACACACACAAATATCTTCTTCTGGGTGCTTGAACACTAATCCGTGAAAAGAGTAGTAATACAAATAATACTGTTGTCTAAAAACTATGTTTAACCTTCCTGCTATCATTCAGGTAAAAATAAAAACTCAGTTCATGTCCACAAAGTTATATTAATACCTCTCTCTAGGCATTCAAGTTTACGATGAACCTAAATATTAAAAGCAAACATTTTCCAATCTGTACTTTGTTTACTCAAATCTTAGCCCCTTCCCTACCCCCTCCCCTTTACTTTTTCATGGAGATATCCAAAATCAAAGGAATGAATCTGTAATTGCTCCCCCCGACATCCCCCAAAATTTACAGGCATGACTCTTTGAGGAAATGTAAGTGAAATTGGAAAAAAAAAAAAAATCTGCTTGAGTATTACTGATGTTCCAAAAACCAAATTATATTAAGAAGTTACAATCCTTCAGTATTTCTAAAAATACCTCTTCAATATTCTGACCAACGATTTTTATTGCAAACCCACTACCTCCCACTAAAGTAAGCAGGCATTATTATTTTGGGAATCCATGGTAAAAATCACTATATTTTCTAATGAAAATAAATGGTAAAACTTGGCTCTTTCAAAAAGACCGCCTACATGCAATGTTGTAATTCTGCCAAGGACTTATTTTCACCAACAAATGCACTAAAAACATCTTGTGATAAGTTTCTTTTAAAAAATAAAAACTGTTAGCTACTTGTAAATGTAGATCTTGCTCAACATGTATCTAGCAGAAGCTAAACTATTTTATCAAGGCTAGAAGACACAGCCTTTGGATGTACAACTTGGCGGCAGCAATCTTAATGGTGTACAAGAAGGAGTCACTCAACAGGTTTACTGCTAAAAATGCCTTGGCTGGGATACACACAAGCAAAAGATATATCTTTGGAATAAATGTTAGGTATAATACAACCAGAAAAAACAAATCTGGCAAAGTATATTCCATGTTAACCACCACCAACAAAACCACAGTAAATGGACCTCTTTATTTCTTAGTAACTGGGTTTGTTTTGTATAAAGCTGATTTGCCTTAATTTCCTGAAACAGCAGTGATCATGTAATTCAAACACACTTCCTGTTGCACGCAGCGGACTACTAAATACCTTGTAAGTTGTTTGCTTAGCTATTGAATGCCCAGTTTCCGTACATATACTCTCCTCAAGTGAGAAAGTATATGAGATATGTTCAGTAAGTCAGAAAGTATATGTTCTGCTTTTAGCTCCACTTGCTCTTAGGGAATAGAAGGGCCCATAAAAATGCTGTCCGAGGGCTTCCCTGGTGGCACAGTGGTTAAGAATCTGCCTGCCAATGCAGGGGACATGGGTTCGAGCCCTGGTCCGGGAAGATCCCACATGCTGCGGAGCACATAAGCCCATGTGCCACAACTACTGAGCCTGCACTCTAAAGCCTGTGAGCCACAACTACTGAACCCATGCACTGCAACTACTGAAGCCCGCACACTCTAGGGCCCGTGTGCCACAACTACTGAGCCCACATGCTGCAACTACTGAAGCCCACACGCCTAGAGCCCGTGCTCCACGAGAAGCCACTGCAACGAGAAGCCCGTGCACTGCAACAAGAAGCCCGTGCCCTGCAACAAAGAGTAACCCCCACTTGCTGCAACTAGAGAAAGGCTGCATGCAGCAATGAAGACCCAATGCAGCCAAAAAAATAAAGAAAAAATAAAGAAAAAGAAACCCCTTATTCTGAACATCAAAAAATGGGGCAATTTATTTTAAAAAAACAACAAAAAAACCTTAACCAAGTTTTGTTAATACAGAAAATTAATCATAATTGCCATCACAATTTTTTTTTTTTAAAAAAGGATCTGTATAGTTGGGAAATTTGTAACCTGATGACAGGTAAAGGTTTTATGTTTAAATGGATCAGTTGCTAAAAACCCCCCTACTGTGCCACAAATAATTATATTTGAAGCCAAGCACATCACTAAATTACTACACTATACTTCATATATTATATTCTATATATAATAGACCGGTCTTTCAATGTCGAGATGACAAATTGCAGCACATCTGGGTGAACCCCTTTGCACCCACTAAAAGAGAAGCAAATCTCTTAGATCTAGTCTCATTTATACCAATAAAACCTAGGTCAAGAAACATAAGACCCAAGGGACATACTCAACTGTAAGCTTTTCTGAAGCAGGATCAAGTCATTTTTGTCTTCATATTTTCTTTATCTAGAACTTGGCAGGTACCCTAAGAAGCTGGCTGAATGAACAGCATCTCTTTTGCTGAATAAGTGACAGTACCACATAGCTGTGCCCTTTATGTAATCTGAACTTAACAGGCATTGCTTTTACTCATAACCCCATGGGCTGACTCTGATCAACCCCTCACATTCTAAGGATGAGGAAACAGCTCAGAACAGCCACCTAACTGGCCTAAGATCATGAAGCTGGTATATGCTAGAGCCTGCATGCAAAAGCCATTCCATCAGATACCATCTCCTTGCTCTGGCCAATATAGGACCAGTGGTTAGAAAACCTAACTGAGGGAATGAAATCTAAGTTCCAGAACCCACTGAGAGAAAGACTCTGGTTTAAAAGAAAACAGGAACTATACTGCTGGAATAAAATGAATACACTATTTTTCTCCTATGAAAGTAAATGAACTTTAAACTTTATATACTGTTTAAACTGGTTAAATAACTAATTTCATTTCCAAACTCCAAGCAAACCAGTTATTTCGAAGCATATGGCACCATATGGCTTAGCTTGGCACTGTTCAAAAGGAGACAAATGCTCAGGTAAAGCAACTCTTTGAACTATCGTGTAGGTTTCACATTTTACATTGTCAGTTAGGTAAACTTCTTACTTAAAGGTTACAAACAATCCTCAAACCCCTTTGTACAAATGCATTCTTCAGACAGCTGTTCTGCAAAGCTGAAAGAGCTGCACACAGGTTCCGGCAGGCACGCTTCAGCAACTCAGAGCCCCGTTGTTACTGTGTGAAGACACACCAGACAAGCCTTTATTGCTCTTCCATTCCTCCTTCGTACTGGGCTTACCCAAAGCTTCAACTGCCAATATTCTGTAACATCTCAATTCAGAACTCCAAAACTATTTCAATACACTGATTTCTTGGCTTAACGTTTCCTATGATCGGGCCATACCTTTTATTTGGAAAAGAGCAAGTGAAGGCAAGCTCACGGTACTTAACTTGCAGTTAATAGTCACAACCCTGGTATTAGATGTGCTCAAAATGGCAAATAAACTGATACCTACTTTTCAGAAACCACTAATGAGCATGTGAGAACATACTTTCCTTTTTTTTTTTTTTTTTTTTTTTTGCGGTACGCGGGCCCCTCACTGCTGTGGCCTCTCCCGTTGTGGAGCACAGGCTCTGGACGTGCAGGCTCAGCGGCCATGGCTCACGGGCCCAGCCGCTCCGCGGCATGCGGGATCTTCCCGGACCGGGGCATGAACCCGTGTCCCCTGCATCGACAGGCGGACTCTCAACCACTGCGCCACCAGGGAAGCCTATACTTTCCTTTTTTGATACAGGGCAGAAATAAGGACTGCAAATGCTTTTTGTAGGAGATGATGGGAGGTGATGAGTTAGAAAGAGGGCTCCGCATACAATAAATTTTTAAAAATGAAAAAGCAGACCTTAATCCCTTATAACACAACATAGAAGGGGGACTCTCCAAATGGCGACAGCAGTTGGCAGAATTCAAATTAATGGAGAGACTGTCTACGGGAGATGGTGGACTAACAGCGCAGAGGGAAAAGTGACTTGGTACGTGATTCACTATAGTAAATGACCTAGCAGTTGATAAGGCAAAAATTGCAGCCAAAGGTATAAAAGATTATTTAAACTCCATGGATGAAGTGAAGATTAGAAAAATCACAAGAGTATAAATGAGGGAAAAGTTAAAGTTAATAAATAAGATTAAATCATTAAGTACAATAAATAAGGTACTAGTATAAGATGACATTCTGGACAACTAGAAAGAAAATCTAGAAAAATTATTGCTGAAAATTATATTTCTATTAAACGTTGTTTATAGGTATTTAACCAAGTTTATGTGCAATGTTTTTCCTTCTACATTTATCCTGAGTACTTACTATATGCCAGGCCCTGCTCTAGACTTTACAGATACAACTCTAAGCAGACAGAAACCCCTGCTGTTGTGCACTCAGAGTCTAGGGAAGGGAGATAAATAACCAAACTATATTCTTTCTCAATGGGTAAGAAGCCTAGGGAGCGGGAAGTAAGCATAAAAGAGAAAGGATGGGTGTGGGTTGTTCTAGTTAGGGTAGTTAGGGAAGACTGTACTGATAAGGGGATGACATACAAGGAGGGACCTGAAAGGAGGAGGGAGCACAATGCAGGAAATGGGGAGGGTGATTAAGGCATAGAAAAGAGCAAAGAGGCCAATGTGGCCAGAGAGTGAGTGAGTGAGTGAGTGAGTGAGTGAGTGAGTGTGTGTGTGTGTGTGTGTGTGTGTGTGTGTGTGTGTGTGTGTGTTGGGGGGGTATAGGAGAGGAGGTGGAGAGGTAGGTTATAGAGGGCCTTGTAGGCCTCTGCAGGGTGGATGAAAGGGGTGGGAATGGACGGGGAGAATATGAATTCTTGTGCAAGTAAACAACACCTTGCTGCTTTAGAAACCCAGCAACCCAGAGTGGGGGGAATGTACCAACTGCTTTTAGGGCTAATAAAAACATCTTGCTCAATTTTTCAATCTATGCTTAAATTAATCTGGGGTCACTTACTGTAGTAAATTAGCAGCATGATTAAAAATGAGACTTAAATAGACTCTTAAGGACACCCTTAAAACCATGTTTTCCAGATGCAAATGAATACTTCAAAGCAGTCACTTCCAATAAGAATTACTCCCTAGCAGTTTTCAAATGTCTTCAGAGCCTGTAGCCCATCAAGGCCCTTTAAAGGTGGCAAGTATTATCTGCCTCCCTCTCGTCATTCAGGCTCCAGATCAAATGTCACCTTCTCCGAGGGACCTTTCCTGAGCCTCCCAGAAGTATCAACACCACCCAAAAAAAAAAACAACCCTGCTTCCTCAAGCCTGTCTCTGTCACATCACCTAGTTTGTATTACATGCCACCCGCATTGAGTTACAAGGCATGGAAGACAAGGACTTTGTCTCACTGGCTACTATTTCCCCAAGTACCTAAACCAGCACTGGGCACACAGCGTGTATTTAATAATTATGTACTGAATGGATGAGTGGAAGCAATTTTTGTAAGTATCTCCAAATAGCCTGGCATCCAGCCCAGAGGCCAATATTTATATAACTGGGGTCAAAGCATGTTAAAGAACGATGAGAATGACTTTTCTTATGTAGAACATAAGCAAACCCATTTACGTAACACTTACCTATTATAAACCAGGCACTTGATAAATTTATTCTTCTTGTCCATTTTATTTGACCTTTGGTCTAAGACCAAGTACGGAAGTATATGTTATCCTAAAGGGGTGCTCCCAGAGTAGTTCAAGCCATCATTTAAGAAATATATATAGCTCCAAGAGGAATACTTTGAAGAAGATGATCTTCCAGCACCTTAGCAGTATTTTTATAATTATTTAAAATATGCTTCATTTCATAGCCTCACCAAAATATCCCTTCAATATTATGCAAGTTTCCGGCATAAATTTGTATACAGTGTTAAGTTAAATATTGTCCTGCAAGGGATCCTAGAATATTGTCTCCTAAAGCCAGAACCTCAAGAATTAAACTGACTATTCCAAAAGACTATAATTCTACCATGAAAGGAGGTGATTCTGCATTTGGGAGTTTCAGCATTTTGTAAATATTGATTTAATGTGTCCTAGTAACTATAATTCTGAAATAAGCAGATTAAACATTGCACATAATGACCATTTGTTTGCTTTTACCTAAGCATGAAAATTTCTTCAATATCCAATATTACAAATTCTCATTTCTCCATAGCATGGCTAATAGTAACTCACTAAAAAAAAAAAAAAAAAAAAGCTATATTCCTTATTCTCTTTCATTTTACACCTCTACTTTTTCTCTTGAAAACAAACAGAACATTTCCTTCTATATTTAGATTAATAAAATAGTTATGAATAACAATAACTTTGGATTCACAATCACTTGTTAAGTTTGGAGTGAAAATAAAGTGTATCTTTTTCCAGCAATGCCAGATATTTGAGAACTGAGAATTATTATTAACAACAAGATCTCCATTTACATTCTGAGAAGCTGAAGGTTTAATGTAGACCTACAAATGTATTACTGACCAGCCCAAATGTTTGTTACTTGTTTTCAGAAGAGCTGAAGAACTGTTAATAAGGGATAGGGGTATAATCTCAAGGACAAATAATTTATAAGTTTTGCCCATTAGGGTGAGCTCTGCTACTTCAACCATACATTTATCAGCAAACAGCACTTTAAGTCAGAGCTGTCAATTGAAATAAAGATCCCAGGTAAGACACCTTCATATAGCACTTTTTAAAAAAAATTATAGTTGATTTATAATTGTTGTGTTAATTTCTGTAGAGCAAAATGATTCAGTTATATATACACACACACACACACACACAGAGTACACATTCTTTTTTATACTCTTTTCCATTATGGTTTATCACAGGATATTGAATATAGTGCCCTGTGCTATACAGTAAGACCTTGTTATTTATCCATTCTATATATACTAGTTCGCATCTCGCACAACTTTTAAAAATAAGACAAAAAGAACTACCTAGAAAAGTAAAAAACTTTTTTCCTTAGGTCAAATATGATTTAAACGAACAAGCAAGGCATTTCTTCAGACTTAATTCTGACACTTGTCCTGATGCGATGATTTTATACTGCAGTAAACTGATAGATTGGGTCTTCCTTAGTTTTTTTAGCAAGATATTTAAAATAATGCTTTGAGCAGAAGTTGAAAACTCAGGCTCATTAGAAAGGTATCAGACTCTTCCCAGCCTTTATTAACTTTGCACCATTCCGTCTCGTCACACTTCCAGGACAATCCCAATCTTCACATCCAAATACTTCCCTCATTTCAAAAGAAACTTCCCAAGTAAGTAATAAAAATTCCAAATTGCTATAACTGCTAATTTCTGTCTCTTAGTCTAAATAGGTAGTGACGATTTCTGAAGCAAAAATAAGAAACATAAAGGAGGGCACCATCTAGTAAGGACTTGGCAGTTTGGGGCTAGGGTAGGGGATGGGAGGGAGAAGGAAGTTAGCCACAATAATGCCCATCAACTGCTCTATAGTTTCTAAAACATTAACACGTTATCCCTTTTGAGAGGTTGGCAAAAGCACTGACATTAGGACACTGTGTTTGACTGTACAGAAAGGGAACTATCCACAATCACGTGAAGGACGTAATAGCTGTACAGAAAAAGGAAATACTTTGGTACTTTGCCCTGAGAACTCAACAGACCCAAGTCGTGGAAAGGAAGAGGATTCCAAAGCTAGGAGCCCTTAAACCAACATTCCCCCCCCACCCACCCACCCCCGCTCAAACTTAGAGGCAAATAGCACTGGATCCCTAGCTTATCACTTCCCTGAGGTACCTGGTAGAAAGAATTCATCATTTGATAATTAACTAGAGCTTCAACTACAGAGATTAAAAGTAACAGATTTAGCACATTTCTTTCACACCTACATCCTCTACGAGCTGGCTAACCGTCCCCTGCCCTCAAGTCTGGACAGATGTGAGAGTTAATACAGACTCTCCACAGTTTATTCTCTAGTGCCAGGCCCCTCTTTTTCCCTTTTATATGTACTGCTCTGCTTCTGTAAGGAGGCCTAAGTACTAGTAACTCTGAAAGAAAAAGCAGTAAGACCTATATGGATTTTTAAAACCGAAGTACAAATGACCCTGTAATTAACATTTTCTTTCCTGACATTCAAAGTGCATTAGACCATCTCCCTGCCACACTATGTGACATTCAAAACAGTTTAACTGCTTGTCAAAGAACCCTAATGCTGACACTAGATCAAATTAACCTTCGAGCACTAAGAGATGTGCCATACTAACTCTGAAACAACGACTGTACTCTACAGATTAATTGGGACACTGCTTTCATCCAAGCTCCATAAAAGTGATTTCTTTTTCCCATAGGTACATTTCATTTTGGCACTTATCAATACCATCAGCCCCACCACACACAACCCTTCGTATCCACCCAGTCTCAGTATTATCTTCTTTTCTCTATCACTCTTGTCCTCTTCACCTGTACTAGGCCCTACTTTCATTCCTTCTCCAAGTTTATTAGGATCAAAACAAATATCCTTTCCTAGGTAATTTTTTTTTTTTAATTTGGTCACACTGCGCAGCCATGCAGGATCTTATTTCCCCAACCAGGGATCGAACCCAGGCCCCAGCAGTGACAGCGCAGAATCCTAACCACTGGACCGCCAGGGAATTCCCTCTAGATAATTTTTTTAAGAGAAATTTTTTTAATTAATTTATTTTATTTTTGGTTGTGTTGATTCTTCGTTGCTACACGCGGGCTTTCTCTAGTTGAGACGAGCGGTGACCACTCTTCGTTGCGGGCTTCTCATTGCGGTGGCGTCTCTTGTTGCGGAGCACGGGCTCTAGGCGCGAGGGCTTCAGTAATTGTGGCTCACTGGCTCTAGAACGCAGGCTCAGTAGTTGTGGTGCACAGGGCTTAGTTGCTCCGTGGCACGTGGGATCTTTCCGGATCAAGGCTCGAACCTGTGTCCCCTGCACTGGCAGGCGGATTCTTAACCACTGCGCCACCAGGGAAGTTCTCCCCTCTAGGTAATTTTATATAGGGTAAACCAATAGTTTTTATCTAGAAAACACTACATATGTCACAATATATGAGCATATAAACTTGCAGGCACCTCTGACTTCAATGGTTTAACTCACTTAAATCAGGAGAACCACCCATTTCTCTGAGTAGCAAAATTGTCACAGAAAATGGTCCGAATCCCTATCAACTACCTCGTAGGAAAGCTGATGAAAGTTGGTGTGGGAGGCTGCAGCTTTGGCCCGCCCGGGCCCAGATCAGACCCAGCTGCCTTTCTTCCTCTACACACACTTCCCAGGGACACAGCCACTTCCTCCCTTTGGTGCCACTGCTTCCACCCGCTCATTCCCCAGGGAGCTCCTCCTTTCTGTTCTTATTGCCAAGTGGGATGCTCTCAGCTCCCCTTTCCTTGCTGCCCCCGCCAAAGACCATCAGCCGGGGCCTCTTATGGTCTAAACAGCTTTACTATCAACCATCACAAACAGCACAAGGTGTAAACCCTTGGGGAAGTCACAGAGAGTCCACACAATTATTGTAAGTGTGGTCCTTGGCACCGTCCTGTCTATTCTCCACCAGGCATCAGATAGATTATATTTAGAGGAGGAGGTCGTTGGTTAAGCTAAGTCGGTGATTCTAGACTTTCAGAACTCAAGGGTAAAAAAATTTTTTTTAACAAAATGAAAGGGGAAAAAAGAAAAGGCCAAAAAAGAAACAGGCAAAGAATAACATAGGGTTAATTTTTTTTTCTAGTAAAGGACAATAAAAATAAGCAAAACCTCACCATCAGCCAGAACCACAAATGAAACAGATTTTTATTACACATACAAAAATCCATCCTTCAAACTATAATAAACTTATCTTTTTAAAAAATTTTTTATTTTTTTGTTTTTGGCCGTGCCGCACAGCTTGCAGGATCTTAGTTCCCTGACCAGCGATCAAACCCGTACCCTCCACAGTGAAAGCGCACTGTCCTAACTAACTACTGGACCTCCAGGGAACTCCCAATAAATTTATCTTGTTAACAACAACAACAAATCGTTATTTTTTCTTACTTTGCTGTGGAGATGTGAAAACAATTGCATCAAGGACTTGGCACTTAGGAATAGTGATTTAACCCCGTTCCGTATTCAGTCATGGTGAGGAGATAAAAGAACCTCTTTGCCTCAACTGTACAGTTTTTAAAATATTCAGTCCACAGCAACACCCCCTCCCAAAATACACGGAACAAATCCTATGCCTCGAAAATAGAAGAAAGCTGGAGCTTGAACCTGAAATCCTCAGAAACTAGCAACTCTGTGTTAGTAACTGATCAAATACTGAGGAGAGAAAGGCCTCCTCACTTAGTCCCTGAACCACTGCTAGTCATGAAAAGAAAGAAATACTAGTTCAATACCACCAAGAAATGACAAATTGGGTCAAAATGCTGGTTTAAAAATCTTTACTATGTAGTTTCAACTGTTCCAAAAACCCAAAATATATCTGGACTTACTTGGCCTTAATAAAGCACAGCTGGGCAGTAAGACTCACTCTTTATTAGTTAAAACTAGGCCAAAAAAGTGGCAGAAAGTCTGAAATTGTGCACATCCCCCGAAATTTGTTTCCACAAGCTAAAACTATTTAAGACTGAAATTTATAAAGCTAAAACCTTCTATTTTCCACAGTTAATATGTAAATAATGGCTCAAATGCCTTTCTTTTTGAGAAAACTCCTTAGCAAAATCTTAAGGTTCCTAAACCTTCAACAGGACAATTTAATCCAAATAGAAATGTTGGTCATTTCCTCCCTTTACACTGCAGCAGTATTTTATGAGTCATTACTTGAAAGCAAGGAGGAAAAAAAATCTAAGCAACAGATTTACATGGGAAATTACAATGTTATATTATAAACTTTTAATAAAAAAAAGAATTTTACTTACGATGTTCCCTGCTGAGAATTACTGTGGGTTTTTGAAGATGTATCATATTGTTCTGTGAGTGAGGGAAAAATGATCAGAGGAGAACAATGACAAATTCATGAGACCGTTAGCTATAAATTCCTTCTTTTTTTGCTGTCCCCCTACTTTAACCTAAACACTCAGTATACTTAAATTATGTCAACCAGAGTGCTATACACTGCTTATAAAATAACATTTATGTTACGTCTAGAGAGAGGGCTTGCGCAGAACTGGAAAGCCCTAAAATGAGCGAACACACTTTGAAAGCGCCAACCGGCATGCCGACCACACTGCCATGGGCAGGAGACTCTCCTTGCTGTCAGCTGGCGGGGCTCCCTTGTGGAAGCACTAGGATGGGGCTGCAGTCACCCTCACCTGGTTTCACGTCACATATCTATCCGTGATTTGCTAGCACTCTCTTTTATAGACTCTGTCCTTGGCCCACTGTGCTCCCACCCATCCCCCCACTATTCAACAGCCCCCATTCGTTTATTCAACTGCTATTTACCAACTGCCTATTAGACACCAACATGTTCAAGGCATCTGACCCCGTCCTCGATGAGTGTACAGCTGACTGAGGGACATCAAACAGGCACGTGTTATCTACAACCCTAGGCAATGCAAAATCAGCACGAAAATCAATCATCTAAATGAACTGTCCCAGGAATCTACAGATTGGTCACTCTGTTGGTCATGACAAAAGGCGGCAAATTAGAAAAGAAACAAAATTAATTGTGTCACAAAGGATAGGTGAGATTTTGACAGAATGACTGCTGGCAAGAGGGAGATGAGGGTGGGGAAGGCCTTCAGGCAGAAGAGACAGTGAGCGAAGGTTGAACATGGGAGGAGTTGAAATGGTACAGATTATGAGAAGGGAAGGCTGGGGTGCAGAATGTGTGGTGGGCAGCACGGGGGGACCAGGGAAGTCAGATTTTAGAGGGCTCTGAGTGCCACAATAGGATGTTAAAACTTCAGTTGTCAGGGAATGAGACATCTCCAAAGCACGATGCAGCTATTCCTCAGAAAGATTAACCTGCGGGTGCTACCTGATGTAACCTAGAAAGGAATGGGAAATGTTAAGTGTGGAGGCTGCAGACCAGCTGGGAGGCTGTGTTTGTCTAGGCCTGAGGTAATACGGACCTGAAGCAGAAGGGGAATGGAAATACGGGTGCCTTTCAGACAGGGGTGAGGAGAGTGACCACTAATGTCATGTGGAGGCCCTTGAATATTTGCAATTAAACGCTTTATCCTCATGGTGGCAGCAGCTCTTATATGATATTTTTAAATTGCTTGCCCTTCTGGCTAGCAAGCTAGGGCTGGCACTACAAATTAGAGGGGCTAAAGTACATTCACATGTACTCCTACACAGTCATCTTGACCCGGTCCTAAGCTCAACGAGGCTCTGGTAATCCTTAGGCAGCCGTGTTTTTTGCACATGCGAACATAAATACTGGGACATACAAGTAAAATCCCTATACTTCATTCTCTACAGACTGTCAGCTGGCGGGGCTCCCTTGTAGAAGCACTAGGATGGGGCTGCAGTCACCCTCACCTGGTTTCACGTCACATATCTATTCGTGATTTGCTAGCACTCTCTTTTATAGACTCTGTCCTTGGCCCACTGTGCTCCCACCCATCCCCCCACTATTCAACAGCCCCCATTCGTTTATTCAAAAAAACCACAATTTTTCGAGAAATTTGAATTATCTTGCTGGGCATACTTTGAGAAATATATGTCACACTCCACTTTTCTGAAAGCTTTATCTGCACACACTCCATTCCTTCTTCATCCAACATACAACAACCAGACCCCTCCAGGATCCAACTAGGCCCCCCAAAGGCCACATTCTCACAGAGGTAAAAAGGGTTTCCAGCAGCAGCATAAAAGACCCCAAGGTAAGCATCTGCTGAGCCAAGACCTACAGGAGACCTGCCAGTGTCTGAAAACTTCTCATCAGGGCAAGGAGGAATCAGCCTACACTATTCCACAGGCCTGGAGGGCCACCACCCCTGGCGAAGAAAGTGCTTACCAGCTCATGTTCAACTACATTTTGCTAAAAGGAGAAATCAGACAGTTTAAAGGATTACAGGGTCTTTCTAAACCAGGAGGTAGCAATCATGCAAGCTGTAAGTAATTCAGTGGAAGGCATATAATCTGCATGACTGGCAGCCCTAGCAAATTTGGGGGTGGGGTGAAGGGCAAGAGGTAAAGGAACGCACAGCAATCCTGCCCACAGCTGAGCTGGTGACCCACCTGCAGACTTATGCCACTTCACCCGTTATCTATCTTTGGATAGGCTGCCAAGATGTTGAGAAAAAAAGATTTCCCAGTCTCCCCAATACTGTGCAAGATGATCAGGCTTATCTCTCTGCATTTGGGGGAAATTTATTTACTTTTATTATTATTATTTATTTTTGGCCACATCACACAGCATACAGGATCTTCATTCCCTGACCAGGGATCGAACATGTGCCTCCTGCAGTGGAAGCACGGAGTCTTAACCATTGGACTGCCAGGGAAGTCTCTGGGGGAAATTAGTTAGGAGTTATTTGCAAAGTCTTATTCAGTACTTCTAGAGCAGGGGGCAGCAAACATTTTCTGTAAAGGTCTGATAGTAAATATTTTAGACTTTGCATGCCATACCTTGTGGCATAATAATAAATGAATGAGCATGGCTGTGTCCTAATAAAACCTTCTTTACAAAAACTAGCTGTACAACAGATTTGACTCTCAGGCTATAGTGTGCCTATCCCTGTTCTAGAGGAAGATTATTTCATTTCTTGTTTTTCTCATCTTTTTTACTCTCCTCATATCCTTGCAATTTAAACAACAGGATAATCAAGGGAAAAACACAAGTGAGGAAAAAGACTAAGGTGGAGATATTTCAAGAAGAGTCACCTCTATGGAATATCTATGAGCAATCTTCTCCCAACACATATATGCACACCACGCACCCTACTTTGGTCTCCCTATCCTTTGAAGACTAACACTTCGTAACTTGGGCACTCACCATATGTTGATGAACTAAATGACTGCAAAGACACGAGTCATTTTTGTAAGGCCTGAAATGCCTTGCATGTAGTTGGAACACAAAGAATTTAATGAACCGAGAGGTTACTGATAAAGAGAAAGGCTGGATCCAGTTAGCTTTCTTCTGTTTCCCACTGAATTCTCAAGTATTTACAATCCATTAAAAGGAACCAAAAAAAGAATTACACGACAAATACATATAGAAGGTCTAGAGAAACTATGTGCTCTCTTCCTTATAAAAATTTCTTGGTTTTGTTTAAAATAAATACAAGAAACACACAAAATACCCCAATCTATTCTTATATACAATTCCTGGGTAACAGTGCATTTAGAGTCACTCTCAAGATATTTATCATATGTGAGGTAATACCAAATTATATTTTATTTGTTAGGTACTTTACTAAAACATCTTCGTTAACTCTTTGCAATAATCTGAAACTCCACCTAAAGAACAGCTTTATGTTTGCCCTTCCTTCCTATTCTTTAACCGTAGGAAGCCTTCATCTCTGCTGGAGCATTTTTCATTAATGTTTTCTACATTAAAACAGTAAAAACATGCTTTGTCCTCCAATGCAATAATCAGTTCCACATATTTACTTACTTTGGTTTAGGGTTGCAGAACTGATATGCTGAGAATCCTAGAAAGAAAAATAAAAATCTCTAGTTAATAAAATATTAAGGTTTATAAATCCAAGGTTGCATCACTGTTAAATCTGATAAATATTGATACATCTAATTTTTAATAAAGTAGGTTGCATTGCTTCTGTTGTTTCCTAAAGTTTATTCTTCCTTTGGTGTCAAGGATTTTCAACACAAAATATAATGTTTTACCTTAAAATCAATAATAATAAATTACATTTTTTGAGAAAAAACTATCATTAGAAAATGTGTAAAGTATCTAACATGGTAAATTCTGGTTTGGGTAGATAAAACCTCAATGACATCATGGAAAAGGAGAGTGATAATATATTAACAATGTGCATGTGTAACAGGCTGGACTGAACACAGATCTGAAGGTGATATTTCTATATTCTGAATGTTATCCAAAAGTAGAAAAGGCGAGGTGACAGTGTTGTTAATATACTGTTCACAAATACTTTAACAGAAATGTGCGAGTAGGCAGTTCACCTTGCTATTAAAACCATCACGAATGCAGCTGATTGCATTAAACTTTAAGAAAATGTAGGAGGTATGACAAGTGTAAATGTGTATCTGTAACGTATCTAAGTCCTGAACTAGGAAGCAGACACCCTACCTCACTTAATTCTCCTGCACCTCCGTGTCCCTCTTCTAAGGTAAAGAACCTCAAAAATGAATTTATTGTAAAGTCCTGAGTACTTTCATAAGCTACAAAACCCTATACAAATGTAAGATGTTCTTACTGACATAATTGGAGAGTGAAGTATTTGAAAGCATTAGGAAGCACTTTAGTAGCTAAATTAATTGCAATATTAACCTAATCTCTACAGAGTTCAACAAATACTACTTGATTAATCTGGCACACAGCGATACTTCACACTTGTCACTGGTGTGGATGCACTGCCTGCTAGACTTGTAAGGAATTACCTTTGCGGGAAAAGGAAATTTGGAGGGCTCAGCTGTACTAGGCGTGTGTATTGCTGTCAAAGGAGGAGGCCATGAATGGGTCATTTCCTGGAAAGAGATTTGCAACGGGAAGAAAAGGTAAATTATAAATAGAACATTTATTGCTATTTAAGTTAACTTTTTAAACTGAATGTAGAGTGGAGTGATGGTAAATGAAAAGTGAAATCTTAAAAGTTATTTCATTTACTTTTTAAAAAAGCTCCTACTTGGTGGGCTATGTTCAAAAGCTGAAGCTCTCCAACAAACAGAACTGAAAAGAAATCAGTTCGAAGAAGAAAAACAAGAGCATAGAACAGGAATGGTCTTAACACTCTGAGCAGCATGAAGCATAAAAACGGTAGTAGGTATTACCAGAGTTTGTGTAACTATGAAAACTCAGTCCTGTCTCAATGCTTTCTTTCTCTCTCAGCTTCTTTATTGCATTTCCTGGAATTATTTAAGTTCAAAGGAAGAAGAACTTTCCTGTTTGACTTAAGCAAACAAGTAATTCAGGTCACTTGTTCCACTTGGGAGAGTTTTAATGGATTTGACCCTTCCCTGATACACATTATTAGTACATAAGAACTTTTGCAGAGAAGGCCTTAAAAAGTGACCGTCCCTTTTCATTAACAGAAGTTTCATTTCTATTCACTGTTTTCGTGGAAGCGAGATTTCTATATCTTCCCAATTAATATATTTATCTTGACATGAGTTCTTTTTTCTAAGCACATTCACTTGCTGGAAAACAAAATGTCATATTAAAGGTGTCTAATCGCAAATATGCACACGCACACACACTTTGTTGAAGAGCTAAAATGGCACTGGGGATTAACGTCAGCCCCTTCCTTTTACAGCTGAGAAAAACAAGGTCTAAAATGACAGGATCAGGTCCCCCAGGAAGCCAATGGCTGAAAGCACAGGGAATGGCCCCTTTGCGCTGGAGTCTGAGAGAAAGAAGTCCATCCCCACGTGTGTCAGACCTGCCAGGCAAACTGGCTTAAGATTGACAAGCAACCCTCCATCAGCACACTGGGGACCCCAGATAACACTATGTTACCTCACCTGTACAACACACTGTGGGTTTTTTTTTTTAACATCTTTATTGGAGTATAATTGCTTTACAATGGTGTGTTAGTTTCTGCTTTATAACAAAGTGAATCAGTTATACATATACATGTATCCCCATATCTCTTCCGTCTTGCATCTCCCTCCCTCCCACCCTCCCTATCCCACCTCTGGAGGTAGTCACAAAGCACCGAGCTGATATCCCTGTGCTATGCAGCTGCTTCCCACTAGCTATCTATTTTACATTACACACTGTGCTTTTTTCCAAGTGCTGACCAACCTCTCCATCACCACAGAAATGCCATCTGATCCTTGCAACAACTGGAGATGGAGCTGGGCAAGCATCCCCATTCCCCACCTCTGCGCACATCTTCCCTGCCCTTCCCCACAGCCGCCCTCCGGGTTGCTAGAACCTCAGAACAGACAGAAATGACCTGGCACAGTGACAAGCAAAGTAACCGATGCTGGCTCGAGTAATTTTTGTTAAAGGTGATATCATGCCCTTGCTCACTTGACTAACCATCTTTTGTTCAGTACAAAAGAGGAATTCTATACTAAAGTATAATGGAAAGAGTAGCAGCTCTGGAGCCAGGGACCCAGATTGGATCTTAACTCTGACCCTGCTGGTCAGGTCCGCCTGAGGAGTTTGAGCTCTCTGAGCCTTAGTTCTCAGGAAGAGGTGGACGAAGACCACTTATTTTTCAGAGCATAAAGTGCTGGAATACACGGTCAGAGAAAGCACTTAAAAAATTAAAAGCCTAGTTTTTAAAGAATTTTAATACTGCACCAAAGAGTTTCCTGTTGTTTTATTTATTTGACTATACTCTAAGGTATGGGACCATGAGAACATTATGATGTAAAAACTTGTAGTAATTGCAAAGGTGTCTGAAAGTATCATCCTTCTGTCTTCCAAGAATTTCTTTATAGAATCCCAATGGTGTCTATGACTTTTAGTCACCAATGATTCCCAGGAAATATCTATTGTACTCTCAATGCCTAACGCTGCCCCGGCTATTAAATTAGGCAGTTGGAAAGTGCATAAACTCTTTCAGGCCTTAAGTGGTTTGCTGATAGTGTGAAAGAATTTATACACTTCCCTAAATGCTCAGCTTACTAGGGGAAGTTAGGCCTTACGAGAATTGGGGCCATAAGGAGAGGAGGGTGCCCAGAATTGCAGGGCCCTGAATTCACTCCCTACTTTAACAATGACTTATCACGTGAATGGGGGTAAATCACTTAGCACCTGCTTCACTCCTGGCCTTCCAGGTGCCACAGCTGCTATCTCCTCCCCACTCTCCACCCTGCTCATTTTGCTCTAGACACTCTGTCTAGTTATCGCTGTTTTTCTAATACACCAACCTGTTCCCACCTCGAGGCTTCTGCACTCTTTCCTCTGCCTTTTCCTCCAATCACTTGCCTGCTATATGACTCATAGTGCTTATCAACAACTGACATTTTATTATATATTTATCTTCCCCACTACCGTCTCCACAAGAGGAAGGACTCTTATTCACACGGCACCCCAGTGCCTAGAAAAGTATATGCATCTTCACGGGTATTTGCTGAATAAATGAACATTCCAGTGACACTGGTACAACGAGTGGTACAATGCTACCACTTGTTGTACCAGTGTCACTGGAATGTTGCACTGAGATAATGTCTACAAGCACTGCATTAACTGCCCCAAAAGGCTGTCCAGGCTGTAGAAAACCTGAGCCGTTTCCATATACCCACTGAGGGCACCATCCCCATCTGGACCCTGTGCATGACCAATTTCCTGGTTGCTGGTAGTGTTGCCTGCTACCTTCTTACCCTGCCAGTCTGCACAAGTCACAGGCCACCAATGCCCCTTCAGTAAAACACTGAGACTCTTAACATTTCCACCAGAGAACCAAACACTATCGTCTATGATTGATTTTCTCCTTTAGGGAACTATTTACTGCTTCTATTGCCCATCAGAAAGATCTGTGTTAGGATTCCTGGCAATCTTCATAAATTACTGGTAGGAGATAAGAACAGGAACCACGAGGCAGAGGGAAGTATCTGGATCTACATCAGAGAGTGAGAGCTGGATTTGACCCTAGAGTCATCTACTATCTACCAGCCCAGGGCCTTCATTTTACCCGTGAGGAAACTGAAGTCCAAGGAGTACATGTGACTTAACTGAGGCCCCAAAAGAGAAGAGAAGGGGACAGATTCTAAGTCTCCACAAAGCAGAGACCCATGCCCCTCTTCAGTCCAGGACATCCTGCGATTTACTCTCTCCCTTTAAGACTTCCAAGTGAAAACACTCACCTGTGGCTCGCATTAACCATCGACTTTCAAGCATTTCCAGGTAAGCAAGAACTCATTAAAGTGATGTTGGCTGAGAGGGGAGGGAGGATGGACGAGTTTATTAAATTAAAAATGCTTGCCTGATGTTCTAATACTATCACCTTACATAAAGGACTCAACAAGTCATATACTAACACATCAAAACGTTAACAGAAGCATTTGACACATGCAGGAGACAACTAATCTACATTGTTGCATTTACTTTTGAAATAACCATGGAACAAATCACACACAATTTCAGAGAAAATGCTAAGGCTATTATTTCATAACTAAGTCGTTTCTTTCTTTTATGACTCATCTTACCAAAGAATTTCAGAAATACCAGAAGGAGAGGATAAAACAAAAGCTTGATCAAGATATCTTGTTATTAATCTTACTTGCTGGTTGGCAAAAATTTCTCATTTTCAGCAATACAAAGTATGTTTCCTTAGAGGTATTTCTTTCTTAGAAAACTCTAACTACAAAAGTAGGATACCGAAGATTGTAAGACAAAAATAATGGAACTGTTTTCCAAACATCTGGCTAGATACCACCTTTGTCAAAAATTGCACAAATGAGAAGGTAACCAATATACTTAATTACTGGTTTCAGCACCACCTCACTTAATACTTTGCAATGAAAACTTAAAGGAAAAAATTGGGTAAGCATATTTTGAGGAAAAAGTATGCAGTGGGGATAAAAATTAATAGGTACATGTGTCATATCTCTCCTACTTCCAAAAAAAAACAGAAAACAAAAATCAGAAACCTTATAGCAAAAGGTAAAGTAAGAGTATCATTAAAAGTGACATGGAAGAAAATTAAGAGCCACAGAGGAGGAATGAGAAATAAACAAAACTCTCAGTCATTACAATTACTGTATTTGAGCATTAAATTTAGCTCTAGATTTCCTGGAAGTTAAAGCCAAAATGGGACACATAACAGTTTACATAATTCTTCTCTGATAAAAAGAAAGCAAGCCGGTTCATCAGGAGAATTTATTTATTTTCCTGGAACTGAATTCTAAAAGGAATCTGTCATCCTCGTGCAAGGAAAACTGAACAAATGGATAATGGATTCAATGATGTATTTGTAGAAGCAGCACAAATGTTCCTGGCATGGTCTCAATCAACAAGAGCAAAAAATAACCCTTTCAAGGTAGGTGTAAAGATGTCCATTTACTTTCTACTATTTTTCTTTTTATCTCTTTAAAAATTCATGGTCTCACTGACGATAAGGCCAAACATATAAAGTGTCACCTATAAAACACCAAGAGGTGAAAACCAAGCACTACTTAACCCCTGGTGCCCCCTGCTGCAGCAACACAGGGCATCTACTCTCTGGGAGGTGAGCAATTCTCCAGGGTCTCTATAGACAGCCAGAAAAGCTTAAGGGAGATGTCGTAAGACTCTGGTCCAAATGCCTCGCAGTTTGTAGACTTCATTTCAATTAAAATCTGTCAGATAGTTCAATAATGTCCTAAGACTCCCTTTGTTATTATTCTGGTTTATTTTGCTTTGGGAGGTATGAGGGGAGAAGCTGTTTAAAGGAGTTCAGAATGGCAACTGTTCATTGAAGTCAAAGAAAATGAATATATGTCTGCCTACTTAAGTATTTCTTTAAGCGAGAAATAATAACAATAAGCTCACCTTCAGAATCTCTTCAACACAATGGACTTCACTGGAGTAGGTCTGCTGAACAGGAAAAGCAAGAAAAAGATTAGCACACAAACAAAAAACAACTAGAATGCTGGTATTAATTAATACAGCAACACTCTTGTAAGTAGAATCACCTCAGGGCCCACCTCTTACGAGCTAAATAGGAGAAACTTCACCTTCTGGATGAAATAAAACCAGAGAGATTAACCTGACCTAATCGTGCAGGAAAGGTTTCTGCTGGAGACAATGACAGACGAATTATGACCCTTAGGTCAAAAGCTTCTGGTAGAAAATATGTATATTAAAGACAATTAGTACATTAGTAAATCTAGGGGAATAACAGATATAACAAAAGTGAAGGTGGTGTTAGTTTGCTGCTTTATAGCAACATCTGTCCAGTGAGCCAAGTTACGTGAACATGAAGGTGGCAATCACTCTGAACATCTTACTGAGCCCACAGGAAGGAGGCCAGCATCCTATCAAGGATAGATTTTATGGTAATATTATGGTAATATTCTAAAATATTAGAAATTTTACCTGCCAAAAATTCATTTTAAATTCTAGCCCTACTTGAAGTCAGCATTTCCATCTTATGCGCGCACGCGCGCGCGCACACACACACACACACACACACACACACACACACACACACACACACACACACACAATAGTTCTCCAGATACAGACCCTAGGGAGAGAGGAGATTACCTAGGGTCTTAAAGGAAAGATCACCTTGCTTATCCCCAGCTAAACAAATGACAGCTGCTGTTGTTGGTATCACAACCATAGTTTCTAGGAAATGTCATTTTACAGTCTTTACATTTTTAAGTACAAAGAAAATGGAAAAGTAAAATCTTTTTTAAAAAAAAATCACTTTTCCTTAACTAGAGATATGGAACAAATCCCCTGACTTCACAATTTTTAATGGAATATCAGCTTTCGCTGTGTGTCAATTCATGAGCCAAGTGCCCTGGGCAACTCCTGTACAACACACCCCTCCCATTACTGCCCCTGCTGTGAAGAAAGCACTGTTCTTCCCAGTCAGTTGGTCCAATACTTGCCTCACAGCCAGAGTGTAGATGGAAAAGGGTTCTTTTCAGGGCTCTCATCTCTAATTTGAGTGTAATTTAATACAGCATTGGTTGTTAATTCCTGATCTAGGGTTTATTAATCCACCATTTCCCTCATTCCAGTTTCTTTAAGGAAAAGGGAAAAGAGCATACAGCATTCACACTCTCCTGGAATTGAATCTAATGGACACGACAAAATTCAGATGCAATTTGACCTGCCTAGGTCTGGTTTTAAAACATGTAAATTTCATGGAGATGATTTTATTGAAATGTTTGCAGTTTGCTATTTTTGAGTTAGGGTCTGGAAGTTAGGAGGTATAACCAAAGAATCAAGGGTATCCCCTTTCTCTGCTGGCCCTACTGGACCTGCCTTTATGCATTATGCATGTCAACAACAGGACCTGCTTACCCAATTTTTGTTTTTCAAGACTATTAAAGAATGCCTAAAAACTGGACCAAATATTATAGCACAAATGTCAGAAACAATGAATGCTGTTTTGACCTGCGGGTAAAATGTAATTATATCCTACGGTTTTAATCTTTCACACGCGTCATTAGGAACAACAACAATTAGGAGTTGAAAGTTAATCAACAGAACAGAGCATATGACTCCTGACTCTGGTTAAATAGTCCCCTCATCCTATCTGCTGCTGGAATGAGAATGAGAATCCAGTTAAAATATCTGGCAGTCATGGGGGGACGGGGTTAGGGGAGGGATGGAGTGGGATGCTGGGATTGGAAGATGTAATAAGCTTTGATATACAGAATGGATAAACAACAAGGTCCTACTGTATAGCACAGAGACCTATATTCAATATCCTATGATAAACCATAAGGGAAAAGAATATTTAAAAAAAGAATGTATATGTATGTACAACTGAATCACTTTGCTGTACAGCAGAATTAACACAACATTGTAAATCAGCTATGCTTCAATTTAAAAAATTTTTGAGGGACTTCCCTGGTGGCGCAGTGGTTAAGAATCCGCCTGCCACTGCAGGGGACATAGGTTCGATCCCTGGTCCAGGAGGATCCCACATGCTGCGGAGCAACTGAGCCTGCAAGCCACAACTACTGAGGCTGCGTGCCACAACTACTGAGGCCTGCGCGCCTAGAGCCTGCGCTCCTCAACGAGAGAGGCCACCGCAATGAGAAGCCCGAGCACCGCAACGAAGAGTAGCCCCCGCTCGCTGCAACTAGAGAAAGCCCGTGCGCAGCAACTAGAGAAAGCCCACGCACAGCAACAAAGACCCAATGCAGCCAAAAACAAAAAAACAATACGGCAATCAACGAAACAGTGAGGCACAGTTGAAATGAGGGCAAAAAACATTTGCCCACTACTTCCAAAAGAATGGAGTCAGGAAGCTACAACTTCAGGACATTCAAAGACTTTTTGATCTTCATTACTACTCAAGCCATCAACCCTTAGCCAAGACGTTTTATGTCACTAAAAGATTCATTTTTTTCCCTAAAATTTTATTACATGAGATGAACCAGGACTGAAGAAATTTTTTCCAAAGATTATTGTTTATTGGTATCAGGGTAAGATAAATATTGCTCAACAGTCACCATTTAACCCGTTTAAATTTCTAACTAAAGTCTAAGGCTCAAGCATTAATTGGTTAATGTACTGTGAATTTTCTTATCAGGTCCATTATGAAAGTGGGAGTATTTCAAAGGGGTGTCAGAATTCCATTCCAAATACATGAGGATATATCATATGTAAAGATCTCCATGCAGCACTGTTTATAATGGCAAATAACTGGAAATGATCATAAAACAACGTAAATGCGTGTACTTGCATGGAAAGATGCTCAAGGTATTTTCAACTTTTTCTTTGGAAAGAACTTCACACTTACAGAAAAATAATAAAAACAGTAAAAGAAATTCCTACAAACCCTTCACTCAGATTCCCCAAATGCTGGCATTCTACCACAGTTTGCTTTCTATTTTTCTCTCCCTGCCCTCCACCCACACATCTACACTGAGCCATTCAAGAGTAAGTTAGAGAGTTAGAGTTAATGCCCTTTTACCTCTAAATACTTCTGTGTGTACCAAGGTATGCCTTACAGCTTTATTTAAAAGGGGGGGGCCCTTCCCTGGTGGCGCAGTGGTTGAGAGTCTGCCTGCCGATGCAGGGGACGAGGGTTCGTGCCCTGGTCTGGGAAGATTCCACGTGCCACGGAGCGGCTGGGCCCGTGAGCCATGGCCGCTGAGCCTGCGCGTCCAGAGCCTGTGCTCCGCAACGGGAGAGGCCACAACCGTGAGAGGCTCGCGTACCAAAAAAAAAAAAAAAAAAAGGGTCGGGGGGGGGGCGTTTACCAGATCGTCTGTATAGTATGAGCCTATTTTATGTTCCATCCACCCAAGATTCATATCCCCACTCTTCCCTGACCCAAATTAGAGACTCAAACTAGAGTACAGTAGGTATCTCAGCTGTTTGCAGAGGAAGATCCATAAGGACCGGCTGCCTCGTTTTAAAAAGTACAACTTGGCACCTCCAAGTCTGCCACTGGAAGGAGACTTTCCAAAAAGGGAGGGGCAGTTCAACAAACCATTATGGCTTAATCCCCTTCCTTAAAACCCACTTTCCTCACAGGGTCCCCAGCTGAGTAATGCCACCCCTACTCAGAGAAGCCAGGCTCTCCCTTCAACACTGTGGCCAAGGAGTAAATAATCAGCCTCTCTGAAGCTCTGCCAAGTTAAGGCTGAAGATCTTTAGGTAAGACTTCTTCAAAGAACAAGGGATGATTAAAAAGCAGCAACAAAAACAATCTGTGCTAACTGCATGAATGCAGAAGCTCTAGTTTGCAGGTCCCTCCCTGTCTAGCGCACCTTCAGGGTCAGAGGCACTGACTTTAGACACTCACAACCACAAATCACACTGTTGTCTCCCATCTTCAACATCTAGGTTCCTAGAGGAGGGCAGCTCGGCTACCTCACACATACGGTATCCTGTATATACACGGAACTCCCAGTGCAGCCCTCACTTCCCCATGGGGTATGGCCTTAACACAGGAACCATAATCCTATTCAATAATAATAAAAAAAATAGTAGCTACTTATTGAATACATATTGTACTTGATACTGCATTAAATTCTCACACATTTCCTCCGTTTGATACCATCTATTGTAAAATGCACCATCATTAACTTGGAAGGGGAAAAGCTATGGCACTAAATGTACGCATCAACTGTAGATACGTCCCTTATTACAGACACTGAAAAATGAAATAAAAATTTGAGGGAATCCTGCGTAATGCTCCATTTCATTCTCACATCAGTCTTTGTGGTATAACCCCCAGTTTTTAAAATGAAGACTGAATTCTAAAGAAATTAAGTTACATGTCCAAGGTCACACAACGCTCTCAAGTGACTGAGCCTGACTTCCGAATGTTGCTACACGACTTTTCCAAAAACCTCAACTTCAGGCAAGAGACAGACAGATTAGTATTTAAGGAGGAGATATGATCCCAGTTGTCGTATGCATGACCAAAACCGTTTTCAAAGAGTACTGTTTTCCCTGTGTTTGTGCAAAGAAGTTGGTATTCAGACTTAACTGCCTCTTATTACTGCGGGTACTTCAGGCCAGAAAGGCAGCGATGCTGGCCTCGGTCTGATTTCTCACTCCTCTTGGAATGATATTGTGTGATCCTAAGGAAATGCACTGATACCAAAATAAAATATGTCAGTAAATGTCTTCTAAGCACGACACAGTTTGTTTTAATAAGCTAAAAAGAGCCGGACGGAAGAAATATACCTCACCGTTAAGACCAGGAGGCTCTGGCAATACTGTGTTTTAAGCCTCTCAAGTTTCAACAGAGCAGCACTTTTTTTAACAATGCTGTTCTCAAAAAGGCTTAGTTATCACTAACCAGAACTGCAGGGAGCACAAAGGCAGACTGCTGACGAGGGAAGTCAAAAGATCTTGGATTCTAGTTCTGGCTCTGCCGAGGACTGGTTCTTGCAATGCTGGCTAAGATTCAACTTCCCTGGGACTATCTCCTCATGGCAATAAAGGGATAATATTACCAATCCTAACCGCTTCACAGGGTTGGTATGAAGGTCAAGTGTGAACCTTTAAAAACTAACAGGAGGGACTTCCCTTGTGGCGCAGTTGTTAAGAATCTGCCTGCCAATTCAGGGGACATGGGTTTGAGCCCTGGTCCGGGAACATTCCCACTGCCAAGGAGCAACTAAGCCCATGCGCCACAACTACTGAGCCCACATGTCACAACTACTGAAGCCCGCACGCCTAAAGCCCGTGCTCAACGAGAAGTCACTGCAGTGAGAGGCCCACGCACCACAATGAAGACTAGCCCCCGCTCGCCACAACTAGAGAAAGCAAGCGCGCAGCAGTGAAGACTCAACGCAGCCATAAATCAATCAATCAATAAATAAACATAAAAACTATCAGGAGGGGCTCCCCTGGTGGCGCAGTGGTTGAGAGTCCGCCTGCCGATGCAGGGGACACGGGTTCGTGCCCCGGTCCGGGAAGATCCCACATGCCGCGGAGCGGCTGGGCCCGTGAGCCGTGGCCGCGGGGCCTGCGCGTCCGGAGCCTGTGCTCCGCAACAGGAGAGGCCACAACAGTGAGAGGCCCGCGTACCGCAAAAAAAAAAACTATCAGGAGGCACTGATATGTGAAATAAATACATGGGGCCAACATTATCAAGGCAGTCTTCACTGGTGTGACAGCTTTTAAAGAAACCCCAATAGGTTCTCCCTCATTTTATGTTTTAAAAGATTAAACAAATTCTCGTGCTATTTTTCTTCTAACATATGTCAACTTTTGGACTATGGTTCAGTCTATAGTATCTACTTGCTGCTCACCTATCCCAAACTAACTAGATAAGGCACACTCTTCTTGCCCCTGCCTGGAGCCCATTTCCCTCTCCCACCTGTGTTGGGAAAACTCCTACTCAGACTCTGAGTGGCAGATTAAAGACCATCTTCTGGAAAATATTCCTTGACTCTCTCACTCCCAAAACTGTGCATGTGCTCCCATGGCTGTCAAACTGCCTCATGTCCCACCATCTCTGCTTCTTCTAGATTACCAGTTCCATGACTGCAGGGGCCAGCTCTGCCTTGCTAAATCACCAATCACATGCTGCCTGCCACACAGAGGCAACCAATCAACATTTGCTGGTACACTTTTCAGCCTCCAAACTCAGAATATGAAAACAAATTCCCAATTTTTAAAGCATTAGAGACTTTCTAAATACAGTAGCTTCTTTGAAATATAAGCCAACATCTTAATTAACAAACTACACAGAAATAAACACACGAGGACAAAAAGGAAATTGTTTTGCATTGTTTTCTCCTTCAAAACATTAAGACTACTCTTAGAAACTATTTTTCACATATCAGATTGGCAAAACAAAAAAAGAAAGACGGACAATTCTGTGTCTATGAGATAGATGTGGGGAAATAGGCACTCAAATACCGTGGTTGGTGGGAGGGTAAAACAGCACAATCGCTGAAGATAGCAATTTGGCAGGAGCCACCAGATTCTATTTTCTCATGCTCTGACCCAGCAATTTTACCTCTAGCACCAGCTCCTACATGTACAAAAAGATATACGCACAAAGTTATTCACTTCAGCCTAGTCTCCAAATAGTAAGGTACTGGAAAAACTCTAAACTCCCATCTAGAGGTAATTGGCTAAGAAAACTGTGTTACATGCCCCTTAGGCAGAAATACTACACAGCCATGACAAAGAATGAGGGCGCTCTTCGTGCAATGATTTGGGTAATCTCCAAGCTATACTGTTAAGGGGGAGGGAAAAAACCAGGTGCAATACATGCCAGGATTTGAAATGAAAAGGTGACATCAGAAGAGAATATATATGTTGAGTTACTTATTATGCATAAAATACCATTGGGAATAACACAAGAAATCTGTAACATTAATTACTCCTAGAAACGAAAACTAAGCGGCTGCAGGGCCAGAGTAATGGAAGATTTTCACTGTATATCTTTTTAAATTCTGCATTATTAAGTATATTATGTAATTATAAAGGAAAATACAAAAATTAGATTGAGATTTTAAAAATTAAGGATAAAAATTTTTACTCAAAGGTCTCTGCCACATTTGTGTTTACTCTCTATTAGCATTCTTCTATGTAACTTTCCTTCTCCCAAACACACGTCTATATGAATCTGTCCACAGCTTCCTCCTCGGAGCTCTGGGCTTGCCTCATGTAACACTCAGCACACTGAATTGTTCCTAGATTTACAGTCAGCCTTCCTGTGAGGTGCTCCTGGGAAAACCTAGGACTTGGTGTCTGGCCCTATTTGCTGGCTAGTTCACTCTTGCTTCCCAAACTAGAATGCTACAAAGCCCTTGGAAGAGATGTATTTGGGGTGGGGGTAGGGGTGGGCTCTCTCTCTTTTTTAATCAGTCATGCTTAAATACTGGGCAAATATCTTTGAAATAGACAAAGCCTCATAGGATTGTTGTGAGGAAGAAATAAGACAATGTACGTTAAAGCTAATGCCTCACAAATAAACTTAAGCACTTATCATGAAGATGCAATAATCAGCACTTCCCAGAGACAGATTAGAGGAGGAAACCAAAAGGCCTGCCTGAGCAAGGTTCTGGCATAAAATCAATTTTATTCTGTGAATACAAAGTAAATTACCTAAATAGCTAGGCCTATTCCAAGAACTCGCTCATACTGCTTGGGTATGCCTACCCGGGCTGAAAAAGGCACAAGGTTCTAACAGTATTACTTCTTCAGAAGTGTCATGCCCTTTGGGCAACTATCTAAACATCTACTTCCACACCCAGTATTTTAGGTAAGAATTTTTTAAATCCCTGGGCAGATTTATGGACACACTTATAGTACAAAAAGAAAAAAAAAAAAGGAAAGCTATAGATTGTTAATATGGAAGGAAGGATAATGGGTCAGAAAACAGAGACTAAGATACTCTTAACAGTTTTCCTAAAGATGAATAGTATTATAATGCAAACCAATTTTAACCGTCAAACTCTCCCTTCAAAAAATTAAACACCTAAACACCCTGAATCTCTACTCAAATATCTTCAAATAATGGCAGGGTTTGGGGTAGTATTATTTTTTTTAAAGGTGATAAGCTTCAATATGTAGCAAGGAATTACGTGTTCCCTGGAAGCCTCTTTTTTAATGCCAAACTGGTCTGCCAGGCATGGAGGCTACCACAATTACTGTTATGCTAACTGCAGAAATCTCTATAGTTCTCCAAGTAAATGTTTCAAGGAGAAGAGGAAAGAGATTGATGAAGGACAAGATTATTTTAAATGATGAGAAATCTACAGGTCACCTACAGCTATCATCCAACAAAAATTTACTGTGGAAAGACCAAGCAATTCTACTCATGTTGGAGGAACTAGAAAAGGGGCAGCAGTCTGGAAACATGGGTGTCACAAACACTGGCTGGGGCTTCCCTGGTGGCGCAGTGGTTAAGAATCCGCCTGCCAATGCAGGGGACACGGGTTCAAGCCCTGGTCTGGGAAGATCCCACATGCTGCGGAGCAGCTAAGCCCATACGCCACAACTACTGAGCCTGTGCTCTAGAGCCTGTGTGCCACAGCTACTGAAGCCCATGTGCCTAGAGCCTGTGCTCCGCAACGAGAAGCCATCGCGATGAGAAGACCGTGCACTGCAACGAAGAGTAGCCCCTGCTCACCACAACTAGAGACAGCCCATGCACAGCAACAAAAGACCCAACACAGCCTAAATAAATAATAAAATAAATAAATTTATTAAAAAAAAAAAACACTGGCTGTCCTTTCCTGCAAGTCTTCCTTCACCTTCACTCTGCACCCATCTTCAACTCCAAATGGTAACCCATGGTGCTCTAATCTGTCTCCCCCGGAACGGTTTCCTGTAGGCAGGGATTGGCTTTATTCATCCCAGTATCTCCCAGGGCCTTAACATAATTCTGGACAAACACAGACATGCAAGTAATATTTGTCAAATGAATGAACCTGATCTTGCCATCTCATGGCATCTCTGACAGAATTCACAAACATGAGCTAGCCAAAAAGTAATTATGGAATATTTATAGTGAATTCTCCATTTTTTCCTGTATATTGGAAGCAATGTGTGTTTGCTCAAATATGCAAAACTCTAGGCAACTTCACAGAACAAGGCTGTTTTGTTTTTGAAGATACAGAAATCCTCAACTGAAAAAAAAAAAAAATGAAATTCTATCACCAACATCAACTCAATGAGATGTTTTTCACCCAAGGAGTAGTTGCCTAAGTACAATTTGAGGATGTGAGTTTCTCAGAGAACGGTTTCTGATGTGACAGTAACGTCAGATCATGATTGTTGGGGGAAGGGTACATTGGGCATGCTTGGGTGGGGTAAAGGAAGGGTGTATCTCCTTGAGACTGAAGATCAAGAAATATTCCAGGATACATGCAGAAGGAGAATGCTGGAAGCTTGGAAGATGTGCTAGCACCCCAATTCACTTATTAAATGAGAGTTAACACACACAAATGCTTATAAAGTTCACCTTTAGGTAAACTCCTCTATAAGCGAACTATGTTATCTCCCTGCCTTTCACCAGCTAGAGCAAAAACAGGCTAAAAAATGAAAAGAAAAAAAAGACCCTAAGTATCATTACTGAAACTTAAACCCTTACAGGAAGAAGTATTTTGAACTATATGTACTTTAAAGATTAATGTGGGTAACTAGAGAGTTTATTGTTGCTTTCCAGTTACTCTGATTTTACCAGTGAAGCAATTTGCTTTAGTGTCATAAAGAATTTATTTTTCTAAAGTATATAAAATGTACAAAAGCTCATAATTTGTATTAACTGAACTACCTAAAATATTCTGGAAATTCTGTTTTGATCTCTATTAAAAGAGGGCATCTTTTAGTCATGAAACCTAGGATCTGGTTCTTAAGATCTGGTTTAAATAAATAAAAATAGAACCATGAGTAGCTGTTCCCCACATATATAACACTTACTTTATATAAATATACAAAGGAATATTAGGGGAGTAATAAAAGTGCTGGTTTCATTTATTGTATTACTATACTTCCTGAGACCACATGAGTATATATAAATTTTAATATATTTGTAAGGCTTCTACAGAGTCACATGAAATAGTTTTTATTTTAAAAAATACTATTTAGGGACTTCCCTGGTGGCACAATGGTTAAGAATCCACCTGCCAATGAAGGGGACACGGGTTCGAGTCCTGGTCCAGGAAGATTCCACATGCTGTGGAGCAACTAAGCCCATGCGCCACAACTACTGAGCCTGTGCTCTAGAGCCGCGAGCCACAACTACTGAAGTCCACGCGCCTGGAGCCCGTGCTCCGCAACAAGCCACCCCAGTGAGAAGACCGTGCACTTTAATGAAGAGTAGCCCCTGCTCGCCGCAACTTAGAGAAAGCCCGTGCGCAGCAACGAAGACCCAACACAAACAAAAAATAAATAAATAAATTTACGGGGTTGGGGGGGAGAAAACTGAAACACTAAAAAAAAAAAAACTATTTATGTTGCTGCATTATATGCAGAAATGTTTTCAGTAAATATTCTTTATGACAATATGTCAAATAGCTTCTTGGTGTAAAAGTGACAAGGGTGGGGTGTACCTGAGATAGGTTTAAACAGACTTAAAAACAAAGTACCTGGATGAAAAACAAATGCAGATAACTTACCACTGTTTGAGAGTAAATATATCTAATCTCAGTTATTCACCAACTTTCTAACGTTTGACTGTGAACTATTACCATTCACAGTGTAATAAAGAATCAGAAATCCCCAGTGTTTTAAGACTTGAAAACACTGTGCCTTTGACAGAAGATCACATGAGACCCCACGAAGCCCATTGTGGGCATAGCAACCATGAATGATTTAGTAAGACTGGCTAAAAAGCACTGCTTTTAAAAAAGAAAAAGACATCACAAAGAACAAGTGTAGACAGTGGTTCCATTCCAGTGATAATAAACTGACAAGTTCTTTCAAATGGTCCAAACTACATGACCTAACTCCCCTTCCGTAACCAATTCTACTCACTAAAACAACTTTTACGGTTTTTTTTTTTAAGAGGAATTAAATTTTGATTTTTGAGTGGGTACATTGATTTGCAAAGCACAAGCAGTCTTTCAATTAAAATATACCACTGCAGGGAGGGTGTTAAACTGAAGTGTTTTGTGACCATGCTTACTCCATTCCCATCCTACTCTGTTCTCTCCCCACCTCACACACACAGATGCACACAAACACACACAACACGCACACACAAGTACTCTCTCACAGATCATATTAAGGGATGATTCTGAGTCTAAAACAACACTACTAAATTACTTTGTCAACCATGACAGAATTTATAGATGCATAAACCTGTATTACTGCTCCTTTTTGAGTGTGTCTATCAAATTTAAGTGGCAAACAATGTTCGGGAACCATGTCTAATTCTGTGTTTCATAGGGTGCCTGGACATTTTTTTTTTTTTTAATAGCTAGGCATAAGTGAAGACTACAGAGGCACCAGGGGGGGAAAAAAAAACTTTCCATCGGTTTCTGGATGAGGTTGAAAGAAACTGAAGTCATATGAATAAGATAAACCATTTAATCCACGCTTTGTCTGAAAGGACATAAAGATTTTTATCCTGGACTTATTCCAGTGGTAATCTCAACAGTTCCTCTGGGCTAGGTGTTGGTTGTCTGTCTCCTGGCATCATGATTTTTAAAAACAAAAAACAGAACCCAGAGGAAAAAAAAGGAAAGAAAATTACTGAAGCAGTAGGCAAGAGGCAATATATACTCTGAGGAAACAATCTGAGCTTCAAACTGCCCTGGGGATTACTGATACTATAATAAACACAGAGGAGAGAAGGCAAATAAAGATGGCCTTGCCCTTTATATCTTAATTCTGAATAAGTAAATTCCTTTTTTTTTTTTTTTTGGTCTTTAATATTGGGTAACAAACAGATTACTTGCCAGGATCTAGAAAAAGGGCCAAAGATCGTTCGAGAAAGTATAATTATTTAATATAACATCATGGTGGTTATAAATCACTTATTTAATCATATCAATGAGCACCTAAATTTAAGAGACTATTTTACTTTTCTATAATTTATTAAAAACCAGATTCTTTACAAAGAAAAGGAAACCTTACTAATGTCACCGAACCTCAAGTAGATTTAATAATCTTTTCTTTTTCCTGCATTATCTTTGTATGTAAGTTTGGTCAAAGTATAAACAAACTGCATAAGACTTCTAGGAAAGCTCATCTCATAAAGTGATTTACTGAACCAGCAAAATGAAAGAAAATATGTTTAATAACAAAGTTTTAAATAAACAGTCACTCAACAAGTGCCAGTATTTTTTAAAAATAAATACAAGGGACAGGCCAGATAAATATACATAAAAGAACTATTCTTGAATTTATTTTAAATAAGTATTTAATCTGTGCCAAGGAGAAAATTCCCTTTGCTTGTAAAATAAATGTGCTCTAATACCTGCTGAATTTAAAAGCATTAAGCATTTCGTAGTACATCTACCACAATTCTATCACATCTTACACAGACCACAATTCTAAAAGTTACAGTAGGAAACAATACGTTTATACTCATTTTGAAAACATGTAGCAGTCAGTGACTCTCCGCCCATCTTTCTCCATCTCAATATACTTCTCTCGAAGTCTTTCTGACTCTCTCTCATCCCCTCACACACACACATGCAATGAAGTTTTAAAAGTACTCTTTTGACTTTAATCCGGAGTCCTTAAACCAAGACTCCAACGTTTTGAGTGTTTTAAGGCACGGTATAACTCAACCACGTTTGTCCTAACTCCCAATATTCTTGCATTTACTGTCGTTCCTATGTTCTCCTTTTCCTTCTACACTTTCTAGAATGCAGAATCTAGGTGCCAGAGAAGAGAGAATACAAAAAATAGGCCATGATTCTGATAGAAACAACAAAAGCAACTCCTCTTGAAAATTGCCTTTAAGGGACAGGAGGGTCAATCCAGCAGAGGTAAATTATATCTCAGTTGTACATCAATCCAACTGTTGCCCTCCTGACTATTCCACACACCTGGCCCATGCCCCGCCAGGGAAAAGGCTCCTGGAACCTACTTTACTTTTTCTCTGACATTATCATAATCACATTGCCAGTTTGGGGAAAGGGGAGGGGCACGGGCCAATTACAAAAATCCTTTGAACAAGTTCTTTAATTGGTATACAGCCAGCCAAATCCTCTTAATAAGTAGTATTATTAATATCGTCACGATAATGCTGTCTACCAAGTAGCATTAAATGAACCTGAAAAGTATTAGATTGGCCTCTGAGCAGGTAAGTCTTAATCTGAATCTGTTTTTCTCTCTTTTAGGCAAAACTTTTAAGAAGCATCTGAATGTCAGAAAATCATCTCCTTAGTAAGATTCTCTCAAAAGCGTTTTGTAGGACAAATAGAAGTTTCTTCTAACTAGAGCACGGTCTTTAAAACCAAAAACAAAAACCTGTGAGGAACATAAATCACTGGAAAACTCTCTTGCTTCCTAAGTCTGAGTGTAACAGATCTCCAACTCATTTTATGACATAGTTCCTACTTTGAAAAGCCAAAAGGCATAACCTAAATTTAAATCAATCAATGAAGAGTTTACGCTATAACAACCTGAGGGTTCTCCCTGCTTTCTCGTTACTTCTGCCCAATTTCTGATCTCTCTTGCTGATGGAAGATACACTACTGCTTAACCTTAAACAAATTCTATTTTTTGAGGGGGGAAAAAAAAATGGAAACACTGTCATGTTCTCTAATTAGCCTTTCATCACATAAATTTACACCCCAGATAGATACGGACTATGTGACCACAAACTATGCTGAATAAATTAGTGAGACCCACAAAGCTACAAGAACATTAAACATTAAAATTTATCTACTACACCTGCTTGCACTTAAGTAAGAACACTTCTAAATATTCCTAGACTGGTAGAAATCAATATGACATGTGCTAAAACTTGGGTAGGCGCTCCACAATCTTTTATATTTGACCTAAATTCTATTTGTCTGCCAAAAAACAAAAACAAAGCAATAAAAGCCAAAAGGGATGGCGGGAGGCGGGGGGGTGGAGAGAGGGAGAGAGAGAGAGAAAAGGGGAGGGGGGAATGCACACCTGTATACAAACATATTTAAGTTTTTATGCTGCCAATATCTTCGATCTGTACCTTTACTTTGGGAAGACAAAAGAAACCATCAATGTTTGCCAGTGATCCAGAAGTTCAAGAAGAGAGTTTGAAAGAGGGACAAAATATCTGACTGGTAAGGAATTGCTTATTTTAAAATGTTTTTAATTTCTTTAAAATGCACTGCCAAAAATGTGCTGTGATTTGCGATAGATAGAAAACTATATTATACTTTCTCTGCTCTTACTCCATTATTTCATTAGAAAGAGACAGAGAGGGAGAGAAAGGAAAATCCATAATCCAAACCAACAACCAGTGCAAATCTCAAGAGATATTCCAAGTCTCTAGGGGCAGCCAAAAGGAAAAAAAAAAAGCCACACCACACCACCTGTCTGTTACCTGTCAAGTGTACACGAAGGGAGGGGACATGGGAGGGCTGAATGCCTGTGGCTAGAAAGCTTATTTACCTTGTTTGTAAGGGCACGCACACAGCAGCACTCAACTAGAGTTTATTCAGATCCTTCCCTTCTTTGATGTTAGCCCCTAACAGAGGAGGCAAAAGAGAAAACAAGGAGGGAAGGAGGGAGAGAGGAAAGAAGGGAAGTGGGGAAGGGAGGAAGCAGAAGGGGGGGAGAGAAAGAGGGGGAGAAAGAGAGGTTTCCCTTTGAGGCCTCGGTCTTCCCCACCTGAACCTCAGGCTTGCACTCACTGGTACTTACTGTGGGGCAGCTGTGCACTGGGGCACTTACCTCCGTGAACATGTCTTACTGCCTTCCTACATGGCAAAAAGGCTTTCCTGCTTCCATACATCCCCTTGCCAGCCCTAATCGGTGCCACTAGGTCACTGTATTTTGTGCTGGCAGCTGCAATGGCGGCCCTGACAGGAAAGAACTTTTAATCTCTTCCCTTGTACTGAACCATAAGCAGCAGCGAGTGCTCCCAGACACAACTCCCCTGGCTCTGCTCCTAAAAACGCTCTCTCAAGTACACCGTTGCTTAGCAATATTTGCCTTCCCCCTGTACATTTGAAATTGGCAACATCTGTCCCTTTGGCAGTTTTGACTTGTGAAAGCACCATGCTCACAGTTTAAAAACACACACGGCTTTATGAAATGGGCAATCCTCCACTCTTCCCATCTCCCCGAAAAGCCAGGGATGTGGAAACCCCCCCAAATGGCTTAATCTTCACTTAGCTTTAAAGGTCGATATAACCATCTACAGGATTCAAAATACTGAAGCCAGCAGGAGATCCTATTAAACCCCACCTAGTAAGTAATGCTATCTGTACAACTACACGTGAGGATGTGTCTGAACTCAAAATCCCATTCAGCTTAACATTTTCTATGTAACATTTTCTATCACAAAGTATTATGTGTAAATATTTGTTAGTAAAATAAGATATAAAGGCAATTTATTCACAGAGTAGGTAGGGTAACTTTCATGCTCACATTATAGCCCAACCTCATAAACAAAAATACAGACACACACACACAGACATGGATCGATGGCAAAGGAACCTAAGAAGTCTAGAGAACAAAAATTCATTTAAGTAATTCCAACATCATGAATTTCAAAACAAATGATCTTAAGTTTCCTAAGTTTTTTATGCATCCCTCAACATAGCCATCTTGGTAATTTACTGAGGTTACTCATTAACACTAAAAGTAGTTCATAATACTGTAATTTTATACATAGGAAAAAACCTAATAAAAATGAAACTTTTATAGGTAGTATATATGTTCTGCGTGTAATTTTACTTTATATATAGCACACTGACAGGAAATAAAAGTCAAAATATTAAAAGGCATAAAAGTCAACTAAGAATTGAACCATGTTCTGTGCATTCAAACTTGGGCATGTAGATATTTTTGTTCCTTTAAACAAATCAGGCTACAATTTTCTTTTTGGCCAAACCAATCTTGACATATTAGAAACACATGTTTTCAAAAACCTTTTATGGGAACCGAGTTCCAGCTACAAAGGGCAAGCTGACCTACTGCTCTCATCAAGTCTCTACCCGGAGCTGACAGAAGCAGAAAAGCCTGGGTGATACCAATGGCCACTAAAAATACATCCAAAAGGTCCTTGACTAGATTTAACAATAGCCCTAAAATTCCATAACATGCTTGGATTCATAATCCTGCTTTAGCTGCAAACATGAACTCAACACCCTGAAACACACTTCTCACCATAGCTCATCACTAGCTACTTGCCCAGTTACATACAATAATTCCTGTGAAGTCAAGCTTTTTATTGCAGCTTATTGGAGAACTCTGTGCAGTCTTTGCAAATTGGGGAATTCTCAAAAACCTCAGATATTCCTCCAAGTCATCCTCAGTGGTTCTGGCCTTGCAGGGTAGTACTTATGAGCAAAGTTCTGAGTTGGACACACCAGCTTCCAGACTTGGCTCTGCCAGGGACCAACTATGAAGCTCACTGCATGAAAACAGCTTAAGCACAGTGCCTGATACACAGTACATTCTCAATAAAATACAAACATCATTTTTATTCAAATATTAATCTTACCATGACACACACGCCTCAGTCTTTTTTTCCTTTCTATCATTCTACTAAACTTCCCCACTTCTCCAACCCATCACACAAACACAACTTTTATTTAATGAACATCTAGGAAAACTTCCACTGGAAAGGGGAAAAGAATGCTAAAGGAATGAATGACAACAAATTTTATATCTTTTGGTAACTATATAGTACAATCCTTGCTTGCACCTCTCTCTGATTTATCTTTTTTGTTGTTTTTTTGATTTACCTTTAAACAGCGGAAGAAGCCATCACCTATTGGACACCTGTATCTGCAATATGTATTTAATAAATTCTGAATTAATGTGGGGAAAACATGATGATTTGTAGAGACTGGACCTTGGGCCCGGGGACTAGGGGATGGTGGGAGCCAGGGCAGGGGCTGTGGTGCTGTCCAACAGGCAAGTGCTGATAAGCCTTGAGGGCTTGAGACTGCGCTCACGTCAAGCCACCTATAGAACATGGAGAAAGTGCAAAAAAGCTTCCCATGAGACGAGTTCCAGGCCCAAGAGGAGAAAGCAAGAACTGGCCATTTAGCACTGCCCTTCTACATGACTGTCCCTTTATGGGGCAATGATGGGCCATTAGAAAGCCAAACCCTGGGGTTTATTTAACCAACTACTAGAGCATTATTGAGAATGTCTCCATTCTGAGGCTTCTGGCATGAGACGCTCTTAAGGATGAATGCCACAATCTATCCCACAGTGCCAATCAATAAATAATTATTAGGTCTGAAAGCAAGGGAAGTAAAACACAGGCTGTAATGCTCTTATAAAAATCAGCTATATCTTCATTACCATGCAGTGATGGTTCTACCCTATTCTGTCTGAAGAAAATCTACGGCCCCTTGTACTGTTTTTACTCCTGAAAATGTTCAGAGCTGAGCCCATTCTCCTTCAAATCCTACATACCTAAGAACTTGCAGGACAATCTGCTGGCATAGTCAGCAACACATGTCACACAGTATTATCATAAAAGCCTTCTAAAATAGATACTCCTCACTCAAAAATGTCTACAATATGGCATTAGCAGCAGGAGTAGCAGTAACAGCTGTCAGTAGTAGAAACATTTATTAAGCACCAGTTGGATGGAGGGGGTGGAGGAAGGGGGCAAGAAAATAATGAACAAAACTCAGTTCTGAACTGAGGAAAGTTTTCCAAGCATGAAAAGCCCCTTCATTGGCAAAGGCAAAGAAAAGTTTTAAGTCACGTCGAGGCATCAGCTTATTTTTCTTCTGTGACATTGCCCCATCTCTAACTGAACTTCCTAATTCTCTCCTCCATGACTCAAAGTCTAGTCTAAAACAGTTTTACCCAAACTTCAGTCAATTCCACACTACCCTGACAGTGATACCATATTGCAATACTACCTGTACTGTTTTCTTTAAATCAAGTTACTCTCAACTCACTTTTTTACTTGGCCTGATCCTAAGTAACAATATTTATGAAATCCTGGGTTTGATATGCTGGTGTATATATGTTTTCTAACTCACATTAAGATACATAAAGATTGGTGCCCATATACTCTCTTGGAAGTTCATGTACTAATCAATGCTATTTAAGCCAAATGCTGAATGGAACGTCTTGGGACATCTTGTTGATGTTTTTTTAGTAAAGCTGTAGTGATTCTCCTACCTTGTAAAATCATCCTACTTTATTGGCTTACACAAGTGTTGCCCATCCTTCACAAATTACATGAGAATACGCCTACTCATGCCTTTCCTTACTGGATCTGTCACCCAGAACACAAAATTAAGATGTGCAATTCAGTACAATAATCTTTTTTCCATATGTTTCATGATGCCCAAATACAACTGAAAGCCCCCTATAGTTCTCACAACAACTAGTACAATTCTGGAATCCTGAAAATGCAGCAGGTACTCAATACATTAATAGTGGCACAAAATATTTATTCAAGTCTCTTATTTTAAAAAGCATCATATTTTTAAACATGAATAAAATTAAACCCATGATACAGAATTTCATTACTTCACCAAAACAGCTTACAGAAACACCATCAAACCAACGCAAACCATTAGGATACTTCTTAAGACCCTGGTGACTACTAAACATAGTTGTAAAGTCAATAAAGATAACCTGAAGATGGGTAATATACACTTTTCCCACAGTGTGAAATT